>NC_137081.1:23659799-24259799 GCF_951640355.1 Cnephaeus nilssonii | reverse complement strand
AGTGGGTGGCGGCTGTGGGAGGGAAAGCGTGGGGTGGGGGGCAGAGATGGCGGGAGGGAAGGGAAAGCACCAGGCGGCGGCGGGAGGGAAAGTGCGGGGCAGCAGTGGCGGTGGGAGGGAAAGCGCATGGGGGGCGGCAGCTGCGGGAGGGAAAGCGCGGAGGGTGGGGGGGTGGCAGCGGTGGGAGGAAAAGCGTGGGGTGGGGGTGGGGGTCAGAGGCGGCAGGGAAAGTGCGGGGGGAGGGCAGTAGAGGTGGCGGAGGTGAGAGGGAAGCCCGCCTGAAGCCCTGTTCTTGCAGGAATCTTCCTGCAATGGGCCTCTAGTGGGAATATAAAAGCAATTGTCTCGTGACCTGTTGTTATTACTAAATGTCATGTGCAGAGAGTAGTATCTGGCATGAAACTTCAACACATCACCATCTATCTCACTTTCACAAATGATACTTTTCATTTTATAACGTAAACAAAAGCCATTAAAAGAGAGAAACTTGTCATTGGTTCATAAATTCAAGGAGCTGTTTTTGTCTTTAATTAGCAGGGTTTCTGGTAATCTTCCAGTCATGAAGATGATAATCTTGTTATTGTTCTGTCCATGCCCAGAGGGTGAATAGAGAACTCTATAGACTATGAAGTTGGCACTTCCATCATTTATAAAGATATCATTAATCTGACAATATTGAGTAGATATTTGGTTGCAGACACATAGTTAGGGAAAATGAGAAATAAACAGGCAAGCAAAATGTATATCATCAAGGGAAGCCAGATTTTTCTTGAATGTCTAAATCTTGTCAGCTCCAACTCGATAAAAAAACCTACATGCTTCTTACCATACCTCTTTCTTTTCTTTTCTCTGTCTTGAAAAAATTATCCCCCATGTTTATAACTCCATGTGAGATGTTTGCTATGGTAGTATTAATTACAAGAAAAATACACAAATCAAACATGTTTGGATATTAAATTAAAATGAATTATGTACACTAATAAACTGGATCATAGTTTGTTGCTTTCTTTTTAAAATTCAGGGATTTGAATAATAAATCTAAGACCATTGAATTAGAAAATTTTAACTTGGGGGCAAATCAGTTGATACACTTGGATATACCTTTCTCATGCACCACAGCCTTTTATCATCTGCAAACTTTACTACCCTTTATATGATTTACAACCATGTAAAATGTCAAGTCTAAGCAATATGACAAAATTCCAAAATTAGAGAAGTCACTCATTGTTTGATGAGCTATAGTACTTTAAAAAATAGTTTCTTGGTGAATTCTTCTCTCCACCCCAGCCAAAAATTTTTTTAAAGAATAGTTGATGGGGGGGGGGGGGCAATGGTAAGATATGTACACATATAATACCTTAATAAAAAAATTGAAAAAAAGAATAGTTGACATATAATATTATATTACTTTCAGGTGTACAACATAATATATATATATATATATATATATATATATATATATATATATATATATATATAATGTGATCACCATGATAATTCTAGTAACCATTTGTCACCATACAAAGTTATTATAGTATTATTGACTATATTCCTTATGCTGTACATTACATAACTTATTTATTTTGTGATATAAAAAGGATGCTCTAGGAAATAAAATCAATAACATGTAGAAAACACATAGAAAAATGACAAAAGTTCTTTCTTATAAGTGATTATATTATATGTTAATAGATTAAACTCTTTCATTAAAAGGTAGAGATTGACAAATGAATTAACAACAACAAACAAGTGTGTCACCTCCATATGATAAAATATTATTTAGCCATAAAAAGGGATGAAGTGCTGATACATGCTACAACATGGATGAATCTTGAAAATATTGTTCAAAATGAAAAAAAGACAGACACAAAAAGCCACATATTGTATGATTCCAATTATGAGGAGTAACTGCTTAGTGGGTACAAACTATCTTTTTGGGGTGACAAAAATGTTCTGGAAATAAATAGTAGTGATGGCTGCACAACATTGTTAATATACAGAAAACCATTGAATTGTACATTTGGAAATGGTTAAAATAGTAAATTTTATGTCATGTAAATTTTACCTCAATAAAATAAACAATCAGGGACACATTAAAAGCAGGAATGCTTCAAATGAACAAAAATAAAATAATTGCTTGAAAATGGCCTCAAATTATCCAGATTTTTCTTCTTGAGTTATATAGTTTCAACCAAAAAACCTTTATGTTTCCTCAGTAATGCAGCCTCTGCAGTAGAGGCATGCATCATCCTGCTATAATTAATACAATTTCCTTATAAAATTACATTTGCAAAACTACATATAGAAGTATTTTCAGTTGTCTTGTACTCCTTCCAGATAGCAGGCCATCATCATGTATTATGCCAGGAACTGCAATAATTTAATCAATAGTATAATTAAACAGTCCCCATTATAAGTATATATTTATATACTATTGCCTTGACAAGTGGCTTTTAAAAAGCCTAGAGTTTAATAGTTTTGCGCATCATTTACAGTTCCTCTGCACCACTGACATGATTGATTAGCACCACAATAAGAAATTATGTCTTCTGCATAATCCATCCTATATTGGAAGAATTGATTATATTTCTCAGGGGAGGTCAGGTCTTACAATGCAAATGTTAATTAATTTTTTTGTATTAAAAGCTAAATACAAAGATTGAATCACTTTTATTAGGAACTTCTTTTAATGAATTCATTGCTCTTTGAACCAAAACAGTTTATCTTTGGGCACATGCATACTATTAATGTACAAAAACAAAGGATTGTGCAATCATCCACATGAGTCTCCTCACTAGATTCTAGAGATAGGCTGCCATGGCCTCCCAGTTGCTGTTAAGTTTAATCTCAGACACTTAGCAGGTTTCCTTCCCTTCATTTTTCTTTTTACTCTCTTTATCCCTTTGAAAAATAATTTGAAGAATAATCCAGGAAGTTAAAATCGGTAGCATCATTTTATTTCTTAATGTGAAGGTTTAGAATGGGATGGGATTACATGTCCTGTTTATTTCAAATATATTGTACTAGGAAAGCATCATGTCAAAAAACATCAAGGCTATGCAAAGGATAAAATGGTCTATAATTAAACTAGAGAACTTCTAGGATATATTTCATAGGCTTTTGTGCATTATAAAAATTCATAACTCTAATGGAGATCACCTCATATGTATTTTAATAGAAATTTCACTGGAAATTGAAATTAAAATGTAGCAATGGTGGTTTGTATTTGATTGGTTTTTGCAATGGCTGGGTCTGTCTGCAAGGCATACAGAGTTCTGAAACTCTGTTATGATCTAGCATTTCTATTTGAAACTATTTTTTAATTAATTTGATGACCCATACTTTGATCACCATTCTATTTAAGTCCAGATTTCTGGTACCAGAGTATTGTATAGTTCTCTCCAGCATAGGATCGTTGCCATGGTTTATTTTCTTAATATTGTTCCTGTGTTCTTTCAAAAAGTTGTGTAAGCCTACAATTAGTTTGAAAAATCTCATTAGGTATCAAGTGAGAAAATCGTTAAATGTTCTCATGCAGAAAGCATACCATACTTTGAATCTATATTACTTGGAGTCTTGCACTTCAGAGCCCCATGCTAACCAGGCAATTGGAGGAAACTTCATCAAAGAACCATCTTTTATTTATGTAGCAGATATATGCCTCATCTCTGTACACTGATGGTGATAAACATTTTATATTCCCCACCCAATTTTGGATGAATTATCCCTAGGCTATTTTCCAGGATTGTAATAATTTTTGATATCTCATCGAGCTTCCTCCCTCATACCTCTACACCAGGGCTTAACTGAAACAAATGACAATGTGAGTGGGTTGTCTTTATTGTTATTCTTTCTACCCACCCTCCTCTCCTCTTTTGGCATCTTCCCTGACTTCTTATCTTGTCACCTAATAACTTCTGTTGCTTCCTCACTCACAGAATGTCCTACTCAGACACATTTTATCCAATAGTACAAGGTTAAAGGGCAACAAGAGGTCTGCACCTTACCCCATCTTCTAATGCTCCAAAGAGGAGACAAACATAGCCTTCCAAAGCTGTATAGTGCATAAATCAGGTATTATTTGCTTTGCCATGGTATAAAATTGCATATTTTCAATAACAAAGGGACAATAATAGCAATTTTAATGGTATATTAAAATATTAATTATAAATCTTTTCATCCCCTTACTCTCTTACTCTAGGGAAGTAAGACTTCTGTTGGCTGAGTCAGGTCCTAGTGTTTGGAGGAGCTGGGGAAAGGGCAAAGAGCAGTTAGTTATCTCAGATAAATTTATCCATATAATAAAAATCTGAACCAGAAAGATGATGGGCAAGAGACAAGAAAACCTCCAAGAACTGAGTTTGTAATAATTTGAAGGAGCATGGAGTTGTGGGGGCAAGGTTATTGGAGCAGTTGTGGCATGTGAGGAAATGGAGAGTGAGAGAGATGAGAATAAAGATTTTTTAGTTTATTGATACACTATAAATGTGCTTTTCCTTTGATTATGTAAAAATATACTGGGGTAGGTTAAATGCGTTTTAACCATTTCGGATGCTGAACTAATGTATATTTCAATGGCACCCAAGATAGAGCTGGGTGATACAGTTTTATATTTTATGCAGCCATGACTATGAGCACCCTCTTATGGGGAGCTTGACTACAACCTGTCTGGGCATGTTTTAGTGCTCATCTTGGCCTTACACAAGTGTTACTGTCTCAAGCTTTGACATACCCAGTGAATTTCAAAAACTTTCTCCTTGATTAAAATTACCTTTCTTTTGACTGGTTTTCTTGAGAATCTGCTTTCTGCTGCCTATCTGATGGATTTATCTGGGCTGATGGAAGGTAACACATATTCCATCTGATTTGAGTTTCTAGGAAATATGCTCTACTCAAAAGAGCAACTCCAATTGTGGAAATCCCAGATATCTTGACTTGTCAATGGCACTTTACCTCCAATCATCAAAATACATGCAATAGAAAACTACTTCTATGTTGTATACTCGCTTCCCACTGTTTTCCTTATTTACTCTTTATAGAGATTTATTCCCTTCTGAAGTCAGTGATTAGAGAGTCTGTGTAATTAAAGAGAAGTCAGAGTAAGAACCAAATATATAACCAAATGTTTAATGAACATGGCATTTTGCTAAATACTGGAGTTATGGTGGAATGCAAAAAGACAAGTTTCATGCCCTTAAGGAATTTATAATCAAATGGGAGTGAAAAATGTATACAAATAAATATTCATGAATATAACTGTACATAAGTGCTATGAAGAAAATAGATAGGATGCTATGAGAGCATATAGCATGGGACTGGTCTTAGGGTAACATCAAGAAAGGCTTCTCTTAAGGAACTAACAATAAAGGCAAGATAATATTTGTAGCTATTAACTGGGCAAAGGGGATGGAGGAAGAGTGGTTCAGTCAGCTATAAGGAATAGCATGTGCAAAAGCCCTGAAGCAGGTCAGAACATGGAATATTTGTTCAAAAAGCAGAAGGAAGTCAATGTGGCTGAAGTACTGGAAAGAGGTGGAGAGGATGCAATATGAGCCTAAAGAGACAGAAACCCTGTTAAATTTTGTGAGCTAATTAAATTTTTTTAAATAAAAGGTATAGAAATTCATAGATGTATTTTAAGCAGAGAAGTAGCAGATAAGCTTAAGAATATCAAACACAGAAGAATGAGTGCTGTGAGGTGAGTTAAAGACTGTTCCTATAGTCCAGAAGAGGTGTAATAGAAGTTTGGTCTAGTTTTGTTACCTGAGTGACAGAATTAAGAGAAAGGCTTGAAAGATCTATAGGGGACACAAATGTACAAGACTGAATAACAGATTGAATATGGGGTTAGGGAGAAGAAGGCGTTGAGAATACTTCCCAAATTTCTGGCTTCTACAGCTGAACAAAGTAGGATCATTCACCAAGGTCAAAAACGATGGGAAAGACCAGATTGGGATAGTGGTGGCCATGAGGTAAGATCATAAAGGAGTCTGTTTGGTCATGCTAGAGTTGGAATTGACAAGTTGAGATTTTATGATCTCTAAAGTGAGCCCAGTAATACCTGTCTTACAGGTTGGGTCTGTATTCTGCAGGATATTGTGCATGTAAAGCATAATGCCTCTCACTTAAAAGGCCTCTGTAAAGGTGAGGAGACTGCTTATGTCATTATGCGTATGTGTACATATTTAAGTTTGCATGCCTGTATGTAAATAATCCAATTAATGTGTTCCAGTTATATTTGAATTTAGCCAACATAAAGTTACTATTATATGGAGGATAATTCTTGTGTTTCTAATTAACCTCTGAACTCCTGAGTAATTTAATTCCAAATACAAGATAGACAAGATAATATATAGCCAACATGTGCTATGCTATTTTATCTCTACATTCATTGGAGCCTACGAGTTCACAAAGTCAATAAAAAAATGGTACCCCAGTTCTAAATAATTACAGTATTTTAACTTTAATTTAATTACGGTGCATTGAACGGTAGACCTTTAAAACTTTGCAGTGATTTGCCTCGGTGAGTTAGATTAATCTGTAAGCCTCGTTATACTCAGCACATAAAAGGATGTATGTCTCCCACTTTATAACACATTCTTTAATGTGCTCCCACAGTGCTATCAAAACTGATGCTGGAGCATTGGCAGAGCTCGTATTTTTTCCTTTTAAATAAAAACCCTCGAGTGTAAAGTTTTACAGGAAAGAGCTACGAGGAAAGAAAGTCGGCAAAATGAAAAACAGGCTTTGTCCTGGCAGCATCTAGACTCTGAAGGAGCCACAGAGCATTGGAGACTTAATTTTCTTCTGACAGGTGACATAAAGATGATCTATGGAGTCATCCCTATCTCTACATGGATGGAAAAAGAACATTAGAAAACACCAAATGACAATAACATGGCAATGGACATACCAGGGATGTTCCTCTGCAATTCTACAAAAAGAGTTCTACACGAAGAGACATGAGATACATCTCCTTTGAAAAGACCCGAACTAAAATTAATATTATGGGAAGACGGACAAAGCATCGATTAGCTAAATTAAGTGAAGATTTTTTTTAATAGAACATGCACATTTATTTCTAAGGAAATCAGTTGCCCAAACAAAAACAGTTGTTGGAGCTATTCCTCATATTCTTTATTTGACTAGTTATACAAACACTAAGAGTGGAGGATGGATGGGAAGAGCTGGGACTGGAGTAATTAAGTGAAATCTAAAGAAGATAAATTAGACCAAGTCATTGGACAGTGAGCATGACTGATCAAATGATTTTCATCTGTAGTGACTTGACTGTGGGAATAGAAAATGAACTATTCCAGGCATTGAAAATGAAGGCTGTGTCTTGAAAGGTATCCAAACTGAGAGGGCTTTGGGCTCAAATGGCTCTAGCCCACCTACAAGATGGTGTGGAATAAACCTGGGGAGATCACACGAACAACGTACCAGAGAAGCTGGGCCATGGGTATCAAATCACAGGCCTATAATCCCTGGAATATTAAACAGTGATGTGGCTGTATTCATTTCCTGATGAATTGCAGGAGATGGTCAGGCACCTGTGGTTTGGATAAAAATGCATCATTTCTTTTCCTAATCCAACTTTGAATATCCCCACATCCATTAGACTTGGATGGAAAGCTGGGGCCTTCCAAAGTTTCTGTAGTGGAAGAAAAAAAATGTTCCACTCATGGGGTTAGTAATACAGGCCCAAAGCACGGTCCAGAGAAGCCCCCCACATTTTGCTCCTACATATTTTTAAGGCCATCCCTGGAGGATTCAGGAGTTTCTTGGAAACATTTTTCAGAATGATGAGAATCTGGACTGCAAATCGACTTTGTCTCTTTTCTTTTACATTTCTCTGGTCCCCTATAAGCATAGTGGGTTTTCAGAAAAATACATAGTTAATGAGGCTTAGTAGGAAGAATTTTTTTTTCAATTTTTTTATTAAGGTATTATATGTGTACATATCTTACCATTGCCCTCTCCACACCCCACTCCAATATATGCCCCCACCCCCCAGAGTTTTGCATCCATTGGTTATGCTTATATGCATGCATACAAGTCCTTTGATTGATCTCTTATCTCCCCCACCTCTCCCTAACCTTCCCCTTGTAATTTGACAGTCTGTTTGATGCTTTACTGTCTCTGTATCTATCTTTTTGTTCAAGTTTATAATGTTCTTTATTATCCATAAATGAGTGAGATCATGTGGTATTTTTCTTTCATTGACTGACTTATTTCACTTAACATAATGTTCTCCAATTCCTCCCAGGTTGCTGCAAATGATGAGAATTCCTTCTTTTTTATGGCAGCATAGTATTCCATTGTGTAGATGTACCACAGTTTTCTGATCCAGTCATCTGCTGACGGGCACCTAGGCTGTTTCCAAATCTTAGCTATGGTGAATTGCGCTGCTATGAACATAGGGGTGCATATATCCTTTCTAATTGGTGTTTCTAGTTTCTTCGGATATATTCCCAGGAGTGGGATTACTGGGTCAAATGGGAGTTCCATTTTCAGTTTTTTGAGGAAACTCCATACTGTTCTCCACAGTGGCTGCACCAGTCTGCAATCCCACCAGCAGTGCACAAGGGTTCCTTTTTCTCCGCATCCTCGCCAACACTTGTCGTTTGTTGATTTGTTGATGATAGCCATTCTGACAGGTGTGAGATGGTACCGCATTGTTGTTTTGATTTGCATCTCTCGGATAATTAGTGACGTTGAGCATGTTTTCATGTGTCTCTTGGCCTTCCTTCTGTCTTCTTTTGAAAAGATTCTATTTAGGTCTGTTGCCCATTTTTTTATTGGATCATTTATCTTCCTTTTATTAAGTTGTATAAGCTGCCTGTAGATGTTGGAGATTAAACCTTTATCAGTGATGCCATTTGCAAATATGTTCTCCCATGCAGTGGGCCTTCTTGTTGTTTTGTTGATGGTTTCTTTTGCTGTGAAAAAGCTTTTTATTTTGATGTAGTCCCATTTGTTAATTTTCTCTTTAGCTTCCATTGCCCTAGGGGCAGTGTCAGTGAAGAATTTCTTTTGGCATATGTCTGACATTTTGCTGCCTGTGGATTGCTCTAGTATTTTTATGGTTTCCCGTCTTATGTTTAAGTCCTGTATCCATTTTGAGTTTATTTTTGTGTATGGCGTAAATTGGTGATCAAGCTTCATTTTTTTGCATGTATCTGTCCAATTTTCCCAACACCATTTATTGAAGAGACTGTCTTTATTCCATTGTATGTTCATGCCTCCTTTGTCAAATATTAATTGAGCATAGTGGTTTGGGTCAATATCTGGATTCTCTATTCTGTTCCATTGATCTATATGTCTGTTCTTGTGCCAGTACCAGGCTGTTTTGAGAACAGTGGCTTTGTAATACAGCTTGAAATCTGGTATTGAGATCCCTCCTACTTTATTCTTCTTTCTCAGGATTGCTGTGGCTATTCGGGGTCTTTTTTTATTCCAGATGAATTTTTGGAGAGTTCTTTCAAGGTCTGTGAAATATGCCGTTGGTATTTTAATGGGGAGTGCATTGAATCTATAGATTGCTTTGGGTAGTATGGACATTTTAATGATGTTGATTCTACCAATCCATGAACATGGTATGTTCTTCCATCTGTTTACGTCTTCCTCTATCTCTTTTTTCAGTGTCCTGTAGTTTTCCGTGTATAGGTCTTTTACCTCCTTAGTTAAGTTTATTCCTAGGTATCTTAATTTTTTTGGTGCGATGGTAAATGGTATTGCCTTTTTAGTCTCTCTGTCTGTAAGTTCACTATTGGTGTATAGAAAGGCCATAGATTTCTTGGCGTTAATTTTGTATCCTGCTACATTGACGAATTCATTTATTAAGTCTATGAGTTTTTTGACGGAGTCTTTCGGATTTTTTATGTACAATATCATGTCGTCTGCAAATAAAGACAGCTTTACTTGTTCTTTTCCAATCTGGATGCCTTTTATTTCTTCTTCTTGTCTAATTGCAATGGCTAATACTTCCAGTACTATGTCAAACAGGAGTGGTGAGAGTGGGCATCCCTGTCTTGTTCCTGTTCTTAGGGGAAATGTCTTTAGTTTTGTCCATTGAGTATGATGTTTGCTGTGGGTTTATCATATATAGCTTTTATTATGTTGAGGTATGAGCCATCTATTCCCACCTTGTTGAGAGCTTTTATCAAGAAAGGGTGTTGGATTTTGTCAAATGCTTTTTCTGCATCAATTGATATGACTATGTGATTTTTATCTTTCAATTTGTTTATGTGATGTATCACGTTTATTGATTTGCGGATATTGTACCATCCTTGCATTCCTGGGATAAATCCTACTTGGTCATGGTGTATGATCTTTCTGATGTACTGCTGGAGCCGATTTGCTAGAATTTTGTTGAGGATTTTGGCATCTATGTTCATGAGGGATATTGGTCTGTAATTCTCTTTCATTGTGTTGTCTTTATCTGGTTTTGGTATTAGGGTGATGCTGGCTTCATAGAAGGAGCTTGGAAGTGTTCCTTCCACTTGAATTTTTTGGAATAGTCTGAGGAGGATAGGTTTTAGTTCTTCCTTGAATGTTTGGTAAAACTCTCCTGTGAAGCCATCAGGCCCCGGGCTTTTGTTTGCTGGAAGCTTTTTGATGACTGCTTCAATTTCGTCCATAGTTATTGGCCTATTGAGCTGTTTAGATTCTTCTTGATTGATTTTTGGAAGGTTATATTTTTCTAGGAATATGTCCATTTCCTCCAGATTGTCCAGTTTGTTGGAATAGAGTTGTTCGTAGTATTTTGTAACAATCCTTTGTATCTCAGCGGGGTCTGTTGTTATTTCACCTCTTTCATTTCTGATTTTGTTTATTTGGGTCCTCTCTCTTTGCTTCTTGGTGAGCCTGGCTAGAGGTCCATCAATCTTGTTTATCCTTTCAAAGAACCAGCTCTTGGTTTTGTTGATCTTATGTATTGTTTCTTTGGTCTCTATGTCATTTATCTCCGCTCTGATCTTTGTTATTTCCTTCCTTCTGGTTACACTGGGCTTTTCTTGCTGCTCTTTTTCTAGCTCTTTGAGTTGTAGGGTTAAGTAATTTATTACCATTGTTTCTTGTTTTTTGCAATAGGCCTGTAGAGCTATGAACTTCCCTCTCAAGACTGCTTTCGCTGTGTCCCATAGATTTTGGATTGTTGTGTTTTCATTGTCATTTGTTGCCATGATGTTTTTTATTTCTTCCTTGATCTCTCTGGTGACCCAGTCCTTGTTTAATAGCATGCTGTTTAGTCTCCATGTGTTTGATTTCTTTGGATTGTTTTTATTGTAGTTGATTTCCAGTTTTATGCCACTGTGATCTGAGAAGATGCTTGATATAATTTCTATCTTCTTGAATTTGAAGAGACTTTGCCTGTGACCCAGCATATGGTCTATCTTTGAAAATGACCCATGTGCACTTGAGAAGAATGTATATTCTGTGGCTTTGGGGTGAAATGTTCTGAAGATGTCAATTAATTCCATCTGGTCTAGTGCGTCATTTAGGATTGCTGTTTCTTTGCTGATTTTTTGTTTAGAGGATTTGTCCAGTGGTGATAGTGGGGTATTAAAGTCTCCTACTATGATTGTGTTGCTATTAATCTCTCCCTTGATATCCTCCAGGAGTTTTTTTATGTATTTGGGTGCTCCTATATTGGGAGCGTATATGTTTACCAGAATTATTTCTTCTTGTTGGATTTCTCCCTTTAGTATTATGAAGTGGCCTTCCTTATCTCTTGTTATGGCATTTACTTTGAGGTCTATTTTGTCAGATATAAGTATTGCTACCCCAGCTTTTTTTTCATTTCCATTTGCCTGAAAGATATTTTTCCATCCCTTCACTTTCAATCTGTGTGAGTCTCTTGTTCTGAGGTGGGTCTCTTGTAGACAGCATATATATGGGTCGTGATTTTTTATCCATTCAGCTACTCGATGTCTTTTGATTGGAGCATTTAGTCCGTTTACATTTAAAGTTATTACTGAAAGGTATTTGTTTGCAGTCATATCTATTTTTGTGTCTGTATTCCTTCTTACCTGTTTATTTCTTCTTTTTACAGTATTCCCTTTAGCAATTCTTGCATTGCTGGTTTGGTGGTGATAAACTCCCTGAGGCTTTTTTTGTCTGCAGAGCTCCTGATTTCCCCTTCAATTTTGATTGATAGTCTTGCTGGATATAGTATTCTTGGATTCAGTCCTTTGCTTTGCAACACTTTGTATACCTCCTTCCATTCACTTCTAGCTTGTTGTGTTTCTGATGAGTAATCATTTGACAATCTGATGGGTGTTCCTTTGTAGGTAACTCTCTGTCTCTCTCTTGCCGCCTTTAGGATTCTCTCTTTATCATTTATATTTGCCATTGAAATTATGACATGTCTTGGTGTGGGTCTTTTGGGGTTGATCCTGCTTGGGACTCTCTTTACTTGCGTAACTTTTATCTTTCCCATATCCGGGAAGTTTTCTGTCATTATTTCTTCAAATAGATTTTCTAATCCCTGCTGCTCTTCTTGTCCTTCTGGCAGCCCTATTATACGCATGTTACTTCGTTTCATGTTGTCCCGAAGCTCCCTTAGGCTTTCCTCCTGCTTTTTAATTTTTTTCTCCAATTGCTGTTCAGCTTGAGCTAGTTTCTGTACCTGATCTTCTAACTCACTAATTCGGTCCTCTGCTTCTTGTAATCTACTGTTGAAACTTTCCATGGTGTTTTTGATTGTAGCTATATCATTTTTCATTTCTTCCTGATTCTTGCATAAGTTGTTGATTTTCTCATCCATCCGATGTATAAATTCCATGACCATTACTCTGAACTCCTTTTCGGTCATGTTGCAAGCTTCATTTTCACTAATTTCCTTTCTTGGCGACTCCACATTTTCTTTCCTCTGTGAGTTATTTCGTTTCCCCATTCTGGCTATTACCAGAAAGCTCAAGCTTCTGTTTGCATGGACCTGGGTCGTGTGCTGTGGGGACTTCGCTCCACCCTAGTTTCACTGAAGTGCTCTGACACTAGGACGTGTGACTGTCTTTGGTTGGTGGGAACCAAACTTGCCCAGGATCAGTGTCCACTTTGTGCGCGGGGCTCCGCCGTCTAGGGCTGCCCTGTTCGGGAGCCCCTTGGAAGACCTGCAGAATCTAACTGACCCTGTCTCATACACACACACACACACCACACACATCTACACTCTCCTCTATGGGTTCCTCACTCACACTCTCTCTCTCCCTACCTTCCTGCCGGTCGCCATCTTTTTTCAGTAGGAAGAATTTTATTTTTCCAGGTTTTGATAAGATTAAGGCACCTGTATATTGGTAAGCATACATTTCAATATGGGTGGCATTCATTAATTAAACCTGCCTCAATTTCCAGTGTTTCACTTCCTGACCTCTTCCCAACTCTTCTTGTCTCCAGAATCTCCTCTCTCTCTTCCAGCCCTATTCTCATTCAACTTTTTGGGGTCTCTTTTCATTCATTCTCCTGGGCAGACAACCAAACAAATGCCCTTCTCTGTGGGCTCTCCAGTACTTTCTCTTAGTTCAGCCTGTTTTACCTTGTAAGTAGATGCTGACTTTCTCCTAGGAGAGTAAACATCTCTCTGAATTTCTCGCTTTATTTGGATATTTTCTCTCAGCCTAGAACATTTTCCTCCATTGAATCCTTTCCTACCTGACTCTTGCTGACTCTAGTGACCCATTAATAGTCTCCTTCTGGTTGTTCTTGCATCCCTTCAAGTTAGGTCAGATCTTATTTCCATTTCTGCAAACTCTTTTTTGCTTTGAGCCCCCACAACACCCCTTCCTTCTATCTCTCCATCTCTCTTTCTGCCTCTCTCTGTCTCTCTGTCTCTGTCACACACACACACACACACACACACACGTCAGCATCAGCAGGAATGTGGCCTGCCCTCAGCAGATATTTTTGTCTTTATTTTATTTTTACTTTTAAAATACTTTTTATTATTGATAGTATTACATATATCTCTCCTCTCCCTTTACCCCCTCTTCACAATTCCCATTTTAAGCCTTTCATCCCCTGGCCACGTTGCTCTTTTTCTGTCCTGACATTTCTCAAACTATTTGGCACTTCATAATTTCTTACATGTGCAATGGAACAGGGGACTGTGTAAATGAGGTTGTGGGTGGCTCCCACTGCCACTAATCTGGGGTGATTTGCAGTCACCCCTGGAAAGCATGGGTAGAGTTTAGAGCATGTGCTATTTGAACAGGGACAGCCAGAAGCGTAAGGAGCACACATAAGAGATCTCGTTAGAAACAGCAGGGCACCTGTCAGGAATTTATAAATATTGCAACAACATAGTTTCTTGATTTTCATGATTATTGTGAATTTTCTGTCTCTACCAAGTCAGAGTAGCAATGACTTGTGATCACTGTGTGAATATATGACTAGATAAGGAAGCTAAAATGAAATTTGTCATCTTGCACAGATATAATGACACTTTCATTCCAAGGTGATGACTGTTTTTAAAAACACTCACACAAAGAGAGATGTAAGTCATTTTTCTCTTTTATTTTTTATATTTCTCACCTTAAAATATGTCCTGGCTTATGTAACACAGAGTTAGTTATTCCTATTCCAAATCTATAAATTGAAGCTTAGAGGATGAGTTTATATAACTGGACAGTGAATTCTTATTTTTAAACTTCTGCTAAAGAAATAAGGATGCTTTTTGCTGCCTCCAAAAAAAAAAAAAAAAAGTTTGACCACCGTTTAGTTGTGCTACGTGCTTTAAGTGTTTACCCTGATAGGAGACCTTATTTTTTTATACGAGGTACAGATTTTATTAAAATGCCCCCAGTGTTGATACAGAAACATTCAATTTTTTTAAAAAGACACCTTCAAGGCCTAGCTGGCAATATCTTTGGAAAACACAGCTCTGATCTGTGTGCTCTGAGAGCTGAAGAAAGGTCCCCAGTGGAGCGCAGCTTTCTGCACCTGTTGGGAACAGAGCACAGGTGCTGAGGGAATGAAGAGCAGTGTAAAGGGGGTGTGACCCAGGGTGGGTGGGGCGAGGAGACCGTGAGACCAGCTTCCCCCAAATGGTACTTCCTCAATGACAGGGTGCATCTTAATATAGGAAACCCTGCCTCTCAACCACTGAGCACCACATGGTCAGCGCCCTTTCCAGAAAGATCATAGCCCTATTACCAAATTGTGAACACAGAGTCCAAAGGAGTGTCCACAATTGTTCCCTCCTGCTTCCCAATCTGGTCTCTCTTCATTCCAAACAGACTTTCACTCAGGGAAGTCTTGTAGTCCCCTCTGTCTTGTTCTCCATCCTGCTTCCCTTTTTTATTTCTTAGTCCCGCATACCACCCCACCCATCCAGGATCCTACATGGTTAGATCTAGAGAAAGCATTTTTCTATCTACCCTGCCCTGACTTTTTTCCAGATTTGGTGAGGTATAATTTATATACAAAAAATTGAACATGATCAATGTATAAAATTTTGTATTCATATATTTGTGTTACCATCACCACAATCCAGGCAATAAGCATTACCATCACCTCCAAAAGTTTTCCTTTGTTTTGTTTTATTTTTTTAGTAATAATGCAACATGAGATCTACCCTTTTAACAAACTTTTAACTACACATTACCTTATTGTTAACTGCAGGCATTACATTTACAGAGGACCTCTGAAACGTATTCCTCTTATGTAACTGTAGCTTTCTGCCCATTGAACAACTCCTCTAATCCTCTCCCACTGTTTCCTGGTAACCACCATTCTATTGTCCACTTCTATGTCTTTCACTATATTGGGCGCCCTGTGTAAGTGGAATCATGCAGTATTTGTCTTTCTGTAACTGACTTATTTCACTTACCAGGATGTCTTCAAGGGTCGTCTATGTCGTGTCAAGTATATACCCTTCTTTAAATATGAGGTGGCCATCATCAGTGGCTCCTAGCATTCATTAGATTGACACACTGGTCTCTCACAAGCCTTGACTTCCGCACCCGATATAACTTGGAGACTAGAAGTTCCCCTTCCTACCAGGCATGAGAATGAGAAGGAACTGAGCAGATGAGGAAAGAGAGAAATCCTAGTGTCCCTTTAGGCATCAACTTTCATTTCAATAGTTGTGAGTTGGGATAATTATTTTTAGAATGTAAAGTAGTAGAAAATTACTCTCTTTGAGCATTCTTGAGATCTTGCTTTCATAGAAAGGGCCTTCTTTCTGTGAGTCTGTTTTGTAAAATATATATTTTTATTGGTTTTAGAGAGGAAGGGAGAGGGAGATAGAAATACCAATAATGAGAAAATCATTGATCAGCTGCCTCCTGCATGCCGCACACTGGGGATCGAGCCCGCAACCCAGGCATGTGCCTTGAGTGGGAATCTAACCATGCCCTCCTGGTTCATAAGTCGACTCTCAACCACTGAGCCATACTGACCAGGCAGTGAGTCTGTTTTATTTTTAGTTTTTGACATCTACTTTTTCGCCAGAAAATTACATATGTTCCTGAGCTCATAAAAAAAGGAGCAGACAGAATTGAAAGAAGCTAAATCATTTTAAAATCCCTATCATGAGTGACTTGCAGAATAGGGGTTAGAATTCAGTGTACAAGCCATTAGCCTGGGTAACCCTAATTTTAAGTATAGCTGAATTTTATGCTAATTCTCATGACATCTATTTTGTGAACAACTCAGGAATAGAAGAAAAAGTCTTTGACCCGCTTAACAAGACTAACTAGTGCAAATAGTGGCTTATGTCCTATGTTCTGTCTTGTGTAGAACATTGTTAAGGCAAGTAAAAGAATTCAGCAGAACATTGAGTCTTAACTACAACTCAGAGGAGCGCTTCAGACCCAGTGCTTGAACACCTGACTCTGGGCCACATGGACATCAGTGCTGTCACCAGGGAAGTCAAACAGGAGCAGCGCTGGGTAGTATCTTAGAGTGTGGTTTGTTGGTTCCCATGGTTCTAAGCCGTCCATCATATGGTCTGCTGGCCATTTAATGGTTTCAGAGGGAGTGCCAAGAAATGATTTATTCACAGACATTGCTGAATTTGAAAGGTACGAATAATGACTGCATTCTGAAAGACTCTGCTTATTCTACAAGGACTGCAGTGGCCCTTCTCTCCTTGCCAGTTCACTCAGTAAAGAGGGTGTAGTTTATCTTGACGAACTCATTCTTGCCTCCTTTACATATTTTTTTACATTTGTTAGATTTCCACATTTACTCTTACTTTTCTAGGTGTTGCAATCTTGATTCACAGAAATGGATCAGTGGCTCAAAAGTTGTTAACTGAAGCATGAAAGTAGTGATTAAAATAGTGAAGCAGGTACCACAACTTCGAAGAGCATCATAAATATAAATAGTGAACAGGGCTTAGATGTGAAAATAGAATGTGATTCTGCATCTGCCGAGATAACTGAGATTTTAAAGGTACTGAATTTTCACAAAGTGTAAAGAAAAGTGCAATAAGAGCAATGGGAGTCTGAAAATCTAACTTTGTTGGACCAAGCTTCCATTTTCCCTTAAGATTCAGCACTCTGTCTGATATGAAACTTTGTCATATTGTGGCACAGAACCACAAGATCTTCAAATCATTCTGAAGTATAGTCAACATGCTAGAAATTTGAACAATATTGTTTTTCAGAACAATAAGATGATACTTTCTACCAATCAATGGACAAATTTTATTTCTGAAGATTGAGAAAAGGCCATTCAAAACTTCCCTCCTATAGGGGGGAAAAAAGCAAAACAAAATAGAAAACAAAACCTGTTCCAGTCACACTATAGTAGACAAGCTTATAAAAATTTAATGATAAAAATTATGCTTGGAGAGGAAGTAGTGCTAGCTACTGGAGAAATCCTTTTATAAAAGGATGCTGTGAATATCATATATCAGTGACAAGGTAACAGGTATTTTGTTTCAGAGTAACTGAGACCACAGATGGGCAGAATGTATAAATCAATTCTTGCCAAGTAGGAAAAGGTATCTGAGAAAATAGAGTAAACATATACTAATAATTTCTTCTGTGCTCTGTGCTTTAGGTATTCTATCTCATTTTTTTAGCTCCTAAATCCTATAAAGTAGGCACTATTTGTATTCCCCCTTGACAACTTGGAAAATTATAGCTTAGAGAAGGTTAGAGCGATAGCCAAGGCACTTGACCACTAGGGTGTTAACTCCAGAGCCTGAGCAATGACAATCCACTGCTTACAGGGAAGAAAACTTGATGATTTTTGTTTTACCACTGAAAAATATATACCAAAGGGACACGCTCATTTATGTTTCAGAATGATTTGCCAAGGTGCATTGGGGTCAGTAATGATGGAAAACCATAGAGCAAACATCAATTTCTAAGTGCACTTTTCCAGCTTGGGTTCCCCAGGAAGCAATCACTGAGATGTCTATTAAGGGGTGCTCTTGGGATTGAAACGTATGACCTGGAAGGGAAGAAGGTAGTATTAGGCAATGGGGGAAGTTGAACAAGGGCCATTGAAAAATCTCAGCTGACTTCTTGTAGGGCTGTGGACGAACAGTGATGGCCCTTCAAAATTGTTCTCCTTTGAACATTAGAGGCATTCTTGCTAAAGTGAGGAACAAGGTAAAGATGCCCAATGAAATACAATTTAACATGGTTTTAGAAATATGAAGCAAAAAAAAAGAGAATAAAATTAGATGAATAAGAATTAAAAAGAAATAGTAACCTTTTGAAATTGTATATATAGAAAAAAGAATTATGGGGAAACTATTACAAACAAAAGATGTAGTAAAAAAAAAAAAGGAGGATGTTAAGGTAATTCACGGAAATCAATACAGCTTTGTATGTAGAACAGTTAGATGATTTAATGAAAGAAAAGACCTAATTAAAATTACAACAAAGAAAATATGATGCCTTGTTATAAATTTAAGAAATGTATAAAAGTTAAATAAGAAAAACTTTAAAATATCCCTGAAAGACCCAAAATTAGATTTGAATAAGTGGAAAAACTACTAATGTTCTTAGATAAGAAGACTCAGAATTATAAAGATATTAACTCTTCCTAAGCTACTAAATAAATTTAACATAATCCAAATAAAAATAGTAAGAAAAATTGCAATGATGCTACCCAAGTTTATTTAAAACTTTACATGGAAAAATAAGCAAGCAAACATAGGTAGGAAAACCTTGAAAAGTAAGAGTATGGATGGTGACTTGCCTGTCAAATGGTGTAATATGTATAAATCCTTCATGTGAATATAACATTGGTCCATGCATAGACAAATGCAGTATCATACAGAATTGACCCCAATACATATGGAAATTTGGTATTTCATATCTGTCCAGAAAAGTTGGACTTTTTCATTAATGGTGTTGAGGCATTTCAAAAAAGATACAATTAAATCTGCACCTCACTCCATAGACCAAGATAAACTTCAAAATGGCTGGAGATCTAAATGTAAAAAACCAAAGGATACAACTCATGAAAGCAGCCATATATATTGGAGGTAGGAACACTTACCAACTGTCACTCAGAATCCACAAGCAATTTAAAATAATTAGGTTCAATTACATAAAAAAAAGAAAGGGAACCATCCACAAAGTAAAAAAAGATATATTTTTCAATATACACAAAGGGCAATTATCACTAATATATAAACACCAACTAAAGTTGAGGGGAAAAGACCAATAAACCAAAGAAAAAATAGGCAAAATATATGAACAAGTAATTCACAGAAAAAGTAATTTAAATGGACTTTAAATATATGAAAATATCATTAATCTCACTCATAATAAGAGGAATACAAATTGAATTATATTGTCATTTCTCAAATGTCAGCTTTACAAATATCTAACAGTTTAAGAATATAGAATTTTGGCAAGGCTATGGGGAAACAATCACTGTCTTAAATTTTGTGGGGATGTAATATCATACAACCCCTGTGAAGGGGCATATGGTAATATCTAGAAAACGTACATATGCATTTATCTTTTTCTCAGCAACCTCACTTCTAGGAATCTAGTCTAAAAATAAAGCAGGAAAATATGAACTGACTTATGCTCAAGATTATTCACTGTGACATTTTTTATAGTAGCAAAAGATTGAAATCAACCTCAATGTTCATCAGTTGGAGACTGGTTGGATAAGCTACAGTGCATTCATACAATCTAATATTGTGTAACTATAAGAAAAAAATGAGGAAGGTTTTTATATACTCATGTGGCTTAAGAACCAGGATATAATTTAAGAGAAAGGAGCTAAACAGATTTAATTGTATCTTTTTTGAAATGCCTCAACACCATATGATATGCTGCTTTTTGTATAAGAAAGGGGGTTAATTATACAAATGCAAATATAAATATAAATATTTGAAAAAGTACTAGAGAATTAACTAAAAATAAATAAAAGTGATTACCCATAAAATAGAAAGAAGCCATAGGATGGGGAAAACAGTAACAGAAATGGGGCTTCTTTGAATGTAATCAGTTATATAGTTTTGATGTTGCAGTCAAGTGAGTGTTTTACATATTCAAAATTTAAAGAGTCCAAAAAAGAAGAAAGCAATTCCTAAAGACTGAAAAAGTTAGAAACATCTGTTACTAACAGGAATACAGAAAGAGTATTTTCTCACACATTTATGGTGTGAATTGAAACATTTTTTTGAAAGAAACCTGCCTGGCAATATTTATTAAAATAAAGTGTGTGTGTGTGTGTGTGTGTGTGTGTGTGTGTGTGTGTGTGTGTTGTGCACATGCACCTGCTGACCTAACTATTCCACTCCTAGGAATTTATGCCAGAGAAGTGAAAACATCCAAGGATATACAGACATGACATTTATTGCAGTAAAAATCTGGAGGCAATGTTCTTGTTTTTATGAGAATGATTGACAATATCATTTTGTATCTACACTGTGGAATATTATACAGTATTAAAAAGAATAAATTAGAACTCCACTAGGAGACAGAGGAATTCATATAAGAACTTTTGAATGAGAATGACAAAATACAGATAAGGGTGCATAATATAATTTTAGATATGTATATGAGTGTGTGTGATTATGTAATCATGAGGAAAATATATAGGATAGCATAAGAATAGAAATTATCTGTGTAATTAAGGCAAATGTTAGAAAATGGGAAGGCCAGGCAAAACAATGAGGGTAACAAAACTGCTTTAACATGGATAAAAACAAAATTTGCATTTGCACAGTTTGATTCCATTTTGCTTTTCTGTTAAATTACATACATATGACTATGTGAGAAACAAGGTCAATGTTTAAAATAAGATATACAGTTAATAATCTTAGAGATGATGTGCATAATTAATGTTGACCCAAACCTTTAAAGAGAAAGAAAAAATATGAGAGAAAAGAAAAAAGGAAAAAAGATAAGGACTGGAAGACTAGAGGAAAGAGAAATTGGGAAGAGTATAGGAGGTAAGGAGCTGGTATGCCCCAGAGGCCACGCATAAGCTTTCCTCACGACTCAAGCAAAAATGGTGGCTTTCTTCTTAATGCCACCTGTGGTCTGGTGTGTACCTGAAAATATCTCATGGTATTGTAAGTCGTTCCTTGAACTTTCTCTCCTTTGATATCATTGTCATCTTTGTTATTAGCATTTTTGTAAGCTTGACCTTTATGTCAATGTTTCACACATAGAAAGCATTGTACAAATATTTATCAAAAGAATGGTTTAAGTTCAATGGATAAGGTTAGAACCTAGTCTTTCTCTAAGCCTATTCTGCTGCCCTGAAAATAACTTAATGGAGTGGAGATTCCCTTCAAAGGTTCTAAAGCACTTATTTGCATTATCCCAAAAGAACAGGGGTGTTTTCATAGGAAGTAAAGACTTGAAATATGCAGGAAGGAGCAAAAGTGAGCCCGGCTTCTGTTCCTGTTCTTCAGTCTGTGTGGCTGTGAATCTCTACATGTGAATTAACAAAGCAGTAGAACATCTAAACTGTTTGTTTTTCTAGTTCACCAGCCAAGACTGGGAGGAGGACTAGAGTGTACTCCCTTTGGTTATGCCATGTGCGAGCTCAGAAATAGTGAATTTAGGGAATTGAGACAAAAGCAGTCTCTTCCACCTTAACGTCCCAAGGGAACTGTACTGTGAACCACCTCCACCTTAACCAAGGCCTGGGCTGTACAAAGCCAAAAGCTCCTTTTCTGCTTTCCATCGTTCCACTTTGCATTCTATCCCCGTCCTTAGTCTAAATTGTACTGCTGTGTTACACAGCCTCGTTCAGAGTAAGAGCCACACCTAGCTCTGTGCAAAAGCTTTTCCATCATCATCCTTTTATTCTTCTCATTCTTTATTAAAGCCATAAGCTTTGGGGATTCAATTACCTGTGTGTGGCCTTAATTTATTCTAAAAATACCAAGTCTATTCAACAGTTTTTGAGTTATAGAAGCAGGGTGATAAAATGTGTGCATTTCCATATTAGGGATCTATATGAACAAATATCTCTAAGCAATAAAATCTTACAGTTTGGGACTTTCAAATGGTAGATTCCCCATGTGAAGTTGAAAGTCTAAGAAAAATGTTATGTTTTAATAATACAGTATTACTTACTTAATCATTTCAATCACTTTATCCACATATCATTACCATGTTATATATTTCTTTTCTTATGAATGTGATTTTGAAACAGGAAGAAATTGCCAGTCTTAAAAAATAAAATGCTGATGAAGGTAGCCCAATGTGAGTACTATCTTGGAATAAAATGTATGGAGAGAAACTGAACCAATTATATATATAGATATATATCTACATATATATCTTGCTATATATAATTGATTTTCATGATATCTATCTCACTATAGAGGTTTTATATACATAAATTATATAATACATTATATGTTATAAAATAATATGTATAAATATATTATATATAATACATATCTATATATAGATATATTATATATTATATATATACATAGAATAATCTATATTGATCTATATGTATCTATTTACTGAGAGAGAGAATGAATAAGGAATTGCTCCACACAATTATCAACCCTGAAAGTCCCAGGATTTGTAGTCTGCAGGCTGGAGACCCAGAAGAGTAGATGGTGTAGTTCCAGTCTGTCCAAAGGCCTGAGAACTTTGAGAGCTGCTGGTGTATGTTACAGCTGAGGTCAGAAGGAGACTGATTTCCCATCTCAACTACTAAGGTAAACTTCTAATTTGGCACCATTTTGGTACAGCTCCAATTCTTATTATTAGATAGATCAATTTCTCTTATTTCTTCTAGTCAGGTCTTCAGTTGATTGAAATCACAGCAATCACATTAGGGACAGTATGCTTTGTTCAGTCTCCCAATCTGAAGGTCAATCTCATTCCAAAACACCCTCACAGTCACACCCAGAATATTTGATCAAATGTCTCAACACTTAGTCAAGTGGCCCAATCAAGTAGACACATAAAATTAAGCATCATGTCATATGAACCAAAGCACAGTTTTCTGCAGAATATCCTTTGTAGGCATGGTTAGAGCACTAAAGGTATTTGATTTCCCTTTAATAGCTCTCATATAAGATATTAGAAATTGCAAACATAAGCTGACAAGCTATTCTTGTGGCCTGGGATTGCTGTGAGCAATCAATTGTGTATTATAGGTACAATTTATTTCATCTATTGTTTGGATTAGAGCTCAACATAAATCCTAATTTGGCACCATTTTGGTACAGCTCCAATTTCTATTATTAGAGAGATCAGTTGCTCTTATTTAGAAATGTTTTATGTAACAATTTTCTAAAATAGTTTTTAATAAATTGTCTGACAGTTTTTTTTTCTCACCTGGGTAATTAATTTTATATTCTCACTCCATCATTAAGTATTTTAAATATGCAAATCTTCTGGCATTTAGTACTGTCTGTCACAGCAGTGCCAAAAAAGACGGTAGAATCTTGTTTTCAGAGGTTTTTCTTCACAAGCTTCCTTAATAGGGTGGAACTTGCATAAAATAAGCTTAAATTGATTACATATTTCTGATAAGATTTTCTATTTCACAAGACTGGAGTCAGGAGAAGGAATGTGTGTGTCACCACTGCCTGGTTGTCCTCCCTCTGGGAAAATGGCTCTCTGCCCCTCAGAGCCCAGAACAATGTGCTGGAATCAAGAAATCATATGTCAATGCTCCTTCTAACACTGTGGTTATGCATTCCATGATTATTAAACTTGAATGTAGCAGGTGAGCATGCTTCATCCAAATACAGATAAGCAAAAAGAAAAAAACAATAAGGAAAAGGCTTTTGTAACTAATTCTTCAAACCCTGAGCTTCATGGCAGTGGCACTGGGGGTACACAAGATAGGAATCTGGAAAATGTTTATGTGGATTTTGGGGGGAAATAACTATGGAAGTTATTAATTCAGCATCCAAGAGTTAGTTCAGACTTCTAAAGCCCATAAACGTAAAGATATTTCTCCTGCCTGCTCAGAAAATCATAAACACTCCCTTCCGTCAACAATATTCAATCAACAAATATCTATTGAGCATACACAAGTCCTAGACACTTGGCTAGAGAGGCGAAAGAGAAAACAACCACCTGTTTCTGCTCTTTGGAGCCTACAGTATAATAAGGGAGATACACATTAACTAAATAATCACACAGTGAACGTAGGATTACAAACTGAGACAGACTGGAAAAAGAAAGAGCAACAAACTGACCCAAGCCAATTTGACAGTTTGCAATGATAAAGTTATGTACGATAGATAAAGGCACCTCTAAAAATTAATGTTGCCCAGGTCTGCAGTTCTCCCCACTCACTTCCTGACAACCAGGTGTCAGTTACAATGACAGTAAGCCTCAGATGGAATTCTGTCACACCAATGATTATCAGTAAGCTAGCATCCAAACAGAAAAAAAATAAATGCATTCACGCATCCTGGAAGCTTGATGAATTTCCAGCCTTTAGTCCTTAAATGGAGGCAATACTTCTCAAATGCCAATGTTCATTGAGCCTGGGGTGGGACTGTAAAGTCCGCCTTTCCAACCAGCTCTCAGGTGTGGCTGATACTGCTGTCCCCAGACCACACTTTGAGCAGCAAGGTTTTTTTAAGATGCTCTATTAAAAGTTCACTTGGCATTAATGTGACAACATTCCAGCAGTAGGATTCAGGTGTCGACAGCCTTTGCAAGCATCTGGATCCAGAGCCTACGGGGCAACCTTTGGAAGACTATTCTACTGGACTTGCTCAGTTCTTTACCCTATTACTTCAGCAGCAAGAGAGCTAGTATGATGTTCCTAGCCAATTCGCATTTTTAAAATACCACCCATTAAAAGAATGAAAAAGAAAGCTTAAATGCAATTTGCTAGTTTTCAAACCCTCTGGTGGATTAAAGATGAAGATAAGTAAAGCGTTTGTTGAAGCTGCCTCTGAAGAGGAGATATTTTTTAAATTATAGCTTTAAATTCTCATTACTCCTTGAGTGTGTATTTTAGATTAAGGTCCTTCGACTACGAGTTAAACACTCTCAAGATAGAGATCAAGACACAAAAACACACTGTGTATCCTAAAATATTTACAAGTAACTTATGGACAACATATAAATTGTCTATAACTGAGTTGTATGCATGACCAGCTTAAAGAACCATGGCCCACACTGAGAGTGGCTCCCCGGGGAAGAGCTGAAATCTACAGAATGAGGAGGAGGTGCCTTGGAGGTGAGGGCATCCCAGACAAAGGGAACAGCATGTGCACAGCCTCCTGCTATAACAAGAGAGGTGGTGCCTTGTAGTGTACTGCCATCAGATGATTATATAGGTCAAGCAAGTCTCCCAGGGCGGACAAAGAACACAGCCCTCGGTTCATCTTTCCCTTGGGACTTAAGAGTCTCAGCACTTGGTGCAGGCAATCACTGGGGAGGCAGTCACAGTTCATTCTATGATTAAGCTGTAAAATTGACCTTCCTGGTAACTCAGTTTTGTCTTCTGCCTAACTGATTGTGCCCTCGTTAGCACCTGGACTGACAATCTATGCTCCTCTGGCTGCTAAGGATTCGCCTGAGGCTTCTGGGAGAGAAATTCAGTGTGTCAGCTAAGGAAACCAAGTACTGTTCAAGGAAAAGCATCTATTAGTAAGATAAAACTTTGCATTTGATTCAAGAGATGCTTTTGTATATCACTGAAACTCACAGGACTCAAGACTAAACTTGATGACAAAACAGTTTTTTTGATGTATCCTCAGAAAAGTACTGTTACTAGTAAATGGCAATAGCATAAACAATGAATTTATGATGTGGAAAAAAAATTTGTAGTATATAAAATGTATCCTTAAAGTGAGACTTTATTAGTATTTTTATATTATGCATTTTCTAAATAATGTAATTCAAGTTCATGTAAAATGTGATTACAGAGAATACACAAATGTTTGTCCTTTTTATATGATTTCCCTCAGAACTCATTGTCAGTATAGTATGCTCTTTAAAGTTTTTTTCCCTTGGACTGAAATATTTCCAGTTTATCTCCTCACAGCTCTTTCCTCCTCCACCCCACCTTCTAAAGATGAGTTTATGATACACTAGGAAAAGGGAAGGGATGGGAAAGGGACTCAGATCAGCTTCTGTGACAGAGTTAAAGGTCTTGTGTGTTTGAAAACCTAATGAGCATGTTTGGATATGAACACTCATCATCTTAAGAATTATATTTTAACCTCAAGAGGCAACATAACTAAACAAATATGTCTGCTTTATATGTACATATACACACACATGCATAATATTCATTTTTAACGCAATAAAGATAAATGTTCAGACTAAGGTGATTAGTGCTAAGAACAGGAAGAGCTCTTATATATGCATACTTATCTCCACTAGTCTAGATGGGGCTGTGAGTTATAAAATACTTTATGGTAGCTGCAGTTTAAAACTGCACTCACCTTTGACTGTATGAGGATTTATTGGTTTAAGTGATGAGCTCTTTGGTAATAAAGAGAAAGTTGTACTGGTTGAACTGCTAATCCCACTGCTTGGCTTTGAATTCCATTGAACCCAAGTTGTGTCTAGTGGGGAAGAATGCACGTGTGTGTGCTTTTATTATCTGTTCCACCACCTCCTGGTTCTGCTTTGTTATCTCCACGGCCTCTACCAGGCTTCTTCAGAACCGGCACAGGCTAGAAATATAAACAGCTTCAAAAAATGCTTAGATAAACTCATGGATGAGCTGTGTAATTAATTATTAAGGGAGGCTGGCATGGTTTGTGTTACCTCCCTAGCCTTTTCATGGTTGAGATCGGAGGCAATAAATATACTCTCCTGCCAAATTGCTATCTGAGACCAAAAGGATAACTGCATGGACTGACCTAATGAATGTAATGAACATTTTATGACCTTTTAAATCACCTTCTATTTTTAAGAAAGGGAGCAAACACATACTATCTGGGATAGATTTGCTTCAGCAGTTTAGACCAAGTCTGCTTAGGAGGAATGGTTCATTATAACTGAGCAAGGCAGGATATACTCTCGAAGGCAGGGCTGCCAACATTGCCAAGTTGAAAATGTGGCTTTAGTCAAAATGTAATTATGCAGTATTGAAATGATTTGACAGTTATGCAACTATTTTTATAGTCATAAACTTAAAAAGTAATTGTGAAGCTGTCTGATGAGTGCATAGGAGTTCAGTATCCCATTCTACTTTTATGTATATTAGACATTTTCCATAATAAAGCTTTTAAAGTAATCATTAATAATGCCATTATTGAATAAAGGGGCTATAAAGTGCGTGTTTGGCCTTACCAATTTGTAGCTAAATCTGATATCATTTAGTCATGTCTAGCACTTGACCACTCAAGGGGCCATGGGCCAACATAGATTTGAAATACAGACATCACCATTTTTAGGGCTATCATGGGTTCAGCAAGAGCAGGTGGCCCAGGCAGCCCAGAGTGGATTCTGCCAAGATGAAGGAAAACTTGAGAGGCAAGGGAAATCATCTGGCCACCCATTGTGGGCACAGCCAAGTCTCTGCTAGAGCTCAGGTGGGAGATGGGGAGCCTGGTTGGTAACATAGAAGAAACAAGAGGGAAAGAACTGAAAATAACCAGAGATGTGAGGGATTAGGTAGAAATAAGCAGAGACTGCAAGGCGGTCCCAGGCTCTTAATCCCATATGGGAGCTCAGTATGGAGATCCTCATGGCGTGAGAAGCACCAAAACCCTGCATGGAATCAAGACCTACCTGTTCAACCCTCCTGAGTCTTAAAGGAACATGTTCCTGTCAGAATCACAGGTTTAGATAGACTTTAGAAATTCTCCCAGTCTGAACATCACCTAAAGGATTTTATAGAGATGATGGAATTAGTAAGTAGAACACTTTTAAAAATATATTTTATTGATTTTTTTACAGAGAGGAAGGGAGAGGGATAGAGAATTAGAAACATCGATGAGAGAGAAACATTGATCAGCTGACTCCTGCACACTCCCTACTGGGGATGTGCCTTCAACCAAGGTACATGCCCTTGACTGGAATCGAACCTGAGACCCTTCAGTCCGCAGGCTGACGCTCTATCCACTGAGCCAAACCGGTTAGGGCAACAGAACACTTTTTAAAAAAGAAATTAAGTAAAATAATTTAGTTCTTCTGAAATCTCAGCACAAATCCAAGGAGAGTTCCCACCTTTGGTTATTGTGCTTTCTTTAATTCCCAACTTTAGCCTGTTTCCCTGGTGTAAGAAATAGAGATTTATTTCAGATTTTGGCAGGTCTTACTGACAAGTACTGAAAATGCCTGCCGCTGATCAATTCCGGAGGCTGTTTAGAATTTCACTTTTATCATATGTATGTCTTTCACTCAAGTATCCATTCAGTCTATATTCACTGAGTTTTTCTTGGTTCTAGGCAGAGCAATAAGGCCTGGGGACAAAATTCTGAATGACATATAATTCTTGCTCCCAAGTGCTTATAGATTTGTTCTAATGATGTCTTTCGGGCAGTATCAACATTGTAAAAATAGGATGCCTCTGCTAGAAGGGTACTTCTGTGGTTTCCATGTCAGGGCTTGTCATTGCACATCCTTCGCTCTTACCATTACCTTCATTAGGTAACAAAGAGGGGGAGGGGGTGGTCAAGAACAAGAAATACCAAACATTCTGCTTTACCTGACTGCCCTTATCAAAGCGCTCCCTCCCTCTCTCTCTCTTTATCTCTCTCTCTCCCTCTCGCTTCAGGTGGCTCAGTAACTTTATAGAACTTAATCAGGCTGAGATCAGAAATGATGCAAACTCATCTCCATGGGGCAGCACAATGGTTTGCAGTGAGGAAAGGAGCCTGGCATATCTCCCAGACTGTCTGGATCTTTCTATAACCAGATGTGTTCTGGTTATATGAACCTCACAGTGGAGCTACACTAAATTTCTGCATCCCATTGGCTTACATTTCTCTGCGCCATTCCTTCTAGAGTGAGTTGTATCCTTCAAAACAAGAAACATGTTTGGTGAGCTGCAAATTGAGGCCAAGACAGTTTTATCTAGAATACTGAATATATTCCTAGGGTGGTGTTTATCCAGAATTTTCATTCCTCTTTTACAGCCAATCTTTTCCAGCTATAACAGCAATAGCAAGTTACTTGGTCTTCAGCAAATAGAGACACTATTGTCACATCATGAGAGGTTAGATTTGTAAGACTAGAACCATTTGTTGAGACAATTTTCTCTTTTCAAGGTAGTTTTATTGGCTTCCCTTTCAAGCAAGGACCAGAAATAAGAATGATATCAACTCTAATTTGACAAAATCGCTCAAAAATGTCACTTTCTAGGTCAGTGAGTTTTTTGTGTTTTTCCATTTTTTTCTTTTTTAGTAACCTCATTATCCTTCTCAGTTTAGCTTTCAGTAAGATCCTGGATTTGGAGGAAAGGGCACTGAATTGATATGGGAAATAACTAACGGCTTTGTATTTTTTGGATCTTACCTTTCAAGAAATAATAAAGGCAAAGTGTTTTTATTTCACAATCACAGCAATTTATCACAGCTAGGGACCCTGGATTTCTTCTTGCTTTTGATAATCATCTCTTTGTATTCACCTGGAGTACTGAGCTGTAGTAATAATACCAATAATTGTTGTAACCACTTACGTATTTTATTCTATAAGCTGGTCACTGTGTGAGGCACTTTTTATATATCCCTTTTCTCAATCCTTGCAGCCAACCAAGATATTATTATTATTATGACTTTACATACTAGGAAACTGAGGCACAGAGAAGTTAAGAAAATTGCTCAAGGGCATATAGCTTTATATTGTCTATGTGTCTAAGCTTCAAGACAATCAAAATTATTTGTAGTCTCTCTCTCTTTCAAAATGTCCTTTTACCGAATGTAAATGATCAAACAAAAGCAACAACAATAATAAAAACCACAGACAAGGCCATGAAACTCAGTCTTATATTCCACAAAAGGATGAATATGACATAAGATGAAAAGGAAAAGCCCTCTTAGTGCTTTGAGGAGACTGAAAGAGGAGACCAAAGCAAGAGCTTAGTTGAAGATAGTCTGGCTCCCTCCCTTGAAATCTGGAAGGAGTGGAGAGTAAGAAGGGAAAAGAAGCCTAAGTCAATGACTTTTGTGTACTTTTCAATGTTTACCTTTATATACACCACCCTCAGTGGGTTCTGGAGCAGTGCAGTAATGTGGTTTAGGGAGGCGTCTCATTATTCATTCATTTATTTATTCATTTGCTCATTCATTCATTCATTCATTCAGGTAATATTATCTGATTCAGGAAACAAAAAAGCCTTGCTAATGCAGTGCCAGGCATGTAGGTGGTGCTCAATAAATATTTGCTGAATTAATACATGGATGAAGGGATATGCTATAAAGAAACACCTTTAATTATGGGACTCTTTTTGACATTACATCAATATTCAATTTTCTACATTTAGAACCTGCCGGCATCTCTGCTGCAAATTCTATTTTGAAGGCTACAATAACTTGCACAGGAAAACATTACCACTGAAGTTTTACAGAGATATCCACAGCTTGAAATTTGTTCTAAGTGACAGTGTTTGAAACCCCTAAATCAAGTTTTCTGGCTTTGAGTGAAAGGATGTCAAAAAGATGAAAATTAATCTTTCAAAATATGGATTTTGCTTATTGAATTGAAAACTTTTTATTTTCTTCCGGGTAGAGAAGCTCTTTCAATGTGATGAATTCATGATGTGGATTTAATTGCCTTAGTAATATTAATAGCAGTTAATTTTTAGAGGCTGTAACAAGCATTTGTTATATTTAATTGATGAGACTCTAAGTTGACTGTTATATATTAGATGTGTAGCCTGCCCTTTGTTCATCAATGCCCCTATTTATAGCATTCATTGAACTACAGCTACTTATTGAATACAAAGTATGATGTGCTGCAAAAAAAAACACAAAAAAAACAAAAACACAAAAAAAACAGGGGGGGGGCAGGGGAAAGAACGAGAAAGCATGGCTTATTCCTTTAAAGAATTAATAAACTAATAGAAGAGAGAAACTATATCATTTTTGGCTCTTTCATAGGCCAAGTCAGTTGCTTTAAACATAAACAAGGAAATTATTATAAATTATGTGCCGCCTTCTGGCATGTACCATGCTGCTCTTCCACATTCTTCTCACCAAGCTGCATCCCTGCAGGGCAACACAATAGTAATTCTTTATCCCACTGTTTCTATTTGTCTTCAAACATGTGAAGGTAAACATAACTGGAGCTAAGGAAAATTGAGAAATCAGTGAACTTTGTGTAACCCACGGGTCCCAGACATGTGCAGTTCTTCAGCAAGCAATGTTCCTTAAAAAAAAAAAACAACTAAAAAAAAAACACAAAAAAAAACAACAACTGTATTTTTAGAACAGTCTTAAATTTACAGAAAAAATGCTAAGATTGTGTGGTATGTATAATTAATGAACCAATATACATTATTATTGTTAGCTAAAGTTCAGACTTTGATTTCCTGAGTTCTAGCACTTTTATCCAAATAAGGATAATCTGAAATTGAGAGAAAACAGAAAGGCACAGTATGAAAAAAATAGGTTGGCTACTGTGTGACTAAGATGCAAAGACCAAGACCTTTCCTGGGAACTACTATGGGATTATTTTTGTTTCTGGCTTCTACCCCTGCTTCCATTTTGAGATGTCCAGTTAACTTCTCTTTAAGCCTTAGCTTGAATTAATCGAAAGGTTTAAAAATAAACCTTTAAGATGGTTTTTCTAAAATAGAGAAGTTTTTTGTCAAAGTTGAATTCAAGTATATCCCTCAAGAGAAATAAAAAACATTATTTTTAAATAATTTTACTGACCTACCCCATATCTGGCCATCAAGTTAAAATATAGATACAGAGTACATTTACCTTCATTATTCCATATTCCACTTTGATATCATTTCCCCACTATGCTCTGATTCAGAAATGCTCTCAAATATCCATTTTGGACTTTTAAGAGTCCTGAAGCTCTCTTTCAACTTCAAGAATATATGAAATGTGCCAAGAAAATGAAAATGGCTTTTATGGAACATACCTTCTACATTAGGTATCAACCTTGCCTTGGCTGGCAAGTTTCTGTGGGCCCCATTAGAAGTCCTCCATCACCTAGAGATTGCTCCCTCCATCTATTGTGGTAAAACCATGCAGAGATGAGAGGTGGCCACCAGAATTGGCACCTTGACTGGGCTTGTTACTGATTCAATTTGCCTTTCTACTGCTAGACAGGTCCAAGGTAGAGTCATTGTTATGATGAAGCTACAGAAGGACAGACTACTCAATAACTGATTTCATACAGTAATTTCTTTATAAAGGAAACCTGCTTAACTGTGTCTAGTCTTAAAATTATCTATACTAATAAAAGGGTAATATGCTAATTAGGGCAGATGTCTTCCGGATGACCTTCCAGATGTCCTTCCGGATAAAGCCACAGTGGCTGCGAAGGGCCCAGGCTCAGACCAGCAGTGGCAGCAGCAGCAGGGTAATGGGGGCAGCGCCTTCCCCTGATCCTCCAGGTCATCTCCCGCAGAGGGAGGCCAGACTGCAGTTTAGGCTGGGGGCCGAGGTAGAGGCAGTTAGGGGCAATCAGGCCAGCAGGGGAGCAAGTTAGGGTTGATCAGGCTGGCAGGGGGGCAAGTTAGGGGCGATAAGGCCAGCAGGGGGGCAAGGTAGGGGCGATCAGGCTGGCAGGGGGCAAGTTAAGGGCAATCAGGCATGCAGGCAGAGGGGTTAGGGGCAATCAGGCAGGCAGGCAGAGGGGTTAGGGGTGATCAGGCAAGCAGGCAGAGGGGTTAGTGGCAATCAGACAGGCAGGCAGGTGAGCAGTTAGGAGCCAGTGGTCCTGGATTGTGAGAGGGATGTCTGACTGCCGCCGGTATAGGCCCGAGGGGATCGGGCCTAAACTGGCAGTCAGACATCTCCCAAGGGGCCCCAGATTGGAGAGGGTGCAGGCCAGGCTAAGGGACCCCCCCTCTGAACAAATTTTGTGCACTGGGCCTCTAGTAACCTAATAAAGACAATCTTAACAAAGTGCTTTATGAATTTAGGCATTTTAACTCATACATTTTTATGAGTGATATCATTCCTCTCACTATGCAAAGATATAGTTCCCCTATTCAGAAAGATGTTCCAGAGGAATGTGGCTTACAAGGTTTTGTCCACTCTGGGAACTAGAATCTTCTCTGAATCCATCAAAGAAGTTTTCCCTATTTAAGGTCCCTAGTATGCTTCAATACATGGAAGTTTTCTTCTTTGGGAAAATGAAGATAGCCAAAGGATTTATTGGGAATTACCTGAATCTTCTGTATGGAAGGAGAAAACACTATACAGCAATGAGCAAAAGAAATCATTGTAAAAATTATAAAGGATATAAAAGAGGTTCTGAAGTCAATTTCCAGTTCCTCTCTCCATTGAATGCATGAGAATTTTAGGCAGCATATTCTGGTCTTGAACAAAACTCTCTCCTCCCAGTTTCTAAAGTTCTCCTTTTATGCCCAGCTAATGCAGTTTGGGATGAAATGATAACATCTTATAATTAGACTTCTATTATGATTTTCAGATTATTCTCTATCTCAGTCCACCTTGATAAAATCTTGATAAAAAATATGATCATATGTCTTTGGTGGAGGCTTTGCTTTGGCTAAATGTGGCTGTCCCTTTGCTGGGTTGCCTAGCTGCTGCACTGCTCTGTCACTCTATTCTGAAGATTTCTGCTTTGTTGCCTGCCATTCTGTGGTAATAGGAAGGTTACCATCTCTTTCCAGGCTGGGAAGGATGTCAGTTTTGATTGGGATCTGTCTCATATATCAATGTCTGCCATTAGTCATTACCAGACACACCACTGTATCTCAGAAGTAGTGGCTCAGGGGACTTCCTGTTTAACCACTTTCTTCCCAATGAGTCAACTTGGGATCAGTCCTCACCAAGATGGTAGCAATTTTGCAGAGCTCCTTAGGGTATAACCTAAAAGGGTTGGAGACCAAAAGTTAGCCCTGGTGAGCAGACCATTCCAGCACTACCTTCTGTCCTGGCCCAAGATCATTGTTATAGAGGTTACTGACCTAAGAGAGGCAAGAGGTACATCTTTGTCTTTGAAGCAAAACATAAAGAAGAGTCACATTTCTTTTTTTTTTTTTTTTTTGCTACACCTACATCAAATATTTCTCCAGGCATTTATTTTTAAATTTTACTATGCGTTAGAATCATCTGGCTAGTTTGCTAAAAGTGTTCCTGTATAACTCTTATAAATTTGAATTCAATAGGTTTTGAGTAAAGCCCAGATGTCTAAATTTTTACTTGTTCTCCAGGAAATTCCAATACAAGTGGTCCTTTGATCAACCATTGAGAATCACTGACTATTCTAAGAGAAGAATTGGGCCTAATATAGTCAATAAATTTGAGAATTCTGAAAGACAAAAGACCCAATCATAGAATTTAGTTCTTGGTATATGAGTTTACTGGTATGGAATAATGTTGATATCCAAGGGGTAGATTAAAAAATACAGAGCCCTATCCATTTTGGCTCAGTGGATGGAGCGTCAACCTTCCGACCAAAGGGTTCCGGGTTTGATTCTGATCAAGGGCATGTACCTCGGTTGCAGGCTCCTCCCTGGCCTGAGCCCTGGTTGAGGCTCGTACAGGAGGCAACCAGTTGAGGTGTTTCTCTCACATCGATGTTTCTCTCAGTCGTTCCCTCTTTCTTCCACTCTCTCTAGAATCAATGGAAAAATATCCTTGGGTGAGAATTAAAAAAATACAGATTATTGGGCCCCATCCATACTCTCAGGAACCTGCACTCATACAAGTATTCCTAGTGATTCCTGGGCAAGTTGAAGACCACAGAAGGAGAGATGTGGTATTCAGCCAATTTCACACTCCTTTACCAAGAGTGCCCCGTGAAAGCAAGCTGATTAGTAAAGACCCATGGTATGAGAGCTTCTAGCAAAATTTGGTAGCAAGCAGCAATAGCTTAATTAAAATTCAAATCTCATCTCTGTTCTTAAAATTCAATTTCACCACAGCAAAGAATTACCCCCTGACTAATGAAAGGGATGGATAGACTAAAGTAAACTTGATATTTAGCTTGTGTTTTACTTTATTTTTTTTCCTTCACTGTTTGAGCAGGGTAAATAATGCCAGTGCAGTCACCTCAATGGTCGCTCTTTTGATAACAGCCCAGAACCAAACATGTAGTTTTCTTTTTCACTTCGATATCTTAATGGAATGAATGTGTTATTATTTATCAACTGTAAGCTTGATGGAATACATCATATAAATCATCTGAAATGTTATTTGCCACCTTCCTGCCTGTGCTGAAATGCATGCAGGCTTAATTAATCTAATTAGTCAATGCACAGATCAGGAGCACATTTATAGCTTCTCTGTCATCATAAATAAAGTAGTTTTGTTTTCATAGGCTAAATAATTCATTTTAAGGATGGATACTAGGAAGAATCCGGGAGAGCTGACCTCTATTACAGTAAAACAGAATAACGATGACAGGGTTTTCTTTCTATTCTGTGTGCCCTCCATTAACCTTCTATTAAAATACTCCTTTGCAGGGGCGTCTAGGGGGGAGGAGGCGGCTCGTGGCAGAAATGTCATGCCCTCCCACCTGGAGAGGCATACCTGCCATTTGCTAAGAATGAGCCTAGCCATTTTAAACCTCACGATTGAAAGACACATGGATTCTTAAGTACAGGCATGTGCACTACAGAGCTGAGGACCACAGATGCTGTAAATTCAGGAGCCCACGCTGCTGGCTGAGGTCAAACCCAAAAGGAGAACAGGGGCAGAGTCGCAGGTGAGAAATGAGGCTAAGCACAGTGAACAGGCTGGATGTTGCGAATCAGCAATTGTTTCCTTTCACAGCCATGGCTCCCTGGTGCAGCCTCGCTTGCTGTGTGGTCCCCACTCCACGGGGCACACTCACCTGACAGCAACGTGAATGGAAGCTTGCAACCTGGCAGCCTGAAAGGACAGTATCTCCCACTATTTCTATGCTGTGTCCCCTTAAATATACCTAACCTCTGTGTGTGCTATTTCTGCTCAGTACAATGTTGACACTTCACAGGTTTATGTGAGATAATTCGAGAACTTAGCACATGATCTGTTCCTCATATATTTGTGGGGCTCATAGCAAGAGTATGAGTGGAGGCCGCTGTCCCTAGCCCACTGCTTGTTCTCCTACGGCCTTCCCTTTCGCCCCCGACCACCCAGGAGGAGGAAACCAGGGAAGAGGCCCATGTGGGACTTGGAAGTGGATTTAGTCCATTCGGGCAGAGACTTCCTGGGTCCTGTTATTCAGAGGAGAGCTAAGAAAGCAGGAGCATGGTAGGGTAGGGTTGGGCAATTGGTGCAGGCTTTCCCCCTCATCCCTTGCACTGACTCTTTATTTATTTTTAAAGAATTGTCTTAAAGCAATAGAACTGCAAATCACAAAGAGTGAACTTTAATATATGCAAGCTAAAAAAATACCACCAACAACAACCAGAGTGGTGTGCAGATTATGACATATGAACCATATTGCATTACATATGTATGCCATAATGTTATTTTTTTATTTTTTTGTATGCCATAACTTTAAAGAAGAGCATTAAGATAAAGGAGTTGACCTAAATAACTCTGGAAAAGGGTGATTTGACTGTGGATGGTAAGGATAAGCATTGGTTTTTAGCTGGCAGTTTCTTGTGGTAGTATCCTATCTAATAAAAGAGTACTATGCAGATTGATCATCACTGCAACACACAATATAGCTGCCCCCATGTGGTCAAAGATCCTGCTCCCATGTGGACACAGGATGGCCACCACAAGATGGCCAGCAGGAGAGGGCAGTTGGGAGGCACCTGGCCTGCAAGAGATGGCAGTTGAGAGAGACTAAGCCTGCAAGGGAGGGCAGTTGGAGGTGATCAACCCTGCAGGAGAGGGCAGTTAGGGGTGACCAGGCCGGCAGAGGAGGGAAGTTGGGGGCAAACAGGCTGGCAGCAGAGTGGTTAGGGGGTGATCAGGCTGGCAGGCAGAAGCAGTTAGGGGCAATCAGGAAGGCAGGCAGGCAAGCAGTTGGGAGCCAGCAGTCCTGGATTGTGAGAGGGATGTCCCAGATTGGAGAGGATACAGGCTGGGCTGAGGGACAACCCCCTCCGTGCACGAATTTCGTGCACCGGGCCTCTAGTAGATTAATAATCCTGGAAACACTTTGCATGTAACCTAAGGTTGAACACATAAGTAAATGGGTGATGGGAGTGGGAGCCAGATTTCTCACTGTTGGGAAGGGAGGTTACAGATGAGCAAGAAGGGAAGGTCAGAAAAGAACATGAGCCTCTGGGTGAGAGTCTGGGACTCTAACATGAACATGTAACAGATGGATAGATACAGAAAAAATTTAGATATATGTATGTATGTATCTTGGTATACTAATATATACATATACCAAGATACAGATATACATACAGCACATACAGCACCCAGATATTAATTTCATAATTCCATAATTATATTTTCCAACAACTGGAACCAAAATCCTCAGAAAAAATGGCCGACTCTGGGGCTGAGCCAGGGAAAATATCCCAAACCAGGCTTTTACTTTAAGAACAGGAATAAGCTTGCTTGAGAGTTTGAGATTCAGTCCAATATTGCAAATGGGGGACAGGGCTAAAACCTTTCAGCTTATTGTCTGCCAGCATTCACTGCAGCTGTCACACCTAAATGGTCTGGCAGAAATTATTAAATTTCACCTCTAATAAGAGAAACCTCCTTACCTACGGTACAGAGAAAATACATCTGAATCCTAGAGAGTTCCTTGAGTTTTTTAAATAGTGGCACTGTACCATAAAATCTGTCAACATATTCCAGCAAGCTGGTAGCTGTTTATGTTTTTCATAGCTAATCCCCAAAATGATAATAGAAACAATGAACTTTGCAAAAAAATGTTTAATTGTGTCTCAACCTTTGTAAGGTTAAATTATGTCAAGTGCCTACTGAATTTGGTACTCAGAACACTGATGACATCTTACGTCTTGGCAGACAACATCTAATTTTCAGACAAGGCTGTTTCTAGAAATCTAATCTTGAAATTAAGAATTAAGCCAACTTCATTGAATTTTCTAGACCTCTCCCTCTCAGCCCTGAGGTAGCTCTGTCTTTGCAAGGTCCACAGGTACCCGCACCTCTTCTGATTCACAAAACATGGACAGTAAATTAGAATATTTCAAGCAGTAATTAATCTGGACTTGGATATTTCGTTCCAATTGGCATCTTTCATTTGACTCCCAATCAACACAATGACATATTTACATTTTGTATTGAGAAAAGAGTAAACTCTTGAGGGGTGTGCAGCTAAAAAACAACTTCCTTCCATCCCAGGATGCATACTTACAACAGAACTGTCTGCCAAATTAAGGTTGAGGCAGAAACAAACTGTTTAATTGGCACGTTCGAGTCACAGGAGCCACTTATTATAAATAGCTTTGGAGATAACAGGAGTTCTCTGGTTACGTTCCAAGGATTCCGGCTGTATTCAAACATTTCCCTGGTAGAGTAACACTAATAATCTTGTATGCTACATTTATTTTCGGTTTAACCTGCCTCTTTCTCTCAATTATTTATAAGGACCCTCACCAAATCCTGAAATAAGCCTTCCCCTCATCCCTACGGCTGCTATTGTCTTTTTGACTTCATCCTCTGAATTTTCCCCAGTCATAATAATCACAGTGGGGCTGCTCTTGTTGTCCTTGTTTGTGTAACCACCCCAATGGTGAGGCCAGGGAGAAGGTTAAATTAAAAAACAGATTTGTAGCAGCTTGGCAGCCAGCCACTTGCCCCGGTGGCTCTATGCAGGAGACGGAGGCCCCGAGTTCTTGGGAGGCAGTTTGATGCAGCGTGAGTTAGGAAAGCAATGCTCCTCTTGTCTCTGTCAGTGTCTGTCATGGTGATGCCTCTGGCTGCTTTGTCCCCTTCCAGCTGATTCTAGCAAACAATTGAGATATCAAAGAGGGATCATTTTTTTTTTCTTTTCCTTGATTGCTTTGCTAGAATGATTGGCGCAACGTCCAGACTTTAGGGTAAGGATGCATATTCTTTCTCTCACTTGATTCTTTATTCATTCATTTCATTAGATGGAAATTTTTTTTTCATTTACCCACAACAGAAGAAAGCCACTGGGTCTCCAAAGAGATCATTTCAGGTTTCAGTCAGGGCTCCACCATATTCTAACTGTTGCTTTGGACAAGTGACATAACCTTGAGGACTCTCAGTTTTCTAATCTGTAAAATGAAGATTCTATTTCCCATAAGATTGTAAAGACTGAATAAAGAATTTACTTCCAGTGACTAGTACAATGCCAAGCCTTTGTGCCAGGTGCCAAGAACAAAAAAATCTTTATTATTGTATTCTAGAGTAGGAAGAGTGGAATGTGAAAGTGTCTCAAGGATAAATATTTCCCTATTGTTTATGGAATTAAAATAGATAAGAAGCAAAAAATTGCAGAATTCAATGAGTCACAATTGTTATTATCCTTTGAGAGACAAAATAAAACATGGTGATGTGAAAATTATTTATTTTGTCCATGTAGGTAAAACAACAAAAAAATCTGACTGGTTTGCCAATGAGAGGCCAGAGTGATTATGCTAATGTTCCAATAATAAAAGGAATTCTTTAGCTTGTTAACATATTAGTTTTCTTATTTTGTAATCTGAACATCTGTGCTCATGTGCTAATTAAGTAGTTTTGGAATATTAAACAAATCCCTGGCCCCCTCTATGGACCACCATTTCCTCATCACAAAATGTCAAGATTGAGAATTTACCTCTTAGGTCTTCTCCAGTGTTAACCCTAGGGTTTTAGGATTTCAATTCTCCTTGTCAATGGAAGCTGTAAACACTAACAACACCAAACTTGGCATATAGATACTTCCTTCCATACTTGTGTGTTGCCCTCTTCAGGCCGAAGTCTCAATTACCACTCTGATGACATTGATCTTGAAATCAGTTAAGATAAAATACAATCAAAGTTTTGGGATAAACAGTCTGACACTGGCTAAAACTACAAGCTATAGCAAAAATGAGATTTTCTAACTCACTTTTTGATTCTGAGTGCTTTGTAAATTTAGTTAAAATGCACACAGTTAACGTATTTGAAATTTCATTTTCCTCTTTTATGTAATCAGTACTTAGAGTTACTAGGAATATTTTTTGTGTGTCAAGTAAACAATGACAAGAAGTGGGACCAAGTTGAAAAGGTCAGTTTAGAAGGCAAGGGAGATAAACTGTCTACTCAAAATGTTAAAATTGCAATTAAGAATAAGCAGTTTTCCTTCTATCTTTCCTCTTTTCCTTTCTCCTGCTTTCCATCCCTTCCTTTATTCTCTCTTCTATACTCCTTCTCACCCCCCCCTCCTTTCCTATTTTCTTCTGTACAGTAGAAAATGGTTTTACTATGCTTATCTACCTGGTTATGAGAATAGACTTCACTGCTGACTGATTATGTCAACTTAGGTAAGTCGATTCACCTCACCCAGTCTTATTTTCTTCATGGATTAAATGGTGCAGTCAATAAAAATATCTGCCATGAGGTTTCTGTATGAGTAAGATGAGATAAAGTACATGCACGTGTTTTATAAACCATATGGTGCTTGCATGTATTAATATCATCCTGCCTAAGTCTGTGGAGACAGGCCTGCCCCTACCTGTGCCCTTCCCTCCATCATCCACCCTATAAATCTCCTCTTCACTCTACCCCCCCTGATCTTAAAACATACATCAATCTTGGAAAACAATAAAAACCTGCCCAGTTTCTTTTTTGTGGAATGTAATAAGTATGTTACACAACAAAGAAATGTTTCAGAACATGTTTTAGAAACCATATAAGAATGCAGGGTCAAAGGTGTTGATGCTACCATATAAAATCATCCTTGTGGTTTCCTGGTGGAAAAGGGAAGGTGATGATTATCAGTTCTGCTGGGTGAATTGCATCCTTGGTACCAATGCTTCAAATCACCTCTAGAGGACCAGTATGTACAGCACTGTTATTCTGTTTACCAGCATGCTGTTTTCATTGATAGCTACTAGACCAAATTACTCATAACTGATGGACCAATAATTTGAGTCCACCACATTCTTGAGTGGAGGAGGAATAGGTGTCAGAGTTTCTTTATACCCTTTATAGACTACAGTTAACAATCTTTTTTTTTTTTTTGCATCTTCCCCCATCCTATTGCTGACCTTAAAATACACCAGTTTAGTTCTTTATGGTCCAAGGCAATGCTTCTCAAACTTTAATGTCTGTATACATGAATCATCAAGGATTCTTATCCAAATTAAACTTCTGATTCAGTAGGTTTGGGATAGAGCCCAAGATTCTGTATCTCTCACTAACTCTTAGGTAGGTGGTGCCTGTGCTTTTGACCTGCAGGTCACACCTTGAGTAGGAGGACCTAAGGAAAATAAGGAACAAGGACGATGTAGCCCTAAAGCAGTTTGTTTCTGGTTCAGTTAGTAACTGAGCTAGAACATGGGGAATGTAAGAGGATGTAGGATATTTTCCAAATATGATGTCTGGGAAAGTGAAGACTGAACCAGTGTCCTCCAGAGCCCCATTGGGAGGTGGGAATGCTTCTGAGAATGTGTGCTCCCCACCTTCTTCTGCCATGTTTCTAGCTGCATGCCCAAAGACACCAAGTAACAAATCAAAGGATTTTGTGTTTTCTTAAAATCACCATCTTCCAGTTTTCCTTTCCAGCCATTCAGAAGAGAGTGCAATATATTGATTTTCCTTCCAGCTACAGATTGAACCAAACATTCCTTAGACACAAAGGGGAACGCTTTCTTTCGCTCCTTCAGGGCCATAGCTCTGTTCTATATTTATTATGTCAAGTAAGAGCTCTTTGCAGAGGAAGGCATCCATGAAGATCCACTGAGAAAAGGCAAAGCACTGAGTTAGGTGATTTATGGGGGACTAAGTCTCACTGTCCTCCTCCTTTCTGATACTCCCCTACTCCCCAAAATGATACCTCACCTCAACAAATGAGCTCAGAGGTGCATCTGAGTGTATGTATGAGGGGCAGAGGTGTGATTTGATGGTTTATTTTTCTTTGTGGTTGTTGTTTGGGAAGTGGAGAGAAAGGGTGGTCAGGGAAGCTGTGAGGGAGAGTAGACATTAGAGGTCTCCTGCCCAAGGTTTACAAGAGCTGCTCCCCCCAGGGAGGCAGAGTCAGGGGCTGTATTTCATATTTTCAATCCTTACACTTTTGAAGGAACACAGCAGAGAAGGCTTATCCTTTCCTGTTAACTGAGGAATGAGGTTTCTTGTTCCCTTTATATATAATCCCCTTTCTTTCCCAACTCAACACATGAAACATGGATTTTGAAACAAACCAAAATGTGGAGCTTTGATTTTCTAGCATAAGATCTTGGGCAGGTTGCTTAGTTTCCTCATCTCTAAAAATATATCCTGTTGTATCATTTCATATAAGTTACATTAAATGAGGCCAGTATGTGCATTGCACATATAGATTCTTAATGGGTTTTACTATCATTATAAGTAATTTATACAGGTGTAAAAATATATCCCATTGTATCATCCTATATAATAAGAGAGGAATATGCTAATTACCCATTACGCTCTGAGGTGTAATGTCTGACCACATAACAACCAGATCACAGATCAGCAGGAGGGTGGGGCAGCGAGCTACAAGCAGGCGGTGGAGAGCTACAGGAGGGGGAGGAGCAGCAAGCAAGCGGGAGGTGGAGAGTTACCAGAGGGGGCAGGACAGCAAGCTATGAAGGGGGAGGGCCGGGCGGAGCTACAGGAGGGTGGCAGTGAGCTAATGGCGCACGGATTCATGCATAGGGCTACTAGTTTAATATGTTACATTAAAATGAGGCCAGTATGTACATTGACATATAGATTCTTAATGGGTTTTACTATCATTGTAAGTAATTTATTTTAAAAATTAGAACAGGTGTCTAGGACGAAGGTTTCTCTAGACCACTTGAGAACTTGCTTGTGTGTGTGTGATTGTGTGTGTGTGTGTGTGTGTGTGTGTGTGTGTGTGTGATTGTGTGTGTGTGTGTGTGTGTGACTGCTGAGCTGTTTATTTCTGGGACAAATAGGGCTTAGTAGAAATATGTCTGTGCCATTCCCATGAGCCTCTGTCTGTTTAATCTGTGTTCAGAATTAATCCAGAACCTGGACTAGCTTTTTCCTCTTGTTCCACATTCTACCTACTGAAACAACACAGCACAGCCCATACCTTATCAAGACCCCCATTATCAAGGATAGATCTCCTTCATTCCTAAATCATTTTTTGTTCAGATTAATCCTCTCCAGCCATTGGTCATGCATTATCTGAGCCATTTCTTCTAAATAGGTTTTATTTTTAAAATATGTTGTCTGACCTTCAAACAGTCCTCTCAACATATAGAAAGATGAGATCAGAATAAAGTGGGTAACAAATTCCTACTTCTGTGGCCTCAGATCAGTTTTACTTTATTTGAGGGCTATCCTGTAATGTTGGGAAATATCAGTCTAGCCATCAAGTAACACTTAGAGATGGGAAGTTTTTCATTGAACTCAATCAAAGATGAGCTTCATGGGATCTGTGAGCTGTGGCTTTGTGTGCATGTGCACTCTAGGGGAGAAAGGGAGCTTTTGCTGGATTCTCAAATATTTCCTGGCCCTCTAATATTCTGGAAAAGTTTGAATATAAACTCTAGTAACCGTTTTCTGGTGCAAAAGATATTTTTTATTTTTAAATTTTCATTTATTAATTTGAGAAAGAGAGAGAGGGAGAGAGAGAGAGAGAGGGAGAAAGAGAGAGATTTGTTGTTCCATTTATTTATACATTCATTGGTTAATTCTTGTATGTGGCCTCACTGGGGATTGTACCTGCAACTTTGGCATATAGGGACAATGCTCTAACCCAGTGGTCAGCAAACTGCGGCTCGCGAGCCACATTCGGCTCTTTGGCCCCTTGAGTGTGGCTCTTCCACAAAATACCACGTGTGGGCGCGCATGTACAGTGCGATTGAAACTTCGTGGCCCATGCGCAGAAGTCGGTTTTCAGCTCTCAAAAGAAATTTCAATCGTTGTACTGTTGATATTTGGCTCTGTTGACTAATGAGTTTGCCGGCCACTGCTCTAACTAATTGAGCTACCCAGCCAGGATCAAAATATTTTTTTAAAAAAGAAGTTGATTTTAAAAGGGAAAGTGTAAAAAAAAATCTTTAAACATGTCGGTTGACTGAAAGCATACATATATATGCAAATTTTGTCATATTTTTAATGAAGAGTCAAGGACTTTTGATGTGGGTAAGTTCATTGAAATTCTGTGTGTTATAAAAAGTACACCATTAAAAGCATTAAACTGCATACATGAGTTGCAGTTTCAGTTTTTTCAAATGAAGGAAAAATTTAAAACACTGGAGAAGTAATATGAATAAAGAACATAAGTTTTTATAACTTTTAACAAACATTTAGTTGTCATGCTCACACGTAAATAAATTAGTATTTATTAAATGACTTGCCTTTGTCAAGTCTTTCCAAAATATTCAACTTAGTTGAAACAATAATTCTAATCATATTTCTTCAATTTAAGTAACATTGAATTAAATAATGTAATTAAAATTATCGAAGTCTATAAAAGGAGACTCGGTAATTAACACCCCTCTTTTCTAACCAGTTTCTGAACAAGTGGAAAATAAAAAAGAGCCAATATTGAGGTCAGAATATCACTTTTATAATGACAGAAGCTAAGGTTGAAGGACTGGATTTTAAATGTATTAGCCAAGTTAATAGTACAAGTAGGAGTTAAGCCAAGAGTTAACCACCCAGTCCCAAGAAGCACTGAACTTAGGCTGGCCCGCCTTAACTGGAACTGAGATCTTGGGTGAGCAGAACTAAGCACACTAATCCAATAGAGAAAGAGCAAAGCTGAGCCAGCCAGCTCATTCCCCATACCCCCGTACCATTTGTAAATTACTCTACCTCCCTTGGGGCAGAGTGAATGAAGAGGGGAGAGGTTTGGAGAGTGTGTGGGGAAAATCCCTCATTATGGATTCAAGCAGTGAGAAAAAAGAAGAAGGAATTCCCCTGTAACAGTAACACCTGTGTTATTGGCTTCATAGGTTCAACAATGCACCTATCTGTCACAGGGTAAGCACAGGACTAACACAGGAGACAGAGGTGCATGGCTCCTCTGGATAAAGCCCCCTGGCTAGGTGTGCTTGGTTGGCATGTTTTTCAGAAGCAATGTTAAGTGTTGGTTTATTCTTCTGTTTTGTAGAAGCCAGTTAAGAAAGTTATAGTATCTATTGAGCCCAGGCCTGCCCCATCCTGTCTAGGACTTAAGTGTTTAATCTTTTACATTTCATCTCATTTATTTCAAGATGTGATTTTAGGAACTCACTCAATTCTGATGAGCATTAGGAAACAACTTTCCTGCAGGCAAAACTGAAAACTTACTTTTCTAAAAACTCTAGAACTTTCAGGATGCTTTATTACAAAGCAAATATATTTCATAGTTATTAAAAGTGTTCTTGAAAGTAGTGCAAGGTATTCATATAAAGTTTACACCCATCAAATGCTACAGTCAGGTGATAATACTTATATTCTGTAAGGATTAAAAACTAAGGAAATACATTGACCCAGTATATTTGACAAAATTTTATATCAAATAAACTTAATGAAAAATAGATCCTTACTTAAAATATTTTTCCCTACATGGAGCAGCTAGAAGGTTTTAAATATGGCCTGGGTATGCAATAGCATAAAACAAGATCTAATTGTCTTTGTGAAATTAATAGGAAGGTAAGTAATTTTTGAAATGTAGCTCTTAGTTTAAACCTTTCAACCTTTAAGATAGAAAACATGCATATGCATCACAAAATTTTTATTGATTGCATTCTGATTCTTTCCTTAGATAAGTCAATAAGGAGTATTTTCTGAATGCTCTTCCTTTCCAAGACAAAGGAAAATCACTCATGATATTCTTTAAAACATGGGGATTGATTTTTTTTATTATGTAAAATTAAGTCTTCCCATCAAGACACCCCACTCTCCTTCATTGCTCTTGCTGGGGCATCCTAGCCTTAGCCAGACTAAATTACTTGCAGTTATCCATGTTGTTGGGCCATTCCTTCCTCCCTGCCTTTGTCTACACTCTTTCCCTCTTTCCTCATATTGTTCAAAATCTTTTTGTTATCATTAACATTGCAATACTATATATATATATATATATATATATATATATATATATATATATATATATATATATATTACCACTCAATGCTTATCTTTGCAAAAGAATGAAAATGAAGCAGATACCCATCCCAGGGGACTGGATAAATTATTATGTGTTATACATACAATGCCTACCATACAATAGAATATTATGCCACTGGGAGAAGAAAAAAAGAACAAAGACTTCACTATGTCCAAATACAGATCTCCAGGTCTATATTATGTGAAAAAGCAAGATGTACAACAATGCAGGGATTGGGCTGAAACCGGCTCTCTGACATCCCCTGAGGGGTCCTGGATTGTGAGAGAGTGATTCTCTGGTGACGCACCCCGAAATTAGGCTCCCTCCTCTCTGGGTCTGGGTTGTGGGTGAAGCAGATTTGGGGCCAAAAGTGCCCCAGCAGCAATGTAACCCATGGGCGATTCCACAAGGAATTGGCCTCCCTCCTCTACTGGTTGGAGCATCAGCCTCCTGGTGGTCATTAGGTGTCATGGCTACCAGGCGAACAGTCAAACGGTTGGATGGTTGCTTAGGCTTTTATATATATTGATAAACATTATATACTATATATATAATTATACATAATGTATATATAATGTATATATATAATGTATATAGATATTACACAAATATCCATAATATATACTCATACACTGAGTGGCCAGATTATTATGCATTCAGAGATCATAATAATCTGGCCACTCAGTGTATAGAGGACATAAGAGTTTAGAGAGAGAAGACTTACACTTTCTACCTTAGATGCACTCATCTTTCCTTCTCTCCCCTTTCTTTCCCTTCTAATGGGTTTCCCTTTCTCAGTAATGGGTTTCAAACAGAACAGGTCAACCCATTAATGGAAAAACACATGGAGGGATCTGAAAGCCCTTCCTTTAAGCAAATATCCCTCCTTTGTGTGACTTTTCCTGGTACTCTCACCAGGTCAAATGTTCCCTCTGCTGTTCCTGCAGAATCAACCACTGCCCAATCTTCTCAGCACTTCTCATTCACCAGCTTCATAACTCAGGCAGGTTCCTTTGTATAACAACTATGTCAGAAATACAGTGCTGGGCACTGAAGATATCGACCCCAGATGAAGTAGACACACTCTGTCTCTAGTCTTACAAAGCTTAGAATTTCATCCATCCTCTGAGTGCAGACCTTCCTGTTTAAATTGGTTAAAGTTAACCATGTTAAATTTAGCCCATTATTACAACCTATTGGAATCTTTTTGCAACTTAATTCTGTCATTATTTCCAAGTGAAAGATCAAATCATACTTAAAAATTAGTATTCCAGCCCTAACTGTTTGGCTCAGTAGATAGAGCATCAGCCTGCGGACTGAAAGGTACCAGGTTCGATTCCGATCAAGGGCATGTACCTTGGTTGCAGGCACATCCCCCGTAGGAGGTATGCAGGGGGCAGCTGATCGATGTTTCTCTCTCATCTATGTTTCTAACTCTCTATCCTTCTCCCTTCCTCTCTGTAAAAAATCAATAAAATATGTATTTTTTAAAAATTAATAATCCAAGAGATATGATAAGTGTAAGTCTCTATTGTTATCTCCAATTGATGAGTATGTTCTCAAGTCTTTGTGGGAGTCAAGGGTAAAAATTATTGCACAAAGCTCAACTTAGAGTCAATTCATAGTTTCCTTAATCTAATCTGATTAAGATTTGTACACACACCCTATACATCCCAAGTAGATTATAATCTCTTTAACCTTTTGCACTCGGATGTCGAGTGTGACTCCACACGGTTAGCATTACAATAAAGGAATCGAGAAAAAAGCAAGCGAGTGCAAAGGGTTAAGGGGGAATATGACAGTATATTGTATTTTTGTACGTATTTTCTCCAACTTGAATAATATAATTCCACAATAAATATTGGACTGATTAATAGACTGGAGGAAAGAGTTAATAAAACATGTTTTACATTTTGGAAAGTGCATCTGGGAACAGAGGAGAAGAGACTGCCAGGAAGCTTGAGCACATAGGAAGCTCCAGTAAAGATCACTTTAACTCCCACTTCAATCTGGACCATGAACAACAGTGTCAATGGTTAACAATATTTCTGATTTCACCATATTCACCTCTTTTTAGTTTAAATAATATACTTGAAACTAATGAAACCCATATTTGCCTTTTGAGATTGCCTTTATCAGTACTTAATACCCTTCCTATATTGAGATAATTACATAAGATAGTCACAGCTAATTAACAGTGTTCCATAAATAAAGATTAAGCGGGGAAAAAATCACCGGTGACTTTAAAATCAGTTCCTTTTCTCAGCTGGTTGATTTCTGGAGAGATTTGCAGTGTCTCCTTGAGTCACAGAATTGCCTCTCCTCCCCTGAACTGCCTACAGCTTGCATTGACTTGATGTCTCCAACTATATTGTTTTATTGTAAAGCTTTTTGCCACTGAGTAAAAACAGTGACAGAACAAAACATCAGGTTGGCTTTGTTCCTCCCACAGGCCCTCTTTATCGCCGTGGTTACCCAGCCATGTTGGGGAAAGATGAGAGGAGAACATGGGGTCATCATTTTTTTGGTGGCTGGGCCTAAGGTTCACGAAACAAAGGAAGGTTGTAAAGGATCCAGAGGGCTGAGTGAGTCTTCCTGCACCATGCCTGTTAATCCCCCAGCAGGGCTCAGCCATACAAAGGGATTGTTCTCCCGGAATTCAACTTGCAAATTTTGCAACCGGGGTAGCGTTGTTATTTAAGCTTCCTGTCACTGGAAGTTAATAGTTTACCACTCTTTGCAAGCTACACTGACAGAGATGGGGAGAGAGCAGCTAATTAATAACATGGCACAATCCAAAGAGAGAATGAGCCTGTGCGCCCACACAGCACTGAGAAAATGCATCTTTTTTAGCTCTTTTACTGAAGTCAAAAACCAAAGAAGTTTATTCACTTATTCAGTGTTACATTATCATCAGACAATATTTCTCAAAAGCTTTCAGAAACTTCTCAAACACAAACACACACACACACACACACACACACACACACACACACACACACACACACGATACGGTGTCTAACCCTTTGTGAGAGTTGGCAACTCTAGTTTTATCCACATAACTTGGTTCAAATGAGGTATCTGATTATATAAACAAACCTGACAATATATCGTGGTGTGTTTTTTCCCTCAGGAAAAAAGTGGTTAGGGATATGAGCTGTCTAGTTAGTATCACTCCCACCCCCTGTTTTTCATTTGAATATGTAGATAAAACCACTCTGAGATATTGAGCTTTTATTAAAAAATAAGGGAGAAAGAATAAGAGGTGGCCACAATAGTAGAAAAAACATGGTCTTGGAACTTAGCATGTTACCACGCCCAGAGCAGGTGTTACCGGATAAAATGGATTCTTCTGCTGTGTCATGGCCCCTCTGCAGGCAGGCCAGAGGGCACTGGCTGTCCCCGAGGTCTTTGTTAAGCTTCCTTGTATTTCCTTGGGTTTGGGAAAGAGCAGGCTTTCTTTAAACTACCCAGTCTCTTTCCTGGATTTTCCTCAGTTTATGCTTGTGCCCTCCACCTATCCAATCTCTTTCCTGGATTTATCAGGATTTCCTGCCCTTCCCCTATCCAATCTTTTCCCAAAATTTTCCCAGGTATGTTGCCCCCACGCCCCTTAATGGTCACCATCTTGGCTTCTACTGTGCATGCACTTAGTAAAAGGAATTCCCTCTCTGTTTTCTCCCTCCCCATCATTAATTGGGCAGACTCCCCAGGGTGACTGAAAAGCCATCCTTCCTGCCTAGTCCAATGTTTTGCTCTGTTTGGTGGAAAGATATCGGTTACTCCCCAGGGAAGCTGTAAAGCTATTTTTCCTACTTAAATAGGCTTAATCCAATATCTGGTTCCATTCACTCCCACCTCTCTTGTTAATATCTAACTAACTGCCTACTCTAACGCAGGCACTGAATTAATTCTTGTTGAATGAAAACTAAAACAAATCAGATGGACCTTGACGTAAATCCTGATTCTGACCCTCACTGCCTATGTGATTGCCCACATTACTTAGCATATGTGAGCCTCACTGTTCTCATCTTAAAAAAGAGGATGTTGCCTCCTGCCACAGAACTGTGGTGAAGATTAAATATGATGAGATAATGTATGGGAGGTGCCAGGTCCTTACACAAGACCTGGCCCACTTAGTAAGTGGCTGTTCTTATTTTGTTATCCTGTTCTTGCTTTGCTATTCGAGCTTCTCTGTGAGCTGCATGAAGGCAAGACCCTATCTACTTTATTCATCTCTGTACCCAGAGGTGCCAGAGGCACAGAGAGATGCCCAATCAATGCTCTTCCAGACATTTCCATCCTCTTACCTTCTTTTACTCTAAGGAGTCTGAGCTTTGCCTCTGCTTTAGGTTGATTGCCATAAATTACTTTATGAGCCTAGTTGCTCAGTGATTCACTGATCTGGGAAGTAGTGAATTTAGGTACCCAAAATGACATTCTACATTAGGAGAGCTGCAGCTCAGGAAGCTTCTACTCTGTGCCATGTGCTAGAAGCTTCTTTCCTGCTACCTCTAATATGCACAGTTAAGTTGGAAGATTGTGGGTCTATCTCAAGCCCCATACATTTTGCTTAACTGTGCAACTCTGCCACTTGTCATCCGGTAAACATTTGTGTTTTAGGCACTGTGCAAGGCCGGGACATAGAGATGAGCAAAACACAGCCTCTGCCATAGAGGATTGTAGAATCTTCTGTAGGAAAAACAAGTAAACTGAAGCCATCACACAAAGTTTTCAATTCTGGAGACAAAAAAACAAGCACACTGGTCAGCTTGATTCCAGAAGTTTTAGACACTGGCAGACTGTGATTAACTAACTATATGACACCTTAATCTATTTGTATTCTGGTCAGTCTACTGACACCTCTGTTATCTACCTTCTGGCTACCCTAAGTGGGGTTCACCCAATTAGTAGCATCTGTACCCCTGGAAGCTTGGTAGAAATGCAGAGTCTCAGGCCCTCTACCTTGTCCGGCACATTAGTGTTTGTTATGCCTTGATCTCCATTAAGATAAGTGAAGTGATAAAGGCACAGAGGTTGACACAATAGGTAGGCATATAACATTGGTTTCCTTATTTTCTGTAGGATGCATTTCAAGTGAGTGATACCTTAGTGCTATTAAAGTCATATCATAGCCTAACAAGGCACTGGTAAGAGAAGTGGCTGTCAGTAAGCAATGCTTTAGAGCCACTGTCCCCAGAGATATCCAAACTTACGCTGCTCAGAAGGAAAACTATTTTGAGATTGAATTCTGACCAGAAAACCAGTTCTCATGCTAAAGAGAATAAATTCCTCAGCTTTGCTCATGGACACCAGAGAGAAAAGCAACACTGATAGGTGAAAAGCACAAGAGCGAGGGCAAGTAAAGAACATCACCACTGCATCCACTACAGAACTGGACAGAGCTGTCGGCAGCCATGGTCAGCTGAACACAAATATCAGAAAACAACCACAATCCTAAAAGGGGCTACCAGCAAACAAGCCAGAAGGTTAAAGTTTAGATGGTTCCCCACATGGCCAGCCAACACAGGAAAATATAGTCAAGTTCAATATTTATTAGGAAAATACCAAGTAGAGTAACAATGAGGTATCACTTTACCTGAGACTAGCAAGAATTAGAAAGACCATAACACCTACTTCTGGGAGTGGATGAGGAGACAGGTATACTCATATACTTTGTTAATGTGAAGAGCCCTGTAGAAAGCAACCTGGAAAACCTATTTAAATAAAAATATATACTTAAAAGTACACGTGCGTATGCACACACATACCTTATATAATATGTAATAACAACAACAAAGACAATCCTAAACCAGATGTCTTCATTCCTCTCCTGCATACCCACTCTCTACCCTATCCACTTCTAAACTGCACCCTGGGAGGCCAGTCTTTATGGCCCGGACCAATGGGCTTTTTGAAACCAATTACTTCCGGTCAGGTTCAGCCAATTGGAAAAAGTTGCAAGAGAAGGAGGTCAGAACTGGCTGAGTGTCTTAATATCACACCTCTTAAGATAGCCATTTGTATAAGGCTGTCCTTCTATTTCTGCCAACCGCCTCCTCTCCCCCTTCCATTAGTTTTAGGAATGTTAATAGCCCAGGAATACAGCTTTAATCCTATTTTATGATATCCTATCTGCACATTTATAAATAATCTCATTATTAGATTATTCTTGAATTATCTTAATTGGAAGTTACCATCTGTTTCCTTCTTAGACTCTGTCTACTACAACTTTTATTTCTGCATATTTATATATGTATATTCATGTTTGTATACAATTACATAAATATGGGAAATATAGAAAGATCTATATTATGTGGTTAAAATGAGATACAGGAGTTGGGATGAAGGGAATAATATAGTGAGAACATTGGTGAGTAGTACGGGGGGGGGAGAAGAGAACTGACAAAAAGGAAGAGAACAAAAAAATCTGTATTAACCCTTTGCACTCAATTGCTTTTTTCTCGATTCCTTTATTCTAATGCTAACCGTGTGGAGTCACACTGGACATCCGAGTGCAAAAGGTTAAATGAACCAAAAACAAAAAACATACAAAAATGCCTCATATCACATTTAGCATTTTATACATATATATGTATGTATATAAAATTTAATTAAAAATCCAATGAGCAATATAGCAAATGGGACTAAGCAACACAGATTTCCTGGCTCATAGGGTTATGGGGGAAGCCAAATGAGATGTTGAACATCTGGTCTATAATGCAGACTGAAATACTCCCAATAAGAAGGAGAATGTCCCAGAGGTAGATGAGGTTCTTAAACACATTGATGCACTTATAGAGAATAAGAATTCTTTTAGTGATTGAATATGTTCAAAGGTAATAAATAGAAACACATCTCAAAAATCTTAGAACCTTCCTTAGCTGTAGGAAAGTGAGAAGAAACAAAATCATAATTGAGAAATTGGTTCAGTCTTATGTTGGAAGAGGTTTGTATTTGTAGGACAGAACAAAGAAACACATACACAACATTGCTCAAGCAGGACTGTACTTGATTCAGTGATAAAAGGAAGATGTGATGAGATGGGACACCCAGGATTTGAGAGAATGGTTGGCTTGGCATAAGACCAATTTTATTAGCCAAGAATGACAAGACTTATTGAACAGAGGTGTCAGAGCTGTGAGAAGTGTATAAGCAGAAGTCCAGAGCAGAAAGGGCAGCCAAGCTAATGAAGGCAGTGGCTCATAATCCAGAAAAATGTTTGTGCCCTTTGGTTTCTGTCGCTGGAATCAGATTCAGAGAGAATCAGAAACACTTCTCCAATAAGACAAAACAATCATTTCACAATGACCAGGGAAGAGGCTGACATGTTAGGAGACTCTTTTGCAAGCCATTATAATTTTTGCCAAAGGTTTCTAGTGAACAGAGGTTCAACAATGAATCTAAGTTAATTAGAAAATTAAATGAGAGGATTGCATTTTAGAAGGACACTAGCCCATTCCAGGGGAAGCTGTGGGTGGAGATCCAACTGTGCACTTTCCAACAAACATGCTACCTGCTCCAGGTGAATGAGCATGCCCAGACTGGAGAAAGTGGTTGAGACTGTCATCCATCACTTTAGTCTTCCTTTAACAGAAGAGTCACCTTATTATTGGTTACCTTTACTGCCAATTGATTTGGTGTTGAGACCCAGCCAGAGAAACAGATCAGGAAGTAACCAACTGCTAATAGTATGATACACCCTTTCTTTCTTCTCCTGGAGAGTCTTATTTCCAAACAAATTAGTACCTGGATGTCAAATGTATTGCAAATGGAAGGCATTTATAATGCACCAACAAGTATTTATTGATCATCTCACATTCTAGAACTGGAAAGCTAGAAGGGAACATGGAGATGATTTGCCTCAACCTTTATATTATAGATGACATGGCTTAGGGTCTAAAGAGAATAAAATATTTGCGCGATATATCTTAGTAAGTTTTATAAGCAACATACTTACAAAATGGACCCTAATTAATAAGCATAAAGGAATCTGTTCACTATTAAGAAGGGAGGGTTAATATAAATATAATAGCAGTTACCAGTTTAAAACATTTATTAATTACAGAAATCTGCACAGCCTCTTTCAAACACACACACACACACACACACACACACACAGAGGCATTTATCATCCTAACAACTCATGGAGGCATATCCATCCTGTATTTGTAACTAGGGAAATGGCCTTGTTTCTCAAATTAAAAAGTCGATAAGAACATGTAGGAGCACATGATTAAAACAGAAAGGTATTGTTCCACAAACTCTCTCTTCATTTTCTATAATCTAATTCACAGCCTCACCTGTCAGTTCATGGTGCCAACTGATGTCACAAGTGCAGAAACCCATCCCTGAGATTCCCTGCCATAGGAAGTCCAGCCAGGAGTGAATTTACTGTTCCCTTCTTCCTTGCTAACAGACCTGTCAATAGATTGGACTGACCACCAAAACAGTGACCAGTTGGAGTAACAGCCTTTCAGTTCAGAAGAAAGTATAAAACTGATTCAAACAAAGAAACAGGCAGGAGTGCCTAGAGTCAGGAAACATGGGTCCATTCATTCTTTGACATTCCGTATTAGCTTGACTCTGGTGGTGAAACATAGAACCAAGAGTGACAGTCAGCAAAGGCATGAAAAGGTAAGTATTTGAGGAGATCCTGAAGGTCAGCCAAGGGCACAACAAGCTGGAGGCTGATCTTTGCTGATATAATCGTATTCCAGTTTAAACTAGTTAATTATGTTAAAGTTAATATAAGTCTTATTGTTTAGGTGAGAGTGGTTGGAATTGCTAATTATGCTTTTGTCAAACTGATTAGAAGACAGCATGGGGTATTGTAATGGATCTGATCAAATATTAAAATCTGGACCTTGTCCATTAGCCATTGGATGGGTTCTCTATCCAAACTGAGTATGTTCATTCAGGTAAGATCACAGACAGCAAACAATGTTAATAAATTCTCTCATGCAAAAGCCATTCCTTGGAGGCATCTTCTCCTGGATTCCCCATTCACTCTTTTTATTCTGTCATCTTCATTTATGGCTTGTTGTTACCAGGTCCCATCTTATGGTAGGCCACTGAATGTTCAAACAGGTAAGCTGTATATATTTGGGCATGAGTAAGTTACATAACCTCTTTGTTCTTTAGATTCCTCCTCTTTAAAAGGAGGAAAAATAGTCTGGCATCATGGCTCAGTGGTTGAGTGTTGACCTATGAGCCAGAGGTTGCAGTTCAATTTCTGGTCAGGGTACATGCCTGGGTTGTGGGCTCAATCCCCCAGTGCGGGGCATGCAGGAGGCAGCTGATCGGTGATTCTTTCTCATCATTGATGTTTCTGTCTCTCTCTTTCCTTCTCTGAAATCAATAACAAATATTTTTAAAAATAAGAGGGAAATAGTATGTATCTCACAGGATTTTGGCAAGGAGTAAGTTAACTAATGTGTGGTGATTAACACCAGGCACACAGTAAACACTATTTCATCATTTGCTAGTATTATTACTTAGAAGGAAGATAAAAAAGCCTTGAATATTCCACGCCCCTCATTTGCCTGTGCTGGTTCTGTGGTCATTCATTGATTTAACTATTGTTCCCAAGTTCATTTCTCTCTCTCAAGCTCTCTCTCTCACACACAAGGTCAGGAGTTTTTGTTGTGCATTGTGTTATATATTAATTATGCTCACATTTCAGTTATATTAATTTCAGAGGCCTCACAAAAGAGGTCTCTACTGAGATTGCCTATATGCCAGGTATTTGGAAGGTGCTGAGCATGTAAAGAACAATAAGGCATACACTTTCCTGCAAGGAGCTGATAATTAGCGAGTGGATATGCTGACAAATAATCGCCAGCATTGTGATGAGTGCTGCATTAGAGCACAAAGATGCTCTGGGGCCCCAGAAGAGGGCACAGCTCACAGGGAGAGAGGTGTGGAGGGAAGTCCTGCAATAAATTCCTAAAGTATGAACAGGAGTTTAATAAGGAAATAAGGCAGAAAAGGGCTTTTCTTTTTTTTGGGTAGGTGAAGAGACTGGCGTATACAAAGAAAAAAAAGGTATAGAAGGTCATAGCCTATTTAGAACACTGTAAATCAGCAATAATAAATTACCTGTATAATTTATTGAATTATGAGAAGAGAAGATGCTCAGAAGTTAAGAAATGGCAGGGAAAGTATGAGGAGATGAGGTTGAAGAGGGGTCCTCTCGCTATATCAACAGAGGCCTTATGTATCACTAATGTACCTTGGTCATGATCTACACGTTAGATGATGAAAATCCATAGAAGAGTTTTAAAGAGGAGCACAGTCATATTTACATCTGGGAAAAATCCCACTGGCTGCAGAATAGAAGACGGACTGGGAAAGAATGAGCGGGGTGGGTGAAGGGGGAAGGAACCATTGCTGGAGGCTGCTTGTGGTTCTCTAAGCAGTGACTTCCTTGCTTCTCTCTTTTCTTTCCCCATCCGTGGACCACGGAACAAAAAGTGCAAGACCCGATACTTATCCCACCTGGCCTAGTGGGTGGGCAAGTAACCAAACTGGCCAGAGCACTCCTGCTTCCGCTTTTAAATGGCCTTTGAAGCTGCAGCCCATGCGCAGGCAGGCCAGGATTAAACCCTGCGTAGAGGAACTGAGTCCAGCCAGGCGATGAAAACAATCTAGGAGGGAGATTAGGAAATCCATGGATTGAAATCTGGTGAAAACTGGCAAGGGAAGTTACAGATGAATTAGGTGAACATTTAGCTCTTCTCAGGAGACTTAGGGTAGCCACATGGGTCTCCTCTGGAAGACACGAGCTCAGTGTCCTCAATGGCTGTCAGGAAAGTGAGGGCTGTGCAGTCCAAGTTTTCAGCTCCTGAGCTCACGTGTGTGCCTGAATCTGTGCATAATGAAAAGTGCCCTCCAGTGAGAAGGTAGCTCCAATTTGCCGCAAATGACAAAACGATATCCTTATCAGGTAAGTGTTAGCCAACCTTGAATGTTTTTCAAATGAACTACAGAGAGGATGAAATAAACAAAACCCATACTTTTAATGCTTTTGTGTCTAATTTAAGACAATCCCTATATGTCTGCCGGTGAAATTGTAATGTTTGTAATGCGTTTTTAATGTTTAAGAGATCCTGGCATGGTTGACCTTATAATTAGCCATGTGATTCTAGTTTAAACGACTAATTAAGTGGTTGACTTCAGACTAAAGCTTTAAAGTTGAAAGTTGCAGGAGAGGTTGGATAAGTTTGTAAACAGTACTGAAAGATTTAAGAGAACTTTGGGGTCACGATATTTAAGAGTTTAATTTATTAGGTTTATAAGAACTGCCTAGGTACTTGGGAAAGCTTTGCTTGTTAGTCAAGCATTTGAAGTACTTAAAAAGAAAGTGGTCTATGTTACATTTATAAATGAGATTTAGACTCTTTAAGGGAACTTAATTGCCAAAATTGTAAAGTACCCCTTAAAATTTTATTAGATTTATAGATAGAATAATAAGATTTGTAGTTTGAACTTAAAAGCTTAAGGAAAAAAAGAAAAACTTCATTACTTTAGTCTATTGAATATTTATCTTAGAAACCAAGTAGCTGCAAACAGTCTTTTATATGCACAAAGGCTGGCCTCAAGGACCCCAAAATCTTCTGCTGACATCTTCCTGGGATTTGTTGGAGCTGAGACAGGAGGCTCCTTTTCCTCTCCTGGGCGGAGAAGCTGGTGGCACGGTGCGAAGCCACCTCCTGCCCCGAGAGAGGACGGCTGACAGGCAGAGCGTGTTCTTAGGGGATTCTGACCCCAGGTTCCAGTGGGTCAAGGACCGACTCTGCTCCCACCTTTGTAATGGGAGGTTTGGGGGAACCACAGCATTGCCCTTATTTGCTTTAGCTGATTGGAGTTGTGTCTCCACCATTTCCAACTAAAGAGTCCAAACTACTGCTGAGGACATCAAGGGGAGGAACCATGTAAATGCCCCTCGTGGGGAGAATTATGCTGTGTAATTTGAAAACAAACAAAAACCTACAACAATGGGAACACTATTTGGGTTTCTTCCTGAATCAGTGCTTCCTGAATAGCTATTCTTTGATCTCAAAGAATGCTTGTTGCCTCTCACTTTGGCCATTTTATTTTTAGGTTAAGGTAGCTCTGATGAAGACTTTGAAACTCTGTTCGAGCCTAACAGAGTCAAGTTCAGGATGGTGCCCCCATCCTGACTTCAGCAGTCTGGGGACTATGCTGCTATTAATTGAAAGTAGCAACTCAGAGGAGTAGATTTAGAGATAAAAAGTGGGGTTTTATGCTGTGCATACCTTTAGGTAGTGGGGTACATAGTTCTAAAATTCAGGAAGCAGGTTGGGATTGGAGTAGCAGCTTTTAGAATGATTGCTGTTGAGTTAATGATTGAAATCTGGTTTCTCACATTCCCATGTAACCTACTTGGTTGTTCGACATTTCACTAAGCACCAGGCAAGGCACTGTATCTGTTCTATGAATGTGTTTGGCTCAAGTAACAGAAAACCCATCAAAGAGTGGTCCAAATAGATAGGGACTTTTAAAAACTTTAAATATACATATCATATATATTTATTGCAATATAATTGAAATATGTTATTTTTAGGTGTACATCATAATGACTTGATATATTGTCTACATTATAAAATGATTACTACAAGTTAATATTTATTACCACACATAATTATGGATATTTTTTCTCTTAATAAAAAAAGTCTTTTCATCATTACCTAATAAAGTACCTGAAAGGAGGCAGCTGCTGGCATTGGTTTTGTGACATGATGATGCCAGAGCTGGAGTCTGCCATTGTCTTGTCATTCCCCTTATGGTCTCTGGATGGTCACTGCATCTCCAGCAACAGAATCTACATTCAAGGCGAGGCTAAAGGCAGGTGCGGGTTATGCTGGTTCCTTTTATTAAGAAAGAAATATCTTCCAGATCTTCTTGTTCAGTCCATGAGACTTCTGCTCATGTTTCCTTGCCTAGCACTGTGTCCCATGGCTGTCTCCAGCTGCAAGGAAAACTCAGGAAAGGCAGCAAATAAAAAGGGAATTTGGAATAATTGTGGAGTCAGCCTATGTTTTATGATCCCACCATTAGGAAGTTACAGTGTCATGACTATTATTCCCTAACCTAGGAATGCGGAGCCCAGGTTTGGTCCATGGTCCATGGTCCATGCCTTGATTAGGGAGATGGCTTAACAATCTGCTGGACTGCCTGTGATTTATTTTTTGGAAATTTTATCTATATTCTGGAACTCAATGAGTCATTTTCTAAAGTCTGTATTGCCCTGGCCAGTTTTGTTCAGTGGATAGAGCGTTTACCTGTGGAATGAAGGGTCCCGGGTTAGATTCAGGTCAAGAGTATGTATCTTGGTTGCAGGCTTGATCCCTGGCTCTGGTCGAGGCATGTGCAGAGGCAACAAATTGAGTTGTCTCTCTCACTCTGATGTTTCCCTGTGTCTCTCCCCCTCCCTTCCACTCTCTTTAAAATATCCTTGGGTTAGGATTAACAACAACAACAACAAAAAACTACTAAAGTCTGTATTAACAAAAATGATATTGTTAATATCTGATATTGTTAATATCCGACAATGTTGAATCTTCTAAAATTACAAAGAATCTGGATAGTCATAGAAGTCTCCAAACTATTCCCCAAAATGCAGAAGTGGGAAGAACTCTGACCTGATAGAGAACCCAGGGACATGGCAGAGGACCTGTGACTTTTGACTAGGATCTACAAGCCCTGGGTGTGGAAGTTGTCTGGAGGATTATTTCAGGACATTTGTTAGCAGGTCGTCTACCAGGATGTGGAAGGCTTGTCTGGGCAAGGTGATGCTCTAGGCTGGAACACTGACCGCACAATTTTGAATTTACCAGAAAGCTTCAGGCCCTGTCTTTTGCTACTTGGCCCAGCGAGGTAGCAAAATGGCAACATTGCAGCAATTCAGTGTCTTATTCATAGTCCAAAGGGAGTAAAGAAAAACCTCACAAGAAAAGAAAGAAATTGTTCTGTGGTTTCTTCAATGTTCATTGTTGCTATTTTTAACATAACAGGTCAATGCAGGACACTACGCTGTAAAAGTTAAATCTATGTTTACTTTTTGAGGAACACATAAAATAAGAACCCCTGCCAGAGAGCTGTGTTTGTGTTCAAACCTTTCCACTGTTTTGAAAGCTTTGGGAGGGCGCTGGAGATGGGGCTTACTTGAGAGCTGTGCTCATATAATGATACTTGATTCCACCCAGTTCTGGACTAGAAAGTAGTGCTAGTTATGTTACCTACTGCACATCCGATACTATAAAAAACTGCCATCACTAAATGTTAACTTTACAACTTATTTCTTGACTTCCTATTCAATTTTGTTCTTAATGCATAATCAATACATGCCATGTATTTCCTAGTAAGAAGCTTAGATATATATTCAGTTTTAAATCTATCATCTTTTAAGTGCCAATGAATGTTCTCCAAATTTGCATCCTATATCAGACATTTAGAAGCCCAACGCTTCCCCACTGATTTGTATTATACATTTGGGAAAGCTGTGTTTTATTTTCTGATTGATGTTCAACTGGCAAAGACTCTAATGCTCCAAGTATAAGATATCTTCAGCCTCCAACCTCTGTGGCATGTCATTAATATTTCATAAGATCTGAACATCTAGGAGCTTATTAACCTCTATAGTGAGATAGAGAGTTTTATTCACTAAAATTCCAGGACCTGTTCTCTATAGGATTAATAGCTGTCACAAGACTTCCCTGGAGGCTCTGTGTGAAGCAGGGGGTCATGAGTTAGGGGTGAAGTCCATGAGAGGAAGAACTGGATGGGAGAGAGGGAGGGTCAATGGGTGTGGTGCTATCAGGGGAAAAAGAGAAAGTCAGACAGACACTCAGAGAGAAACACACACACAGAGACTGTGTCGGGGAGATGCTGTTGTGGAGTCTTTCAGCAGAAGGTTGTGTCATTAGGTATTTTAGGATGTGTCTCTGTGTAATGTGTTATTTAAACTCATACACAACTCTTTCAAGAAAACCAAATATCACAATTTAGATAGTTTTCAATACTTCTGAAGTCCGATGTGTATTGTTCTGGGGGATGCATCAATGAACAGGAACTGGCCTTGAGACTGCCAAGGCATAGTTAGATTTCATTTATGATTTATGCCTCTTTCCCTCATGACTACCCCTTCCTATCTGTTCTCCAGTTGCTGGTAAAATTTATTTCCTTGAAAAGGGGCGTCCCCAAAATGAATTATGATTTTTCCTACACAGCTTGTGCATGGTGAAAAAGGGTATCTTGAACTTAGAATCAGAAGTCCTAGTTTCCAGTTCCAGCTGGGCCATTTACTAAGTTCTCACTTGAGTTTTCCTACCTATAAATGAAACTATAGCACCAGGTTGTGAGAATTACATGAAATAATGTTTGTAAACATTTCTTTCACTGTATCTGGCATATAACAAGTTTAATGGATTTCACATCTGGATCAGTGGAGAATACCTTCATTGTACCATCAGATTATTTTTATTCTGATCTGCCCATATGGGGTAGACATGAAGAGTCATTTCTAGTACTAATATGATTTTCTAGTTAAGATCCATCTCTGGAGTAAATAATTTTAAAAAATCCAAATTAGTATCAATAGACCCATTATCTCCCCCTTTAAAAAATGCAAAACTATTTCAGTATTGCTGAACTGTGCACCAAGAGTCAAATTGGAGGGACTGGGCAAAATCCCCATGCTTTCTGCTCCATGAATATCTCCAACAGGCCTATTATGGAATAATTTATTTTTTTCAGTCAATTGGACCAAAGGAAACATTTGTCCCCTAAGCCCCTGGAGCTCTGATGGCAAGATGCTCAGTGCACATTATATACCCAGCTGTTGACATGAATGAAAGGGGCCCACTTGATCCACAGAGCAGGGCACATATGTTGCCTCTCAGAGCTAAGAGTCCTTGTGAGAACACTGATTTCTGAGGAGAGCCCTCACCTCATTGCCCATGTGCACTTCAGCTCAGCATTACTGTGTTGCCTGAGGGATGTCAGGGACGGCATCAGTGTGCATCTCTGCAATGCATGCCAAAATGGTACCCCAAGGGCTGTGTCTTGGTCTCCATCCAAAACTATGACATTTCACTGTTAATTAAAGCTGCATAACACACAAGGCTTTCCACCAGGGACAGAAGCAACTAAAGTTTTCTCCAATATTATTTCTTAAATTGATGGTGATTCCAGAAATAACCTTGGACACTCAAAAGAACACTATTGGGTAGGAATGGTGTATGGAAGGATGGAAAAATAGCTGGAAAGAACGTTTTTCTTCTAATCCCTACTTTGTCAACTCCTGTGCAGATCTAAACAGGGCCTTGTCTTTCTTTATTGATTGAGCCTGAGGACCCAGGACTCCAGTTGCCCCCACCGCCCCCCCTCTCTTGTATCAGGAAACTGTGATCATGTTGGATTAGGGTAAAACTCAAGTCTCCCAATTATTACCCTTGTGCTCTTTCTTTTATCCATTTAAATGGGAATAAGTGAGTCCTTATAGAGACAAGAACAAAGATAAAAAAAGAAAGAAAAAATTTTAGACCCAATCATTCTAAAATATATTTTTAGCAAAAGATATTGAAATTGCAATACTTAGCATGTACAGCTTCTTAGAATTGCCATTCAAAAACGTCTAAGACAGGGCTGCATGGATATCTAATTTAAAAAGGGACTAGAAACTGAATGTTGCTAGATTTCAAAATTTTCTTCACAATCAGGGACCTCTGATTGTCTCAGCTGGGCAGGGGTGGTTCAGGGCTTCAAACAAAAAGTCCTCTTACTCCCTCATCTTGAGGAGTTCTTATTGCCAGCGGGAACTCATTCCCACAAAGCCCAAACAGACGATTTTTGTGTATCTGTCAAATGAAGTACAGTCTAGCACATACTACATGTTTGCCTTTCTCAATGATGTCTGTGGCTTGCATTAATATGGAAATAGATGCAGCCCTAAGGCACTTTTGAAGTTGTCAGGGCTGTTCTCATGTGACAAAGTTTTCATGTCTCCGTTCATTGTGTCGTGCTCCCTTGATTTTAAAATCCATGCTTACCTGATGTATTGTAATTATGGGATCAAAAAATGACAGGATGATGCTATTCCAGAGTTAAAATGAATGATAATAACACCTTAGGTTTATATAGTGTCTTTCTTCTGAAAAAGTAAAAGAATTTTTGCATATATTATTTCATGTATCCTCTCAGCACCCCTGTGAGGTATTATTAGCCCCATTTTACAGATGGACGATCAGAAGCAGGGCGGTTACCTGACATCCAAGGTCAGCTGTATGTTCCAGCCACTGAACCACCCAGTAGGAGGCATTAAAGGCCCACCTTCACTGCTGAATTGCCTTAGCACTCATACTTCACCTAGAGCATGTATCAATTTGTCCCTCCAGTTATGGATAACATCATGATGTTTCATCTTTTCTTTCATGGTCGATCAATCATTTCCTTCCTTCTTCCCTACCCTACTTTCCTTTCCTGTCCCCCATAAACATTACCCACTAGCTTGGCATTCTGTTAGATTCTACAGGCTGGTGAGAGAGCAAGGAAATAAAGCAGGCAATTATCATGATCAGCATGCTCAGGGTGCTTCCCAAGGCAGGAGGCTTAACAGTGTCTAATGGGACAGAGGACTGATCCCGGAACACATTTAAATATATATATATATATATATTGATTTTAGAGAGGAAGGGAAAGGGAGACAGAGATAGAAACATTGAAGATGAGAGAGAATCATTGATCGGCTGCCTCCTGCACACTCCACACTGGGGATCAAGCCCACAACCCAGGCATGTGTCCTAACCGGAAATCAAACCTGACCTCCTGGTTCATAGGTCAATGCTCAACCATTGAGCCACACAAGCTGGGTGATCCAGGGACACTTTTAAAGACAAGGACCCTATGTTAATTCTATTTTAAACTTCCCACATCTACCTAGAGACCGCATATACAGTAAAATTTCAAGATTTTATATCATAAATCTAGTTAATAGATTGTTAAGAAAATTAGTTCTGTCCCCTCTTTGGCAAATATACATTTGTAATGATATGGTAAGCTGACTCCATAGTGTTCTAAGCTAGCTGCAGGGGGATAGTGACCCCTACCCCAGCCTGTGGCACTTAGCTTGCTTTCCCCCCCTTTTCTTCGCATCATAGGCTCTGGCTACACCTTGAGGGAAAACATCAACCATTGTCACAGAGGGGTACATACTAGGGTGTGGTCTGACTCAGGAGGGTGGACCCTGGGAAGAAGCTCACACAAACCCTGAAAGTGGATTTAGGGCCATTGGAAAAGAAGTCTGGAATTCTGGTTACCTGAAGCATGCTCTAGAAAGAGCGGGGTGGTCTGAATGGGCACATTCCTTGGCCTCATGGACTTCTCAACCCATGGCCAGGGGTATAGTTGAAGGAGGATTAGAGCAGAGCCTCAGGCAGGAACCCCTCTTCCACAGTGTAAGAGTGGTACTACTGATTGGGCACTTCAGAAAGCAACCCAATGCGTCTTGCCACAGGCTAGAAATGCCCTTGAAATCTGTAGCCTCATTTTAAGGAGGCACACAAAATTTGTTTCTCCCAAAGTCATCTTAATACATGGCAGATCCAATTTTTCAGTTGTTTAGGCCACCACCCTTATAGTCATCTTTGAATCTTTCACTAATGCCCACTTACATCAGCAAGTTCTGACAAATATGTTCAGACACTAACCTCATCTCACCACAGCTACTGCTATAGTCTAAGCCAGTGGTTGGCAAACTGCAGGAGGGCTCCAGGGCATGTCCGCCTGTCTCGCTCAGTCCTGATTGGCTGGACCCCAGCAACAAGCTAAGCTACCAGTCAGAGCATTTGCCCCCTGGTGGTCAGTGCACATCATAGCGAGCAATTGAGTGGCCTTAGCATATCATTAGCATATTACATTTTGCTTGGTTGAATGGACGACCAGACGACTGGACGCTTAGCATATTAGGCTTTTATATATAGGATTAATGTGGATCTGAGCATATTGTCTATGACTCTGAACCTAATCTCATGCCATCTTCTGTTCTCCGGGATGATAGGTGAAGTCAGCTGAAGCCAGTTGATCCTCTTACAATAGATTTAGTAGCACAGTAAACTTCTTTAAGGCATTTATGATCCCCTTCTCTTCCCAACACTTGTCTGTACTGTATTTGTATGTCCTTATTTAGTCTTTGAAATGCTATCTAATTATGCCCTTCTAATGTAACCAATTTCCATAAACCACACATAAAACTCTAATCATTATTGTAGTCAAATCTTGCCTCAACATATTGTAACCTCTTCAAGGTCAAGAGTTTTTTCTTGTTCTCTTTTTTGTTCTCACCTCACACACCTCATATCCCTCCTTCTCCCAACATAATGAATGAGTCATGGGTATGTGAGCCATTGCTTAAGAAGTTAAAGTCACTTAAAATATCTTTTGTACTTTGAGACTGAGAGGAAGGCTTAGCTGTAACACAAGTGAGCAAAGGTTTCTTCATATGCTCATTGATACCTTCTAAGCATAGTCCTTCTTAGATCTTACAGTTAATACTCATTATTTCTTTAATTATCAGCAGTTGCTAAACTTAGATCACAAAGTAGAGGCATGTAGACTATCTACACCTTTACTATTATTTTTCTAAACTCTTATACATTGTAGAAAACTTGATAACATACTCAAGTGAGAGTAGAAAATAAAAGCAAAGCATTCACTGTACACTCGCTGAGGATGGCGCATTATTGGCATTTTAGCTTGAGACTTTACTTGTTTGACCACAATGTATTTATTGTGTTTTTGTTTTGTTTTTTGTTTTGTTTTGTTTTGTTATTTTAAATTTCTTTATTGATTATAGTGTTACATATATGTCCTTATTCCCCCATTACCCCCCCTATACCCCCCTCATGCCCTCATCCCCCTGTTTTGTTTTGTTCCTTATTTTAAATTTATAAATCACTTACACAAGCAATAAGTCATTCTCATTTTAGAAAATATAAATACACAGAAAAATTAAGAAGGAGTGGAGATGGTAAATCACTTATAAACTCACTATCCAGAGATTTCCACTGTTAATCTTTTAGGAAATATCCCTTCACAATTGTATGTATGCATATACTCATGTGTGAATATTATAGAATACATATTATGTATCTACCAATATGCTAAAATATGATATGCACTACTGTACAAACTTACTTTGTCACTTTATAAATTGTGTCATTAAATATTTTTTACATTATCATCATGAATTTTGTGACTACATATGATCCCATTATATAGATGTATCAAAGCTTCTTTTTTCATCCCCCACTGTTGAACATATCTGTTGTTTTCTTTTTTTCCTTCAAGTGAATATCCATGCAAGAAAGCATTTTTACACATTCATGAAATTTGTGGATGTGGAATTGCTTGGACAAGAAACATTTATATTATAGGAACTGTGTTTCAAAGTAGAATCTCCCACAAACTTCTCTAACGTTTTCATATTTTGTTAATTATATCTCTATACAGAACATAGATACCTCCTATGGAATATTTTTCCTTAAAGAATATTCACTATATAAAGGACACTTACACTGGGCTGATCCCTGATGTTTATCTGGCAAACATAACATCACATTTCAGTACTTTCAACTTGATGCATGCTTTGGTTGTTCAACACACAGGAGCAGCAATCTTCCTGAACCAACTTCCCCCATCCAGGTACCCTGACATGTACTCATGTTAGCCCTAAGGCTCTTTGGAAATTAAACTGATCATGTTAAATTTATGAGAAATACTTTGTTCTGGTCTTATATGCTAGAGGTTTACTTCAATCTACATTAATTCAATGCTACAATCATTATTACCAGGTAATTCCTACTACCCCACAGTGTAGCTAATCTACCAAGTCTCACGCATGCATAAGTAATTAAACTTACCATAATTTTTTTACATTTTATCTCTCTTTATGCCTTGAAACAATCCAACAGGTCTGAAGCAAAAAACAAAACCAAAGCAAAAACCTAAAACAACAGAGTTTCTTCCCAATTTGTTAGGGAAACTATGGGAGATAAACCAGTAAGAGTCCACACTGCCTTGTACCTGTGTGCAGGTGAGATGTGTTTAGATTGATATATGTGGTATCATTTTCTGGATCATTAAAAATCGTGTCACCTCTGGAATGAAATGTTGCAGTGATTTACCAGCAAAGGACATAACATTGCACCATCATTTAAAAAGAGAAATGAGAAGCACAAGTATTGAACTGAACATATTTTTAAGTTCATCACCTTAAAAAATAAGATTCTGTGCAGGAGAAAACCTGTAAATTTATTCTCACCAATCAAGTTCTTCATCTAAATCATTTTGATTTAAATGACAAACTCAGCTTTGGGGGAATAAACAAGTGAGTAAAAGAAAAGCTTTTCCCAACAGAGCCAAGAGAATGCCTGGAAACAAATTGCAAGCTCTTTGAGATAGATTTTCAAGGCCATTTAAGCGATTTAATATATATTTTTTCCTGTTCTGAAGACTTCATTCATCTCCAGACTGAGCCAGAGTAAGATGACACCAAAACAATAAACTTTTTAATATTTCACATAAGCTTCTCTACATGGTCCAGAAGTAGCAAAAATAGCCTCAGAAATAGCAGGCACCTACCTGTGGCCCTTCTGAACAAGTTAAAGTAAACTGCACATCCTGAGTCTTCCTCTTGTGATTGTTGTGTGGTTATACAGATGTGGTCTAAGCAAGAGAGAATCAAGTAGACTTTGAAGACTTTTTTTTATCATAAAAGTGTTCATTTATATTTTTGTCATAATGAATCAGAGACATTCTTTATTTAAAAAATAAAAACAGATGCAAAATTTTGTAAAGATCATCTATAAATGTCTACAAGTAGAGCCAATGTATATCCAGAAACTACTTGCAGAATCTGAAGCATTCCGTGATCAGAAAACATAGTTATATTTATTTTGTCATAACTACAGATGCTCCATTTATGGTTAAAGGTATATTTGTAAAGTTATATTATTCTTTCTGCAACACTGGCAAATTGGAGTGTAACTAGTAGAGAATGTGTTGTGTGAAAGATTTGAAGTTCTTAGATCTCAGAACACCTATGATAGTTGAAGATTTGTAAGATGAAAGAGGTGAATTTATTTTGTGTTGTTCCAAAAAAGAAATATATGTGCTAAAGAAAGTAAAGTCCCCAGAAAAAATTCTGGCACAAATACTGAAAATTTTTAGGGCACTACAAGATCCTATTTTATAAATGACCAGAGACACACCTGCTGAATGATGGTCACTTGGAGGTCATGTTTGTACGAAATGATCCTGCTCTGTTGGTTCCAACTAATTGTGCCAGGGGTCACATGTCTTAGGTCCCTTTTCCCAAAAACCCAAGGAAAGAAACTACAGCCAGAAGGCTGGGAAAAGTGGAACTGGCTACAAGATCAGAGCTAGCATAATGGCGAATCAGTGTTACTCGAGCCTGCCAGATGAATCCAGTCTATAAAAATTAGAAAGAAACAGATGTTCAGGAAGAAGAAGATATAAGAGACTTTGAAAGGCCAGGGAAAGTGATGGAGAAAAAGTAACTGATGACATTCCAGAATCTGAAAGTCCAGAATTTGGTTAGCAAGGTGACCCTGTACCCTTTTAATAACCCCTGCTTGCCCCCATTCTTTGTGTAAGCTATTTTGAGTAGGTTCTCTATTCCTTGAAATAAAAAATTCTAAAGAAACCCAATAACCCAATACCTCTTCTTTTCTTCTCTCTATCCTTCAGATGCTAAAAACAAGACAAATGGTATAAATTACAAGGAAATGGATCTCATTTAACAATTGAAACTGTCCATACCCAGAATGTACTGTCATTGTACTGTGTTCAAGTGGCTCTATAATGGCCCCCTTGCTATCACAAAGCATGCCATTAGAGTTGCTTATGTTTGTTTTGTCCCATTTATAATCTTTGGTTATGGTCAGAGTAGTGGTCAAGGTTTGGGAAACAAAAGTAATTCTCTAACTTTGTTGACACATGATTGTGGCTCTCACTAACTGCCCCCAAATCCCACCAATAATAATTTAGTCTAGCCCTAACCGGTTTGGCTCAGTGGATAGAACGTCAGCCTGCGGACTGAGGGGGTCCCGGGTTCGATTCCAGTCAAGGGCATGTACCTTGGTTGCCGGCACATCCCCAGTGGGGGGCGTGCAGGAGGCAGCTGATCAATATTTCTCGCTCATTGATGTTTCTAACTCTCTGTCCCTCTCCCTCCCTCTCTGAAAAATCAATAAAAATATATAAAAATAATAATAATTTAGTCTATATAAGGTATGTGGGGTAAGTGACTCTTCATAAAAGCTGTTTGACCTTGAAAAGTTTCATAAACTTCATAAAGCCTCTATTTTTTCATCTTTTAATTAGTCCACAGTTCCTTCATTTAAATCTTTAGACCAGAAGTATTTCAGATTTCAGAGCTTTCAGATATAGATAGCTCTTGTGTTCTTATACTGTAGGTAGATACCTCACTGAGGTTTGGGCACATACCCTATAATTACACCATGTCTGCAGTAAAATGTTTAGATGTTCACGCCAACTGGCATAAAGATCATAGATAGGTTTCACATCAATTCAGGTCAGATTTTTCTATTAAGTGAGTTTGCCACAGACCTAGTAAAACCTTTTTGTAGTTCAGAAGTCTTTGGATTTTAGGATTTTAGACGAAGCTGCAGTGCTTACCTCTTAGGGGCATTGTAAGGATGGAATGTGACCAAGTCTAAAAGCAGTGGGCACAGATGTAGTGAGTGCTCTGTGTTGACCACTATCACAATTATTCCCAGTACAACTGTGGTATCATTATTGTCTTCTACCTCAGATGCCAATGCCTACCCATGGTACCTTTTTCAGGGAGATTGTGTATCCTGAGTGACATTTTACTATCAACACAAAATCATAGAAAAACAAAAGCTCTGGGAACAGTAAACAAATAGCTTCTTTTATAGATGAAAGTATAGGTGAAAGAAAACATACATCCATGTATGCTTTGGTGGCCATCCTTATCTTGACTGTCATCATGCAATCGGGTTCTAATGAATTACAGAAAGAGCACTAAAAATTGGCCATTAAGGTCACAGACCTTGACTATTAAACTGAACCACACACATGCACACCATTAACAGAGCTATTTGAACAATTTAAACCCATATGCCGTTACTCTTAAGATGTTTTAAGATAGAAGAATAATCAGAACACTTTCAGTTGGGGGCTCTCCTTTATTTCCTATCCTGGTAGTTTTTTATACCTTGGAAAATGCCACATTAAAAAGTCCCAAACACTGCTGTGGTCTTCAAAGAAGGTAAAAGTGCTATCAACATCGAGGCCAACACAGCCTCCACCTTTCCATCTCACTTGAGATAACTTAGAAATCTGGGAGTTCCTATGATCGACCCTTTCAACCATTTCAAATTGTTGAAATTCTGATAGAAATTCCATTTTCCATCAGTCTCCTCCCCCAGAATTAATTAACTTCTTTTTGATAATCACAGCTGAACTCAAATGTAAACTTTATTGCATAGGGTATATCACAAAGGAGAGTTGGGGGCGAGGGGAAGAGGAAGAGAGAGAGAGAGAGAGAGAGAGAGAGAGAGAGAGAGAGAGAGATCTTGTTCAAAATGCTTTATAAACACTAACAAGATTTTCTAAGAGCACTCAAGATCAGCAGAAAATTAAATTTCAGGAACACAGTCACATATTATAGTCCACATTCATGAGGCCAAGCCTCCCTGTGCCAAAAGGGCCTAATTTATTGCATACCAATAAGAAAAGTATCTAAAAGCCAATTGATTTAATATCATTAACAGTTAACCCCCAGAAGCACTGATGTGATAAGTTTTATACAAATTTGCTTCCAAATAAAAATAAAAATAATCAAATTTAGAATTAAGTTAATTGCTTTAGTCTGCCATTAAAAAATTGCACACATAATCTAATTAGCTAAATTTATTAGGAGTAAATGTAAATGAACTCAGAAATTGAATTTAGGGACTAGTGCTGGAGCATTCTTTGCATCAACATGACAGAGAGCAAAGCTAGATGAAAAGTCATTTTTCTTTCCAAAGCCTGCAAATACATAAAACAAAACAGAGGATGGTGTCCAAATAAAAGCGACTGAGTTTGTTCCCACAGCAACTTACAATGAAGAGTCAATAGTATCTACTGGACTGAACAAACATTTTACAGTGCTTAACTGTCTACTTGTGTCTTACCGTTACTGATAGAGCTGGGCTTCTCAGCCTGGTCAATAGATTTTATTCGTACATATTTAGAAAGCAGATTAAACTTTTTAAAAATGCCATAACTTTACTCTGTTGGTGCACCTTTATGGTTTAGATTTTGGTTCAGTTGTATTACCCAGAATAAGAATTTAGCACTTGGTTTTGAGGGAGGGGCAAGAGCAAGAAGGCAAATGACATTTCAGAGGGTGGGTGGGGGGAAACTGTTGCTGCTCCTTGCATGTTTACAAGATGACTATTCTTTGTATTACTGCCATTATCCTAGGTACCCACATCAGTGCCAGTTAGGTAACAGGCAAAGGGAACTGGCTTTAGGTTAGATGCTTGATACAGTATTTCCCCTGAGCTCCCACACCCCTGCCTGGTCACTATTATTGCCCTCCTTTACAGATGAGGTCCAGAGAATCCAAGATCACTTCCTAGTGTCATTCAGCTAGTAAATGATGGGAATAAATTCATACTCTTATTTCTATGAGTTCAAATAGGAATTTAAATGTTACATTTTACTTAAATGCTCCAATATTCACTGCTAATAACAACAACAATGACCAATGCCTTTCTTCTTTCAAATCTAGTTTTTCTAAGCTACTTTTATTGTCACAATAGTCTTGAACATTGGTAGCAAAGACAGTCATCACTCTCACTTTGCAGATGAAGAGCCAGAGACCCAGTGAATTTAGGTAACACCCACAATCACCCATTTATAAGTAAACATGCATCTCAAACCCTGATGTATGAGCTCAAATCCCAAGCTTTGCACTACCCTCTGCCTACTCCTCTATCCAAGGAAAATGAAAACAGAAGAGAGAGTCAAAGTCTACCTTCTGATGTCTAATGTCTAACTATAACCAGATCTCCAAGGTGGTGCTTGTTTAGAGAAGAAAAATGACGATATGGCAAATCGTTCATTCCATAATTCAAATTAATAAGAGGAGATTAATCATTTGATGGTCTAGTTGTTTATTTGACAAGAAGTAAATTGTTATTTGGGCAGCACGATGAACATTCTGCAGGACAGGTAAGCACAGCCCTCCTGGAAGCAAATGCTTGCTATTGTAAATTACCCTTTTTAGTTTATTCCATACAACACCTGGGTTACAATTTAATTCCACCTTTGTTGGGCCCCTCAGGGACCCTGGTCACTTTCCTTATTTATAGGAAGAGTGTTAAACCTCATCCTTCTTACACTAAATGACCAAAGCAGTCAGGAGCAAAGACAATAGGGAGCTGACAAAGCCATGAGGCAATTACCCACCCCTGTCTTGTGTACCTGCCCCGTTGTGTATGTGGGATCTCTCTCAGTTGTCGCAGCCCAAATCATGCCTGTGTAATGGCAGGCATAGGGGCCAGCACAAACAAGAGCAACCCGTGTCCTACAATATTCCTAAATTCCCGAGGCTAATTAGCCTTCACATTATTTTATAACAGCAAAAAGCATTAGAAGCTGCATACTTTCAAGGCACATGAAATGGCCCAGATACTGCTGTGGGTAAAAATGAAATATTTCCCATCCTGATTTGAGATCATTAGCTTTCTGTTTTTATAGTAGAGCATCTGCTGTTCTTATCTCCAACCAGAGATGCAAGGGAAGCCCTTGCATTGGCCCCCGGGACAGACTGTTGGCCACAGTTGTTGATTATGCCATATCACAGAAGTGAGTCAAGGCTGGGGAGGGAGTGAAATAATAGCTGCTTTGTGAGGAGTTCTTACTATGTGCCCAGTCCAGGCAGAAAGAAGCAGATAGATACCTGAACTTATCTTTCCAACAATCCAGTGGAATAGGTTGGACTATTATCCCCATTTCACAGATTCAGGGAACTGAGACTCCCTAATATCAGAGTCAGTGGTAAGAAAAGCTCTTGAATGTTTTATAAAGAGTAAGGTAAGAGATAGCCAGCAGTACACATTTTCTTATTTAATGTGAAGACTCATCCTTTGAAGTATAAATTCCCCACCAAGTGAATCCTCTTTTTTTTTAAAAATAATTTCTTTATTGATTAAGGTATCACACATTTGTCCACATCCCCCCATTCCCATCCCACACCCTTCCCCACACATGCCCCCACCCCCCTGTTGTCCCGAACCCTCTTTATTTCACAATATTTAGGTAGATGCATTTTATTTCCTACATTAGCCTTCATTTATCTTAAGATCCATATTTAATACGACAAATACAATGTATAAGTAAGAAATGATTTAAAAATTGGCACTAATTATTCTGACTAGTATGACACCATAAACAACTATATAACAGGCCAACATAGTTATAAATTATCAAACCCATATGAATTCTGTCAAATGTCATTCAGCAAGTATTTGAGTAGCTACTAAGTGCCAGACCTCTATTAGGTGGTAGAAGTTCATTGGTAGAAAAATAACATCCTTTTTTTTTTAAATAGAGAAAATACATTAGAAAATGTATTATTATATATAAATGATTTGGTATTTTTAAAACTGAAATGTAAAATGAAAAACAAGACCCTGGTGGTCTGTTTTTGTATCATCAACTTTCATTTAAAAGAGCCCAAAATGTGAATTACATAAAAAATTTACATAAGAACAATTTAATGAGAGAAAAAACAAGAATGGACACTATGACCCTTAAGAAGTAGTTATTAAAAAATTTAATGAGAAAATAAAAAAACAAAACTATAATATGATGAGCAATAGTAAATACATACTATCCAACAATTCTTTTGACATGCTTCATAGCCATATGTCAGACTCTTCACTCTTGTGCCTTTTTAGAATCCAAAACAGAATTCACAACAAACATTTTGTTATGCATATGCTGGGTGTGCACTTGACCACCTCTGTAGAAAATATCCTCCGGCAGAAGATGTTTTCCTGATACAATTTGGGTTCTGTAGTGAAGAAACTAGTTCAGTTATTTCTTAATTTTGTAGGACCAGGTTTAGGAAAAAGAAATATGAGCAACTTCTATTAACCACAGAGATAAACACACCAAAAGCATGGATACGGCATTCTTTAACTGCAGAGTGGATTTTGAATCATTTTGCAAAGACTTTACTGAGCACACCTCAATTTAGAAGAATAGCATAAGACCTCCAATTAGAACTATAATTAAATGTCATTTGGGGACTAATCACCGAGGCTTGAGACATTATCTGCGTTGATGACAGTGGGAAAGGGATGAGGTTGCACAGTTCAGCTTCTGGTCAGAAATGCCAGCTGGTCATTATACTCCAGTACATTTCCTGCACCAATGTATTTATAGCTCCTATAAACTGGAAATATAAAAGGAAGATAAAGTAGAGATATATTGATTGTGTGATGGGCCTTGGAGGTTCAGTTTGATAGCCATTATTCCTTGATAACAAATGTGCCTTTTAGTGTTACCCAATCAAACTTGTTCCCCTCTATTTCTATACTTTTGTGAAGAGGAGTATAAAATAAAAACATGTACAAAACAAGGTAGCATCATGTGAGTGTAACACCCCCCCGCCCCCCCCCCCCCCCCCCGCCACGTCCCGCATGGGGTTCAGGGTTCAGATTCAGGGTTCGGGCTCTGGAGGAGACTGCACGCAAAGGAAAGAGACTAGACAAGAAAATATTAATTTGGGAATTGGGGGCCAGGTGGAAGCCCAAGAGAGGACTTTGCTTTGCTCTGGCCTTGCCATCCCTTTTATTCAGGTTTGGGATCCACCTATAGCCCCTAGGCAGGCAATTTCCAGTAACAGGCAAACTATCTTATCAGTATGGATTTACATAAGACTAAAAGGTAGAAGTTGCTTCAGCTCCCTTTGTCTCCACCAGGCAGTGGGTATATGGCTCTGACCCTTGCCAGAGCCTCAAGGTTGACCAGCCTTCCGGGTTCCTTGTCCACACCTCTCTGCTAGTGAAGGCAATGGGCAGCTTCCAACAGTATCACTTATAAAAGTATGACTTTTGCACTGGACAGTGGCCTGAGCCCAAACCTCTTTCATTAGTGGAGACATGGGAGCATTTAGAATTTGCTACCTAGATGTTGAGAAGTTTAGGCATTTTTTACTGATTACCCTGTAAAAGAGGGGAATTCTTGACTAGTTCTTGAGATAACAATAATATATAGTCTAGAAATAATATAATAGGTCTAGAAATGGTCCTCTTTGGGAAAAAAATTTGAAATGGCTTTATTTCTTTGTTTTACCTTTAGATTCTTAGAAAAAAAAATACACCCTGAAAATCAAAGCTTGCCTTTGATAAATTTTCTTTTGAGCTAAAGTCTTTATTGGTGCGTGTTGGGCTCAAGTGCTTAAGCCAGAAGTGGGAATCCACTGCTCCTCCATTGGCCATTGGTCTATTCAGAACTCAGGAATGGCAGATGACAAGAAAATGATTACAGGAATTGGAATAAACTTGCAGTTGGAAAAGCATTTGAGAATATCATGTAAAAGAAACAAAAAATAAATAAATGAAGTAAGCAAGCATAGACTTGGGCTGCTTTGAGGCCAGAGAAGAAAGTGCCTTTGTATAAATAGGAAGATGTTGAGGAACTTAGAACATAAAGAAAGTGGGAGGATTTGAGCAGCTCAGTAGCTGACTCGTGGCGTGATAGGACCTATTTCGGCAAATCTGGCATATGTGGTCATGCATCAGGGTGGACTTTGTGGGGAGTCCTATATTTACCAGGCAAGTGACCAGATGTCTTTAAGAATGTGCAATAATTTCTGAGGATGGGATTTTAAAAATCAGGCCATACCACCCAAAATAAGAAACCGGCTTTTCTTGCTTTTGATGAAATTTATGTTTAATTTGAGATAAGCCATCTGTGCGATAAGAAATACATATCCTACAGATGGTGACAATTATAGGACACATAATATTGTTAATAATAGCACCATTTTCAAATGTATTGTATGAGAAATATATGTATATATGTTCATTGGGTCTGTTAGGGTGGCATTTTATATTTATACACTACAATCTGTCCCTGATACAGTTCTAGACACATAGTAGGGAGGGGAAGAGGGGAGAGAGGAAAGAAGGAAAAAAGAAAGAAAGGAAAGAAGGGAGGATGGAAGGAAAGAGTGAACTTTAGGGTTATCTGTTGTGGAGTACCTTTTATGTATATTAACTAAAATTAAATATAATAAACCATGCAACTGAGTAAATAGGAGACTGACTGTGATTTGATGAAGGGAAGGAAGTAGAAGAAGATTTTTATTTCTATCCAGGTCCTCTCCTCCCTCACAGCATAACTCTGATATCTACCTTCACTCCCAGTCCTGTGGCGCCAAAAGTGGGCAGAGATGAGGTTGCAGATCCAGACCTTCCAGGTGGGCACAGGCAGGAACCAGGAGCCACAATACACCCTGAGACTGCAGTTACCTGAACTCACTTAGAAAAGAGGTACCAATTCCTTCCTCCTATTGTGGCTGCCTTGTTGTGTGTGTGCATGTGTGTGTGTGTGTGTGTGTGACCATTTTGACTAATTTATATCATACTTTGACTAGTTTTGTTTTAATCTTGTGTGGTATGCTGGAGCCAGCTGGTATGGCCACTTGTAAAATTTTCAGGAAATATTTAATCCAGTTGTTGAACTCAGTGATTATTACAAATGAAGTTATAGATAAACTTGCAATTAAGCAATTGTATTAAAAACAAAGGATATATGCACCCCTATGTTCATAGCACAATTTACAATAGCTAAGATTTGGAAACGGCCTAAATGCTCATCAGCAGATGAGTAGATTAGGAAACTGTGGTACATCTACACAATGGAATACTATGCTGCTGTAAAAAAGAAGGAATTCTTACCATTTGCAACAGAATGGATGGAACTGGAGAGCATTATGCTAAGTGAAATAAGCTCGTCAATGAAAGAAAAATACCACATGATCTCACTCATTTGTGAAATATAAAGAACATTATAAACAGATGAACAAAAATAGATATAGAGGCAAAGAAGCATCAAACAGACTGTCAAACTACAGTGGGAAGGCTGGGGAGGGTTGTGGGGGAGGTAAGAGATCAACCGAAGGACTTGTATGCATGCATATAAGCATAACTAACCAATGGACGCAAGACACTGGAGCGGGGGTGAGGGCATGTGCAGCGGGGGGGGGGGGGGGGGGGGGGGGAGGGGGGAAGTGTAGGGGAGGTCAGGGGAATGTCAATGGGGAAAATAAGGAGACATATGTACTACTATTTGTAATACTTTAGACCAGTGGTCGGCAAACTCATTAGTCAACAGAGCCAAATATCAACAGTACAACGATTGAAATTTCTTTTGAGAGCCAAATTTTTTAAACTTAAACTTCTTCTAATGCCACTTCTTCAAAATAGACTCACCCAGGCCGTGGTATTTTGTGGAAGAGCCACACTCAAGGGGCCAAAGAGCCGCATGTGGCTTGTGAGCCGCAGTTTGCTGACCACGGCTTTAGACAATAAAATAAAATAAAATAAATAAAAAGGCATACAGATTGGAAATGGGGGGAAAAAAGGTAGTAAATATTCAATTCATGACCACTAATTAATTTACTGCATTTTATTAAGATCTATGCCCTTGAGGTCATTTCCTTGCTTGGTATCTGTATAGTTTTTTTTTTTTTTAAACACCTATAAAGTGAGATGCTACTGTGCTTATCTTTCCAACTCCATATTCAGTGATGTCACATGGGTAGCTTGACATTGCCATGATAGTGGTATTCATTCTACAGAAATAGGCAAATGGTACATACAAGTCAGAAATGTTGTGTGTGGGTGGGGGGAGAGGAGAATGGAGGTTAAATTTTTACCAGCACATCCCTGAGCAGACATCTTGTTTTTCATTGAGTCAGTGTCTCTTACTCCCTATCTTCTAGAACAGCATCCTCTTTCTTTTAAACCACCACTCCCTCCCTCCCTCCCTCCTTTAAGCAGTTTTAGTGAGGCTTCCAATTACAATACCTCACTTCTTGATCACAGATGTAAGAACATGACCCAAGTTTGCCCAATCAAAATGACCTTTTCCCCGGGCCATAATGATAAGCCCAGGATGAACATATGACCTAAGCTAAGCCAACCAGTCCTTCCCTGAAGATTTTCTAGACAAATGCTGGGAAAATTAAGTTTCTCTTTTTATTTTCTGGGGTTGCTAAGAGGAGATGATGTAAACCAAGGCTGCCTGTAGCCATGCTTCCCCCAAGATATACATAACACATAGCCAATACCCATTATGAGGGCCTGAGGCAAGCGATAGTGAGCAGCAAAGAAAGTCCTGAGATAGAGGACAACCTAGTAATACCATTTGAGTCCCTCTTCACCCCTGCTCTTTCCTTATGTAAGTCAATAAACTCCAGTTTTTGCTTAACTTGTTTTGAGTTGGGTTTCTGTCATTTGCAATTAAACAGTCCTGACTAATACAGTTCATTTGGAAGTATACACTTCTTCCCTCTCATTGCCTCTCTGTTTCCTTGCTTCACCCATTGCATGTATATATGAACTGTATGTTGATAATTTAAAATTCTCTAGAGAAAACTGTCATTCTGGAACACTGATACAGTCATTCAGGAAATGCATAAATCTCTCTTAACCAGCACTTCCAAGGTTTTGCTGTCACCATGGGGATTAGGGGAATAAAATATAGAGGTTTATCACCTTCAAACTCAAGCTTTGCCAAGAAGAAACAAGAGTTCGACACTATAATTCATTAGTGTTGCTTCAGCAGAAGAGCTATATAATGCTGAGAATATCTCTTGAAATGAAATCCTAATGAAAGGACTGGCTGGTTTGCTGTCTTGATTAAGTTATGGGCGCTGAAGCCCGCTGCATCACTTATCAGCAGAACTGTGATTGTTATAATAAAGGGAGGGAATAGAATAAAGGAAAAGAGAAACTGAGAGAAAAGAAAAACTTGGGAGAATAATAGACCAGAAACTAGTTTAACTCTTTGTAACCTTAGTCCTGTCTAACTGTCCCTCTTCGAGGAATGGTGACATTCTGGGACTCAGCATTGGCTTCTATTGATAGGTTGGGCACTTAGAGGGAGCAGCCATGTTGGCCTCAGGGACATTCAGAAATTAAGGGTCAAAGTTATGCAGAAGCCTCTGTGCCCAGCCACCCTGACGCTTCCTGAATAGCTTTGGTGGCAGTGATGGAGTTTATGCCTTGGCTCAATCACAAAGACCTCTAACCGAAGCCTCCTGTGTCCAGTACCAGCAGTGTTGCTGGTACAGGCAGTGACACCCACCACCAAATGGGAGCAGCAGATTCAACGTCACCAGACTAGTTTTGCACCATGCTTTTTAAATATTAGCCTTCATTGCATAATTTCAAAGTCTTCCGACTTCCCAGAAATTCTGCGAGCTAGTCTATTGACCTTTAATATGGTTTGTTTTTTTCTACTGAAATAAGCCAGAGTCATTTCTGTTGCTTATACTTAAGCATCTTGATTGACTCACTGAAGCAACACAGCATCAAGGTCATGGTTAGGCCAGCAGTGATAAACCTTAAGTCTAATGTGAGGGGTAAGGTTCAACATAGAAGAGTGAGGTACAGTACAGCATAGGGAATCCTATCTAATAAAAGAGTAATATGCAAATTGACCATACCTCTGCTATACCCACAAGCCACTCCCACCAGCCAATCAGGAGCGAGTATGCAAATTAACCCAACCAAGATGGCTGCGGCCACAGAGCGAACAGGATGCTTGGGTTTCCCTAGCAATAGAGGAAGCCAAGCTTTCTGCACACCTTGGCTGGCCCTGGACTCCACTCAAGGCTACAAAGTTTCAATTATAGAAGATAAATAATCCCAACAAAAATGGCTGTGGCCATGGAGTGAACAGGAGGCTTGGGTTTCCTGGCAATGGAGGAAGCCAAGCTTCCTGCACACCCTGGCCAGCCCGGGCCTCTGCTCAAGGCTACAAAGTTTCAATTATATAAGACTAGAGGCCCAGCGCACGATTCAATCGTGCGGGTAGGGTCCCTAGGCCTAGCCTCCTGCGATCAGGGCCATCTTCTGCCTGTTCGCCAGTCCCCAGGCCCAATGCTGCCTCCGCCGCCGCCACTGAGCTGCCAGGCTGTTGGGATCCCCAGCTCATCCCCAGCCGCTGCCGCTGCTGCTGGGGCTTGAGGCGCTGACGAAGGGGAGCACGGCAGGGGATCCGGGTGCGGACAACCGGCTCCCCGCCTCCAATGGCAGCGGAGCTGGGTGTCCAGGGTGTCCGAGGCAGCCCCCCTCAGCGGCCGCCAATCCAGCCGTTGAGAGGCAGGGTGGGGGGAGGGGCAGGAGTCCCGCGCCTCTCAATGGCCGGATATGCCACCCCAAGTCCTGCCCCCCAGCCTCCCACCGCCCAATCGTGGGTGTGATGGTTATTTGCATATTGCCTTTTTATTATGAAGGATAAATAAATTCCAGATACCAGGGCCTCCACTTGGGTTGCCCGGGGGCGTGGCTGGCCTGCAAACCACCACAGGCCCCTTGCTCAGGCCACCTCACACCCCAAGGGAACCCCCACCCTGACCCAGGACACCCTTCAGGGCAAACCAGCTGGCCCCTACCTGTGTGCAGCAGGCCTCTATCCTATCTCATAAAAGAGTAATATGCAAATTGACCATCACTCCAACACACAAGATGGCTGCCCCCATGTGGACACAAGATGGCCACTACAAGATGGCCAGCAGGGGAGGGCAGTTGGGAGGGACCAGGCCTGCAAGGGAGGGCCGTTGGGGGTGATCAAGCCTGCAGGGGAGGGCAATTAGGGGTGACCAGGCTGGCGGAGGAGGGAAGTTGGGGGGACCCAGGCCTGCAGGGGAGAACAGTTGGGGGGGGATCAGGCCTGCAGGGGAGGACAGTTAGGGGTGACCAGGCCTGCAGGGGAGGGCAGTTAGGGGTGACCAGGCCTGCAGGGGAGGGCAGTTAGGGGCAATCAGGATGGTAGGGGAGCAGTTAGGCATCAGTCAGGTTGGCAGGGGAGTGGTTAGGTGGTGATCAGGCTGGCAGGCAGACGCAGTTAGGGGCAATCAGGAAGGCAGGCAGGTGAGCATTTGGGAGCCAGCAGTTCTGGATTGTGTGAGGGATGTCCGACTGCCCGTTTAGACCCGATCCCAGTAGGATCGGGCCTAAACGAGCAGTCGGACATCCCTCAAGGGGTCCCAGATTGGAGAGGGTGCAGGCTGGGCTGAGGGCCACCCCCCCCCCCCCCGCTTGCACAAATTTCATGCACCGGGCCTCTAGTATAATTAATAATATTGTAATAATAATGTACAATTTGGGTGGGTACTGAAAATATCAGGGGGAACACTTTGTAAAGCATATCATTGTCTAACCACTGTGCTGTATACCTGAAACTAACACAAAGTAATATTGAAATAATGAGAAGTCAGGCTGAGATGTGTGTGTGGGTTGTGTCTGGGTATACAGCTCAAGCAGAAGGCCATGAGCAGCCAACTGAAATCTCGCTCGCCATAGGGAGTAGATTGAATGGCTCAAAACTCTGGGCCACACTAGAAACACAGTATGCTCAGACCTTTCCAGACAATTGAAATTAGAAAGTGAGAAGGTTTCATAATGAATATGGTAATTTTTCCCAGAACTGGTATTTTAGTTGGAAATATTTAATTGAACTTCAATGAGGCAGATAATAGTGTATTAAAGGTCACATTACTCACCATATACAATCTTCATTCCAAAACACATTGCTCAGAGCAAAACTGTTCTCAAAGATATTACTGTGTCTGCCACCCTGCAATAAGGTAAAACTACTAATATAAATAATTTACATTTCTGTGATATGAATATTTCCTTGAAAAATATCCACTTATTTTCATCTCTCCTTCGATTATTTAAATTTGAGTGAGTTACCTTCATAGAATAGTTACAAATCATTTACCTATTTTTTTCTGATTAATTTTTACCATTTAATAGTACTTTCTCACCAAATAATGTTTTTCCCAGCTTTTTCTTTCAAATAACATGTTTCAGTTTTTCATACTCTTGCATTAGGTTCCTCTCCATCTTTTTTATGAATGGCATCTGGAGGCACTGCTATTTCGTCTCTGGTTAGAGGGTTTTTCTGCTCACCCTTAACGAACTATGGCCATCCTTTTGTAATTTGCAGAGCAGGAGGTGATGAAGGTAATGCAAATGGAACTGAGTCATCTGGCTTTAGGCGCCATGAAGGCAATGTGCTGTGACAAGAGAGGCATTTTCTCCAGGAAAAGGGAGAGGCAGTTCCTTTTCTTCTTTTTTAATATATTTTTTATTGATTTCTGAGAGGAAGGGAAAGGGGGAGAGAGAAGCATTGATAATGAGAGAGAATCATTGATTGGCTGCCTCCTGAACCTCCTCCCTCCCCCAAGGATCTAGCCCACAACCCAGTATATGTCCTGAATGGGAATCAAATAGTGACCTCCTGGTTCCTAGGTCAAGCTCAACCATTGAGCCACACCATCCAGGTAAGAGGCATTTGCCTTAATGGCTTTTATTCTGTCCTGAGATCCTGTAAGAATGCATGGGTTGGAAGGGTTGTAATGAGTAAGGTATGGAAACTCTTGTACATATAAGCTCTTCTGCGGTTGACTGATCCACTTTTTCTAACCAAGGTTTATTCACCTTGGACCCTGGTCCATTTTGCTTCTGCCTTGTCTGAAAGACAAGTTGAAGAGCAACAATACTCCCACTGACTCAAGAGTAACTGCAGGTCAAAATCTACATGAGAAAAAAAAATGACTTAGGATACTGGCAGTGAGGACAAGACTGGAGAGGAGTCAGGGCACTCTTTGAGAATAATCTGGAAAAGTGAATAAGTAAGTTTACTTTATTTAAAGTAAGCACAGAAATGTTCCATTTTTTTTCTCCTTATCCTGTCTTTGTGTTTTACACACTCACGTGTTCTTTTTCAGAACATTAGAGTAAAGCAATGGCCTGGCTATACTGTGGTTCTCCTGATTAAAACTCCAGCCTGCAAAACCCCATGTTTCCCCCCTGGGGGTCACATCAGAACATCACAATTAAGAACACTGCAAAGTATCACTTTCAATAGTCAACTCATGGTAAAGTTATAAACCAAGTGTTTGTTTCTTAAGGTTAGCATTTGAATGAGGTTGACCATAATGAAATATTTTCAGATATATGAGCTCAAGGATTTTCTTTCTTACTACTCATGTTCCAGGTCTATTAAATAATTGATGTTCATAGTTGAATGCACAAAGGACCTATGGATATTTATGTGCTTGAACTGAAAGGTTGGGAACAGACCTTCCAAGCATATGACAATGAATAATATAGAGCCGTCTTATGTGGACTTAATACCGAAGAGGCAAATGATGCTTTGCTAAAAAGGTGGACTTCAAATACATTGGTGTACATCTAAATCACAGACAGTATTGAAACAGCCTCAAATCTGTACTTTCTCTGACTACATCTCCAATGTTACTCACTCTAGAACCAATTGCAAAGGCTAGGTACATCTATTTTGAGCTTAAAGATAAGAAATCATGTTTCACATAGTTAGGGCCATAGTAGGTGTTGGAGTAACCATTGAAAGTTATTTTTTAGTCTAAATGTTACTTGAATGAATGTAAAAATGCCTATGTTTTTATTCATTTGTTTATTCAAAGTACATTACCAGACACTGTCATTAAAAGAGATACAAAATGAATTATAAATGGTCACTCTATTGTAGGTAGGTGGGTAGGTAGATAGATAATAAAGAGTTAAGCAGGTGAGGTAGACAAGGGCAATCAGTGACCTCTATGTGGTCAGGCTAACAAGATCTGGAGGGAAGTACAGGCTAGTGTAAAGGCAATACAGCATAGTATTGGTTTGTATTTGAGCTCAAATCCTGACTCTTCCACTTATGAACTGTAATAACTTGAGGCAACTTCCCTGACCACTCTAGGCATTAATTTCCACATCTGTGAAAGCAGAACAGTAATATTATTCACCTTGCACCTTCTTTTTGAGAATTCAATTAGAACAGCTGTTCCCAAAGTGGGATCTTCTCAAAGTACTCCCTGGGGACTCCACGGGTTCCTGAGATTTTGCCAGGGATTTTGTAAGATCACTCTTTTTCCTAATAATATGAAGAAATACTTTTATTTGTATAACAATAGTAAGATGTTATATGCCTTTTCTATGTTAGTCTTTCATGCATGTACAGTAGAGTTTTCAAGAGGTGTGATATCTCAATAGATTAAATGCAGAAGAAGATGGGAGAATCCAGATGTCTCCTCCTAAGTAAGACATTAAAGAAATTTACAGAAATTTAAATGTTTTTGTTTTGGAAAATGCATATATTTATGTAAAATATATGTTAACATGTGTATAATAATTTTTATCTGAGTCATTACTTTTAAATAAATTAATAAATATTTTGACATTTTCTCACCTTTCACTTCTAATATTGCCTTTGGTGTCCTCAAGGAAGACTATAAAGGGGGCTGAAGAGCAAAAAGGTTGATAACAACTAAATTAGAACACACAGCAATTTTTTAGATGTTAACTATTAACTTTTATTGTTGGTATGAGACCTAGAAGCTAGATTGTTTTGTGATGGGGATTCTGTTGGTGACTCAGGGGGCAAGTATGGTCAAGAAAGCCTGAGGATCGAATGCCTGAACTGAGTGTGAAAGAGCTGGTCTCTTCTGCATCTCTGGACCTTAGAGATAAGTTAACCTAAACATTGCCCACACTTGCCACAATGCATTCATTATGGTGGGGTTACAAAACAGAGGTGCAAGATTATGGAGGCAATTATGCATCTGAAAGTTTATGTGGAAAGACAAACTTTCACATAATATATATATATATATATATATATATATATCATGGTATAGGAAAACGAACAAGGGTTAGTAGTAGAAAGTGGATGATATGAGGCAAAACAAAAGCCCAGTAAGAGTTGGAGGATTCATAAGAAGATTTTCATTGAAAGAAAATGTGGTTATCTTTTATAGCAAACATTTTATTTTTTGTTTTAAAATTATACAAGCATCACATGAATATGTTTTCTGCATAAGTATTCTAATAAATCTAAATGGATTTTTGGGGGTGGAGGTAAAAAATGAAATTTAAACTTTAGTCCTCTACCCAATCACCCTCTTTAACCCTGAGATAATTGCCACAAACAGTTTGGTAAACATCTTTCCAAACTTTTTTCTACTTATTAAATATAAAGAGGTAATAACAATAATAAAATTTATACTAGTAGCACTTAACAAATTCCAGACATAATTCTAGACCACTACCTAGATCAACTCATACAATTTGCATAAAATCCTATAATGCAGTTACCATTATTACCGTCTTTGTGGGGATTGGGAAGAACCTGAGGCACAGAGAGGCTAAGCAACTTGCCTGAGGTCACAAAGCGGGTTCAAGACACAATATGCTTCACTAGATAGATGGACGGACGTAGAGATAGGAAAGTATGTAGAAACCTAGTTTCTAAAAAAATGTATTTTATATAAATGGGATCGTATTGTACATGTTGATGTATAACTTGCTTCCTTCATTTAACAGTTAAAATTGAATATCACTTTCTTAATAATTTCACAATCTTTTTTTTTTAATGCAAAAAAGCTTTATTGTTTCATTTGGTCCAATGCATGGGAGAGGGTTTCAGGCGGTTAAAAGAATGGCTAGTAGTTTCAGGGAGAGACTCAGATAAAAGCCAGACACCAGGGGATGCAGAGGGGCCCCTCAAAGGCCTCTGGGCTCCAAAGGCTCCTAGTTGTGCTTGAAGGTGAGACTTTCAAAGAGATACTTGCCCAGCCCAGCCCAGCCCAGCCCAGCCCAGGGGCTGGCTGCCTGCGGACATGGGTCAGGTGTCGCCCATCTTCTTGATGAGTTTCACCTTCTCACCCGGAAGTGGTTCTCCATAAAGTCATGGAGCTGAGGGTCTGTGCAGGCAGAACCCAGGGCCTGCAGCTCCAAAAGGGCCTGGGTTAGGTTCCTCTCCAAGGACAGGGCGGCTTCCCTGGCATCCTGAGTTTTGCCCACTCACCTTGGAAAGGCTTCAGCTCATCCTAGAAGAGAATGCGGCCACTGCGCTAGTTTTGCATCTTTAAAGAGACATTCTCAGCCCTCGTGCTTCTCTGCCAACTCCAGGAAGAAGTGGCCCACACCCTCAAGAGCCACATCCTCAGTGGAAATAGAAGCCCAGGAGAGGTAGGTGTGAGAGGCCCGGAGATGCAGGTTGGTCAGGCGGTTGATGGCAGCCTCCACCTCGGTGGAATAATTCTGACAAATTTGGGAGCTCATGGTTGTTCGGCAATGAGGAGTTAAGGTAGAAAAACCCTGGTGTGTTGGCTGGTCTCAGAGGTGGTTCTGAAGGTGGTGACTGGATAAGATGCAGGAGATTGGCCGGAGGCTGGAAGAAGGGGTGTCTCCAGGTCTGTTCAGTCCAAACACTGTTGAAACAAGAGACAGATCTGGGACCCCCGAGGGCACTACCTATTTTTAATTTTTTGAGGAACAACCATATTTTTTTCCCATAGGGTTTGCACCAATTTACATTCCCACCAAGAGTGCACAAGGATTCCCTTTTCTTCACATCCTCACCAACACTTGCTAATAGCCACTCTAACAGGTGTGAGGTGATACCTCATTGTTTGATTTGCATTTCCCTGATAATTAATGATGTTGAGCATCTTTTTATGTACCTGTTGGCCATCTGCATGTCTTCTTTGGGAAAAAAATATTTATTCAAATCCTATGCCCGTTTTAAAAACAAATTGTTTGGGGATTGTTTTTTTGTTTTTGTTTTTTTTTTTGCTATTGAGTTGTATGAATTTTTTTGTATATTTTGGATATTATCCCTTATCAGATATGTGATTTGCCAATATTTTCTCCCATTCTGTAAATGGATTTTCACTCTTTTTTTTTTTTATGATTTCCTTGGCTGTGCAGAAGCTCTTTTGTCTGATGTAGTTCCATTTGTTTATTTTTGCTTTTGTTTGTTAATTTGTTTTTAAATAATTCTTTATTGTTGAAAGTATTACATATGTCCCATTTTTCCCCCTCCAGCCAGCCCCCACCCCTGCCCCAGGGCTTCACCACCCCATTGTCTGTGTCCATGGGTTATGCATATATGCATAGAAGATCCTTGGTTGATTACCTCCCACCCACCCACCCTCCCCAGTCTTTCCTCTGAGATTCCACACTCTGTTCCATGCTTCCCTGTCTCTGGATCCACTCTGTTCATCAATTTATTTTGTTACTTAGATTCCACATATGAGTGAGATTCATGTGATACTTATCCTTCTCTGACTGACTTATTTCACTTAGCATGATACTCTCCAGGTCCCTCCATGCTGTCTCAAAGGGTAAGAGATTCTTCTTTTAATTGCTGCATAGTATTCCATGGTATAAATGTACCACAGTTTTTTTACCCACTCATCTACTGATGGGCACTTGGGCTATTTCCAGATCTTAGCTATTGTAAATTGTACTGCTATGAACATAGGGTGCATACATACATTCTTTCTGATTGGTGTTTCAGGATTCTTAGGATATATTTCTAGAAGTGGGATCACTGGGTCAAATGGCAGTTCCATATTTAATTTTTTGAGGAAACTCCATAATGTTTTCCATAATGGCTGCAGGAGTCTGCATTCCCACCTGCAGTGTACTAGGGTTTCCTTTTCTCCACATCCTCATTTCCTTTTCTCCACATCAGCACTTGTCATTTGTTGATTTGTTGATGTTAGTAACCATTGTGACAGGTGTGAGGTGAAACCTCTTTGTCATTTTAATTTTCATCTCTCTGATGATCAGTGACTTTGAGCATTTTTTCATATGTCTTTTGGGCATGTGTATGTTCACTTTGGAGAAGTGTCTATTTAGGTCCTTTGCCCATTATTTAACTGGATTGTTTGTCTTCCTTTTGTTAAGTTGTATGAGTTCCTTGTGTACTGTGGTTATTAACCCTTTATTAGATGTATCATTGGCAAATATGTTCTATACAGTGGGCTCCCTTTTCATTTTGTTGATGGTTTCTTTTGCTGTGCAGAAGCTTTTTATTTTGATGTAGCCCATTTGTTTATTGTCTTCTTAGTTTCCTTTGCCCTATCTGTAAACATATTGCTACAAGATGTGTCTGATATTTTGCTGTCTATGGTTTCCTTTAGGATTTTTATGGTTTCACAATTTAGATTTATGTTTTTTATCCATTTTGAATTTATTCTTGTGTATAGTGTAAGTTGGTGGTCTAGTTTCATTGTTTTGTGCACATCTGTCCAATTTTCCCAACACCATTTATTGAAGAGGCTGTCTTGACTCCATTGTATGCTCTTGCCTCCTTTGGCAAATATTAATTGAGAGTGAAGGGATGGAAATTTTTTTTCCATGCAAATGGAAAAGAAAAAAAGCTGGAGTAGCAATACTCATCTTCAGCAAAATAGACTTCAAATATTAATTTTGAAATGCCAAAGTGATCATAATACATTCCTAAATATTCCATAGATATGTGAGTTTATTTTAAGATGCTGTTCTTCATTGTCTACTGCCATTCAACACACTCTTTTAGTTAATGTAATTTTTAGTGTGCTTCGATGTTAGGTTGGAAGGGTGATCTTTCATAGTTTTTCATGTTCTGTATTTTTTCACATTATTTTCTACCTTTTAAATTCTAGATTATGCCTTCTTGATGGGAGTATCACCCCAAGAGAACTTGTTTTTGAGGGGTAAAAATATCTTACTTTTTAATGTATAAATGTCAATAGATAAGCATATAGTACTTAAGCAAATATGCTCTCCATCTGTATTAATATTTCATGGGGGATGCAATTAGAAATTTAAAAGTCTCCTCAGAATGGTAATAATACTAATATAATAACATTGATAATTAAAAAAAACTGAAATACACTCTTCTAGATGAACTTTGTAATTAACTTGTCAATTTCTCCTGCTGATTTTTGCAAAGGAAGGCCCTGGAGACCAGACAGATGATTTGACCTAGGTCACATTGCAAATTAGGAGTAGATCTGGAATGAACACCCACTCTTGACTTTTACTTCTTGATTCTTTTCACTGTACAGACTATTTTGATCTCTCTTGTCATCTTGACTATGAAATCTCTCCTAGGCCTTAAGAAGCTTTGTGCATTGGACTGCCCTCAGCATGAGTTGCCAAAACCTTCCCTCTTTATTCCAGAGAGGCTGCGTCTGCCTCTCCATGTCCATCTTCTGGTCTGGCCCTTTCTTTCCCCTCTTCCATGTCCCTTCTTAGACATGGATTTCATGATGACAGTCTTGTTTTAAATATAGTCAATAATGACATTAAATGACACCCTCCAAAAAACAGCATACATTTCTTCATGAGAACCTAGGGCTTGGGCTCCAGTCTCTACAGAAACCTACCAGAAGTTCAGAAGAGAGGAAGGGCTCTAGGCTATGTTTATTAGAAAAAGTTAAGGAATTGTAGGAAATGAGAAAAGATGAAAATGTCAAAGGAAACAGAACACGTTCATGAATAAGAGAAGGAAAGCTAAATGCTGACAATTGCTGAAACTGGTTGTATTATACCTTTCTCTCTACTTTTGCATAATAAAAGTAAGCAAAATAAAAACTTTAATTTTTTTTTTCATCAAACTCCAGAGTTCTACTTTTCTACTATCCCACCCCTCTGTGTTTCTGCTGATCAGCAATGAAGCAAAGGGCATTTATCAATCTTTGTTCGTTTCTTTGTTCTACCTTGTCTCCAACTGCCTCTATTCCTCCTGACTCCCTCTGGGACAAGACAAGAAGATACAGAAAGAGGAGAAATCACTTTCACGTGGCAGGTGCTACCTGTAATTCTCTCTTAGTGATTGACTATGGAACACTCTCCAACTGGCCTTCTACATCTGCCCCTGTGATCCCCACCTCCTGGTCTTCTCCCTTGTATAATCTCCTCCCACATTGTACCAGGGTTGGTATTGTACAGAAGAAAAATGATGATATATCAATTCTGAGATTAGATTATAAAACCCACTGTGGCTTCCATCTTGATCTCTCCCTTCTATCATTACTTGATCCAAGAAAAGTCAGCTACCACATAAAAAACAACAACCCTATAAAGAAGCAACTGAAGCTGCCTTCTAACAGCCATGTGAGTGAGGTTGGATACAGATCCTATAGACCAGTCAAGCCTTCAGATAACTATAGCGCCAGTTGACAGCTTGAGTGCAACCTCATAAGAGACCCTGAGCCGGAACCCCCAGCCAAGCTGCTCTGAGATTCAAGACCCTTAGAAATTGTGAGATATGAAATATTTGCTGTTTTGTGCTGCTAAGATTTGAGATAATTAGTTACACAACAGTAGATAACTAACACATTTCCTCAGCTCTGGCCCTAGCAGTACATGCCTAGTTTTCCTTTACTGCTGAAAGCAGTATTTTGGAGAGCAGTTCTTTAAGTACGGGTCTAACCTGGTTTCTTCAGAAGTGTTCACTTAGTCCAAAGAACACATGCATCCTTGCCCTGGCCTCTGAAAGTGCAGTTGGCTCTGACTGCAGACTTCACCTTCATCTTGGCATTGTAAGGGGCAGGGACTTTGCTCTGTAACCCCAAATTTCAAGGAACAATAATCTCCCAAGAATTCTCTGTTTTCCATTTTGGGGTGGGTTTTCTAAAGCCCTTTCAACAAATTTCCATGACCTTTATGACTCAAACAACAGAAACTTACTTTCTTACAGTTTTAGAGGCAGAATACTAAAATCAAGTGTCAGCAGCACCATGTTCCCTCCAAAGACTCTAGGAGAAAATCATTTCTCTTTCAGCTTCTGGTAGCTCCAGGCATTCATTGGCTTAAGGCTACATAACTCCCATATTTTCCTCCATCTTCATATGGACTTCTCCTCTGTTAGTATCTTTTCCTCTCTATCATGTATAAGGACATTTGTCATTGGGTGTAGGACCTACCTTGGTAATCTAGATGATCTCATCTCAAGAACCTGAGTTACACCCATAAATACTCCTTTTCCAAATAAGGTTACATTCACCAGTTCTGGGGAAGGGTAGGGCAAAGGCATACCTTTTAAAGGGCTACCTGTTCACCTATAGCCAGAGAGTTCCTTCCTCTCAGCAGTCACCAGGTGACAAGAAAAATAAATGTCCTGATTATTCTTGGATTGCCCCTAATTTCCCTTGAGGAGGCTAACAGCATTCCTCTCCTTGTCTCTCATTTTAGCTAGAGGTGAATGTTGGCTTAAGGGTAAAGTGGCTATGTATTCTGGTTTACAGCATGTGACCAATGTAATTATTAATAGTGTCCCCCTTTCACTCTCAAAATTGTCCTCATTGGGATAAGTTACATGAGCACCCAAATTAAGGTGTGTGTGGTGTTTTTTTTTCTAATTTAGCAAATCTCACAGATAGGTGTTTAGAGCCTTTCTTTAGAATCTTGGGACATTTGGTACCCCATAATCTAGAACAGTGGTTCTCAACCTTTCTAATGCTGCGACCCTTTAATACAGTTCCTCATGTTGTGATGACCTCCAACCATAAAATTATTTTCGTTGCTACTTCATAACTGTAATTTTGCTACTGTTAATGAATTGTAATGTAAATATCTGTGTTTTCCGATGGTCTTAGGCTCTATAGCAGTGGTTCTCAACCTGTGGGTCACAACCCCACAGGTTGAGAACCGCTAGCAGGGTCACCTAAGACCATCGGAAAACAGATATTTACATTACGATTCATAACAGTAGCAAAACTACAGTTATGAAGTAGCAACGAAAATAATTTTATGGTTGGAGGTCACCACAACATGAGGAACTGTATTAACCTTTTGTACTCAGATGTCGAGTGCAAATTACTCTTTGAATGTATCAATAATTTGAAATATAAAAAAATCCAAATAAGTTTGTATGAAAAGAAACTCCAGTTTTGTATTCTACTGCCACACTTTGTAAAATCTGGGGTATTTAAAAAATTAAATCCCGAGTAGAATAAAGGAATCGAGAAAAAAGCAAGTGAGTGCACAGGGTTAAAGGGTCACGGCATTAGAAAGGTTGAGAACCACTGATCTAGAAGATAACAGAAAAAGGTTTTATTTATACAATTATACTTACTATTAATATTGATTTACTGAAGAGTGAGTACCCCACAGGTTTGGGGGTATAATAATTATATAATATGTGTCATGGGAAAGAAGAAAAGGGATAGAGAATGAGTATTTCAATGACCACATTTTTAAAAATCAAGGCTGAAAAGACCGGATGTGGAAATAAGTCCTTAAGCTTTGGCAGAGTTCCCACCCTATAAATCTTTTAGAATTGGGGGTTATACAGAAAATGTTTCCCAATATCCAACTCTATCAGGAAAGGATTGGGTATTTGGCTCTCTAAAGGTGAGGCCACAAAGTTCCGTACACCTTGCCCAAATTTATGATATGATAGGTTAAAAGCAAGCCCTGACCAGTGAGGCTTGATTGGTTGAGTGTCATTCTATGCACTGGAAAGTAGCCGATTTGATTCCTGGTCAGGACACATACCTGGTCTGGCTAAGTATAGGAAGAAACCAATTGATGTTTCTCTCTCTCCTCCTCTTTCGCCCCCTCCCTTTCTCTCTCTCTCTCAAATCAATAAAAATATATTAAAAAAAAAAAAGCAAGTCTGAATGTAGAGGCAGGGACTATTCCAGCAGAAAAAGCATGAGGCCTGGCCAGCACAATCTGTGGAAAAACTGGCTTCATTAGACTGATGGATTAATTTCCCTCATGGCATTGGGACATTTCATTTTCAAATGCAAACACCCAATTTTCTGGGTCTTTAGGTCTCAGTTTCTTCCTATGTTATATGTAAGTGCTATACATATTCTGCGGTTTTTAACTATTTGGGGGAAACAGTCACCTCTTCAACTGGGCAATTACTACTCACCCTCTAGATAGAAACTTAAATGTCACTTCTTCCAATAATTTGCTCTAACAACACCTCACCCCATGCTTCCCAGGCTAGTTCTCCAGTTCATGTACTACTTCTGCTACAGGATAACCATACTTTAGCTCAGCATAATATTTTGGCACCTACGTGTTCAATAAATGAATATAATAGCAATAATAATAATAATTGCTACTCTTAGTGTTATCATTAGTTAAAATTTCTGAACTCTGAAGAGATCATGCTTATAATATGATAATACCTCTAATTTTACTTATAGGTCGGATAAATTTTTTGATTAGTGTGCCATACCTCATTTACAAGTAATGCAAGGTCAGTGTGAATTTGCTGAAACATAGCTGTCAGAATATTTTTGCAGCATTGCTTATGAAAGCAAAATACAAACAACAGAAAGTATGGAAACAATCTAAATTCCCCCCGCCAAAATAAAGCAGGCAGGCTTAAATAATTTACAGTCTACACATACAAGAATGTCATGCATTCACTGACAATAAAGCTGTACAAGTTAATTATGTATAATGTAACCTCATTGTGTAAAACCATACATAATTGTTTAGATTCATAGATATACACCTAAATGTTAACAATACTTTTTCTTAATTGTGAAAATAAATTTTTCTATGTTTTTTACAATAATTTTTTAAAACAAGACTGTCATCATGAAATCCAGAGTATGTGATATAATGTTTAATTAAGGAAATATATGATGGAGTCCAAGAATCACTAAGGAAGACAAAGCCATTAGCTACATCCACATGCACTTAATTGATTTAAGTGTTTAAATCATTACTATTGGTAAGATAACAAATTGTTCCATTGCTAACTGGTTATGCTAACTTTTTAGAGGCTCCACAGAATTAAAATGGTCAAATCAATTGCAGGTAGCTATGACCTCCAACCAGGAGATATGCTAAAATGAGCAAAAGCTAAACCTTCTGCAGAAACATGTTCCCCTTAAAGCAAGATGAGATATGGACCTTGACTATAACTAGAAGCACGTAGGTGTATCCATAGTAACATTTTCCAGTATCAGATCCAATCGAGGAGGCAAAGGGGAAAGACTTACAAAATAAATTGGATATGGATTATTGGATTTCAAAAGGGATTAAACCCTTTAAACAAGTAATGATTTTCATTGACTCTTATGAAAGCAATAAAAATGCCAACTCTTATTTTGGTCTGTTTGGCCATGTACAGACAGTGAGGGATAAATACTCCAGAGCCTTCCTGTAACTATTGGTAGAATGCTTGACACCGTTCACCTCTCTGATTGAAATATTGTGGGAGGTCTGCTTAAAAATACAAAGCAAAACACCAACATGGTAACATTTAGAATAAGCACCTGGAGTTGGTTTTAGTTATTTGAGAAGAAGCTCATCATTTGGCTCTCCCTGAGATCACTAAGATGGCATAATATAATGATGAAAAATATTATATTTAGACACTTGACAAATGTGGTTTGCACATCAAGCACACTATTAGTGTAATGTCTCAATTTATAGCAATCATGTAAATAGCCAACTGCACAGTAATTATACTTTAATCTGGACAATTGATTATCCTTCAATCATTGAAAGTCATTTTGATAATGTAAGTAGAAAAAATGTTGAAATGAGATTCAAATTTTTATTTGCATATATTGTAATAGATGTCAAGGGAGTGCTCACTTTGATTTTAAGAAAACAAAAATAAGTACTTTAAAAAACTAATAATTCAGAGAAAATTTACAAATTATTCTTATTACAGAGTCACTGTGATATTGTGTGAAGGTTTCTTCATTTATCATATACTAGAGGCCTGGTGCACAAAATTTGTGCACTGGAGGGGGAGGTATCCCTCAGCCCAGCCTGCACCCTCTCCAATCTGGGACCCCTCGGGGGATATCCAACTTCCGGTTTAGGCCTGATCCCACATTCCTCTCACAGTCCGGGACTGCTGGCTCCCAACCGCTCGCCTGTCTGCCTGATTGCCCCTAACTCCTCCTGCCAGGCTGATCACCCCCTAACCACTCCCCTGCCAGCTTGATTGATGCCTAACTGTTCCCCTGCCAGCCCAATGGCCCCCGACTGCCCTCCCTTGTAGGCCTGGTCGCCCCCAACTGCCCTCTCCTGAAGGCCTGACCACCCACAACTACCCTCCCCTGCTGGCCATCTTGTGGTGGCCATCTTTGACCACATGGGGCAGCCATCTTGTGCGAGGGGAAGAACTTTTCAGGCAGAAGCAAGGAGCCAATACTAAGATCCCAAGACCAGAAGTAGGCTGGTGGAGCATTAGAAAGTTAAGTCACTCTGGCTGAAGCCTAATTAGTAGCGGGGAGCTGAGGCAGGTATGGAATGCGAGGGCTGGATTCTGGGTTTCTGAGCACAACAGGAGACAACTGAAGGCTTTTGAGCAGCAGTGATCAAGGATCAAAAGAGTCCCGTAAAACAATACTCCAATGAACAGTTTTCTATATACTTCAGAAAAAAAATATGAAGAGATATTTTCCTCATCATTTGGTAATATCAAGTTGCTAGAATAGTATTTGTGGACTAATTAATCTTTAAAGCACATTTAATTGGTCCCAATATATTCCAGAAAATTCCCATTTTTTAAAGGTCTCTTTACATTCCAGAAAATCATGCTTGTACTTGTTAAGATGTGCTTTATACTCTCGAAATGCTGGGTTAAAGTGTTTCCTTAAATGAGCTGCCATAAATTAGACTGTCTGAATACTGCAGATTACTCCATAATTTGTTTTCTGCCAAATAGATAATGCATTCGGCACATCATATTTATTAGAGCTGCTAAACTTCTACCCTTTGCTCTCTAATTAGGCTTTTCTTGTTACTATGTATTTCAGAAAATATGACTGTTCCAGTCCTTAAACCTAATGAGCCCCAGCTGGGGGAGGATTAGAGTTGCCTCAAGCAGGAGTGGGCTTAACTTTTGTTCAGTTGTGTTCATTAGGATTATTCAGCCTCAGGGGTCTGCTGCTGAATGGGAGGGTCCTGCCAAGATGGGCTTGGCTACCTTTGTGTCACATGCCTACCATTCACTTCATTCTGCCCTATTTGTCATGGTAGCTGAGGGATGTTTCAATCAGCGACATCTGGAAAGTTACTTAAGAACTCCTTGTTGATCAGTTATTCATTGGGAGGTACATGCAGGGTTAGTTAAGTGGAGACTAGCTTGATTATTGGCAAGGCTTTCTGTTTTTTTAAGACACAATTCAAATTCTACTTTGTCTCTGCCTGAAGCCAATTCTAATTCAGAACAACAGTAAACTGCCAGGAATATAATTTTGGGGCCTTTATTGGTAGGTTTTTTTCATATAAAAAGTTCATCAAAAGTGCTTTATTGGGTTCAGATTGGGAAGAACACATTAGGAGATTCTGGAAACTAGTTATGTGTGATTTCTTTATATTGTGTTCAGTTTATTAATCAAGACAGACATATATGTGTTGTATTGTCCTTTAGGTTTATTTCACATTTTTAAAATATGTGATTCATTTGTATATGCAAATATAGAGTACATCTCTATTAAGACAAAGAGGGTATAACGGAGATGCTATCTTTTCCCCAGACTGAGATCAAGTCTCAGCTATGCTAAATCTGCTGGTCACTTCATCCACCTACAATCCCATCATCTCAGGGATTTGGAATGTGTACCTATACTTTTATTTTCCCCATTAATTCTCTTCTTTTTTTTTTCTGTTCGTTATTATTTTATGTGGGTACTTTTTTTCCTTCCAAGATTATTACCTTCTCAAGGCAGAGATCAGAGATCATCTCTTATGCTTTTTATCTTTGCTGAAAACTTTCTAGATGTTTATGAAATGCCTGTTCACTAAACCTAGAAGATTTTAAATTGTTCTGTTTCCTTTTCTTGGTAATGGGACCTAAAGCTAACAAATCAGATTGGAGATATTTGTTCTAGTTTTGTGGTTAAGAAAAAAGGAGCAATATTGAGTAGCAGTCAAGAATGGGGCCCTAGAGTCTCATAGGCTTAGAATCAAATTCCAATTCCAACACTCAATCATTGTACATCCTTAGAAGAGTGAATATTTAGTTTCTTATCTTTTTTCTTCTTATTAATCCTCATCCAAGGATATTTTTCCATTGATTTTTAGAAACAGTGGAAGGAGGGGGAGACAGAGAGAGAAAAAAGGATGTGAGAGACACACATTGATTGGTTGCCTCCCGCACGCACCCCAAAGGCGGGTGGGGGATCAAGCCTGTAAGCGAGGTACATGTCCTTGATCGAAATAGAACCTGGGACCCTTTACTCTGCAGTCCAATGCTCTATCCACTGAACCAACTGGTAAGAGCTTAGTTTTTTTATCTTAATATGAAAAAGAAGTACCTACTTGATGTTTTTGTAAGAATGAATTAAAGATAATGCACCTGGAGCATTTAGAAAGCCACCTGGCACACTGTAAGCATTCCAAATATTTAAGTTACTATTATGATTATTACTACAGTCTAAATAACTTCAGCATTAACCTATAGTCAATTACTTATCTCAACTACATAAACTTTGAATCTAAAAATTATAAGATTACCAGTGTTGTTTAAAGTTTTAATATGTCAAGTTTGGGCATATACTGGAAAAAGAAATAGAGTCAAACGTGTAGCCATACATTTACCCACTTAAATGGATTTTTTAAAAAAAATTGATGAACACCATTAAAATACACCATAGTCACAGATGACCACTTAGCATGAGGAATTCAGTGTCATGTGATCTGAATGGACTTCTTCCAAGAGGACTTAGTTACCAAATCCACCAGAAGGATCTCATTATCTTGCAGTTTCACCTATAACAAAATCTGTGTCACTGATTCCAAGGACAGCAAAACATCAAGGCCCCAGGAGGTGGTGATTTGTGTTGGCATCTCTTTCCTCTTCATGTGCCATATGAGATTAATTATACCCATCTACTTGCATTAGGTATACTGTTTTACCACTTACACTTTATAAGACAGAGCACTTTCAGTAATAAAAGCTACCACTTACTGAATCAGGGATGGAGGTGGTGTAACACAGCCAAGCCCTAGGAATTTACTCTAGGAAAGTGAAATTCATGGGTCTGTACCATTTGCTACATGAATCATCCACCATGCCAACATTCCAACAAGAAACTGGGGTTTCTCATCTCAACTTTTGATCCTTTTACAGACACTAAACTCTGGCCATTGAGCAATTTTCTGCTTCTTACCACTTATATGTGTCTTCAGCCAACCTTTCAATGTCTTATTTCCTTTGTCTCTGTTATTTAGCCTTGCCTCTTCCTCTGTATATAGTATTATTCCCTCCCAGGCTCAGTTCTTCACCTTCTCTATTTAGCCTCATCCCTGTGAGTATGCAAGCTAGTTTGGGTCCAAGCTGTATTCCCTGATGGGATCTTGTGTCTGAACATTCTGAGAGAACATGAGAAAACTTGTCCTGGCTAAATGAAGTTCAGTTATATGAAGAATTCATCCTTAGGAATGAAAAAGTCAGCACCAAGTTTGTCTCAATCATCAGCAGGAAGGAATAATCCTGAGTCCAAGTAAATCATTATTCATTTATTCAACCATTCATTCATTCAGAGGCTGGAGTGACATTAGGTCATACATCATCTAATAGCCTGGAAAGCATCTTTATAGGTGATAAGTGGTTATATACTTTCTGCTTAAGCATCTACAATGTTAACTAAATAACTATTGAAACAGATATAATGTGGTTTTCACTCCCATTGTTTTACTGGTAGTCAAGGAAGTATGTGCTGGAGAGAAAGGTGGAAATTGTAGCCATCACCTGATGAGAGATAGGACTTCTCAAGACATCACTGTGTCCCAGGATCTATCCTCCTGCCTTAAACACTTCTTGACTGCTAAGAGGCTACAGGGATCTCATGAGAATGAGGTTCCAAGATGCTGTTTGAATGAAGCTAACTTAAATGCTCCAGAGTCTCTGGCAGAAACCAGAACACCAATTTATTTATTAATCTGCAGTGACACACTTAAAGGCACAGAAAAAAAAAAATATCTATTTGCCTGACTCTCCCCATTGTCATATTTATGTAAAGTCAAGTTATAGTCAGAAGTTTCTTTATTAGTTAGCCAAGAGAAACCACCATTAGAAATCAGAAACCACTCATCGTTCACATGATCAATGTGTACTTTCTCCATGCAGACCCACATGGGAATCCAAATTTTAATAGAAAATGTGGCATGGATTCAGAACAGGAAGGTGATGAATTAAAAGTCTAATGGTAGAGGCTAAGGTTTAATAGAATAGGATAAGGGAACTGGCTATTCATGATAATGAGAATTTTGCCAGGGGAAATTTGCATCCACCAGCCATGCTGGTGATAGCTTTGCTAACACCCAAAGTCTGGACACTGCAACTTCTCTCTCTGTTACTCTTCATTTCTTTACTTCCATGGCTGAGCACACCCATCCTCATTTGTTAGATATGTTAATATTTTCAATATTATAGTTAGTTCTGCTGGTTATAGTTAGTTCTGCTGGTTCCAGCTTTAAAGTCATTTCATCAGCCAATTTTCCTGACATTACTCTAAGTTTAGTCCTTTATTGCACTGTCATAGTAATCTACACCTTTTCCTTGAGAGAAATTTCCACAATTTGTAATTTGTGTTTTTATTTTTCTGTAGTCTCCCCTTTAAAAGTCTTAATTTGCATATCTGTGATATGATCTGTTATGTGTTGACCTTAAAATTCAACTGCCAGAAAGCAATGTGTCCTCATTTCCAAGTTGAGCATGGGGCAGGGTAATAGTAATGAGCTAATCCACGTAACCACTAAATATCCTCTAAGTCAGTGGTCGGCAAACCATGGCTCGTGAGCCACATGCAGCTCTTTGGCCCCTTGAGTGTGGCTCTTCCACAAAATACCACGGCCTGGGCGAGTCTATTTTGAAGAAGTGGCATTAGAAGAAGTTTAAATTTAAAAAATTTGGCTCTCAAAAGAAATTTCAATCGTTGTACTGTTGATATTTGGCTCTGTTGACTAATAAGTTTGCCGACCACTGCTCTAAGTAATACCAATTTTCCATACCATTGCACCCAGAACTTAGTGACCGGAGCTAGATTGCATAGTCAACTCATGAAGAGCTGCATTTTACTGAGACTCTCTTACCTAAATGACTTCTTCTTACAAGAAAAGTCCTTGCTTTGTCAGTTTTCATTCATTCATTCATTCATTCATTCATTCATTATGTCTGTATGAACCAGACACTGTTTTAGATATTGGGGTGATAGTGGTTCAGCTTACCCCTTGATTATGACAGTCTGGCTTTGTGATTTGAAAAGTGTGTGTGAATAAATAAAGACCACCCAAATGAGAACAAGCAAAGGCTATCTAGTTAGAGCTTACTTAGACAAAGGAATCAGCTACCATCACTTGTGTTTTGTCGGAGATTCAAAGGCAGGCAGAGGAATGGGGGAACTTTATACTGGGGTTTTAATGTCCTTGTTATAGTACAATCTCAACATCACACTTGTAAGAAAGGACGGGCTCCAGTGTAATTACCAAGGCTCTTGGGAAGCTTCATGAACTGTTGCAAAGCACTGGTATTCTATTTAGTAAATCACTGCTCCTGTGTACTAAGTATTATGATTTTTAAAATTTCATTTTTCAATTACAGTTTATATTCAATATTATTTTGTATTAGTATGAGGTATACAGTATAGTGGTTAAACAATTATATACTTTCCAAGTGACCCCCACCCCCCATTTCAAGTACCCACCTGGCACTATACATAGTTATTACAATACTAGAGGCCTGGTGCATGAAAATACATTCACTGGAGAGGGGGTCCCTCAGCCCAGCCTGCCCCCTCTCACAGTCCGGGAGCCCTCAAGGGCAGGAGGCAACCCGGTGATCAGGGGAAGGTGACGCCCCCATCACACCTCTGCTGCTGCCACTGACAGCAAAAGCCTCAGCTGGCCCTGGTTACCTGAGCCTTGGGCAGCCCTGGGTGGCTGGGCAGCTGCCATCCTAGGCTTGCCTGCACCTCGGACCGGCCCTGGGCAGCTGGGGGGCTCAGGGTGGGTTCGGCCGCACCGTGTGCCCGCCTCCCCGCCCCCCCCCCCCCCGCCCCCGGCTGGGCTGAAAGGACTGTGGGACTCCAGCAGGGCTGAGGGGACTGAGCGCTGGCCACCTTGTGGCTATGGCGCTGCCATATTTGTGATGGTGTGATGGTCAATTTGCATATTCCCTCTTTATTAGATAGGATTATTGACTTTATTACCTATGCTGTATTTTACAACCCATGACTATTTTGTAGCTATCAATTTGTATATCTGAGTCCTTTCAACTTTTTTACCCAGTCTCCCAACCTCCCTCTCTTCTGGCAACCATCAGTTTTTTCTCTGTATCTATGAAACTGTTTCCATTTCATTTATTCATTTATTTTATTCTTTAGATTCCAAGGAAAACTGAAATCATAGGGCATTTATCTTTCTCTATTCACTTAGGCCCATTCATGCTGTCACAAATTGTAAGATTTTATTCTTCTTTTATGATCAAGTGATATTCCATTATATATATATATATATATATATATATATATATATATATATATATAAACTTTTTTATCCACTTGTCTATTGATGAACACTTGGATTGTTTCCATCTCTTGCCTATTATAACACTAATTTGAAAGAATATATGCATCCCTGAGTAGTATGATTTTTAAAGTTTCCATCAAAACCAAATTCTTAATTTAGGTTTGAAAATACCACTAACTGGTCCGGAAATCTTGCAATAAAATGACTGAAGATTGGCCAGATTGTGGGTGTTTCTCTGAATAAGATGGGCCTCCACATTTGAATCTACTGCACCATGTAGTGGGTCTGAGCTGAAAGTGAAACCATGCCATAGTGAGAGTGTAGTAAGAGTGTGTTTCTCAATCCACAAATTGGCCATCATGACCTATTTTCAGTGGGTGATGGAATCTCACTCACTTATTTGTTATCTCATTCATCCCTCCTATGACCAAGAACCGACTTTTTTATGGCAATTTCTCAAGGATCAATCTACAGAGAAGTGCTTATTTGCCATCCAAGGCAACACTTCTGAGCCTGGCTAAGGCAACCATCACCAATGCAATTACCTGAGCTTATTCTTTATGCTGGATCCTGTGCTGACTATTCTGCTCCAGGATGTACAAGCCAGCTTAGGCCACCTGCACAACATACACCTGATCTATTCTCATTTTAATCATATATTCATTCAGGTCCAGCTTTTTGGTTCTGTGCCTCAACCCATCTTCAATTCCCGGCTCTATTATTTGGATTCAACATTTGGACTTTCTCCAACAGGTTTGGCTGTTCCACTTGCTTAGAAAATATAATAGAAAATCTATCTTTTATTCTGCAACCATAGAAACCTGTCCTAATGCTAGCCATTTAATATCTATGTCAACAGGAGCAGCCACTTCTGGGGAGGAGAGTACATAGAGCCTGTGGGTCAAATTGAAGAATAATGGTCAAATATAGTGTAGAATTTCTATTTGTGGTTCCATGTGGAATATTAAAATACAATAATAAGGGTTTGATGCTTATTTCCTTTAATGTATTGTTGCAGCTGTGAAATTTTAAAATCTGCAACTAGCATTTGGATCAATGTAAGAAGTGGGATGTAACAATTCCAGACTAGTCTAAAAATCCTCCAATTTTATAAAGGACTACTTGCCCGGTGCATGAATTTGTGCACATTGAAAGGAAATTAATTAGAAGAAATATTTTAATATCGCTATTCACCCTTTCTTTATAATAGAAGTGTCAACCACATTCATGATCAACAATGACAGATTGAAACACACGTGTGTGATTGGCGCCAGCTACAGCTTTATATGTATCATGCATGGGCAAATCAACTTAGCCTTTTATATATTTAGAATAAATTTGCTTTATTAGACCTGATTTCTGATATAGCTAAACTTTTTCCAGCCCAGTGAAGCACCCCAACTTCTCTTTCAGGCAATTGTCAGCAACACAGCAATAAATATCAATACAAAGTGGATCATTATTGTAGATCACGCAGGGAGAACAAAGGGTAAAATATTTAACTGCATCTGTGTTTGACTATATTCTGCACAGTTAGAAAACCTGAAGTCAATTTCAAGGTTCACCATTTCTTACTTCTTTTAAGTCAGGTCAAGTTTCTAAGCTTTCTAAATCTCCATTTTCCAGCTAATGAAAAGAAAATAACATTCCACTGAGTCTCCTATCTACCTACTCCAGGACTTCTGTAAGGATCAAATGAGATGAGGCACAGGAAAATACTTCACAAACATTTTGTTAAAGTGTAAAATGTTTGCACCTGGCTATAAAGCAAGTCGTGTTCCTGGGCTGAAGAAACTCCAAGGAGGCTAGTCGCTAGGGAGAGGAAGCCAGGTGTTGCTATGTGACATCATTACCTGGCACCCACAGCCATGGCTGGGCTGGGCTGTGGCCCACATTTTGCACCATGGGGTCTCGGCAGCATCGGCTGTGATTTGGTGGGCTGTCGCTCCAGGGCGGGGCCTGTGCCTCACTTGGGGGAAGCCAAGTGTTGCTTTGTGGGCACCAGGTTCACAGTGCCATTTCTCTGTAAATAGCCAGTGTGCGTCATAGCAGCTCCTGCATTGAGCATCTGCCCCCTGGTGGTCATTGTGCATCATAGCAACCAGTCGGATGGTTGGACACTTAGCATCTTAGCCTTTGATATATAGATACATATTCTGCAATAAACTTTTTGAAAGTCTTTTTCAACACCTCAACTTATAGAATTGACATCTTTGCAAAGTCTTATTCTAGCATTTCAATCCAATGATAAGAAATTTTCATGCTGGTAAAAGATGGAGAAACCCATTTCTGATAGTTGACTCAGCACTTTGATAACCGAACACAAGTTTAATATGCAATTAGCACAATTAAGCTGCATTCCATTGATTAAAACTACTGGCTGTAGAAGGTGGTTGCCTCATTAGAGTGACAAAGTTGAGCCAAGGGACTCTGGGCCACACTGAGCAATGTCAGTACCTTCTCCTTCCCCAGCCTGTGCCCTACTTCTTGAGAATTTGATTTTCACCTTAATAGAGGGAGCCAGCATTCAAAGAAATTTTCTCTAGAATGGGTAATACTCAGAGATTACATTGGTTCTCTGAACCCCAAGAGAACTGTTTACTTAAAGGGTCAGGATCTGAAAGGAGTTAAATGGGGCAAAGAATATAAGATGCTCTATGTAGATTTTATATTTAAAAAAAATGAATGTGCATGTTCGACTTGGGCATCACTATTATGGAAATCCTGCTGTGCTCCATGGTACAGCTCAAATCTCCCCTCTGTGCAGAAGCTGACAGTGAGTCCCAGCTCTTTGCTCTCACTTCTGCTGAGCTGCAGAACCATGATCTGACATTTCATATGCATAACCTGTCACATGGCATATCTATTTTCTCTTAAGCCCTGGTGGGTAGTACCATGTGCCCCCACAAAATAGGCATCTGATGTGTTGTTCAAGGGTTCATGAAGAGATATATTTGTCAGGACAAGGAACTCTTAGACTGCCACGTCTGATGCATCCACATTCTTCCATCTCACTTCTGCCTTCAGAGTTGCTGACCCCAACATCCCAATATTATGTGAGCATCACATTAGATAATATATGTGGAAGTTTTTCATAAACTATAAATTGCAAAAGGACTGCACATGACTAAAGCTGCTGAGTTACAATCTAATGTCCAAACAGAATATATATATACTAGAGGCCCATCACATGAAATTGTGTGCAGGTAGGGTTCCTAGGCCTAGCTTGCAATCAGGGCCATCTTCATCCTGCTCGCCAGTCCCCAGTCCCACCCTGCTGCCGCTCACCCCAATTCCCCATTGTTCCCCATTCACTATCCAGCAATCGGAGCCTGTGGGCTGGGGGAGAGGGACCAAGAGGTAGTCAATGCACCGCAGAGCGACTGGTCGATTGGTCATTCTGGTCATTATGCTGTTATGGTCACTGGCCTTTTCTTATGTAGGATATGCCAAATTTAGATGCTCCATCAAACATCAGCTAGGTAGAGCACTATTTTTCCTCCAGATGAGAGTTGGTAAGGTAGCATGTGGTATGCTCTGGGAGTCAGAAAATCTGAGCTCAAATTCTGGATTTTGTCATTGGATTTGTATCTAGTCTGAGCTCTACGTTTTTCTTCTGTGAAATTGAACAAGTTTATTTGTAAATTCTCTTCAGTTTCTGTAAGAAAACAAATTTGTAAGATTGAACTGTCAACTGTTTCATTTGTATAAAGGGTGGTAGGGCAAAAGGAAGAATATTCTATAGGAAATCCACCAATCATTTTCAGTTCTGTTAGAATAGAGAAGAAAAGCAAATCCTTAATAGGATTTCTGGGATTCCAATCTTGTTACAGAAAGTAGTGGGGAGAGAAGGGGAACATTTCATGAATAAATTACCAACAAAATAAAAGTATATGTGAGGTAAAAATATGCCAATTTCTTAAAATTAGATATGGCCTTTGATCCTGAAATTATCCTGATATTTGGTTCTATCTATTAATATAGGTAATACCCAATTAATTAATTATGCAAAGTTATTAATTATGCAAATTTTAATTAATGAAATATGCAAATTTCCCTCTCCTTCCCAGGCTTGAGGACAAGTTTTCCCTGTTTCTTTTTTTCCTCTTCTCCTCTCCCAAAGAATGCCTACTCTGATCTTTTCAATCACTCAGATTTCAAGAGACAGAAAAAAAACAACACCTCACACCTGTCTTTAGCAGCCCTTGCATCTCTGAAACAAAGAATTTGAATGGGCTTGACTACCTGTTCAGGACAAATGAATGAGAAATAAAGGGGAACAAATGCAAATCAGTACCTCAGTAATTACCCTGCCACACTAGCTATTATTATGGTCTAGACGACTGTTAATTGGTTATTGAACATTTCTGAAAGCCTCTAACCTAGGTAGAATCGCATTAACCACATTAACCAGAAATATGATCTATATCTGGCTCAGCAAAAGCAGCAAAAGCTAAGAAATAATTTCCCAATAACTTATTCATGTCTAGTTTTCTTCATGTCTAAGATCTTGCTCTTCACAGTGAGATCTCCATACCAATGGCATTAGCATTCCCTGGTAGTTATAAATGCAGAGTCCCAGAGTCCCTGGTAGTTATAAATGCACAGTCCTAGAAATCAGAAGCCACATTTAAAAAATATGTTTTCATTGATTTCAGAGAGAGGAAGGGAGAGGGAAAGAGAGATAGAAACATTGATGAGCGAGAAACATCCATTGGCTACCTCTGCACGCCTCCTCCTTGGGAGCAAGCCCATAATCCAGGCATGTGCCTCGACCAGGAATCTACTGTGACCTGGTGCATGGGACAACACTCAACCAACTGAGCCACATCAGCTGTGCCAGAGCCACATTTTAACAATTTCCCCAGGTGAGCAATGTGCACATTCGAGTGTGCACTGCTATAAGGCACCATGGCTCTAATTTGGAATTTACACTTATTGTCAGACAGTGACTCTTCCTGATAAATTAAGAATTAAAGGTAGCTGAAACCAGTTTGGCTCAGTGGATAGAGCGTCGGCCTGCGGACTGAAAGGTCCCAGGTTTGATTCCGGTCAAGGGCATGTACCTTGGTTGCGGGCACATCCCCAGGAGGGGGTGTGCTGGAGGCAGCTGATCGATGTTTCTAACTCTCTATCCCTCTCTCTTCTCTCTGTGAAAAATCAATAAAATATATTTAAAAAAAAAAGAATTAAAGGTAAAAACCAGGTGCCTATGATGTGTAAGGTGCTGAGTTTAGAGACTTTGGGGATGTCTAACTATAGAAGACAGTCTTTGCCTTCAAGGAGCTCATGGTCTAGTTGAAAAGATAAGATACAAATACATGAAAAATGAATAAGGATCTAACAGAGTACAAACAATAGCAGGTCAATGGGAGTTTATAATAGTCAGGAGCTTAGGGGATAGAGAGGTGAGATTTCAGCCAAGTCTGAAAGATGGGAGTGATTTATTGTTTCAAATTTTAAAACTTTATTCTTTTTGAATCTAAGATCAAATGAAGAATACAAGGGAACCAAAGAAAGTTTCCTCCAATGAAGAAGTATAAGCCAAAGGCAGACCACACTTCTGAGAATAGCTATAAAGTCTTTCTTTGTACACAAACCCAGGCATAGCATTAGGCAGACTCCAGAGGGTGACTGTTTGCTGCCAGATTCCTCTTTTACTTGAGGCATGTTTGTGGCAGAGTGCTAGAGAGAAATGGCCTACAAGACATCCTTATACATAGCAGCCATGTGTCATTGTACCTGGGAGGCACATCTCAAACTTTGGCTGACACTGGTGGTTTCCAACCAATGTGAGCAGTTTGCAGGGGCATGCAATTGAAAAGATTATGGATATGCATATCATATTTTTCTAAGCTAAAGCCTTCTACTTACTTCAACAGAAAAATACAGAGAGGAATGCATGACAACTTTCTCCTTAATTAGATTGTTCAGATGTGCAAGGGATTATAGCTATTTGGTCATAAGTAAGGGTCCAAAAGTTGGAGCCACACAACAGACCAGAAAATGATGCTATAATTTGTCCCCATTTATGCTCCTTGTCTTCCTTGAATATTCATAAAATAGAATAAAGAGCCCCTACCTTTTGTTGAACTCATAATCTTATTTTATCATTTTAATGATTATTCTTTATGATTCTCAGGGGCCACATTACCCATAATGCACAATTAGAGGTAAGATGTCCTTTTCAGGGTCAATGGCTCTGCACAACTTTTGTAAATATGACTGGCATATTATACTTTTATTATTCGATTAGCTTTGGCCATCAGGAGTTTAAAATATAATTGAATCATGTCAACTACATTTACATTGCACATGAATCCACGAAAAGAATGTGATGAGTGCACCATAGTTTTAATTCAGGGTTATCTAATTGTTTTATCCTAAAATACAGCTCCTCTCATCTCACTGGAACCTACACACTAAATTAAGGACTTCTGGCTGCCAGAATTCATTTGTGTTCTTGGGTTTTCTCTTTGAAAACTTCCAAAGGAGAGCAGGAATTTTGCTGATAGCAGAGTAAGCCTCAGCTATGAAAGTCAAACTGGTGATAAATATGGAAAAAACAAACCTTATTCTGTCTTAATGAATACAAATGGTATAATGCCTGGATCAGGGGAGACCAGGGTAATGTTCAGCATGGTTTGTGGGTGGAATTCAACACTTTTTTTTTTTTTAAGAGAGACTGTTGTGGTAAAGGGTCCCTGGTTATGGTAAACAGTAATGATAGGGATGGGTATATGGAGCAATTGATTCATGCTTGTTTAATGTCTTTCAAGGGTAAGGCTTTAAAAAATACTTTTCTGTTTAAGGCAGCATGAGTTTCCGTTGGGCAGCTAACGAATGGAGTGGGTAACTGTCAGCTGGAAAGAATGGCAAACTGAAGTCTGTACCAGAAGTTAGTCCAACCAAGTGAGAGGAGCTGAGTGCAGGCACATGAGTTAGAAAGTTCTTCAATCAGACTTTTTAAGCTTGGATCCTGTTTTCTCCAGTTTGTTCCAACACTAGAAGAAAGACTGGCTGTGTTGGATTTACTAAAGAGCAGAGTGCATGTTTCTCTGTCTTCGCAAAGCAGGTTAATTTGTCTCTCTGTGACCCAGGTTTCTCCATTTGTTAGATGAGAATGTAATAGCAATTCTGTGCATATTCAAAAGAATATATATGAACATATTTATTATATGTAAGTATAAGTAGCTTATAAGAATGCCTGGCATATCCTATCTAATAAAAGAATAATATGCAAATTGACCATCACTCCAACACACAAGATGGCTGCCCCCATGTGGACACAAGATGGCCACAACAAGATGGCCAGTGGGGGAGGGCAGTTGGGAGGGACAAGGCAAGCAAGGGAGGGCAGTTGGGGGCGATCAAGCCTGCAGGGGAAGGCAGTTAGGGGGGTGACCAGGCTGGCAGAGGAGGGAAGTTGGGGGCGAATGGGCCTGCAGGGAATTGCAGTTAGGGGGGACCTAGGCCTGCAGGGGAGAGCAGTTGGGGGGATCAGGCCTGCAGGGGAGGCAGTTAGGGGTGACCAGGCCTGCAGGGGAGGGCAGTTAGGGGCAATCAGGCTGGCAGGGGAGCAGTTAGGCATCAATCAGGCTGGCAGGGGAGTGGTTAGGGGATGATCAGGCTGGCAGGCAGAAGTGGTTATGGGCAATCAGGAAGGCAGGCAGGCGAGCAGTTGGGAGCCAGCAGTCCTGGATTGTGAGAGGAATGTCCAACTGCCTATTTAGGCCCTACTTGGATTGGGCCTAAACGGGAAGTCAGACATGCCTTGAGGGGTCCCAGATTAGAGAGGGTGCAGGCTGGGCTGAGGGATCTCTCCCCCCCCCCCCCCCCCCCGCGTGCACGAATTTCGTGCACCAGGCCTCTAGTATATTATAAATATCAATATTTGTTCTTATTGATGTTGTTGCAATAATAATAGTTATTGTTATTGTTGACCTGTAAATTAGCTGGTATTATAGGAAAATATATTAACAGCATGGTCTCATGTAACAAAATTGCTTCTAAGTCTCTCACTTACCTTAAAGTGTTAAAAATGTAAAGTAATTGGTTTAACTGGGATAATTGCTTTAACTGGGGACCTTGAACTTCTAACTGTGGGTTAAAAATGTAAAGGCTTAGCCAGCAGGGAAGTGGTAGTGCTATAGATATGCAAGGAAGGTCCCAGAGGAGATGATGTCTAAGTTGCTATATTAAGAACAAAGATAAGTTAGCCAGGCAAAGGTGGAAACAGAGGGCATGTGCAAAGGCCCAAAGGCAATGGAAAGTATTGCCATTTTAGAGAGTGAAACCAGTTCAGTTGGAAAATTTTACACAGGGAAATAAGGGTGAGTCATGATCAAATCTATGCTTGTGAGCTACCATTCTATTATAATGTAGCAGAATTCCTCAGGAAGGTAGTGAATGGAGTGGAGAAGAATAATATTGGAGGATGAGAGTCTAGTTAGAAGACTGTCATTATAATTCAAACAAGAGATGTTGGTACCCTAAACTAAACACAGAGGAGTTTTGTTATATGTTTATTGAAATTCAATTATATATTCAAACTCATTAGTCAACAGAGCCAAATATCAACAGTACAACGATTGAAATTACTTTTGAGAGCCAAATTTTTTAATCTTAATCTTCTAACACCACTTCTTCAAAATAAACTCGCCCAGGCCATGCTATTTTGTGGAAGAGCCACACTCAAGGGGCCAAAGAGCCGCATGTGTCTCGCAAGCCGCAGTTTGCCGACCACGGTTCTAAGTAACAAAGTGAGAGGAGTTAATGGAGAAAGAAAAAGACATAGAGAAACAGCACTTTAAGTAATGCTAGCCATTCCACTCTACCATCCAATAAAAGGAGTGTGTGTCCCAGAGAAAGCCCCAAATCAGGCATCTCACCATGCTAAATGTTATTCTAGCCTTCATATGTGTATATATTTACACCCAATATGGCCCCTAAATATAAATCAATGTCTTCTCTTAATGCTCAACCAAAGAAACAGAAATCTGCTCCAACACTAGAGAGAAAACGAACTCTTGGGTTTGCTAAGAAGCAGTATGTCTGTCTCCACTGAGGCACCTTCCTGAGAAATTCTCAAGGGTAACCATAATTACACATGACTTACATCTAGCCTTAACTGTTTAGAACCTAATTCCTAAGTGAGGTGTGACTTCCCTGCAGTGACAATGGAAATAGATAAAAGTAGGGGGATTGGAGAGATATTTAGTAAGTGGAACTGACAGCACCTTGTGATGGCTTACATGTGGGGTACAAGAGATAGGGAGGAGTCAGATTGATGCCCAGGGTTCTGGTTTGACAACATGGTCCAACCCTCCCTTTCCAATCACTAATATTACCCATAAAAGTAGGAAATTATTCCTCTACACCTCTGGGTTTTAAACTTTATAGGGACAATCTGAGTTTATCCTTGGAGACTGATTTTGGGGAAATTATGCTGTGGACTCATCCTCTCTCTCTTTATGTTTACTTCATGATAGTTCAGATTTAAAGAAACATAAAAGACAGACTATATTGAAAAGCTGTGATTAGATTTCACCAATGGTTAAAAGGAGTCTGTGGAATTCCAGAAATTAAGATTCTCAGACCCTATAATCTACACAGGATGTTCAAAGCAAGTAGACTCCTTGGAGCTAAAAGAAATATAGTTGCCATCTGACAGGTGAATAAGCAGTGTGGCAATGAAAGGAAGAAAACTGGGGATTAGTCTAAACTCTGGGGATGTAAATAATTTCCAGGGTTGACAGGCGGTCAAAGACAATCCAGGAAGATATATGAGCCAAGATCAGTAAATCCTAGTATAATCCTCATGCCAGAGGCTGCTCTGACATGAAGGACTGGTATATATTCTAGGAATTTATCACATTTTGGGCTAGATTTTCTATCCAGAAATATGCCTAAATGCACTCATACTAGCTCTTGGAGAGGATGAATGGGGAGGAAATTGGGAGGGAGATTAAGGGGATATATTGGTCTGAGTTCTCCAGAAAAATAGGGCAAATATGATAATGATTTATATAAGGAATTAGCTCACATGGTTATGGGGGCTGAGCAGTCCAAAGATCTGTAGTCAGCAAGCTGGATACTCAGGAAGGCCAATGATATTGTTTCAACCTGAGTTTGAAGAGCTGAAAGCCAACAGAGCTGAGTGTCCAAGTTTTAATGTGAGTCTGAGACTGAAGGCAGGAAAAGACAGCTTGTCTTTAGTTTGAAGACAGTCTGACAGAAAGAGACTCTTTTACTCCACTTTTTTGTTCTGTTCAGGCCTTCAATGGATTAGATGAGGCCCACCCACATCTGGGAGAACAATTTGCTTTATTCAGTCTACCCACTCAAATGTTACTCTCATGTAGAAAGAGCTTTACAGACATATCCAGAAATAACGTTTAACCAAATCTCTGAGCACTCTATGGGTCAAGTTGACACATAAAATTAACCATCACAGGGGCTTCAGTTTTCCACACTCTCAATTCAGAAAGAATAGCTCTGGCTGATCTTCCTCTGGAATTTGACTTGAAGAAAGGGCTCTGGCTGTAATGAAAAGTTTGCAGGATGCTTCCAGGGCACAAATCACTGAAGCGCTTGTAGTATTTATGGACAAGAGTCCACTTGCCCCCTTACTTGTTTTCATAATCCCTTAGATACACCAATGTTGGTTTGCTCTCTTGAAGAATACCCATTCCACATAGCTCATTCAGTTGGACAATTCCTGCCTCGAGATTTCTCGAGTTCTGTAATGTATCATTCCTGAATATCCTCAGGCTTCTTAAGACAGACAGCTTCTCACCCCAATGCATCAGTTCATCTCTTGAAGTAAGTATTTACTGCAGAATTTACCCTTCAGTTTGTACTGTATCATGATATCATCACTTTTAATAATTACCTGGTTATGAATAAGGCCATCACGAATAGGCTCAGAGGGTTGACTAGAAAATGGTGGGGCTGCATCCCAAGAATGCCAGTTCCTCTCTAGATCTTTCTCTAGAGCTCCTGCTAGAGGCAAAAAGAGGAAACACAATAGGATTCAAAGTCAGAAGGCTTGCCTGGCTGCAGTGGCTCAGTGGTTGAGCATTGACCTATGAACCAGGAGGTTCGATTCCTGGTCAGTGCACACAACCTGGTTGCAGGCTCAATTCCCAGTGTGAGGCATGCAGGACATAGCCAATCAATGATTCTCTTCCACCATTGATGTTTCTATGTCAGAAGGCTTGAAGTTAAATGTTGGCCAGATTCTAGCCCACCATTTTTATTCCCATTAGTACTGGGGCAAAACACTCACACAGATATTTAGGAAGCTAAATAGAATGAACAACAGCTAAAATATGCTCTAAAAGGGTAGTGTTTCAAACAATTTCAGGTGGCATAGCCACACAAAGGAATGACATTTTTTAAGAACATCAAAAGGTAATCAGTATATATTATAATATAAATATCTGATTGTATTAAATCAGATATCACAGATACTATATTCTAGTAGGGACTGATGATACAAGGTGCCAGAGGTTCAGGCCAAAGTTGTGACAGAAATATTTAAAATGGAAAAGATGGTATCTATAAATTTAATTTTCCCTAGGATGTGGGAAATGACAGCCATTAATCAATTTTAATGGTAAATCCTGTGACTCTTTTGTGCACTACTGAATTAGGTTATCAAGGTTTGGCAGAAAGGAGGAGGTCATTAGAAAAAGAATAGAACTTTCTAATCCCATAAAATAGTACTCTTGTGAAAAAATAACTCCACTGACCTATACAAAAAGGTTCACCTAGACAGAACATAAAGCCTAAAGGCCAGTTTTATTCCATGGCTGCTGTAGGATTGTGTCCTATTTGTGTCATATCTTAAACCACAGAATCCTTTTTGGGAAGGGCAGTCACATGCATGTTGTCTTTCCAGACCCTGCATGGTTGCATGGCCTTATTCATAACCAGGTAATTATTAAAAGTGATGATATCATGATACAGTACAAATTGAAGGGTAAATTCTGCAGCAAAAACTTACTTCAAGAGATGAACTGATGCATTTGGGTGAGAAGCTGTTTGTCTTAAGAAGCCTGAGGTTATTCAGATGTGCCCAGAACATCTATATATACATATAAAGAGGTAATATGCAAATTAGCCAGGATGCCATAACAGTCACGACTGGCTCAGGAGGAGGCTACGCACACAGCAGGGCAGAGCAGGGCCCGCAGAGAGTGGGGAGCAGGGTGAGCCTGCCTGCTAGGGCGCGGCCACAGTCCCGCCTCTGCATGTGAGCTGCAGAGGAAACACCTTTTCTGACCACTCATTTGCTAAGCTTCCGGTATGCCACTTGCAGTGTTCTTGGTAACTTGCATAATGAGAATCCAGAAAGGTGATCTAGAGTTTTCCACCTCATTCCTGGAGGAAAAAATGAAGGTCCGCTGCTGGAGGGGCTAAGAAATGTCATATCCTGTCCTAGCCGGTTTGGCTCAGTGGATAGAGCCTCGGCCTGCTGACCACAGGGTCTGGGTTTGATTCTGGTCAAGGGCATGTACCTAGGTTGCAGGCTCCTCCCTGGCCGGGGCTTAGGTCAGGACTCATGCAGGAGGCAACCAATAGAAGTGTCCCTCTCACATTGATGTTTCTCTCTGTCTTTCCCTCTCTCTTCCATGCTCTCTAAAAATCAATGGAAAAATATCCTCAGGTAAGGAAAAAAGAAAGAAAAAAAGAAAGAAAGAAAGAAAGAAAGAAAGAAAGAAAGAAAGAAAGAAAGAAAGAAGAAGGAAAAGAAAGAAAGAACTGTCATATCCTATGAAAGACACATCTTGAAAATGCCTAAAGAACGTTGTCATTTTTTCGTGGTTAAGGGACTGGAGTCCGTGTTGATGAAAACACCTTGGCAGCTGCAGTGGCCAGCAGTGGCAGCAGCAGCAGAGTGATGGGGGCAGCGCCTTCTCCTGATCAGCCCGGTCACCTCCTGCAGAGGAAGGCCAGACTGCAGCTTAGGCCTGCTCCCCATAAATTTTCTAATTTATGGCAATCTAATATATAACCTCTTTGGGGAGCGGGCCTAAGCCGTCAGTAGGACATCCCCTGAGGGCTTCCGGATTGCAGAGGGTGCAAGTCGGGCTGAGGGAACCTCCCCACCCCCCCTCCCCCGTGCACAAATTTCATGCACCAGGCCTCTAGTTTCATTATAGAGATAAAGAGCCCCACAGCCTGTGCTGGGCATATGCCTTTGTTTGGGAATATTTTTGTGTGAACTGGGCTGGATATGTATTTCTTTGTTCTGCTTAAGTGTGTGCATTGTATGGCAGCTGGCTGACCCCATTCATATCTATTCTTTGTGTGGAGGGAATGAGGTCCTGTGCCTATAGCACAAGAGGGGTGTATGTGGAACATCTCCCTGCACTGGCTATGAGGTAAGACCTGCTGGTCATGGGGACCAGCACCCTATTAAAGCCAATCTTGTTCTGTGCCTTCACTCTGTGAGTAAAGTGTTGTTCCATCCAGTGCCTGTGTGAGCCATGTCTTTATTGGCACTCCAATCCCAACAGGCTATACAGTGGGTGGACATCTGGAGACTAAAGCTACAGGCAGTGGGCTCCTCCATGAAGTGAGAACAGGTCTCATGTGCTCACCAATCTCCACACCATTTCAAGAAGCAGTGCAGACCTGGTTTCTACATAATCTAAGGAGTAGTTTGAAACTAGTTCAGGAGCAAAATGTTGTGTAAGTTCCCTTGTGGCTTCAAAAGCCTACATGATAAAAATCCCACTTAAAAAACCTCTGATGCTGGTGCCATTGTTATTCATGTGCTTTAGAGCTTTGAGACTTTAATTTTATTTGTATTACAATTGTATCAAATGTTTTTAGTATTATTGCATTTTATTGTGATGAATTTAATATATGCATGTCTTAACTTGGGTGCCCACAGAGGCAAAGTCTGAGACTGAGATGAGGTTTATTAGCATACAGAAACTTTATTTGGAATAAGGAGAGAGGAACTGGGGAGAGCAAAACGGGAGAAAAGGCTGATGCCAAAGTTGGTTCTTGTGCTGGTGTCCAAGTGCGACTGTGATCAGGTCACCAATGTGGACAGCAGTGGTCAGTTGCTTGGACTTGCTGAGGGGCCCTAAAAATTCCTGTTGGCATTTGTGCCCCTGAGGGAAAGAGGATTAGAGGATTTATCTAATGACTCTGCCCCCACTGGTTAAGAGTTCCCTCTTGGAGTGCTAAGGTTCTATATTCTCTGCTCTCAGAGAAGAGCAAGGCATGTTAGGGTTCCACCTGCAGGCAACTGAGGCCACGCCAGTAGTTTGAATCAAAGAGGATTTAAGGCAGGTCACAGAGGTGTGCTTAATTTTCTGGATTAATGCTTAATGCAGAAAATTTGGAAAACGCTAAAATATTAAAACAAATATTTTGTTTTAACCTCTACTCACCCATTATCTCACCACCCTGAGAAAAACCCATTGGCCAAGTTCCTAACATCAGTCTATCTATGCATGGTTGTTGTTTTTTTCTAATTCTACATGTCATAGCTTCCTTTTTTCTAAACAATTTTCCACCTTCAACATATTTTCATGTTGATAAATATTCTTCTTATTACTTTTTTAAGTGTTTGACCAGTATTCCATTATACAGATGTACTAAATAATACCTCTAATCTTTATCTTTTTCTTATGGTTGGTTGTTTAGACTGTTCCTAATTTTCTGCCATTAAAAAAAAAAACACTGAAAAAAACACACCCCACAACCCACTGCATTGTTGTACACTTTTACAACTATTTTTTTAGCATTAATCCATAGAAGTAAAATTCCAACATCAAAAGTGTAAAGTATGTACACTTTTAAGGCTTTCATGCCCAATTAACCTCCAGAAAAGTTGTAAATATCCCCCTATGTGTAAAATTTTGTATTCTCTCTTTATTTAATACTAGAGGCCCGGTGCATGAAATTCGTGCATGGAGGGGGGTTGTCCCTCAGCCCAGCCTGTACCTTCTCCAATCTGGGACTCCTGGAGGGATGTCCGACTGCCCGTTTAGGCCCGATCCTGGTGGGATCGGGCCTAAACGGGCAGTCGGACATCCCTCTCACAATCCAGGACTGCTGGCTCCCAACTGCTTGCCTGCCTGCCTTCCTGATTTCCCCTAACCGCTTCTGCCTGCCAGCCTATCACCCCCTAACCACTCTGCTGCCAGCCTGTTTGCCCCCAACTTCCCTCCTCTGCCGGCCTGGTCACCCCTAACTGCCCTCTCCTGCAGGGTTGATCACCTCCAACTGCCCTCCCTTGCAGTCTTGGTCCCTCTAAACTGCCCTCCCTTGCATGCTTGGCCCCTCTCAACTGCCCTCCCTTGCAGGCCGGGTGCCTCCCAACTGCCCTCTCCTGCTGGCCATCTTGTGGTGGCCATCTTGTGTCCACATGGGGGCAGGATCTTTGACTACATGGGGGCAGCTATATTGTGTGTTGCAGTGATGATCAATCTGCATATTACTCTTTTATTAGATAGGATAGAGGCCTGGTACAGGGGTGGGGGCCAGCTGGTTTGCCCTGAAGGGTGTCACAGATAAGGGTGGGGGTTCCCTTGGGGTGTGGGCGGCCTGAGCGAGGGGCCTGTGGTGGTTTGCAGGCCGGCCACGCCCCCTGGAAACCCAAGTGGAGGCCCTGGTATCTGGGATTTATTTTCTTTCTACAATTGAAACTTTGTAGCCTGGAGCGGAGCCAAGCCTGGGGCGAAGCCAAGCCTGGGGCTCCCTCCGAGGCAGGCAGCCATTTGTGTTGGGGTTATAATTGAAACTTTGTTGCCTTAAGCGGGTGGGCACGGCCAGGGTGTGCAGAAAGCTTTGCTTCCCCTGTTGCCAGCGGCAACCCTGGCCTGCTCTCTCAAGCTCCATCCTTCCGCCATTTGTTTGAATTTGTTTACCTTCTATAATTGAAACTTTGTAGCTTGAGTGGAGGCTTAGGCCTGGCAAGGGCAGACAGAAAGCTTGGCTTCCTCTGTTACCTAGGAAACCTTGCTCTCTGTGGCTGTAGCCATCTTGGTTTGGGTTAATTTGCATAGTCGCTCTGTTTGGATGGTGGGTGTGGCTTTTGGGCGTGGCTTGTGGTTGTGTCGGAGGTATGGTCAATTTGCATATTTGTCTATTATTAGATAGGACTAGAGGCCCTATGCACGAAGATTCATGTAAGAATGGGCCTTCCTTCCCTTGGCTGCTGGCACCGCCTTTGCTATGGCTGGAGCTGCCTTTTCACCTTTCCACCTTCCCATGCTGCCCAGAGGCCTGCACCATGCTGTCCCGCCCCGCCCCTGGCCACTCGGCACCTGCATATACAAATTAACCCGCCATCTTTGTTGGGTTAATTTGCATACTCACTCCTGATTGGCTGGTGGGCATCACGAAGGTACGGTCAATTTGCATCTTACTCATTTATTAGTGTAAATTATTATTTTCTAATTTATGGCAATCTCATATATTGCTATCTTTTACAATTAATTATCATAAACATTTAATCTACCTACCTCTATTTTTAATGAATTGAAGATTTTTTTTCCAAAGGTTTGTTGATAATTTGCATTTTTACTTTTGTAAAATGTTTATTTGTGTTGTTTGCTTTTCTATCTAAGATTTTATCTTTTTCTTATTTACTTGTAATTAGTCTTTTTAAACTATTAATGCCATTGTAAAAAATATATATATCTAAATATGATACCATACACAAATTTCCCTTACTTATTAATTAAGTAGGGGCCCAGTGCACGAATTCATGCACCTTGAAGGGAACTGTGGGCCGCGAGGCTGCGGTGGGCACAGGGGTGGGTCTCAGCCCATCCTCCATGCCTCTGCCCAGCCCCTCCTGCTGTGCCCCCCACCACCTGGTCCAGTCTTCCGGCAATCCCACTCCCACCGGCTCCCACACACTGACGGTGCTGCCCCGCTCACACCTGCTGATGGCACAGAATGATTGGGGCCAGTGCCAGCAGCGGGTGTGAGCGGGGCACGTGCCATTAGTGGATGCGAGTGGTGGCTGCTGTCCCGATAGCCCCTCAGGAGCAAGGGGAGATGGAGAAGCCCTGAGGGGCGATCGGGGCTGACAGCCGCCACTTGCACCCTCTGATGGTGCCGAGCAATTGGAACTGGCACTGGGTGCCGGCTGCGGGTGCGAGTGGGGCCAGTGCCGGCAGTGAGTACTAGAGGCAGCTGCCAACCCCAATCACCCTTCAGGAGCAGGGGGAGGTGGAGAAGCCCTGAGGCGTGATTGGGGCCAGCAGCCGGTGCTGGCAGTGAGTACGAGTGGGGCCGGTGCTGGCAGCAGGGGTGGCGTGCAGAAGCAAAGAATTTTCAGTAAACCACCAGAGGCTCACCCCAATGACAGCAACCGGTGCTCCACCTTGGTCTGGGACTCCCACTTACCTGCTCCACCATCCTGCTGTGGCCAATGCCTGCCATGTTCCGTGTTCTGCCACTGATGTCCACCATGTTCCGTGTACCCCCTGGTGGTCAGCGCATGTCATAGTGGGTTGTTTGGCTGTTCCGCCATTCGGTCTATTTGCATATTAGCCTTTTATTATATAGGATGGGGCTTTTTAATATATAAATTTAACTTTTTATGTAGTCAAATTTGCCTATGGTATTTATTCTACCTCAGGTACTTAAGACTTTGCTTCAGGGACTAAATTTAGTTAGGAAGATTCATGATCAGTTGTATGAGGTCATGCAACTAGTAAGTGAGATAACAGGTTTGAACTCAATTCTGCCTGATACCTAAGTGTGTTCCACTCTCAAAATCTCAAGTCTTTTGAATTATATTTTTAGTTCCCTTGACCCAAGCTTTATGATTGAACTCCAGTGTAACTTTATTATAATGTGATTGTTATATATTTATTGATTGTAACTACTTTGTAGAGCTAGTACATGTTTAATGTATGGGTCTGTCTTCTTCATTCAACCTCCCATCCTCAGCTTTATGCCATAAAATACAAAGTAAAAAGGAACAGAATTGAATGCAAATACCAGAGAACCCATATATTGAATATATATATATATATATATATATATATATATATATATATATATATATATATATATATATATGAATTAGAGCCCTGATGCATGAAATTCATGCAAGAGTAGGCCTGCTTTCCTCCGGCTGCTGGCACCGGCTTCCCTATGGCACCCGGGACCCAGGCTTCCCTTCAGCCGCTGGCAGGCACCAGGGACCCGGGCTTCCCTCACAGCCCCGGCTTTGTCCGGAAGGACATCCAGTCTAATTAGCACATTACGCTTTTAATATATGTGTGTGTGTGTGTGTGTGTGTGTGTGTGTGTGTGTGTGTGTGTGTGTTTTAAAGAAACACTTTGAATAATGTAAATGGAAGGTCTGGTAATAACAAGGGAAACAAAGATGGGGTGGCGTCACATTATCCAAATAAAGTGTTATTTTAGTAAATGGAACATCTGGCTCTGAGATGAAATATTTTTATAATGAAGAAATTTTGACCAATGCAGGTTAAGAGTGAAGGCAAATCAGGAAGAAAAACAAAAACCAAAAAAACACCAAAACAGGACATTAATACCAAGCATGTAAACATTGTCAATTATAAGAACAAATATCTCAAGAAAGAAGATATTCACCCTGCAGCTTTAGAGACACCAATGACAACTTCTCTTAGGGTACCCTCACCTGAATCACTCATTCCACACATCTTCATTGAGCCCAACTAAGTGCTGTGACTGAGGTACGAAAGCTTAAACATCAGAGATGTTGGTCTTTTCAAAGGGAAATAATATCTACTGAGAGAGTCAGGTGGTAAAATAACCATAGTGTAGGGCTGAGTAAAAAAGCAATAAAGAAATACATGGCATGACAAGGATATGCTGGAGATGTGTGACTGGGTGGGTGAAGCAGGGAAGGGTTCGTTAAGTAGGTGGTATTTAACTGGAGGCGTAAGAAATAAAAGGGTTTTGATATAAAGAAAAAGAATTTTGCAATGAAAGAGCAGCTTAGAAGAAGGAAAAGGCATGTGGAAATGCATAAACAGTTTTTTTAAGGTACATTGAGTAGTTTAGATGAGTAAAACAGAAAGTACATAGAAGCATACAGTAGTAAATGGAGCCAAGTAGGTAAAGTTTAGTTATGACTCTTGAGTGTAAGTGATAGAAATCTAAATTAAACTAGTATAAGCAAAAAGAGGTGAATGAAAGGATACTATGTTATTCACTTCATAGATTGCCCATATAAGTGAGTGCATGGAAACATCTGAGCCTCAAAAACTGTGAGAAACAATTTCCTGAACATCATAATCACTTTATTCTCCTCTCTTTCCTCCCAAAATGGTGCCCTTATACCTCTCCAGACATTATGAATACAGTGATCCACATAGTCATGGGTTTTACATGCTACAGCTTTGGGAGCATTGACCCAGCTTGGGTCAGGAACCCACATCAAACCGTTCAACTTCATCAGGAATAGAGAAAGACATCTACACTAATAAAAGAATAAGATGCAAATTGACCATACCTTTGCGACGCCCACCAGCCAATCAGGAGTGAGTATGCAAATTAACCCAACAAAGATGGCGGGTTAATTTGCATACACAGGCGCCGAGCGGTTAGGGGCAATCTGCAGCGCCCCAGCCGCTCCAGGCCTCTAGGCAGTGTGGGAAAGTGGAAAGGTGGCTCTGGCCAGAGCAAAGGCGTTGCTGGCAGCCAGGGGAAGGAAGGCCCATTCTTGCACGAATCTTCGTGCATCGGGCCTCTAGTTTTCTATAAAAAGAAAGGGGGTTGAGGGCAGTGCTGTACAGATAGCTCCACAGATTTCTACTGCATATTATAGGAAATGGCAACACTACCATTAGCAACTTTCAAGAGTCTAATTTAACTTCCAATTATCCTCTTTTTTTTCCTTCCTGCCCCAACTTGTGAATCTCCATCCAGTTTCCATTTCCCTTGATCATCCACTCTTTCTCTTCTTATGGTCTTTGCCTATTCAGTTGCTCCTTCTCTCTGGGATGCTCATTCCAGGTATTTTTTAAAGCAAAAAGGCACCAGCTGAACAGTCCATATCAAAAGCAATCAGACCTAAATTAGGATGCTACTATCTGTTTCATTCATGTTTTTATTCATCAGTTATTCATTGACCTCTTGGCAGAAACAATGGGGATAAAGAGATTAAAAGTGATAGAACCAATAATAGCTCAAATGTATTTAGTTATCACCATGTGGAAACTTCTAAGCTATATTATCTTTCTAAAAAAATGTTTTATTGATTTCAGAGAAGAAGGGAGAGGGAGAGAGAGATAGAAGCATCAATGATGAGAGATAATTATTGGTCAGCTGCCTCCTGCACTCCCCCTACTGGGGATCGAGCCCACAACCCGGGAATATATCCTTACTGGGAATCAAACTGTGACCTCCTGGTGCATACATTGATGCTCAACCACTGAGCCATGCCGGCCAGGCTATATTATCTTCTTTAACCACACATAGTAACTCAATTATTTTTTAAAATAACCAAATGGTTTATTTGGAATATAAACCTAAGCTCTTTGACTCTAAAATCCTTGTGTAGAGTTACCAGTCTGAAATGAATGATACTGTCTCTTTCCCAAAGATGATCACTTAATAGGAGGCAAATGCTGCATAAAGTAATAAGCACTATGGCATTGCTAAGCATTGGTTTACTAATGACAAGAATACCTGACATGGAGAGGCACCTGACCCATTCTAGGAAGGAGGGAGGCTTCAGGTAAGACAGCCTGAGCTGTAGTTGACCAGGTGGGTAAGGGCTGGAAAGCCTACTCTGGGTGGATATAAGCAGCACAAGCAAAAGTGAGAAGGTGGCAGTGTCCACTCACTGATTGCCCTGAGGTTTAGCAGATATGGGACTTAGGTTGGGATGGAGAACAGTGGCAACAGATATAACTAGAAAAACAAATAGGAGACATACAAAAAGGGTGCTGTATATTATACTGAGGACTTGTGACTTTATCCAAAGGCAACAGTTAACCTCTGAAAAATTTTAAACATGATCAAAGTAATAATTTAAAAAGATCACTCTTAGAGGCAGTGTAGAGGCCAGAAGCCAGAAGACTTAATTAAGAAGCAATGTCTAGAAGAACCTAGACTAAGCAATTTGGGGCAGGTTTAAGTCTTTCATTTTTATATCTCCAGGGTTTAACCAATTGTACATATGTATGAATAAAGGGACTGCTACAGTAATCTAGGCAAGAAATAGAAGGCCTGAATTAAGACAGTCGCAGTGAGAATGGAAATTGTGGGATGAACTCTCTAGGATGATAGAGCTTTAAAAGACTGCATCTGACTTTCAGTTCATTAGCTATTATTTTCTCTTTTTTATTCTGAACTACATTAAACATTTAGCAGTATAGAAAATAATACACTGTTTGCCACCTAATATTAATACTTAACTACTTGCCATAGTTGCATGATATCCTAAATGTTTTTCATAATGTTGTAAGAAGTTATAGTTATTATTTGTGATTGATTTACAGCATATAAGTCGATCAAGATGATGCACCATAATTTACTTGAGTATTTCTCTACTGTTAGATTTATAAGCTAGTAGTCATTTCTGACATATCTCGCTCTTAGAAAAGAATGCTGTAATAAACAGCTGCAGGCATAGCTGTGTTCTTGAGAAAGATTGCTTCTTCTCCTTTGTTGTCTGTTTTGCCTAGTGTTGTAGAGATCAACACGTGGGAAGAGATTGTTCAAATGTAGTTGATGTAGATACATAGGTTATTACGAGGTTGAAGGTTACACAAGAGTTGTGTGGTTAAACAACTGGGGAACCATTCCTAGAACAGTGGCAATTTCTCTTCAGCAAAATATTATTTTTAGCCCGAACAGAGTGGTGCAGAGGTTGAGCATTGACCTATGAATCAAAAGGTCACGGTTTTATTCCTGGTCAGGGCACATGTCCAGGTTAGAGGCCCAATCCCCAGTGGGGGGAAGGGGCATGCAGGAGGCAGCTAATCCATAGCAATGACTCTCATCATTGATGTTTCTATCTCTCTTTCCCTCTCCCTTCTTCTCTGCAATCAATAAAAATATATATTAAAAATATTATTTTTATCCCCTTATTTTTAAAAACCTACTTTTAATACTGTATCCATATCATCTACAACTTGAATAATGTTTGGCACATAGAAACTGTTCAGTGTTTATTTGTTGAATGCATGAATGAATAAGAGAAATGCAAACGAATCCACTAAAAATCTCAAAGCCCATTCCTCATGCATTTATTTTTGTTCAGTATCCTCAGACATAATTTCCTTAAAGAAACAATATTTTTGCCAGGATCAGAAACATGATGGGAAGGCTTAAAAATAAGTCAAATTAACAGGACACTTGATTTAGAAAAGAAATGTTTTATTTCAAACAAAATATAATCCACTAGAATCCTATTGTGTGTAATAGTGGGAATAAGGTTGATAAATTGTTTGCATGAGGATAATATGGTATAGGGAATATGGTATAGGAAATGTTATAGGGATCAGGCACAAACTGCTATTTAATATCTGTTCTGATACTAACTGAAATCTAAAATAAGTTCATTTTAAAAAATCGATGTGATGAGAGAAATTGACAATATTCTAGTGATTTTTAGTTTAGTCTCTAGAGATCAAAAGACTCGACTTCAAGCTTTGCCGCCAAGAACTATTGACCACGGACTATTTACTTAAGCTTTTCCAGTTTTTGTTTTCTCATATGTACACTAGGGATGAAAAGAATACCTACTTTATGAAGTTGTTATGAAGAGTAAATGAAATTGTGTAAAGTCCTGGAACATAATAACTTTTCAGAAAATTCTACCTACAACAATTATTATCTGATCTGAAAATCTATCACATAATTATGGTATAGCTTAATCCATAGAGTAGTTGAACAGGGAACAAATTTATTCATATGGGAGACATACTTCCTCTGTCTTGCTGTGGCAAACACTGCTTCCTGCTACTCAAATTTTAATCCACAGACACCTGTTAGAATCACATGGGAGCTTTTAAGACATGTGGAAGCTCAGGCCCCATCCAGAAGCTGTTGAGTTATAATCTGAATTTTAACAAAGGTTTGTGTGCACATTAACATATGAGAAGTGCTCTTCTTCCAACAGTCATTCTCATCCCCCCTTTGAACTACTGATTTCACTGAGTGCGTTGAGTTCAGCCCTGGAAGACGAATCATGATTATACTAGGCCTGTGGTCGGCAAACAGCGGCTCGCGAGCCACATGTGGTACTTTGGCCCCTTGAGTGTGGCTCTTCCACAAAATACCACGGCCTGGGTGAGTCTATTTTGAAGAAGTGTCGTTAGAAGAAGTTTAAGTTTAAAAAATTTGGCTCTCAAAAGAAATTTCAATTGTTGTACTGTTGATACTTGGCTCTGTTGACTAATGAGTTTGCCGACCACTGTACTAGGCCAATCATAACCCTCCTGAGAAACAGCATCAGAAGCACCAGAAGTTTATTTCATTTTTTCAGCCACATCTGAAGTTGGAGTGACATCATTCTGGCCATTGTTGGGAGGCTTCTGGGAATGTTTTTCCTCTCCCCCTATCTCTGTTTCTTCCTACACATCTTGCTTCTTTTCTTTAAATGCTGTAAGAGGATAGAATCCATGAGTTTGGGCTGCCAATTAGCACCCAGATGGCAAGAATGAGAAAAAGTCAACACAATGAATATGGTGTCCTTGAAAATATCACTGACGTGTTGAACCAGCCCTGCTAAAACCAACAAGTGTGTTTATTAAGAGAATATACAGTGTGTTGAAAAGTTAATCTTACCCAAAGAGCAGCGTAGCCTTTGCCCTTGACTACTAGGCAGTGATCTCCAGGTCCTTGGAATATCATGCCTGATAAAAGTGTCTTGTTTGCCTGGGGGCTTATGGTGGCAGTGTTGGTGTCAGTTCTGCCTCTGGGTGGACTGGAGACTAAATGGATCAACCTGGCCTCTGAAAGGGTTGTAGACTACTGCCTCGCCATGCAGGCAGTATGTGATTAGAGCCCAATAAAAACACTGCATGGGGAGAGGATGACTGGAAGCTCCACATCTAGGCTTCCTCTATCGTCTGCCCTTGGCTGATTTTAATCTGTATTCTTTTCCTGAAATGAACCAAGTATAGCAGCTTTCAGTGAGGTCTGTGAGTTTTTCCAATGAATTATTAAAACTAAGGGTTGCCCTCGCCGGTTTGGCTCAGTGGGTAGAGCATCGGCGGCCTGTAGACTGAAAAGTCCCAGGTTTGATTCCGGTCAAGGGCACATTCCTGGGTTGCAGGCTCGATCCCCAGTGGGAGGCGTGCAGGAGGCAGCCAATCAATGATTCTCTCTCATCATTGATGTTTCTATCTCTCTCTTTCCATTCTTCTCTGAAATCAATAAAAATATATTTAAAAAATAAAAATAAATAAAACTAAGGGTTGTTTTGGGAACCCCTCAAACTTGTAATTGATATCAGAAGTGAGGAGACCGTATATACAAGACTATTTCCTCTAAATCTGAGAGTTGGGTAAAAATCTTCACAGAGAATAATGTATTATACCCATTAAGCCACTGTCAGTTAGAATTTCTATTATCAGAAGCCAAATTCATTCAAAAGGATACTCCAGTGGTTCTCAGACGTTTTGGTCTCCAGACCCTTTACACTCTTCAAAATATACTGAAGACTTCAAATAACTGTTATATACATTACACCTATTAATATTTACTGTGTTCAAAATGAAAACGAGAAGTTAAAATATTTCTTTATTAATCCATTTAAATATAACAATAATAAACCCATTGCATGTTAACATAAGAAGAGATATAAAATCTATAACTCTATTTTTACTCCAAACAGTAAAACAGCATTGTTCTATATTGAACCAGAGATATGGATCCATGGAACAGACTGACAGAGGTCTGACAGGAAGGGTGTGGGGAGGACTGGATAAAAGAAGGTGAAGAGAGTAGCCAACGGACATATATACATAGTCTAGACAGCAGAGTGGTGAAGGCCAGGGGAGAGGTGGTGGGGGCAGGGTGGAGGTGGCCAAAGTGGGGATGAGGGACATCTGTAATAGTGTCAACAATCTTAAAAAAAAACCTCTTAAATGTCTGGCTTAATAGATTACTAGTATTCTATCTGCTTGTGTGATATGCTACAATATGTTGAACTATGAGGAAAATTTAGCCTCATAATGAAATTTAGTTGGAAAAGGGAAGAGCATTTTAATAGTTTTATCAGATACTAGAGGCCCAGTGCATGAAATTCATGCATGGGGGGAGGGGGCGGTCCCTCAGCCCAGCCTGCACCCTCTCCAATCCGGGACCCCTTGGGGGATGTTCGACTGCTGGTTTAGGCCTGATCCTGATTGGGCCTAAACCGGCAGTTGGACATCCTCTTGCAATCCGGGACTGCTGGCTCCTAACCGCTCACCTGCCTTCCTGATCACCCCTAACCACTCTGCCTGCCTGCCCGATTGCCCCTAACCCCTCTGCCTGCCTGATTGCCCTTAACCACCTCTGCCTGCCTGCCTGATCACCCCTAACTGCTCCCCTGCCAGCCTGATGGCCCCTAACCACCTCTGCCTCGGCCCCCGCACCCGGGACCCAGGCTTCCCTCCCCTGGCTAGCCACAGGCCCCCCAGGACCCGGGCTTCTCTCCCTCTGGCCAGCTGCAGGCCCCCTTGGTCCCCCCGGGCCAGCCGCCCGCTGTAGGTTAGACTTTGAAATTTTGTCTGTGAGCAAATACAGGGTGATTTAGGAATTTCCTTGAAATGAAACATGCATCTCACTGTGCCATAGCTGCTGCCACCATGCCACCGAGGCCTGGAAACATCCCTAAAGGGTACATAGTAATAGAAACAGGAACGGTAAGCTTTGCTGGGGCCAGCCGCAGGCGCCTGGGACTGTGGGCAGCTTCACCTGGGCCCCACCTTTGTCAGGAAGGACTTCAGGAAGACCTCTGGTCTAATTAGCATATTACCCTTTTATTAGTATAGATATGTGGATTTCTTTTTCTGACACATTAGTCAAACCCAACATATAACCATTTCTTAAAGGTTAGTTGCAATGTGGAATCTGATATCACATCAAAGAACTTTTCATACTATACTAACATTCATGATTCTCTAACATCATTCATGTAACATCATACATTGATCACCCAGAAAAATTGGTTCACTGAGTTATGCAGATCTTCTCATCATTGGCATGTTTTATTACACACTATTAAAAAGTCACATTTATTAATACTACTACTGAGCTCATCAGAAATGTCTTCAAGTTTCAGGAAGCTGAAAAGCTCACAGTGGCCAATACAGGTTTTCGAACATTTTAATATTCTCTTGAAATACTCAGTTTTATCATTTGCATCAAATCTTGTCAGTTGCTTTCCTTGGATAGGTGGCCTTATTTTAGATAATGTATCTGCCAAATACCTAAGTTTGTCTGTCAATCATTCTTCCAAGTAAAAAATAATATTCCATGAAAATTGTGGCCAGTTTTACTTGTAACTTAAATAACTGCATGAGGATTTTTTTTTTCTTAAGGCAACAACCGTACTTTGGTATTCTGCAGAAGGGCTTTGCCCTATTTTATTACAAAGAATATTTAAAAATCACATGTATTTAGTGTCAATATTTTATAAATTTAATAATTTTTATTGCTTTGTCAAGGTCATTCCTAAGTGAAACTGAAATATTTTTTAACGAAAATGTGTGTCAGAGAAGAATGCAATGTTTGGTGCCATTGCCTTAATTCATGTTCAGCTGCCAGCCATTTAACCCACCACTTGCTTTTGTGCCATTATTGCAAATGTCAAAACAGTGAAAAATGGCAAATACCATACATTATTATGAAAATAATCTTGACCTTGACACCTTTTTGTAACACACTAATGGCATGTGTGATGTGCATTGGTTTTAAGGAGAGAACTTGGTGACATCATGGTCTGCAACAACAGACCACCCCCTCTGTTGGTCCCAGGCTCAGTTGTGAGTTCTGAAGGGAGGCTCTGCATAGTGCAAAGTTTGTCTTCCCCAGCCCTCCCAATTCTCCTTCGCTCTTCCCACTAATGGATGTGATCAACTTCTTCAGACTAATAGAGTGAAGACTAAGGGCTCTGACGTCAGACAATCTTGACCTTACATTAACTATAACCTGGAGCAAATTCACTTTGTCCTTGCTTCCAGTTTTGCATTTGTAAAATGGGAACAAGTAATAGGTTGTTTTGAAAACTAAAAAAGATAAGTAATATAAAGCACTTAGAACTCTCCTGAATCCTGTAAGCTATCGGTGTTAGTTGTTTTCATTACTATTATTTAATAATTTCCTACTTCTAGAGAGATTTGCATTATAGCCAGGGATATCTTGTGCAAGAGGGTTGAATTTCAATCATGGAATTTCAGGCACAGTCAGCAAGCAGGTTATTTGTTTTTATTTTGGGGGTCTAATTGTTGGGAAAGATAGAGAATTCAGGCTCCTGAAACCATTCATGTAGTGCTAATTACTCATACTAAATGACTGTGTTAATAAGCTCATTCTTAATATTCAGCCAATACTATCCTTCAAGATAATTCCATGAGGAGGTAGTTATGTCTTTGTTCAGTTTTTATGCTCTGCTAACATCCTCATAGAGCAATTTGCACATGGTTGAGGCCTGATAAATGCATGTAAACTATATATCCTCAAAAGGAAAAACAACACTCATTTGCAAGTGAACTGCTCCCTCGAAAAAAGGAGTTCTCTAAAAGTAATATTTCTGGGTTTCACTGATCAAACCAAGTTAAAAAAAAAAAAGGGAAAAAAAAAAGAAAAGAAAACTTGAAATAAATTGAGTCCTCTGGCTATAGCTCCCAGCAGTAGTGTAAGAATGCTATCGCTTCAGAGACTAAAATCGCAACTGCTTGTTGCATAAGAAAAATAAAGGCTTACAAACTATTTCCCTACAAAAAGAAATACAGGTTAGTGCATGCATTCGTATTAGTTTCTGATCCTGCAGAGAATGGCTTATGATTGTATTTTGGGAACTTTCTTGTAGAAAGAGATTTATAGTTTGCTTTTTTTTTTCTTATAAAAACCTCTTTCTACTTTAAAATATAGACTCTCAGCAAGTGTCACCCTGAAGAATTGGGACTACTAGACTATTTTGTTACATTTTAAGGGATAAAAACGCATGCAACAGTTATGTTATTAAGCCACAGCAATGGAGCTGCTACTCTCCACCTCATTACTCAGGACTCTCTTTAGTTCGATTATACACCTCCACAGCTAAGGAAGATAGATGGAGGTCATTTGGGAGCTGTAAACCACAATGCCTTGAATGCAGAACTATGTTCTTAAACTGATTTACACCTTGTTCTCCAGTGTTCTACAACCAGGGCTTGGATTGAAATGCATGGGCTATGATTGAAAAGGCTTTTGCTTGGTTTTAAACGTCACTGCCCATCCTGGCTGGCAATTATTACCGTCAATGAATGTTGCCTTCATTACTTCAGTCGTGGCAGCAAAACCAAACCAAATCCAAAGGGAAATCGGGGTTCTCGGCCAGAATGTCCTCTGGGGAGGGAGGAATGACATTTATGTCTCCTGTAAGTTTTAACTTGATTGTGTGTATTGGCCCAGCGGGAAAGGAATTGTGTAATTGAAAGGAGCAATTTGCTTTTCCAGCATTGACAAAAAGACTTGTCATGCTGTTCTGATTTAACTCCTGTTCACCTCCCAGTGTAAAGATGGAAAGTGTACTAAAGGAAGTTCATTAAGCAAGGAAAATCCACATTAACCTTCACAGAGAAATGAAGGGTAGTTATACATTTAAGGTAAGTGTTGTCCCTGTCCCGGAACTGCTCCTCTCCTTGAATGTCCTGGGTTCACCCTCTGTAACTTATCCCCTGGCTGTTCCTTTAGTGTCACTTCAGAATGTTGTCCTCCTCAAGGAATAAAAAAAAGCACATTAGAAATAATTAGAAAAGCAACGACAACAAAAAAAAGCTGCCTTTAACAACAGCATGCTCTTCTTACCTGTCTAAAGTTGAATAGAAGGATGTGTCAAGAAAAATGGTTTCTACTGCTGCCAAGTTTATTGTAATGGGTCACAGGAACAACTAGCCCTAGCTTTTTCAATGATGTGATTCCATTGGACATATATCCACAATGCCAAAGGGTTTCATAAATGTTCACCTCTGAATTACAGGCTATAAAGGGTTTTATTCCCACTGATACATTTTCATTTAGAAAGGAATAGATCTTCCCAAGAACCTATGTGAGGCCAGTACAGAATCTATTCTGTTTTCTTCTCAGAAGAAAATAATAATTGAATTGAATTCATATACCAGGTCTTCTGTGACATATTTTCTCCATGTAAATTAATCTTAAGTTATATTTTTATGAGATGGTATTTAAGCAGTTCCTTAAACTCCTAACGACTTTAAAAACGTATAAAACATTTCATTAACATTTAAAGTTATCTTAGACATTCTGCCGAGCTGCAGAAAGCATTTTTAAGGGCTAAACATTTTATGGCCATCCTAACGGTGCCTTATAAAAGAGCTGAAACATTCTAAAGCTTTGCTCCGCCTTTAGATTCAATAGATCTTATGGAATGCTATAAGTAAAGACTGCAATGGAACTTTTATTTCATTCTGCATAGATAGAATTTTGCCTTTGAAATTGTATTTATTGTTGTTAACAAAGCATCTATCAGTTACATTTTTGAATACCTACTATGTATTCCACATTATCAGAGCCTTCTTTGTTGACTTCATTTTCTATTATGCTCCTTCTCTCCAACCACACTTCAGCTGCACTAGCCTTTCTGTTCCTCAAACATGGCAAGCTTGCCCATAAGTACCTTCTGCTTGGAGCTGTTTTCCCCCGAAAACATGGTGATCTAGTTCCTGTTCACCTTTGGACAGAGCTCAAAAATCCCTTCAGGAGAAATCTGCTGTGACCAACTCTGTCCCCAGTGTCTCTATACCATTACCATGTTTATTTTTATTTTCTTCAATGCACTTATCATGATCTGACATATTTTGGTTTATTTGTGTTTGTTATCTATCTCTTACAACTTTAGTGTAAACTTCTTGAGTGTAGAAACCTTGCCTTCTTACTTACTGACAAATCTACAGACACTCTATTGCCAAACAGGCAGGCAGCATACATTAGTTAAAATGAATGAATGATAGGTTTCAAAAAGTTTGGGAAACTCATGATTGTTAAGAAGGTGAATACTACTGAGTAGTTAAAAAGACTTAGAAAACTTTAAACAATAACAAGGAAACAATCCATGAGTAATTGTTACATGGAAAAACAAGTTACAGCCTAATTCATTTAGAAGAGTATATTCCATTTTAGTTAAAAAAGCAAAATATGCAATTATTTACACACAAGTCAGTATATAAATAAAACACATTTAGAAAAAATTGTAGGTAATAGTAATTACTTCTGGGAGAAGTAATTGCATGAAACTGCTTCCTAAATTATACATATCTATAGCATTTTAGTTTTTTTCAGTGAGTATTTATCCAACAATTACCTATTAATAATTTATCCCAGGAACCATTCTTGATGTTAGCCTATCTAATAAAAGAGTAATATGCAAATTGACTGTCACACACAAGATGGCCGCCCCCATGTGGTCAAAGATGGCTGCCCCCATGTGGACACAAGATGGCCGCCACAAGATGGCTGGCAGGGGAGGGCAGTTGTGGGTAGTTGGGGGTGACCAGGCCAGCAGAGGAGGGCAGTTGGGGGGGACCAGGTCTGTAGGGGAGGGCAGTTGTGAGCAATCAAGCAAGCAGGGAGGGCAGTTAGGGGTGACCGGGCCAGCAGAGGAGGGCAGTTGGGGGAGACCAGGTCAGCAGGGGAGGGCAGTTGGGGGGACCGGGCCGGCAGAGGAGGGCAGTTGGGGGAGACCAGGTCTTCAGAGGAGGGCAGTTGTAGGCAATCAGGCCTGCAGGGAGGGCAGTTAGGGGTGACCGGGCTGGCAGAAGAGGGCAGTTGGGGGAGACCAGGCCAGCAGCGGAGGGCAGTTGTGGGGGACCAGGCCTGCAGGGGAGGGCAGTTGGGAGGGGGACCAGGCCTGCAGGGGAGGGGAGTTGGGGGTGACCAGGCCAGCATGGGAGGGCAGTTAGGGGCAATTGGGCCAGCCGGGAAGCAGTTAGGCGTCGATCAGACTGGCAGTGTAGTGGTTAGGGGGTGATCAGGCTGGCAGGCAGAAGCAGTTAGGGGCAATCAGGCAGAGGCAGGCGAGTGGTTGGGAGTCAGCAGTCCTGGATTGTGAGAGGGATGTCTGACCGGGCCTAAACAGGCGGTCGGTCATCCCTAAAGGGGCTTCAGATTGGAGAGGGTGCAGGTTGGGCTGAGGGACACCCCCCCACCCCCCCGTGCACGAATTTCGTGCATCAGTCCTCTAGTTAGTATATAAGTGAACAAATAAAAGGCCTTATCTTCACAGAGCTTCCATTATATTGAAGAAAATGGATCTGATTAAAAAAAAATAAAGCCAAGTTAAGACACAGAGAGAAACAGAGATAAGGTGGTGAGAGAAGACCTCTTTAAAGTGGTGATATTTGAGCAAAGACTTAAACAGGATGTATCCAGTCAGGAGAGTCTTGGTTATGTTGGAGTAACCAACAGTTTGTTTCTCAGCCACATCGATATGCAACTTGGGTTGGTGAAGGCTCTGCCAGCCAATGGGAGGTGGAGGAGGGGGGCGGTCCACCACCTTGGAGCAGTGCCATCTGGAACATGTGGCCTTCCTGATCCTGACAAGAGAGCAGAGGGCTGGAGAGTCAAGCAGTACAACTAAATTCCACTACTGGTAAACCCTCCACTAGAAGTGACATGTCCCCTCTGCTCACATACCATTGGCCTATGATCAGAGTAAGCCTCTGTATACCTGAAGTAAAAGAGAACCAGAGATTAGTGAACAGTGGTGGTGTTTACTGTAAAGAGTAAGCATATCAATATCTGGAGGACAAGTTCAAGTAAAGGGGACTAAAGGGGACAGAAATTGCAAAGACCCTGAAATGTCTATATACTTGTGTTCTGTGTATGTAGGCAATGTGGCTAGAGTACAACAAGTTAAGAAGAGAAGGAAAAGTGAGTGTGATGAGGTAGTTAATGGTCAGATCCTATACAGTCTCATAGTCTATTATTATTAATATTATTATTAAGTGTTTAATCCTCACCTGAGGACATGCATTTATTGATTTGAGAGAGAGAGAGGGAGAGGGAGAGGAAGATAAAAAAACATCAATTTGAGAGAGAAACATGAATCAGTTGCCTCCCATACATACAACCTAGGTATGTGCCCTGACCAGGAATCAAACCTGTGACCCTTCAATGCACGGGATGACACTCCAATCAACTGAGCCATACCAGTCAGGGTCCCATTATTATTAAACTAAATATGATGAGAACCCACTGGAAGAGATTTGATATTATCTGATTAATGAATCACTCCTGTTATCATAAAAAGACAGCAACATAGAGGTAGGCATAATAAACAAAAAAATGATAGACTATCAACCTGAATAAATATGGAAGGAGAAAGAAGAGGCACTAATCAGTTAGATAAATAAAGACCCCAATGGTTTTAAGATATGGGTTTGATTGCACATAAATAAATCCCTCAGTTCTTTTTTTTTTTTAAACACCAGCTGAAGCCTAAAATATCAACAAAACACAAAAAGAATGCAAGCTCCTTTAATATGGGTAAACAAATGAATTGAGTATGCACAGATGGCTTACTGCACGGAGCAGGTGATAGTGCAGCTTTCAATTGAAGCTTTCAGTTTCCTACCACTTGGGAAGTTATTTGACATTTTAACAGGGGTTTTATAGTATCTTAACCCTTTTAAGGGTATATATGTGTCTTTTGCTAGACTCAAGTCACTGGAAAAAAAATGCCCTGGTATATTTGGTATATTTCTGAGTGCTTAAGGTGAATCAAAACTCCATTTCCTGGGTTCACCTTGCTGAGTATACTGTCCCACTAGTAGATCTTCAGGCCTGCTTGGGACTACGCCTGCAATAATTAACTGAAATTGTAAAGGGCACATAGTGCTATATGAACATAAATTACCATAAATGGAAAAAATCAGACATCTTATGGGTCTTGCAGGATGTGCGGTGTATTTAAAATTAAAGTAAGAAGTTCAGGATTCAAAACAAAAGTCCCAGAGACAAGAAAGAATTCAACTTGTTTGTGGAACAGAACACCTAGCTCTCTTCCTACTGGTACTGTCGCCTATTTATTTCAGCAAATTAGGCTCATCCCCCTCTCTTCTACCTCCAACCACCAGTAAAAGCATCACTGATTTTTTAAAATATCTTCTAAATATCTCTCTCATTAGTTCATTCATTTTCATTTCCATCATTCCTCCTGCTACCGTCCTGGTCCAAGGCTCTGTCTCTTGCCTGAACTACAACTTTGCTTTCTACCTGATCTCTGACTCATTTGATTCCATCCAGTCCCTAAGCAGCAGGTAGATGCAAGTTTTCCTCATGCAAATCTAATCATGTCAGCCATTTTGCTTAAATATTTCAGTGCCTTTCTATTTGTTTAAGATCAAAACCAAAATATTGGTCCATAGAAAAATATGATCCACACTAACATTTGCTTGGTATAACTTTGATTATCTTTTCAGCTACATGTCCTCTGCCTCTCTTCTTCCACTAGTGAATTCCAGCCACACTGTTCTCCTTTCACTCAAGTATACCAAGCCCCCCTCCCCATTTTAAGGAGATCACCTAAAGCTCTTCTCTAGGCTTAGCATAGTGTCTCCTTGATGTCTAACCATATCCCACCTCTTTAAAAAAAACTATATATATAATTTCAGAGAGGAAGGGAGATGAAGAGAGAGATAGAAACATCAGTGATGAGAGAGAATCATCGACCAGCTACCTCCTGCACATCCCCCACTGGGGATCAAGCCCACAACCTGGGCATGTACCCTTGACTGGATCAAACCCAGGACCCTTCAGTCCACAGGCTGACACTCTATCCACAGAGCCAAACCGACTAGGGCGCACCTCTTTTTTTTTTTAAATCTAGTTAACTTCTATTTAAGAGATTTTGGTATTCTCTCTCTTATTTTTACTTTTTTTTTTTTAAAGAAAGAATGTGGTCTTATAAGACACCAATTTTTCCATATTTTTGAGATTTGCTTTGTGGTAAAATGTGCAGCTTAGCTGGGTTCTAGGGAAGACAGCAATTAAGTGTCTACTGGAGTATGAACTCAAGCTTATGTGGGAAGAATCCACTTACTCATGTGATTTTGCTGGCAGATTCAGTTCCTTGTGGTTGTAGGAAGGAGAGCTTCAGTTTTTTGTTGGCTATTAGGTGATGGTCACCCTCAGCTCCTAGAGGCCACCCACAGTTCCCTGCCATGTGGCCCTCTCCATAGGCAGCTCACGACATGGCAGCTTGCTTCTTCAGAGCTGCCAAAGGGAGAATCTGTTACAGCACATCTGTTAACAAGTAGGATCATGGGAGTGACAACCCCTCACGTTTGCCATATTTATGAAAACCAAGACACAGGTCCTGCCCACACTCAAGGAGAAAGGATTACACAAACCGATGAACATCAGGATCATGGAGGGTGGGTAGAGTCATTTTAGAGTCTGTCTGCCACACCCCTTATATTATAAGAATTTATTTGTTTGCATGTTTTAGATTCTATAACTGTACTAATATTACATCATGAGTGATTAAAGAGGTTAAACTCTTGCCTGCATTGATATCTTGCAGGCATTTCCAACTTTGTATGATCTCTTGCAGTTTTCTTAACTTCTGTGTCTCAACTTTCTCATCAGTATGGTAAAAGCATCTACCTCATAGAGTTGCTTTAAGGATTAAATAATAATAATAACATATTTGAAACACTTAGAATAGTGCCTGATACATATTAAGTGCTCATAATCATAGAAAATATAAATATATAATAGAACAATTGTAAAGGTAACTTTAAAAATAAATATTAAAACAAATTTATAAATATTAAAAATATATAAAACAAATTTAAATAAGCAACATTCTAATGAGTTCTGATATTTCTGGAAGTGGTTTTATGTCCCTTCTACAGTCCACAGACACCACTTTGAAGATCATTGTATAAGCTGTCATGCAGGCTATAGAATTCTGGCAAAAATCCAATTCATGAAGTAGAATAGCTACTCATTTACATAAAATCACAGAATTCTAAGGCTGGAAGACAACTTCTGAACCATTTTCCCCAACCTTTACAGTTTAATGGATAAAGTATCAGAAATCCAGAGAGATTAAATGCTATGCTGGAGCTAAAGTATCAGAAATCCAGAGTATTGGAAGAAGTGGATGGAATCTCCTTGGAGCTCAAAGAAAGAAACCATGAGAAACAAGCACACACACACAAACAGTTCTACTTTTTACCCAGCCACCAGTAAAACAATCTGTCTCCAAATCAACACTATCATTATGTACCAGATGTTCCTGAAAAAAATCTTACCAGTTTTGGTGATGGTCATTTTAGATAGTCTGATATCTGACTTCCATAATAAATAAAAATCTTTTTTTTTTTTTTTTAGAAAACCCATAAATAAGTTGTGTTGAGTTGGAGTTATGATACCTTTTTATAGGGAATAATCCCCATAAAAATAAAAATTAAATATCACTTAATCATAGTGGCATGATAGATGATAGATAATATTATACCAATCCAATGGGCATTGTTAGATGATTAGAGGCCCGGTTTAGGGTCCTACATAATTATACTTCCTATCATCTCAGAGACTTTGGTGCCTTTTGTTAATCAGTATCACTCTAAACCACTGTGGGACATTCAGCCAATCAGACCATTCAATTACTGTGGTTGAATGGTCCTGACCTCATGAATATGAATAGAGGATGTACACAATAGAGCAGTATTTTTAATGACAATGAAACTGCCATGAGGGATGAAAGAAAGTGTGGATTTAAAAAAATAATTAAAATTGCAATGAGAAAAATCATAATTAGCTGTGAGGATTACATATACTTGTTAAAACATTCCTCACTTGCCTTTTGGACAAAGAGGCAGAGTGAGTCATTTTATACTTCCTTTCCTTTAGATATGGATGTCCCAGTTGCTGGCAGCTGGACCTATCTTGAATTTAAATAATGTAAAGATCCATGTAAATATTTGGAAAACAGAAGCAGTGGGTGAGAGTTTAGATGGGCTCTTGAACCATGTGTCACAAGGTTTAACTTAGAAATATAAAACTTGAATGGTGTCCAATCAATATGTCATGGTTCAAAGGCAGTGCAATATGAAGAGTGTCAGTCAAAACCCTCAGACACTGTGGCACTACACAACAGTGTGAAGGAAGAGACTCTCAAATGTGTTATATTTATAGTTATTCCACTTTCATCCCTTCTAAAAGTGCTATGCTTTTGATTACAAAGATGCAAAAAATAGAGCAAAGTGACATAAATTGTAATCATTTGAGAAAGATAAAAGAAATACAAGAGCTGGGTCATAACTAAAAACATGGATGAAGTCAATGTATAAACATGCATACTATGAAATTTTACAAAGAGGAGGTTGGTATGATCTGAATTTATTCCCAGGGTCCCAAAGGTTATAAGGTTTGCATAAGGAAAGCAAAGTCTTAAAGATATTCACTAATTAGTGTCCACTCTAAACACGGTCTCCTTGCTTAACCCTAGCATCTGTCCTCACCAGTTGAGTCTTCTATCAATCTCTCCCTGATTGTTGCCATTGTACAATGCAAGCATAGTTCATTGTATAGTGAACTTGTAAATTTTGAAAAATATGCAGGGCTGCATGTAGTAGGCGAAAATCAGATTGGATTACTATTTGAATCACATGTCAGTGGCAAATGAGGATAGGGCACAGTTACATTAGTTAACAACTAAATAAGGGAAAATGGATGAGGAAGACACCACTGTTGTAGGCTTCAAAGGCGAAATATTTGAATATCAAAGGATTAAGAAAAGCCCTTGGGAAAATTGATGAAGCTCTTGAATATTTCTGAAGTAATGACCTTCTATATCTTACTATGGAAGTCAAATGTGAAAGATGTCTTACTAAGCTACATATAATTTTATCAGAAAAAAATGCCACATAAAAAAACATAAAATTTTTTGTTTCATAAATTAATGCATAGTTCCTATGTGTGTTAAATAGTAAAGAAAATCAACTTTTTAAATAATTTTGCTTTTTGAAATATAATTTCTATCAACCGCTTTCCTATTTTCACTCTCTACTTAGTCGTCATGATAATTTACTAGAAAATTTTGGTTTCAGATTTAAGAGGTTCTATTTTTAGTATTAATTATTGCTAATAATTAATGCTTATATGTGCCTGTAAGAGTAGAGCCCTATTTTCCAGTAGCAAAATCCAGGAGCAAAAGACAATCAGTTATATGAGTTATAGTGTCCCTGAGATGAAAACAAGTCAGTTGCTCAGGTTTGAAAAGTCACATTTATTCCTGGGATCAAGCCTGGAATTGCACAACCAGGATCCTGTTAGATGTAAAACAAACAAACACACACACAAACACCAAACATGTTCTTGTAGCAAACACAGCCATGATTTCTATGGAGTTATGTTCTTGAATAGCTTATAATATAAGCTAATGGTTCTCCACCAGGGTCCAATTTTTAGTTTAAATTATACAGGATTGACCTGTTTTTGCCTGAATGGCCAATGCTTAGATAATCAGGTTTAATCCAAAAGAGATTTTAGAGTTTTGTAAAGCAGTGTTTCCTCAGGATGTGTTCCAGGAATACTGGTTCTGAAAACTCTTCTAGAGCAAAAAGGGGTTGAGGGAAATTCTTCATAATCAAACAAGTTGGGAAAGACTGCATGGTATTCATGGAGATCCCCAGGGCAGGTTGTATAGCATGGTGTTGAAAGTCCAGATTCTGGAGCCCAAGTACCTGGGTTTTATCCTGGCTTTTCTGTTTACTAACTTATGTCCTGAGACATATTATTAACCTTTCCATACCTCAGTTTCTTCATCTGAAAAATGGGAATAAAAATAGCAGTACCTTCTTTATAGGGTTACTGTTCTGGTTAATTCATCATGCAAAATGCCTGGCACCAGCAACTGCGATCTAAGTATCAACTATAGATTTATCTTGTCTAGTAACCAGCTCAATATTATTAAATTCTGAGTTTCACAACATGTCACTGAAGCATCCTTTCTTCCTGAGAACAGCTATTAACATGCTGGAAACAAGCTGTGTAAAGATTCCAAAACTGTAGTTTTTAAATAGATGTGCATATCACAATCATTTATAACACTTTTTGATCTTTATTGTTGAAAGTATTACATATGTCTCCTTTTTTCATCACCAATCCCTTCTATCCTGCCCCCACCTCCCACACTAGGCCTTCACCACACTGTTGTCTGTGTCCGTGGGTCATGCATGTATGCATACAAGTTCTTTGGTTGATCTCTTCCCACCCACCTACCCCTGCCTTCCCTCTGAGATTTGTCAGTCTGTTCCATACTTCTATGTCTCTGACCTATTTTGTTCATTAGATTCCACATATGAGTGAGATCATGTGATACTTATCCTTCTCTGACTGGCTCATTTCAATGGACCTGGAGAATTTATAACATTTAAAAAAAAGAAAATACCAGTCCTCCACCCCAAACCAAGATATTGAGTCAATGATGTAGAGTAGATATGATTATCTAAATTTTAGAAAGTTCCCCAGGTGATTCGGAGATGGCTCTTAACCATTATGAGGAGCAGTGGAACTTGCTAGAAATATGAATATACTTAGTCCACACTTCAGACCTATAGGTTAGAAACTCTTTTGTGGGTCCATCAATCACCTAAAGGTGATTCTGTTTGAGAACTGCTGATGTGGTGAAATGAGCAGAACTCTACTGAACTTCTCTCCGATTTCAGAAAGATGTGATACCTTTAATATAGATTTCAGAGAGTCTGAAGTTATTACCCTGCAAAGAAGAAAAGCAGTGAATTCTTTTTATCTTGCCAATTAAATTCCAAACCAATGGTTTCAGAAATCAGCTGAGCTTGGATGAAAATGAGCATTGTACCTACAAAGGACCTGCATTTAAATAGAAGGCCATCTGGGGAGGTTTTGTACACAGCCAGCTTAGCTAAACTGAACCATGTATCAAAGAACCCCATTTCCAGTGTGATTCTGAGTAAAAGCAAGCCAAAAAAGAAATACACGTAGATTGCGAAGGTGGACGGGAAGCATCAGACCTTAACTCTCTAAAGGTCAATGAAAGGTGTCAAGTGTGGTTGAAGCCTTTGCATATTGTGGCATGTTGTTGATCTGCCTTATTCACAGATGCAAGTACCTGTGCCCACAGCTGCTCTACCTCCCTTCAGTTCTTAAAGCCTAGACCAGATTTGTGTGCAGCTCCTCCGTGAAGGTCTCAAGGGTCTTCTGAAGTCATTTACATCATTGGGGCTAAGATATGGGTGCCAGGTTGTCCCCACTCTCTTCTGTTTCACATTCACCTTCTTCCTTGTTGTCTGCCCTGTTGACCTGCAGTGACCTGAGGCCCCCACTCAAGGCACAGGCATCTGCCATTCATACATTTTTTGACCAGCCAATTTCCCCAGTGTTTGTTGGTGAGTCTCTCATATTGGATCCCACAACTGCCCCCTTTCAGACTTGCATTTACCACATGAAATCACTGAACTTATACACAAAAGTGTGTGCTGTATTTTTCTATATGTGTGTGTTTACTTGTATAGCAGGTCTATACAACTGTAAACAAAGGATTTTGTATTCCAAAAAAAATGTTTTGATGAGATTAGCTATCTGTAAATGTCCCCTTAAGATAGTTTTCCAAACTGAAGCAGGAAGAATAAACAGGTTTTAGCTTAGTCTTACTGTGAATGTTCACTATATGCCAGGTCTTACACTAAATGCTTTTCACAGATTATCCTTCAATTCTCACAGCCTTATCAGGTTGGTACTCTCTTTTCTCCCATTTTACTTACTAGGAAACTGAGGCTCAGAAAGCTTCCATAGCTGACCAGATTCTGAGTATTTGAGGGATGTTTTTGTTATACTTCCTTCCAAACAGTTGAGAACAGAAATCTGACTCATACAATAAATCCCATTGCTTCAACTCCATGTTCGTTAAATAAACTTATGATTTGCCCATTCTTAGACATATTTTTTCTTATTGTGAAAATAAAATATTTATTGGAGAAAATTGGACAATTTAGTTAAGTGTAAAGAAATGAATAAAATCACCCAGAATCACATCAATTAGGTAATTCCTTTAAAAAATGACTTTCTGCTGCTTCTACTTCCTATAAAAATAAAGTCTGTTTTTATAGGTTTTCTGCTCTCACCACTTCTTATTTTAAATGCACGTCTGTTTCCATTAAACATAAGATGACTTCCATTTAAGTTTTATGTAAGAATGGACTCTTTGGTGTGAATACAATTATCTGATATTTGGAATGCATTCATTTAGTTAATGATTAACATGCCAAGAAAAGAGCTTAAGACAATAAAAAAAAAAAGTAGTGGTGGTGGAATTTGCCTTTAATGATCTCTGATCAGGTTTTTACTTGGGTTCTGAAAAAAATCTTTTACACTCTTTTTTATGGAGATGCCACAAAGTCATGGGGGCCAAGATTTGCTGTTGTTAATATGACCTTTAGTAATGCTAAATTTAAGTATGAGAGGCTTATGAGGCTCCCTCTGGCATAAAACTCCCATGGTTTCCTGGGATCACCATCATAAATGGCTCCTTTATGGGAGGAACTAACCAATAGGTCAGCGAATAGCAACAACAAATGTTCAATGACTTTTTTTTTTGCACTTCTTTGTGTTTTCAAGTGATATAAAAGATAAGTGAGTTCTACATGTATAGATCATCATTTATTGTGAGTTCCCACCCCTTAATATATAGTCTTGGGAATGATGAACTCCATTGTCATTGTGGCACTGTACAGTTACCGTATTTTCCGGCGTATAAGACGACTGGGCGTATAGAAGATTTTCCTGGGTTAAAAAGTCGTCTTATATGCTGGAAAATATGGTATCTAATAGGAAAGTGAGAGCCATCCTGTTTTTTAAGTAGCGCTCACCAGGCCAATTAATTAAATGAGTGTAAATGCCTACAACTGAGAGATTCAGCCCCAAGCTAGGCTCTGTAATGATATCAGAATATAAGATGCTAAGAAAATGAAAAGAGATCAGGAAAAATAAAGAAAGGCAATTTTAAAGAAAATACAAATATGATTCCACTTATATGAAGTATCTAAAATAGTCAAACTTGTAGACGTGGAGAATATGATGGTTGCTAGGGGATGAGAGGAGGGAAAAGTGGGAGTTGCTCAATGTTATAAAGTTAATTATACAAGATAAATAAATTCTAGACATCTCTCCAACATAGAACCTATAGTTAACAACACAGTATTGTGCACTTAAAAACTTCTTAGGAGGGTTGTTCTTATAGTAAGTGTTCTTAATGCACAAACATGCACACACACATTAAGTAAAAGGACACTAGAAATCTTTTGGAGGTGATGGATATATCTATTTTCTTATTTGTGTTGATGGTATCATAGGTATTCACATATCCCAATAGCAGGAAGCTTTCACTGACTAAAAAGCTAAGTACCTAGAAAAAATGGGTATCTCTATTAGTATCTGTATATCTAAATCAATTAGGTGAGGTAATAGTATATAAACTACCTAACACCCCATTTTCACACTGTACAAATACTATAACCCAAATACCCTTGAGTGGAGAGTTGCTCAGTAGAGTAAATACTTAAGCAAGGAACCTCAGCAATTCATGTTGGCCAAATAAATATGGATTTCACATGCCTTTTCAGACATTTTTTCCCCTAATCTTTTCCATCCACAAAATTTTGATGCCTCAGATATACTGTATACTAGAGGCCCATGAAATTCATGCACGGGAGGGGGGTCCCTCAGCCTGGTCTGCACCCTCTCCAATCCGGGACCCCTCGGGAAATGTCTGACTGCCTCTTGCAATCCGGGACCGCTGGCTTCTAGCCGCTCACCTGCCTGCCTGCCTAACTGATCACCCCTAACCCCTCTTGCCTGCCTGCCTGCCTGATCACCCCTAACTGCTCCCCTACTAGCCTGATCACCTCTAACTGCCTCTGCCTCACCTTAGAGGATTCCTTCCTCTGGCCGGTCGCAGGCACCCAGGACCCGGGCTGGCTTCGCCCAGGCTGGCCGCAGCCACAGGAGACTGTGGGCAGGCAGCTTCACCTGGGCCTCAGCAGCAGGTGCCCAGGACCGCAGGGCGGGTGGCTTGTCCCTCTTCCGGGCTGCAGGCACAGGCACTGCCCCTGGTGCCTGGGACTGCAGGGAGTGCAGCTTGTCCCTCTCCTTCCTCTCTCGCAAACTCATTTGTGCCTGGCTGTTCCCCATTCCTCTCTCCCCAGTGTTGAGTGTCTGAACCTTTACTGTGTGATGGCATGAGGGTGTGATGATCATTTGCATATTAGCTCTTTATTATATAGGATATTTGTAAATATACAATGACCTTTCAATATACCATTGTAATAGCTATAAACTTTTGGTTCCCTTCAAAGACTGTTTGCCCCTATAGGGGCAATATCACCCTGCATTTATAATGCATGCTTTAGATTAAGGAACAATTGATAGCAAAATCACTAAATGTGGGCCTTGGAGTTGAAAAAAAAAAGTGTTCAGGTCTTGATTGCAATTCCTGGATGTGTACATCTGGAGTCACTATAAGATCTACAGAAAGACAAAGGAGAATAATACTCTTCTCACATGAAATAATAAGAGCCTGCACTTAGCATCTCTATATCCATCTTCTAAATGCTTGGCATCATTTCCTCAAAAATCCAATGAACTTCCTATTATCTTCACATTGAAGATAAAGAAACTGAGGCACAGAGAGGCTGAAAAAAATTTGTTCAAGGCCGAACAGCTAAAAAGCAGTGAGTGGTGAGCTGGAATTAAGTTGTCTAAATCTAGTCTTTGATTTTAATTACCACTTTAAACCTTCTCTTAATACATTAGCCACTGAGGTTAGGTCTTGCTTTATGAGCAAGAATGTGCACAAAGGAAAATTCATAGACTCACAAAAATATAAGGTTGAGTTTCATCTCTTTTATGGACATAGTTTTTATAATTTCTTGGAAAAAGTCAATGCAAATAGTAGTAGTAAAGTAACAGTCCATTTTATTTAATGGAGAATTCTACTGCATATTTATTTCTAAAATGCTATACTTAAATTTTAATAAAAGAAATGCATGGAATTGATCCATTATGGAGGACTGACCTTCCTTCCCCCCTCCCCCCACATGAAATTCTCACTCCAGATATTCAAAACATTCATTTGGAATCACATATCTTAAGATATAATCACCAATCAAGTGCTAGGTAACCCTGAAAAGTTAAATGAGTTACAGTCAACTCTTTTTATGTATCAATTTAATATTCTTGGTTCTGATCATTAGGGAGAGGGTTTAGAGGCCTAAAGAATTTGTCAGTTTTCTGTGTAATAAATTTAAATCTCATGAATTTAATGATGATGCTTGGGAGCAACACATTTAGCTAATAAGTGAGCATAGCTAACTGTTAAACTACAACTCAGAAACATTGATAATAACAATAACCGGCCATTACTGAATTCTTGTCCTGGGCCAGACCTTGTGCTAAATCTTTTGTTTTCTTTTATTCAATCCTTAAAATAGCCCTATGGGGTAGAAGACACTTCCTGTTATTTTTCTATTTTATAGGTAAAATAACAGGATTGGGAGAGCAAAATAAATTGTCTAAGGGCAAAAAACTAATGAGTGTCAATGCTAACTAAATGCAAGCCCATGCAGCATTTTGTTGTCTTCTATCAATGTATTGTTATGTACTAATGATAAAAATAATACTTATTTAGAAAAAAATTTGAGTGTATTTAGAACAGTATTTCACTAACTCAACACATATTGATTGACCTACATTGTGCTAGCTTTGAGGTTACAGAAAGATCAAAATAGAGACATTCTCTGCCATCCTGGGATTTACATTTGGGAGCCAGGGATTAGAAATAAACAAATAATCACAGAAATAACTTTGGAAGTGCAAGCATTAACAAGGAAAATTTTTGGTGCTACAAGAAAGTATACTGCAGGTACTGGTTTAAACTGAAAAGTGACCATCATATGAAAGATAAACATTCATCAGAAGTTGAAAAGATGATTACTTTGTGATGTAAGGATATGTGTGGGACACAGAAGACAATGCAAATGTGACTCAAGAGAAAGCTCCAACCCCATGCAGATACCTGTACACTTGCAAAAGTAATGATTCAATATGGTTTTCTGAACATATCTGCAGAGAAAGAAGGCACGTGTCTGCCCTACATATGGATAAAGAACAATCAATGGACTTCATGAAAGGCTAATAAAGAGCTGAAATTTAGGACATTAAGAACTGTATTGAATGAGTCAAATTAAATACACTTCAAAACAAATGAATACTCTAAGCTTGAATTTAGCAGAACACCAAATCCTGAGAGCTTCAGAATTAAGAAGTTAATATTCATCCAAGACTTTGAAAAGTTTCTGCCTTCCAATTATCATAGAAAAATAGCAAAATCATTGTGGCTATCATTTAAAATATACTTCCTTAGAATGATCAAACATGATTTTCTATCTTGCTTCTTTTGACTTCCAAGGAATTACTGCAATTAATGTTTGTCTATCCTTTCTGAGTTTCATATAGTCCTAATATATAAAAACCCAGGGTCCGTAACATCCCCAACCGGAAGTCAGTACTGGGTTTCTGTGGCAACCCAGCACTGACTGCTTTGGCTGCAGGAGCCCAGACTCAGCACTGACTGCTGCGGAGGCTGCGGATCAGGCCCAGAGAGAGGCCTGGGGTGAGAGAAGCAGGGTCTGATTTGTAGCCTTCATGGCAGCTGTTGATCAGCACTTGCCTCTCTCTTTTGCTTCGGGCCTGGCCAGCAGCCTCGCCTCTCTACCTCTCTGGCCTCCACTGGGGCTGCTGATCAGCCCCGCCTCTCTGATCAGGCCCATTGATAGGCCCAGAGATGCTGACTGGCATAGAAACTGACCAATCAGAACCAAATCTGGATGAAGTGTGAGGAGCCAATGGCTGCGTTGGAGGAGGAGCTTTTGATGTTGACTGGCATAGAAACCTACCAATCAGAACCAAATCTGAGTGAAGTGCGAGGAGCCAATGGCTGCCTAGAAGGTGGAGCTTTTGACGCTGACTGGCATAGAAACTGACCAATCAGAACCTAATCTGGGTGAACTGCAAAGGCAGAACCTAAAGTGGGGGCTGAGGAGGGGTTTTAAGGGCAACAGCTGTTTGGTGTAAGAAATCAGTTCAATTTTTTAATGACTGGTTTGGCAGTATAGTGCACATGGCTGGCTATCAGTCCAGATATAGGGATTATGTATTTTTGTCTGCTAAGAGCATTTCCTCTTTATGAAAAAGGCTCCCTCCCCCCATTTAAGCAATCCTATCCTATATAATCTATCTATACTACTAAAAGGGTAATATGCTAATTAGACTGGGTCAACTGGCCATCTTCCGGATGTCCAACTTCTTTCCAGACAAAGCCATAGTGGTGGGGGCCGAGGCAGAGGCTGTTAGGGATGATCAGGCTGGCAGGGGAGAGCAGTTAGGGACGATCAGGTAGACATAGGTAGTTAGGGGAAATCAGGCTGGCATGGGAGAGCAGTTAGGGATGAGATCAGGCTGGCAGGGGAGGGCAGTTAGGGGCTATCAGGCAGGCAGGCAGAGCCAGTTAGGGGTGATCATGCAGGCAGGGGGGCAAGTTAGGGGTTATAAGGCTGGCAGGGAGACAAGGGAGGGGCGATCAGGCTGGCTGGCAGGTGAGTGGTTAGGAGCCAGTCATCCCGGATTGCGTGAGAGATGTCTGACTGCTGGTTTAGGCCAAATCCCTGTGGGTCCCAGATTGGAGAGGGTGCAGGCTGTGCTGAGGAATCCCCTCTATGAATGAATTTCATGCACCAGGCCTCTAGTTTCACAATATAATGAACATGTAGCTTTATTTCTGTTCATTTACACATAAAATACATCTTACTATGAAAACTATTCTTCACATTGCTTATTTTGCTCTTATCAATCTATTTTGAAGATTGAGTTCATTCTTTACCTCTTTTCACCACTACATAATACTCCATTATATGATCTACCATAATTTATCATTACTCTCTTGGAGAACATAAATATTCTTTCAGTTCTTTAGCTTTTACAACCATGCTGCAATGAATTACCTTGGAAATATATATTACTCATGCATAAGTATATCTATAATATAAACTCTGCAAGGCTTAGTCCCTTTCTACTTTTTCTAGATATTGCCAAATATCTCTGATTCTCTTTCCCCACAACTTTCCAATTAAGTGTACTCTCAAACTTTTGAATTTTTATCATTGTGATGTGTAGGGGAAAATATTCTCACCAGTTTATTTTTATGTTGCTTTTATTTTACCTTTAATCAATTTGGTACCTCTTAGTAAGTCTAAGCAACATTTATGGGTGTGTTTGTTTTCTTTTTTCCCTGCCTGGTCATATACCATTCCATTTTGAATTAAATCACTGGTCTGTTTCTAATCAAAGTTTTGTTTTGCAATATCACAAAATTAAGACATCTATATATTTTTTAAAATCTTACAATAGCTCTAAGCAGCTGGGCTAACTTGCCTGAGCAGATTTGCTTAAAATAACTCAAACTAAAAACAAGAGCATTATGGAAATTAAGAGAAATAGTGCTTCAACTTAACATAAAATTCCAAGTTTTTAAATAAATTTGTATTGTACCACTTTTTTTGTGTGGCCATGGGTTTTTTAAAGCACAACCTGAAGAGAGAAAAATGTATTTAACTTTTTAAATAAGGAAACTAGAAAAAAAAAGCACTTTTTTTCTCAATCCCTATTATATGCCTTAAAGTAACAATTGATCTTTTAAGTTTAATCAACATGTCATCTCCATCTTAGATCTTCTCAAAGAAGGAGTCGTAAAAGGGATAGTAAAAGTAAACAATATTAAATGAGAGACTAATCTGTAAAGGAGTGATTAATTTGTGGAATTATCTGGACATCTTCCTAAGTATTTTCTTGACCTCAGTCTAACCAGAATTACAGATTATTAAAGTAAATACACAATAAAGGCCAAGGTTAGTCCTCATGTAGTAAGTGGTGAAAGTAAAAACAGATCTCTTCTTTTTTTACTGTTATGACCACTCTTTGTCTGATACATAAGAGAGTTTGTTAGTGGTCAAGATTCTCCAGCTACTAAAGGGCTGATCACAGCATCCCTGAATAACATTATCTATATAATAAAAGCCTAAGCGACCATTACGGTGGAACAACCAGAGCGACCAGTCACTATGATGCGCACTGACCACCAGGGGGCAGATGCTCAATGCAGGAGCTGCCCCTGGTGGTCAGTGTGCTCCTGCAGGGGGAGTGCAGCTCAGCCAGAAGCCGGGTTCATGGCTGGCAAGTGCAACGGTGGTGGCAGGAGCCTCTCCCACCTCTGCGGCAGCACTAAGGATCAGCGAGCCAAGCAGTAAGGAGCAGTGAGCAGGTGGGCTGTAAGAAGCAAGGGGTCCCAGACTGTGAAAGGGATGTCCTATTGCCAAGTTAGGCCTGATCCCTGTGGGGAGCGGGTCTAAGCCAGCAGGAAGACATCCCCTGAGGGGTCCCGGACTGCGAGAGGGCACAGGCTGGGCTGAGGGACACCCCTCCCCCCAGTGCAAACATTTCATGCACCAGGCCTCTAGTTATCTCATAATAGATTCTTTGTTTGACTGTCTTGACTCTCTCCCAGGAATCCAATGCACGTGTTCTTAGCCTATCTTGGAAAACCCTAGTTATGTATAGATATGTCTAAAAGAAAAGTCTGGTCTATTTTTCTTTTCTGCCATAGGCGTTACACTCAGTACAATCCCTATATATACTTTGACACAATGGCTTTGCTTATCAGATGAATCAACAGATGCTCTGTCTTGAATATTGATGTTTGCATCTTTTCAGTTCTTTGTTAGAGTGGGTTCTCAGGCTGTGGAATTTCTAGGGACAGTTATTTTTAAAAATTGCTACTACATCTGCTCTTTACCACTCTTTATGCTTCTCACCATCCATCCATGAATTCTTAGAGATAATGAGCTGTGGTTCTGTGCCTTCAATTCCTTAAGTGCCATATGATGTATCATTAAGGCTCATAGCGACGATAGCTACATCCAATTTACTCACAGAATCTCCCTATTTTTATGGTGGCTTTTGATTCTCCAATCACAAATACCTCTTATTTTAGATCATATATTACCTTCTTTATTATTTTTTTTAAAGAAAGTCTACTCAAAAATGCCCCTGAATTATTGAGAATATTCTGTCGTTTCAATGTCATTGATTTAGGAACATTTAAAATGGATAACCCACATAGTCTTAAATATACTCTGATATGTTTTACAAAGATAATAGAAGACATTAAAGAGTTCAGTTGAAATAGGAAATCTCATTAGCATGTGTTGATAATAATGTCTATTTCTATGAAGAGATCTCAGATATTGGAAAGCATAATGCCCACCAGGAGACAGTAGTCTGCTCTCTCCCACTCCCTGCACTCTTTTCTGTCTGTTTTGCACCCTGCACACAGAGAGCTCATTGCTCTTTCATTTTGCACAGAGGCCACAATAATTTTTCTTGACATGGCAATTACTTTTTAATCTGGTTAGCATAGACTGTAATGGAACCATGCTGTAAAACATCCTTTCTTGTTTACTCTTTTATTTTGCTTTTAATTTATTGCCTTGATTTCAATCCCTTTTATAAAACCATTAAACCTCAATTACTCACTTTGAAGTCAATCACTAATCAATCCATTCATTTTTGTATTATGGGGAGTAGGGATAGCAGTTACAAAGAATGTCTGTATTTCATTAAAGTTTGTGATAAAGGTCAGGTTGTTCTAGGGTCTACTGTCTGAAGACTTGGGAAAACTCTATGCAAAGAAAGGGATAATCTCTGGCAGCAGAGGTAACATCCATAACCTGGTTGATGTTGTAACAGGTAGGAAATAGGTAGCACTTAAAACATGCACTGACTCCATGAATTTAAATTAATTAGTAAAGATAAATGAAGAACTGTTACTCTCTTATTGGCAGGAGTCTCCTTTATAAAACTGAATCAGGAAACTCAATGGTAAAAAGAACATATTTTGATAGGATTTTATAATTTTAAAACATGCTTTTGAATACATGTCTTCCCTTGTGTTTTCTTCAATGTGGCTCTTGAGATAGGTAGGAGAAGGCATTGATTTTTCTACTGCATAGATGATGACACTAAATCCTGGAAGAGATTCAATTTGCCTAAAGACTCATAGTTCCTACGTGGAAGATCCAGGAAAATTCTAGATCTTGGTGCCTTGATATATTCTGTTCCATGCCATTCTGGACAGTAAAATATCCAGGGCTTTGGTCTATATGTAGCTCTTTTACTTACAAATGGTGGCTTTCGTGATTGCTAGGTAAGTTTTTCCTCTTAGATTCGATTCTATGAAGACACATAGGAATTCCATGATGCTTTTGGTCCCTGGCAGTGGTGTACTAGTAAATATTTCTCAAAAAAGAGACAAGAACAAAAACAAAAACCTGATTTGTAGATTTTCTGACTCCTGTGGTATAAATACTATCACCATGACAGATTTTAAGCTCACCCAAAAGATCTCACAGAACTCTGAGCTGGAGGAAAGGCATACAAGTGGTTCTTCTAAGCCAGGACAAGCCAGCTCCAGCACAATAATACATCACTTCATTGTTACAAGTGAGGATCCTCTGGACCACAGCTGTGAGGTCTGCTTTTCTGAGGACACAGATGCAATATTTCAAGAAATGTGGTACATATATGAAAAACAGCAAATTTGATCACTCCACAAACATTTAAGAATATCTATAACATGTATGGCTCTGTATTGGGCACTGTGATGGTATAAGGAATAGGATCAGGTCCGCCTCAAGAACTGTATAATTTAGTAAAGGTAAGAGACATGGACACAATCAACAGTAATTCAGGGGAAAGTCTACCATGTGCTCCAATGGCAGTGCATTGGAACAGTATGTTAATACATTCTTCTTAGGGGAACTGGTGAAGAAAGAATCCATTGATGAGTTAGTAGTTGTACTGAACAATAGAAAAGTAAGTCGTTTTCAACAAATTTGTGATAGTAAAAGCGTTTCGAGATTAAAGGGGAAATTAAAAAAAGCAAAGGAAGAATTCTGAACACACTATTTGTGGAATTACAAAGGCTAGTTTAAACAAAATGATGAGTGAGGAACTTAGCCTTGAGAGTCCATCTGAGTTTGGTCTTTCTCAAAGTGTGGTCTGGGCCTACCAGTGTTCAAATCATGTAGGAAACTTTAAAAAAAATATAAAAATCTCATGAACCCACCTCTGGTCTATATTCAGAATCTTTCTAGCTCATCATGCATGATAAAGTTTATCAATCACTGTGTATCAAGAATAAAATAAAAAATTTGGGAGAATTTGAGTAAGAAAATGTTATTTTAGAGAAAAAATATTCTGGGAGCAGCATGGAGTCTAGGAAATAGAAAGAATGTATTGGAATTGGAGACCAAGTTGGATTTAGTCAAGAGATAATGAGGGTTGAAACTAGAGTGGAGGTCAGTGAAATGAAAAGGATCATGTAGATTGAAAAAAATAGTTTAGGGGTTCTAAACCTTGAGTCCCTAGACACCTATAGGGTACCTATATGGTGGGATCTGTGGGGTCTGTTTATTTCTAAAATGGACTATTTAAAAAAATTAAAAAGAAAAGTAAAATAAAAAATGATGGCTTATAAAATCTTATACAATTGAGTGGATTATTCTATGGGGAAGATTCATGGTTTCACAAATTCTCAGAGGAGTCTATAAACCACAAAAAGTTGGAAAACTATTGTTTTAAAGGTAAAACTGGCTGTGATGGAGAATTGATTAACTGGGTTTAAGGAAGGGGATGGGTATTAAGGGACAGAAAAAAACACACAAAACAATAAAAAGACCAATAGTTTCCAACCTGAAATCAATGGGAGATTTATATTATTATTAGTCAACATAAGAACAGTGAGAAGAGAAGCTTTATTGGAAAATAAAATACTCTTTTATACAGAACAAGCTTAATATATTTTCACTTCATCATTATAAAAATGTCCCTCAGGATCATAGAGAGGTCATAGGACACAATCCTATACAATAAAGAGGTGATATGCAAATTATCCCTCACATCATCACAAGATGGCTGTGCCCACAGTGGAGGCGGGGTTCCCATAACAAAAGTTGGCTGTGCCCACAGTGGAGGTGGGGTTCCCATAAGGAGCTATCATCAGGCACCTGAGGTTGTGTGGCGCCGGGCCAGGGTCGGGGAACCTGAGGCTGTGCCCCCCCGCCCAGCAGGGCTTGACAGGGGACCTCAAGGTTCACTCCCTGCCCCAGTGCTGGGCTAGGGGACCTTAGGCCATGCCCCCCACCCTAGTGCCAGGCCGGGGGACCTCAGGCTATGCCCCCCGCACGGCAGGGCTTGACGGGGGTGGGGCCAGCCGGGTCTGGGTTTCGAGGCATGTGTGGGTGGGTGGGGACTTGACTCTGGGTCCTGTGACGCACCCCAGACTCTGACAGGAGAAAGATTTTTATATACATTTTACTAATTTTCTTTCATCTCTGACACTTCTATTATAGAGAAAGGGCAAATAGCAATATTAAAATATTTCCTCTAATTAATTCCCTTTTAATGTGCATGATTTCATGCACCAGGCCACTAGTGATAAATAATAACATATTATTCAGTGCTAAATATTTATTGGGTGCTTGCTAAGCCCTTTACATAATTCTTATTTGATTCTCACAAGAACCAATTAGTGAATACTATTGCAATACAGAAAAATCAAGTTCATAATATTAAGTGATTTTTACTAAGGCCACAAACCTTGTAAATGGTAAATACAGAATTCAGACCATGGTGGTCTTCCCAACTGGCTAGAGACCATATTTTGAACTCTGCTATAGCTTACACCTTGGCATTCAGCAGTTGAAAATGAGGTTGATTTGAGCAAAGAGATACTGATGCTTTCATGGGAAAGAAGCTTAGCTACAGCATCCACTGGATTTTCCACACATTTAAGGACAGTGTTCTCTTGGACTAAATTGGAAAAGAGAAAATTGCTAAGGCAAAAAGATGTTGGTGGTAGCATGATAAATGTAAATCAGAATTATCCTACGTATTCTAGCTTCTCTTGGATCAATCTCTACACCAAACTTGTTCTCTACACTATTTGCTTCTGCTCATCTTTTCCTATTAAAATGTCACTAGTTTGATTTGAAAGCCCATAAATGAGAATTTATTGCAGTCAGGTATTCCTTTAAAAAGCCTTGTGATTAAAATAAAATTGTTTGAACAGTGTGATAGACATACAATTTTAGCATAACATTAAATATAAGCATTTCATAGAAACATATAACTATTTAAATAAGACCTGTTACATGTATAAAGCTATATTTATTTCCTAAGTTATTTTCCACTGCCTTATATTGCAATAGAGGCTAGAGTAGCATGGGTTCCAAGTATTTTATTCTTATTCCTTTAGATAGATGGTTTCCTTGGCATAGAGTGAAAAGAACTGAGAAAAAGCACAGCAAGACTCTGATTGTATGTTAACTCACTTTCTAGTTAGCTAGATTGTCCTGGTGGGGTTGGGAGTAGAGAGGGAGAGTTCTTAGTAGGAAAATGGAGAGCTGAGAGTGGTAATTGAAAAGGAAGTGGAATTCTGTTAGATTCTCTGTATACTTTTGGATTTTGTATTAGTGATTAGGAATTATAAAAATGTAAAAGGTAGATGAACAATATATCAATATAGACCAATAAAGAGGTTTGGGTTCCCTATGCAGTTAAGAGCCTGCGTTATGAGAACACAAAACAACAAGGATGGAGGGTTATGTTTTTCATCTCTATTGATTTTGTTTCTCAGAAAATATATACTCTGACATTGCTGTAATAGTATAAAAGGTAGACTTAATCAAGAACTCCATCAAATCAATAAGGTTTCATGTTTGAAAGGACTTATTCTTCAGAAATGCTATTTAGTCTTCCACCAGATTTGGGAGAATAATAGGTAGGTTTTGTTTTGTTTTATTTTATTTTTCATTCCAGGGAAGAGAATCTCTTCTCTTGGGAAAATAGACAGGAGCTCATTCCTAAATCTGTGGAAGACTTCCTTCCCACTTCTAGTCTTAGAATCCCCTTCAATGGCACCTTTCTTCCAACCCTCCATCAGTCACCAAGCCTTCCCTAGGACTTTCAGGTTTATCTCTGCCTTCCTCTTTTCTCTTCAGTGAACTTGAGCACAAGTCCTCATTGCTGCATACCTACATTTTTTTTTAACTTATCCCCCAACCTAAGCCCAGCTCAGTTATGTTTCATATCAATGCTGCTTTCACAATGGGTCTCCTTCCCAATGACTCTATAATGACTCTGTTGTATGTAACATCAAGTCTCCATTCCTCTGTTCAATTTTCAAGGTCTTTCAATCTCTTCCCCTATCCTTCTTCAGTGTTATTTTTTATTCTCTGTTAAAAACAAGTAACAGGCTCCAAATGGACACTCGGGCTAAGCCCATGACACTGAACCAAAACTTAATACCTGACCTAGTTGCAATTTTGACTTTCCCCAGAAATGTAATCCTAACCGGTCAATCTGGAATATTCTGGTCAGTATCACTGAGGAAATCTTCCTAATAGACTCTATTGTCCCTTGCCTGAAATAATCCTTTTCTTGTTTGTTTGTTGGTTTATGACATCCTTGTTTGTCCAGCTCCTTCTCTGCCTTTAAAAATGTTTTGCTTTATGAAGCCCCCTGCAGCGCCTTTCTATTTGCTAGATGGGATGCTGCCCAATTCATAAATTATTTAATAACATCAATTAGCTCTTTGAAATTTTACTCAGCTAAATTCTGTTTTTTAACATTTTTCTACACATAAGACCTAGGTTTTGTCAGAAAGACCTCCTTACCATATTGCCACTTTCCTATCCTCTAATCCTACTGTGTCATGCCTACTTTTTATTTATTTAAGTTGCTCTCTGGATTTGAAATCCCATCTCATCATTGTGATATATTCAAATGTTAAGACTTAAAATCCAATTCAAGTTTTGGCTCCTCAAGAGAGTATTATTTGAGTATGCCAACTTTCATTTATCTCCTTCTCTGAATTCTAAGAGCACATTTAAAGTCCATGCCAAATGATTCATCTCTCTTGATCAGACACTATTGTTTATATCTCTGCAGTTGCTTTGAGTAGATTAGAATTGCCATTCAACCACATGCTAAACTGCTCAACGACAGTATAAATGCATATTATGCTTCCATATAACTTTCACAGGAAAGGGGACTTAATAAGAACTCAATAAATTCTTAATACTTAATACTTAATCCACAGATCCATAATTTGGACCAATCTAATTGATTCTCTTCAGTGTGTGAGGCATAGCATGATAGAGGGCTTCCTATTGGAGCAGAAAGAATGCTTTCCTGGAAAAGAGAACTCATGGACAGGAATATGTTTGACCAGTGTTCTGAAACATCCTTCTATCATGTCTGCAAAAGCATGTTTTGCCTAGAAAAATTTTCTTCCCTCCAGGCCAACACTGAAGAACAAGTATAAGAGAGTTGATATCTTCTGTAACTCAAAAGACAGAAACATACTCATAAATGACTATCATCTCTTGTTTAAGATTGTTTCCATTTCTATCCTATGAAACACTGGAACAGAGTAGTGATGCATGGAGTAGATAGTCAACTATTAAAAGGTTTGAGAAGAAAATCCTCATAAAGTCACTAAATATGCTGGTCCATGAAAATGGCTAAAGAGCTGGAGGTCAGAGTAGCTGTGACTGCAGATAAGTCTTCTGGCTTCTTCTAATCTATAGAGATTCACTCTCTAATGAGGCTTTTACAGAATATTTGTGACTTGACAGCCCTCAAAATAGTGATCCCAGAGGGGGAAAAAAATGAATGTTTAGTGGCAAATGAGAAGTTAAACCCCTTCTTAGCTTTTCTGTTTTCTTTTGGAGACTCTTTTTCATGTAAATAAACAAATTAGACATTCTGAAATTCAAAGGCCTATACAATGAAAGCAATCGCTGTTCATGATGGATTAGTCTGATGTTTAAAAAGAAGGCAGAAAAAAAAAATGCAAAACAAGCTGCCACCACCAGTTACATAAGAAATAGATCACAGGTGACACTGGCTTCTGTTTCATCTGTGGTAGGTTAAGAAGAAATGCATTCACAGAAGAATACGCTTCACAGGTGTAACCGGTGGGAGGCTTCTGGGCTGTGTTTGTATATTATTCTTTTGAGATCATGTATACACTCCCTGAAATTCTAGTTGCTTAGAATATTTTTCATCTCAAAACTCAAAATCAGGCTCAGATTTATAAACTTCCCCCATATTCTTCATCTTAATATGTTTTCTAAATCCTCATACCCTAAAAGACAGTGGTGAGTCACTTTATTAATAAAGGTTCAAGTAGTTTAAGTGGAAATAAGTCTTGATAGGTTGCCTTTAAATTCTGGGAATAAGTTAACTGTTTATTGGTCATGTATCAAGAATTAGTATGCCTTTAGTTTGTATATGTCTATGTTATTGGTCGTAAAGGTAAAGTCTACAGAGTTGTGGCTTTAATAAAATGTGTTGTAGCACAGACACACAATATATAGGGTAGTTATTTGCCCTTCCAAATACTTTGACATTATCTGGAGTGGACTATGGCAGATTCTAGCAACTTCTAAATTTGATGTCTTCCTCTTTTTGTCATCCACTCCAAGTGGTTAGAAGTGGGGCCTGGATAATTGGTCTTTTCTTCTCCAAGATGCCCATCTACTGCCAGACTGGTCCTTCTAAAGAAAATGTCTAACCAGCTACTCTGCTGTCCACCCCAGCCCTCCACTTCTACATTACGTTCAAATTGTCTAAAAAGGCATTCAGGGGCCTCAACCATCTGACCCCAAACTAATTTGGCTTTATGTAGCTTAAGGGTTAATTTCATCTTATTGCACATTAGAATTTATCAGCACTTTATTATACTGGCTGATCTCCCAACATGACCTGAATTTTTATACCTCCTTGTCTTTACCTTTTTTTTTTTTTACTATGGAGCCAGAAGTCAAAGATTCAAGTTTTGCTGCCACCTTCAAAGGTATGAAACTTTCACAGGTCATTTAACTTTTCTCAGTCTCAATTTCCTTTAAATGGGAATAATAAAATTCACTTAAGTTTCACAAAGGGTTTTGAAGAATTAAGTGAGTTAATTCTGGTGAAAGAAGACATTGTATTTTGGAAACATTATTGGTTAGATGAAGACGATACTCCTGACATGTTGGTCAGGTCTACCAAGAAAAACAGCCTATACCAATTGATTTGGGGATGGTTGTTTGCTTTGTTAGCAAGGTTTTTCAGCCTCAGAACTACTGATATTTTTGGTTGGATACTTTCTTGTGGTGGCTTTCCTGGGCATTGTAGGACAGTTAGCAGTATCACTGGTCTCTACATACTAGATGCTAATAGCATCACCCCTCAAAGATGTGACAACCAAAAATCTTTCCAGATGTGGCCAAATGGCCCTCACCCTGCTTCTTATCCCCAGGGCAGCAGACAGAATCATCCTATTAAGATCTACTGTTAGAGATTTTAGGGATATATTATGTCCACATCATTGTCCTAATATATTGAATGCAATTTTCTAAAAAGATATAGTCCCATCATGAAATACTATGCTGCTGTAAAAAAAAAAAAAAAGAACTCTTACCCTTTGAGACAGCATGGAAGGACCTGGAGGGTGAAATAAGTGAAATAAGCCAGTCAGAGAAAGATAAGTATCACATGATCTCACTCATATGTGGGATCTAATGAACAAAAAAACTGATGAACAAAATAGATCCAGAGACATAGAAGCATGGAACAGATTGGTGAATTTCAGAGGGAAGGTGCGTGGGTGGACGGGGAGAGATTAACTAGGGAACTTCCATGCATACTAGTATATGCATAGCTCATGGACACAGACAAGCGTGGGGTGAAGGCAAAGTGGAGGGTGTCAATGGGAAAAAAAGGGGACATCTGCAATACTTTCAACAATAAAGATCAATTTTAAAAAATAAAAATAAATAAAAAGACATAAGTCCCTGTCTCAGGGATATTATGGGCTAGGGGGCAGACAGATATGTAAACAACTCCTTTTAAAACATATCTAAAAAAAGAAGTGTTATAAAAGAAGCATAGAGTCAAGGCATTGGATGCACAGAAGGAACCATAAGATTTGGAGAGTGGAGGCTGCATTCAATGAACAGCACAAGGATAAATTTGCTTCAGCATCAGTCTGGAGATCTTAAATGTAGCCTTTGGGTCCTGGCAAGATCACCATTACAGGTGAATTTCAGTACAGTCCTTGCTAAGAAGACTGAACAGGTGAGAGTTTACGCAGAGAAATTCAACTGTAACTGTGCATGGCAGAGAAGAATGGAAAACGGATTCCAGAAATGTGAGACTCTGTAGGGCTATTTTGTTTCCTGTTTCTTACCTTGTGCTAAACCCATCATCTCTGCCCATTCTGGAGGGTCCCTTTTGCTTTTCTTTCCCCATTATTTCTCCTTTGTAAGAAATGGTTTTAATATGCTTGCAGTTCAGATTCTTGAAAGTATTGGTACCTCTACCCGGGTCCCCCACAACTTGGTGGCATTGAAAGGAATCTAAATTACTAGGACATTCTACTGAACCCTAGTGATGGCCTTTCCTGTTTTATTCCAGGCAAATAGATAATCAACACTGAGTGTGCAGGGTGAGGGCAATTTGGAAACTCAGTTTTAATGTTAGTCCTCCATTCTTGTCTATAATAAATTAGGTAGACAGCTTGCCATTGGGGCTAAATTACACCAGCAAGTGCATGACAATTCATGTGGTTGTCAGGAATTCAAAGAATTGGAAGCAGGAGAACATGTCATATTGAATATCAACAGTGCCTGGCCTGGGGCTTTTGAGGTCATTGCTACATGATACCAGTCTTTTATCCCCCCCACTCAGAGAATGCTGAGAAAGCCGGGGAGGATGTAGAGGGTGTGATGTAAAACACTATCACTGTAAATATCTCAGCATGCATCTTGCTGACAGTGGGAAGTCCAGCTCTGGAAGCAACACTGTCAGCAGCAGTGTCTATTTATGTAAAGGATTAAGCTAGAAAATGCTTATTCTTGTTGATATTTTTAGTAGTTCTCCCAGAATTTTGAAACTGTTTTCAATATGCTTTTGTGCTTGCTTGGACTTTCATACTTAAAATTGATTCTATTGAATGCATCCATAACACTTTCGTTGACCAACAAACTTATACCTCAATTAAATAGTAAATCAGTGATTAGAGATATGGGGCGTGGGGGGGCGGGGCAGAGAGGCTGCATCAGGTGTAAGGAAGCCTAAGTTTGAATCTCAGATGTATCAACTATCAGTTGGTTGACCTTGAAAATGTCAGTAACCTTATTTGCAATACTTCAATATAATTCTAGTGATACCTGTCTTACTTAAAATTCCTATAAAGATAAGGTAAATTGCTATTCGTGAAGATATTTGAAGACCGTATAGTTAAATACATAGAGAAAAAGAGAAAGAAGGAAAGAAAGAAAAGAAAGGAAAGGGAGGGAAGAAAGAAGTGAAAAAGAAACAAGAAACTCAGGGCACTCAACATTCTATATTAACCGTTTGATCATTTCAAAACACTTTTTTTTCAGCTTTATTGAGGTATAATTGACAAACAAAATTGTAATAAATATATTTAAAGTATACAATGTGATAATTTAATATGCATACACATTGTGAAAGGATTCACTCCATTGAGTGAATTAACACATAAATCACCTCACAGGTTTACCTTCTTTTTATATTTAGTGAGAACATTTAAGTTCTACTATCTTAGCTAATTTCAATTATACAATACAGTGTTATCTATGTTTATAGCAGCATTATTTATAATAGATAAAATCCCATCAGTAGACAAATGGATTAAAAAAGTGCTCATCAATAGATAAGTGGATAAAAAAAAAAAAGCTGTGGTACATTTACATAATAGAACACTATGCAGCTATAAAAAAGAAAGATCTCTTACCCTTTGAGACAGCATGGATGGACCTGGAGAATGTTATGCTAAGTGAAATAAGCCAGTCAGAGAAAGACAAATATCACATGATCTCACTTATATGTGGAATCTAAGGAACAAAATAAATTGACAAACAAGATGGGAGCACAGACAGGGAAGTAAGAAACAGACTCACAGATCTCAGAGGGAAGGTGGGAAGGAGGGCAGAAGAGATTAACCAAAGAATTCTTAAGCATATATGCATAGCCCATGGACACAGACAATAAACATGTAAAAGCCTGGGTCAGAGGGAGAAAAGTAAAGAGGGGTAAAGAGGAGGAAGTGGAGGACATCTGTAATATTCTCAACAATAAAATAAATTTTTTTTAAAAAAATGAGCCCTGCCCACCCAGTGTGGCACAGTGATTGAGCATTGATCCATGAACCAAGGAGGTCACTGGTGTGATTCCTGGTCAGGTCACATGCCCAGGTTTCCAGTAAGAGGCAGCCAATCAATGTTTCTCTCTCATTGATGTTTCCATCTCTCTACCCCTCTCCCTCCCTCTCTCTTTGAAATAAAAAAAAAAAAATTTTTTTAAAATCTGCCCTGGCCTTATAACTCAGTTGGTTAGACTGTCTGGCCAATATGCCAAGGTTATGGGTTCGATCCCCAGCCAGGCTACATACAAATATCAACCAATGACTCTATACATAAATGGAACAATACAAATCAATGGTTTTCTCTCTCTCTCTCTCTCTCTCTCTCTCTCTCTCTCTCTCTCTCTCTCTCTTTCTCCTCCTTCCTCTCTCTCTAAAAGCAATAAATAAACATTTAAAAAAGAAATTAATAATAACCCAGAAATTCCACTCTGGATATATAGCCAAAGGAATCAAAACACTCTTTAAAGTGAGGTGAGAAATATTTTTGACAGCTACGATCCTGGTCAATGACCGCTGTAAGTAAAATACTATGCATATATATATTTTTTCATATGCTGTTGTCTTCACAACATTTGGTAGGGAGGAGAGAAGGTAAGCAACTTCCTTTTCATGTAATACCTAAGAGCTTGGTAAATAACAAGTGTCAAGCCCAACTTAAATCAACAGCTTGGCTGATGGATCTTCATTGATGCATGAAAGGGTGTTACCTAAGTAAGACCACCTGGGGAGACTTATTGTTAGGAAATGCTAATGTTTTATGTGTTTCTTTTAAAGGGTAAACAATAGCTACAGAGCTAGGGTAGTAACCTCATTGAATATGACTGAAAAGGTCACTTCTGATTGACATAGGTTTGTTAAGGTGGTCACACACAAAAATAGGACAGGCTTGTTTGAGCCCCAATTGTTTTTTAAGTAATCACCTAGAAAAAGAGTTTACATTTTAAATAAGCTAATCTAATAATTGTATCTTATTTGCTCATATTTTAGTGGAAGGGGAACCCAGAGTGATACAATTGGTTTGCAATAGTCCAACAACTCAGGTTTTTTCTGTTTGCTTTCCTTGCTTGATTGAGTGTTGTGGTTGTTTATATTTTCTTATGATAAGTGACAGAGGACATATTCTTTTCCATTTTAGTTTCCCATTAAAGGGTTTCCTGCCATCAAGCCAACAAGATCCAGATGTAATTTCACTGATGAGCAAGACATCTCTGCCAACTGAATTCCTATTGATTAGCATCTGATTTTATTTGTCAGCAAAAAGAAAAACGTATTCTTTAATGGCATGTTTTGGTATATAACTAGTGGGTGTATGTGTGTGTGGGCGGGGGGAGGTGTGGACAGAAGAGTCTCTTTCAAAAGCTGATGAAATATATTAGTGTGTATGGTCATTTCTGCTCTCAACCATAAAAATAGCATTTGTAATCTCAAAGCAGCCATCATCTTGTCCTGAAGATGAAATAAATAGTTGGCTTGAGGTTCTTAGTTGGGAGCTGTTGTGGCCTGGGATGAGGGACATGATATGCTGACTATGGGGCCAATGTCACTCACTGTTCACACAGCTCCCTGAGTCCTCCTCCCCGGAGGGTTTAGAGGGGTCATACACAAGCCAGTCATTCTCACCAGGTGGGAGGAATGACAACTCCTAATGACAGATTATAGCTTTGGGGGAGACATATGGCAACACGAAGAGCAAAATAGTCTAAAGAGGAATCTGGGGGCAAACAGAACTACCTAGAGTTTTATAAATAGCCACACACTCTATACAGAGTACTCTAGCACTGATGAATGTAAATAATGTATGACTTAAGTATCATAAGGAAAGAGAATAAAGAATCAGTGTTAATAGTATTACAACTAACCTATATACATATCACAACTGTGTATGCTTCTCTCATTTTAACCTGTGTGTCCTTACATCTTGAGAGGGAAGCAAAAGGTGCACAGCATGATTAAATAATACAAAAACTTCCAGGAACAACTTAAATGAAATGGAGTTTCTTAAGTGATTGACCAAAGACCTATCAAGAGTTCCCACTATACTCTCTGCACAGTCAAGAGTGTTTCTGGTCAATTGTAGCCCTCAAGGAATTAAGAGATCAGAGTGTGCTCACAGAACAAAAATAAAATAAGGGCCAACAAGAGTTAAATAAGGTAGTTGGCATACAAATAGGGAACTATTCAGTCTGTACACGTCTAAGATTTTCTGAAAGAACCCACCTGCTCTCAAGTGGTAATAAGAATTTAGTTAACTGAAAATGGGCAAGCTATCTCTGTCAAGCAAATGAGATGATATATTTCATAAAGCAAGGTCATGAAGCAGTATTAGTGATTTGCACTTCAATATCATGTTTTGAGCTTTTTTCCATATGAATTTCATTTCTGCATTTCTGAGAAACTCTGAGGATGTTATTATATGTCTCAAATTTTGTCTCCTATTAATGCAACATAAAAAAATGTTTTTGGCATTTAGGTTTAAGGGGAAAACAAAACAGAATTTGAAAAAAAAATGTAACACAAATTTATGTAACCTATCTCATTTCTACCTCCAGCCTGGCTGTTAAGCTACATACAGGCAAATATTGTGCTTAATCATAATACATTTAAACTATGGTTAGCATACTGCATCTTCCTTTCTTTTCTCAGCTGAGTTCTCTTCTTTCTAAACAGCTTAAAGTGATTTTTGAAGAAGGTAGTGTATAACTAAGTTAAATAAATGGATTTAAAGTGTGCCTTTCGCCGAAACCGGTTTGGCTCAGTGGATAGAGCGTCGGCCTGCAGACTCAAGGGTCCCAGGTTCGATTCTGGTCAAGGGCATGTACCTTGGTTGCGGGCACATCCCCAGTAGGGGGTGTGCAAGAGGCAGCTGATCGATGTTCCTCTCTCATCGATGTTTCTAACTCTCTATCCCTCTATCTTCCTCTCTGTAAAAAATAAATAAATAAATAAATAAATAAATAAATAAATAAATAAAGTGTGCCTTTCAGGGGAAAAAAATCTTAATCAGAGGATATTGTTTATTATGGTATGACTATATGTTCAGAAAATGTAGCTATATTACAGTTATTAAGATGGAGAACAAAGAAACAAGCAAAAAGTATTTGTTATCAGTGATTATATTGGTGGTGATATTATGAATATTATTTAGGTAATATGAGTATTATTCTATTATTTAGTATGTAAAAGGAATAAAGTTAATGAGTTATATGGAATATTTTAATTCTATGATTTTCAGTGTCCTAGAGAACCAGGACTTTTGGTATGGAAGAACGGAGGCACATATTGTCTAGCTAGTGTGGCTCAGCAGTTGAGTGTCTACCCAGGAAGGGCACATGCCTGGGTTTCAGGCTCGATCCCTAGTAGGAGGTGTGCAGGAGGCAAACGATTAATGATATTCCTCTCTCATCGATGTTTCTATCTCTCTACCCTCTTCCTTCCTCTCTCTCTAAAAATCAATAAAACATATTTTTTTAAAAAGAAAGGAGGCACATATGTAACAGGCAAGGGGGGGTTAAAGAGAAAAAAAACCTATAGTCTTGGATTTCTACTGGAAGTATCAGTATATATTCATGAAGTAATTTATCTTAAAATAATCACAATAATATAACTATATAAATGTAATATAATTCCAATAAAAAATCCCAGCAGGATTTTTTTTGTCTGTGGAAATAGACAAGCTGATTCTGAAATGTATATGACAAGGCAAAGAAACTAAAATAGCCAAGACAATTTTATAAAAGAACAAAGTTGGAGGATTCACATTACTTTATTTCAAGATTACTATAAAGGAACAGTAATCAAGTCAGTGTGGTAATGGCAGAGGATAGTGGAATGAAATAGAGTCCAAAAAGAAACACATACTTATATGGGTTGACTGATTCTTTTCAAAGTTGAAAAGGTACATTAGTGGTGAAACAATAGTTTTTTTCAGAAAACGGTACTAGATAAATTGTATATCCATATGCAAATTCAAACCTTGATCCGCATCTTATCCTATCTAATAAAAGGGTAATATGCAAATTGACCATCACTGAACACACAAGATGGCCACCCCCATGTGGTCAAAGATGGTACCCCATGTGGACAAAAGATGGCTAGGAGGGCAGGCAGTTGGGAGGGACCAGGCCTGCAGGGGAGGGAAGTTAGGGGGGGGGACCAGGCCTGCAGGGGAGGGCAATTGGGAGGGACCAGGCCTGCAGGGAAGGGCAGTTGGGGGAGATCAGGCCAGCAGGGGAGGGCAGTTGGGAGGGACCAGGCCTGCAGGGGAGGGCAGTTGGGGGAGATCAGGCCAGCAGGGGAGGGCAGTTGGGAGGGACCAGGCCTGCAGGGGAGGGAAGTTGGGGGCGATCAGGCCAGCAGGGGAGGGAAGTTGGGAGGAACCAGGCCTGCAGGGGAGGGCAGTTGGGGGGGGCCAGGCTTTCAGGGAAGGGAAGTTGGGGGCACTAGGCCAGCAGGGGAGGGCAGTTGGGGAGGCAGGCTTTCAAGGAAGGGAAGTTGGGGGGGGCACCAGGCCAGCAGGGGAGGGCAGTTTTGGGGGGGCAGGCTTTCAGGGGAGGGAAGTTGGGGGGGACCAGGCCTGTAAAGGGAGGGCAGTTGGGGACACCAGGCCAGCAGGGAGGGCAGTTGGCAGTGACAGGGCTGGCAGTGGAGGGCAGTTGTGGGGGAACAGGCCTGCAAGGAGAGCAGTTAGGGGTGACCAGGCTGGCAGTGGAGGGCAGTTAGGGGCAATCGGGCCAGCAGGGGAGGGCAGTTAGGGGCGACCAGGCTGGCACGGGAGTGGTTAGGGGGTGATCAGGCTGGCAGGCAGATGCAGTTAGGGATAATCAGGCAGGCGAATGGTTAGGAGCCAGCAGTCCTGGATTGTGAAAGGGATGTCCAACTGCTCGTTTAGTCGGGCAGTCGGGCATCCCTCGAGGGGTCCCAGATTGGAGATGGTGCAGGCTGGGCTGAGGGACAACCCCCCCCCCCCCATGCACGAATTTAGTGTACCAGGCCTCTAGTACCATATAAAACCATTAACTCAAAACAATCATAGGATTAAAGTGAAACCTAAAACTATCTATATATATAAAAAACCAGTGTCTGTGATGACCAAATGACCGGTCACCATGAGGTGCATTGAGCACCTCTCTGTCCCTCCCCCCCAGCCCACGAGCGGGGCAAAGCGGGACTGGGGACTGCTGATCAGGCTGAATGGCTGACCTCTTGGTTCCTGCCCCCAGCCTGCAGGCTCTGATGGATCAGCGATGGTGAACGGGGAAATCAGGGTGGGTGGCAGGAGGACCAGGCTGGCTGTCAGGCTGTTGGGATCACCAGCTCATCCCCGGCTGCTCAGGGGCTCAGGCCTGCAGGAAAGCAGGTGCCAGTGACTTCACCTCCATGCGTGTGCACCTGGCCAGCCGCTGATGGAATGTGCTGTCTGCTCGGGGCCACTCACACTGGGGTGGGTAGGTCGTGGGAGCGCCCCACAGCTTCCATCAGTGCCTCAAGCCCCAGCAGCGGTGGCAGCTCAGCAGCAGTGGCGGTGGCAGCAGCAGCGGTGCCTACGTGAGCAGCCCGAGCGGGCAGCGTGTTCCATCAGTGGCCAGCCCAGCACACGCACATGGAGGTGAAGTCGCTGGCACCTGCTTTCCCGCAGGCCTGAGCCCCTGAGCAGCCGGGGATGAGCTGGTGATCCCAACGGCCTGACAGCCTGGTGGTGGAGGCAGCGTTAGGCCTGGGGACTGGCAAAAGGGCAGAAGATGGCCCTGATTGCAGGAGGCTAGGCCCTAAGGACTCTACCTGCATGATTTCGTGCGCTGGGCCTCTAGTACAATTTATAGAAGACCGCATAGAAGAAAATCTTGGCTTTGTTAAATCTCCATTTCACCTCCAGAAACCAGGAAGATTTCAGTCTATTTTGTCTCCTGAAATTGCTGGATGTCTGATCCACAGGTAGTAGGAAATGGGGTTTCTGGGGTACTCTCTGACTGTGGGGTCCAAATGATTCCAAACATGCTTCAGCTTTTATGCTGCAGCATGTGTAGCATAGCCACTGATTTGGCACAGTGGAGAAAATATCCTCCTCCAGCTTTCCCCATTCTTGAAAACGGCCCTTCTGGCCTAAATGGCCCTATGGAGCCAGCCTACTTTTCATCCTATGAGTTAGAGGGGTGAGCACTTCTGGCCCAGTGAAGGAGGAAATGTGTGGCATTCCTCATCCCCTTTCCCACTGACGATTTGTTTTGCAGCCTCTCCCTTGGTAGTGCTCTGCAGCCGCTGTTTCTCTTCTTTGGTCTGTATATGTCTCCTTTTTATCTTGGCAGACAGAGCAATTTCTTTGAAATAAAGCCCCTTCTCTGTTGCAAGTGACCTTGAGACATTCAGTGCTATCACTTCCCAGCTGTATTAATGACTCCAAATTCAATTTCAAAGTTCTTGAAAGCTTTCCCTGGTCCACCTTGTGTTCACTTGCCTTCGTTTAAGTGTCCTATGAGGCAATTGCTTTGGGATCCTGGTACCCATTTTAGCGTGAGTCTAACTTAGCCAAAGCGAATTGTAGAAAGCGTGGCTTCAATGCCCGAGGCCTGGCAGTGATCCAGGGCATCACAGTTGGGGCCTCTGTCTTGTCTTGTCTTTGGATGCTGTGAATAGCCAGTAATGGGAAAATAGAGAAATGTCCTGCTAGGACCTCGGAGTCCATATCATGCAAATCACTGAACAATATACTGTAGTATAGTAGAGACTCAATTACTCACAGTATATGGGACCAAGAGTGCTTTTTTCAACAATAGGCCTGAATAATAAGCAATTATACACATATTTTAAAATGCAGATGCATGCCTGTGATTGATGGGTGCGATGGGGTACATGGTGATGCCATTGAAACATACTATTTATGGTTGTCATCAATTATATTGGTGTTTGTTAAGGAACAGCCCTCTGAAACGTAGCTTCTTCATTTGTAAAATGTATGTCTAAGGCATTTTTCAGATCAGGCCGTTTAGGCCACCTGTTTAGTGAGTATTCAGAAATATATTTGATTCAACTGTCAATAATTTCTTGTCATTTATCCCACAAATCCTATCCAAACAATGAGAAATAGGTCTAGGGCCCAGGACAACCAAGTGCTCATGGCTGCCTGAGTTGCAAAGAATTCTGAAACTGTGTGTAGGATCACCTATGCATAGGATGGGGGAGCAGTAGCAAGTGTGTCTCAGGAATGCCATTCTGGTCTAGGGGCGTATCCCAATGACATTTCCACCATGTCTTGTCTGATTCCTCTCCTCGCTTTTCTTCCTCTGGGTGAAATTCATAGTGCCTGAATAACAGCTATACTACCAACAAAATTTAAAAGAGCTTACAAACTACTATCTGTTTGGAATTTTAGCAGGTTATAATTATAGGAGAAACTGATAGGGATTAAAAATAAAATTGAGCATTCAAATTAAGCAAAAACTCAAAAACTAAATTATACCCACTCTTTATTGGAAAGTAAATGGGTTAATCCTGTATTTTGATATCTCTAGGAGTTTCTTCTTAGACCTTCATAGGAGAGCCCCAAACCCTCTTTTGCTCATCTTGCACTGTTTCACTCCACCAGAAAGAAACATCCACACTTAGTACTACTATTTTCTGGGCATGACAAACAACACTAATGAATACCACTTAGGAATATGTTCAAGGATCTCAACATTCATAGGATATTAGTTTATATTATGAGTGAAAATATAATGTTAATTTTTTTTTCCAATCTCAGCCACCAATCTCCTTTCTAAACAGGAACTATCAGCTTCAGTTATTACTTGCAAATGTTATACTCAATACTGAATAACATTTTAAATTTCAGGATTGTCTAATCAGCCAATAGATCAACCAAGGTCCCCAAGGAGTATTTACTACAATTGACTTGGAATAATTTTTACTATTATTCTTCAAGTAAGTGCATCATACTTTTTGTCTATCAAGGCTCTTAGAGTTTAAAAGTTCAAGTGTTTACCTTATATCAGATGCCCCCTCTCTAATGTTGTTTTTTTCTCATGGATTTAGCTTGCCACTTTGAGGAGCTCAGGCCCATCTGTATGTTGCACATGTATGTATGTGTGTAGATTTTTGGTGGGGTGATTTTCATTGTTCCCTAGACAGACACACAGAATAAGTGTTGGGGGAGTGGAGGTGAAAATAGTAGAGTGAGACCTGGGGTATTTCAGGTCAGAATAAGCTTGACCCTACCCTGCTCCATCCCTTTGCCTTACCAGAATTTATTCTACTTCATTCTAGTGTCTGCTCTAAAGAGTGGAGGAGACCTTTCCATATTTCAAGATGCCTAAGGGTTATGGATCAATTCCTAAACTTTCCTTTAGATATGGAGATTATTAAAAAAGTAATGCAGACACAACAATGAGGTTCTTCAAAGTGGTCTTTATAAGCCTTGATATTTGACATAAGAAAATATCTATACTTATTTTCTTGTCTAAGTTAGCAATTCCCTTTAGTTGTTGCCCTAGTGCACAGTGCAGTGTAGACCATAAATAGTTGTCATTGAATGAATAAAGTTATTTAATAGTGGTAATGATATTTTAAAATATTATCTCCTTAGACTCACAGAACATCAGAGCTTCAAAAGAAATGAGTTTATCTTACTCCAAACCTTTATTTTATAAAGAATCTCAGCTTAGAGAAAAGCCTTCATTCTATAATGGAGAAATTACTTAAAGCATCATATCAAAGACAGAAGCAGATTTGGGTTTAGAACTCAGGTATCCTGACTCCTTTTGAGTTTTTTATCCTTCTCTCTCCTGAAGTCAGCATCCTATTTTTTGTTGTTGTTCATCCTTACCTGAGGATATTTTTCCATTGATTTTTTTTTAAAGAGAGAGTGGAAGGGAGAGGGAGATACAGAAAAATCGATGTGAGAGAGACACATCAATTGGTTTCTTCCTGCATGCACCCCGACCAAGGCCAGGGAACCTGCAAACAAGGTACATGCCCATGACTGGAATTGAACCTGGGACCCTTCAGTCCAAGGGCGGAAGCTCTAGCTACTGAGCCAAATTGGATAAAAATAAGAGCCAAATTCCCATTTTTCCTGGTGATGTTTCTAAGTATTAGAAAGCAGGAAGGCTTGAAGGGAATCTTTCATGAAAATTGCCTGTGCCCTAGAAAATGTGAAAGCTATTATTATAAAACTAGAGTCCCGGTGCACGAAATTCATGCACAGGATCGGGGGTCCCCTCAACCCAGCCTGTACCCTTCCCAATCCGGGACCCCTCGGGGGATGTCCAGCTGCCGGTTTAGGCCCGATCCTGGGGATCGGGCCTAAACCGGCAGTCAAACAACCCTCTCACAATCCTGGACCACTGGTTCCTAATTGCTCACCTGCCTGCCTGCCTGGTTGCCCCTAACTGCCCCCCGCTGCCAGCCTGATCACCCCTCACTGCCTCTGTGTGCTGGCCTGATCATCCCTAACTGCCCCCCTACCAGCTTGGTCGCCCCTAACTGCCCCCCCCTCCCTGCCAGCCTGATCACCCCTCACTGCCTCTGCGTGCTGGCCTGGGTGCCCCCAACTGCCCTCCCTCTGCTGGCATGGTTTCCCCTAACTGCCCCCCCTGCTGGCCTGGTCACCCCCAACAGCCCCCCCTGCTGGCCTGGCCACCCCCAACTGCCCCCCCCCCCCCCCGCCAGCCTGGCTATCCCCAACTTCCCTCCCTGCCGGCCTGGTTGCCCCATGCAGCCTGCTGTTCAGTCATTTAGTCGTCCCTCACTAAGCCTCCTGCCAGCCTGGTCGCCCCATGCAGCCTGCTGTTCAGTCGTTTGGTTATCCCTCACTAACCCCCCTGCTGGCCTGGTTGTAGGCAGCCATCTTGTGGGGGTGTGAGGGTTAATTTGCATATTACCTCTTTATTATATAGGATCACATTTTCCTTCTTATTTTTCTAATATCATTTTTAAAACATCAGGCCTAAATGTCCCTATTCTTTGGTCCCCAGATGTCTGACACCTTGCGGAAAAGGTACCATAGAAAAAGTTTCCCTGTGAGGTCTTTATGGTTAGATCGTCACCATCTGCCATGAAATTTAGAGAGTGAAAATGGAAAGTTACTTGCTTAAAAATTATGACATGATATCCTAAGTAGAACAGTCAGATCAGTGAATAGTTCAATATCTTTGATATATAAAATCCAGAAATACTGAGCTGAGGATATTAGTAGGTTATTTTTGTTTAAACCCAGCATTTTCCCCTAGAGATTCCATCTTACGTCAAGATTAAGCTATTTGGAGTTTAATATTTGTCACGATGGAAATGGCTTTGGTCTCACAGTGCCATGGAGAGGCAGAGGGGAAGAGCCCCATTACTCAGAGAGAAAGCAGATTTCATGGGCTGCAACCATACATTCTGAATGTCAAGCCCAGATACAGCAGTCATTCTGAAACAGAAATCAAAGGACCTGCACAGAAATGTCTGAACCTGCACGTGGTCAAGTGGAGTTTTTCCTGATTCAAGGTCATTGCTGGGGAATGACTAGATATTCATGAGTACCACCAATATCTCCTTAGACACATCTCTGTGAGTCCACTAGACATAAACTTGTTAAGGCCAGAACTAGATCACCTTTGCCTTTTCCTCCCAGCTAAGCAAATAGTAAGTGCTCAGTAGAAGTAGTCAGAATGAACCCACTTATCCTATCTAATAAAAGGGTAATATGCAAATTAACCATCACTCCATCGCAAAGATGGCAGCACCTAGTCCCCTCAGCCCCGCCAGAGTCCCCCAGTCCTGGGGGGGGGGGGGGGGGGCGGCTGCTGAGAGCAGGCAGCATGAGCGTCCTGGCAGAATGCTTGCTTCGTCTCTGCAGTGACAAGGCAAACATTCCGCCCTGGCCACAGAGGGTCTCTGGGTAGCGCATGTGCGGAGTGTCCAGGGCGGGATGCTTGCATCGTCACCGCGGCGACAAGGCAAGCATTGCGCCCTGGCCGCGGAGAACCTCTGGGCTGTGGAGAGCCTCTGGGCAGCGGGCACGGAGCGACCAGGCCCCGCAGAGAGCAGAGAACCACAGGGAGTGGGCCTAAGCCGTCAGGGCTCCCGGACTGGAGAGGGGCTCCCCTGAGGGCTCCCAGATTGGAGAGGGTGCGGGTCGGGCTGAGGGACCCACCCTCGTGCATGAATTTCGTTCACCAGGCCTCTAGTAGAAAATAAAACTGGATTCAAGGCCAGTGGTTCCCAATGGAGGGCAATTAGGCCACCCTCCTCCCCCCAAGACGACATTTGACAATATCTGGAGATGTTTTTAGTTGTCACAGCATTGGGGGTGGATGGTGCTATTGGTGTCTAGTCTGTATCCTACATTGTGCAGCACAGCCCCACAACAAAGAAATATATGATCCAAATTGTCAATAGTGCTGACTGAGAAACCCTGGCATTGGCTAGGAGAGGGACAAGGGTGTCCCTCACTCCTCAAGGACTCGCTCTTCTCCTTGACACAAAAGAGGGGGTGATTCCTCATATTGGTGAGACCTAGCTGAGGACCTGGGATACAAAGATCTGCCCTTTTCTCACTTTGCCCCACCTGAACCTGTGCAGGTGTGTCTGTCTAATTTGGTGGTTTATTATTAGGGAGTCTATTTTTTTCTCCACACTTATGGCATGTATGAACTTCTTACTGGGTTCAGAATCCAGTTAGGGAAAATAAGGACCATTTATGGTCACCTAAGTTTCCCAAATAGACCATGTTTTATCTTCATTAAGACCCATGAATTTGTTTCATTAGGAATATCCTTTGCCATTTCACTCTGGAGGGTGGGGATTTCTTCTCAGTGGACAGTCGCTTTCAGGATAGGTGGTGTCTGGACGAAAATGCAATGACATGCTCTTGTTTTCAGAAAATGGCCCTAAATGATTTGGAAGCAGGGGACTTAAAGAAACATTTGAAGTGGTCATCCAGCCATCACTGCTGTGACAGTAGACTCACAGACATGAGCCACTTCGGAAATGAAGGTTTATGATTAAAGACTGAACTGGGTTTGCTAACATGCAGAGTGCAACCCTTATTGGTAGGTTGGGGCAGAGGTGGTGTGTTTCAGACTGAAAAGATACAGAGGATGGCAAAGCACCATCCCTTTTCAGGATGTGCCCGTAGACGTCCTTGCTGTACTAAGAACAGAAGGCTGTACATTTTCATTAGATGCTCTAGGCCTGAGAGAAGATTTTTTCATATTATCACTCTTCCATAATGATCAGCCTTGGGAACAAACATCTTCTTGAAATGCTCTCACTAAAATGGACAGAGAAAAATGACTTTAGTGGTTTCCATTTCTCACAGCTCTGTTTAAAGCCTTCTCCCCCTAGACCCATTTGTTTTCTTTATACTGTTTTCCCTATCATATCATTGATTATATCTGATTCATAATTAACTTAGAAAATATGAGTAAGACTTAGGATTTTTAATTAATACTAGATTTATGAAAGAGAATATTGATGATTTTTGTTTGCTTAAGTTAGTATCTCTTAGAGGAGTTAGAAGCAGACATCAGTTTTAGCTTTATTTTTTACTATTTGGAATAAAATTGATATTTGATGTTAAGAAAAAAATATTTCGTTTTTAAAATGTCTCTCCCCCATCCATTACTTTTTTCATTTTTTTGCATTTATTTATTTATTTATTTATTTATTTATTTATTTCATTGTTTAAAGTGTTACACATAGTAGTACACATATTTCCCCCATTGACTTTCCCCCAGCCTCCCCCCATCCATTACTTTTAATTTGTGTTATAGCTCTTTCTTTATATCTTCCAGTTGTTAAGATTAAGCTGACATCATCAACGTCTCATGTCATCATTACTATAGTAACAGATCTGATAAACTTGAGTACTTTCTTTGTATCATACCTTGTGCTGGGCACTTTAGACAGTATTTGCTTGAAACCTTACAATAACCCCATGAAATGGGTATTTTTACCTAGATTTTACAGGCATGGAAACTGAATCTCAGAGAAGTTAAGTAGCTTGCTCAAGATCAGAATACAGAGGGATGGAGTCAGTAATCCGAGGTTTGTCCGAGTTTCTTAAAATTACCAGGGATGATATACCACCCACTCCTTGGCTTGTACTGCTGCCTTAGTTGGAACATCATTTAACTGGAACAACATTTTTGCTGCCTTTTCCCTACCAATTCTCATTCATGTATTTTAGATTTGGCTTACCTGTGGACTTCCTGGGAAGCATTTCTTGCCTCCCAGGCTGGTGTTAAATTTACTAATATCCTCTGTGATCCCATGGGAGCACTGGGCTTACTTCTATTTTAGCACTTAGTTCAAAACTGCTTATCTCCCCACACCCCTTGACTCTAAACTCTCATAAGATGTATTCTTTTGTTACTCATCTTTGTAACATGAAGGGGCTAGAACAGTCATCCTTGAAACTTCCCCTTTCTCTAGTCCCCCTATCTAATCCATTGCTAAATCATGGGACCATTATCCCCTAAGCATCTTTCAATGCCACCTGTCTCCCCTAATCTCCACTCAGACCACAAAGCTATCATCTCTTACCTGCATTATTACAGCAGCTTCTCACCAGGCACTCCTATGTCCACACACACCTCAGCTCACTACCTTCATTTGTCTGTTCATTGCAGTCTTGATCATCTTTATAAAATGTAAATAGAGTTATAGCCCCAAACTTGAATGGCTTCTTATTGTTCTTGGATAAGAACTCACATCCGATGTAAACTCCCCTGCATGGCTCGGCCGTGGCTGACCTCTACAGCTTATCTCATTAAACTTGAGTAATTGTTCAGATTGCAGCCAACTTTCAGTTCCAGAATATTCCATGCAGTCCCCCACCTAACAGTCTGGACACAGGCAGGTATCACTGCTTAGAATGTTTTACCCCCTCTATTAGTTCACCAAACTAACAGTTCCCCCTTCTCATGACAGTCTAGGAATTACTATTTCAAGTTTCCTTGATGCCTCAATCTAGGTCAAATTATCTGCTATTCATTTTCCTAGTTCTGTGTTCCTTTTCTTCAGAACACTGATCTAAATTCATAATGTTTTATGTTCCTGTGCAATTATTTTTGTTTAATGGCATCTAGTTTTGTGTCCATAAAACACACACACATCTTATTATGGAAATTTTCAAACCTGATTAAAATAGAGAATATAATGAACCCCGTTTCCTTCTTACTACATTAACAATGAACAACATATGGATATATCTTTTATACCGCCCTACTTCCTTAAATACCTTAATCTGTATCTCTTGATTAATTAAAAAAATCCACAAAATATTTTTACACTCTCATAATTCTAAAAATTAATGAATTTCTTAAAATTATCAAATATCCCATCAGTATTCAAATATTGTATAAGATTTTTTCCATCATACTGAGAACAGGAACAATCAGCCATATACTTCTCAAATATAGCTGAATTAGTCACTGAATAAATGAACAGTTGCTTAATAAATATTTATAAACTGAACTGGACACAGAAGGCCAAAGATATTGGGTAGCAAGTCACAAAGAAGACCTGTGAACAAGCTGCTACACTTTCTTTATTCCATATGGGCCAAACCTCTTCGGGTAGCAGTCTTGGTCATTGGGACAAGATGGTGTACTGGGGCAGACTCTGAGCCCAGGAGAGGTGTCGGAGCTTTGACCTGATAGACCCTGTTCTCACCCTTGGGTGACACTAATGGATGCCGGTTGCTTTCTGTCACAAGGAGGTTTTATTTATTTATTTTTCTGCCCATCATTTTCATTTTCCCATTCCCAAAGAACACGGGACATCTACAAGTAGTGTCTATCAGCCAAAAGTGGCTGAACTGGGCATTGCAGGGATTGGCAGTTGGTCAGGAGTCTCTGCGCAGACACTTGAATGGCTGGTTATTAAGTAGCTCTGATCTCACCACTGGGGAAGACAGCATATATAGTTACATTTCATCAAGGGGGAAAGAAAGCTTTGATGCTTATTACTTCTACTTTCTTGTGTTTTGATTTTTAAAATATATTGTTTATCTAATTTTTCATTATAAAAATAGTACTTACTCCTAGTTGTGATTTTTCATTCCTTCATCCTCATTTTTCCCTGTTATTATAAGCTCTTGGTATAATCTTTTATTCCATAATATTCCATTAAGTTCCATTTCCAAAATTTGCTTAGTGAATATTTAGGGTACTTTCAATTCTAAACTATGATAAATAATGCTTTGATATACAACTTTGTACATAATGCCTTTTCTGTATCAAAGCTAATTTTCTTAGGGTAGATTCCCAGAAGTAGAATGACTGGGTCAAAAAATATGAACAACTTTAAAGTTTATGTATGCATATTACCAAATTGCTTAGAAAGCATGTTTGTTCATTTTTAAAATTAATTTGCCTTTCAATTAAATTTAATTTTGAAGTACCTTTTATTGTTTTTCTACTGCATAAACAGTTGATAATCTTAGTAGAAAATTTAGACAATATGGATACAGAAGAAAATAAAAATGATGATTAATTCCAGTACTCCGAGTTAGTCATGCAATATGTTATTGCATATTCTTCTATATATTTCTGATATAAATAATGGGATTATATTGTGCATACATGAATATCTAGCTGTATAAATTCTCAAAGAAAAAAATTCACAGGATACTGTTAATAATGAGGATTTGTTTCAGGGGTACATAGGGACATGGAGTAACCAGGGAAGCTGTTTGGTCAACAGTGTAGCCATTTCAGATTAAGTGCTTCCAAGACAAGGATTTGGCCACTACTTGTCTTTGTACATCTCATCCTCGCTCATCAAATGCTTTTTAGCATTTTTACTTCCCAAAGAGAGATTTGGTTGGGTTTGTTTTCCATCCTCCATAGGGAACACTTCTACATCACCTTGGAGATAATTCATTTCAAGCCATCCCAAGCTGCCTTTTTTTTTTTTTTTTTCATACTCAGCCTTTTTCTCTTGTACAGAGGCTATCAATTGGCTGTGGAGAGAGTCATCTGACTGTTTTCACTCCTCCCAGGAAACTTGTGAAGCAGAGTGCTAATTGAGGCCACCTTTCCCTGAAGTACAAGATCTAAGGAAGATATGGACTTTTAAAATCTCATTCATATTGGTGGCACTATAGCATTGCTTTGTAATCCACTTCATCAAGTTAATACTGAATCTTCAACACTAACTTTTAGGATTCCACCATAGGAATGTACCAGAAATTAATTATAGCTAGACATCTGGTTGCTTGCAGTTTGGATCTATATATATTTTTAATGATAAAAGAAAATCTTTGCAGACAAATTTCTTTTGGTTTCTTTCTATCCTAACATGTCTTTGCCAAACTATTTTATTTTGTAAATTACTTTGTTTCAGGTGTGCATCTTAAACCAATTTGGAATTTTTGTTTTTATATAGAAAAGTTTGATCTATTCATACCAATTTTAATAACCCATTATTTATTGTCTATTTTTAAAATAAATCCATTTATTTAAATAAAACAAAAATAAAGCATCAATTTCTCTCACTCCTATTTTCTACCTACCTGTTTTGTTGTTTTCTATTCATTTATATTGCTTTTTATTTTTTAATCTTATTTGTTATATCACAGCTTTTATTGTGTTTTTTATTTGTTTTGTTTTCCTTTTCTATATTCTTTATTTATGGATGATACAGTGTAGGGGGTGAGGTGGGTGGGGGAACTGGCTTGATATATCCAATTCTATGAGCTTAGTTTCTTTCATAGATTCTGTAAGACCCTATATGAACCCTGTTTACATTCAGTTGAGGAAAAAAGGAGCATTTACATTTGTAGTACGTGTTATTGTTTATTATTACATCTTTTGTTTATGTGTTTAGTTTATTTCCTGAATCAGAGTAAAAGTTATATGTAGGGATTAAATGATGCTATAGTCACAGGCAGACCTGTCAGGACCTATTAAAATGTTTGTTTGTTTTCTAATATTTTTTGTTGTAGTCTGAGGTCACCTTGGGCACTCTTCTGAATATTTTTTCTCTATGCTTTTTCTATTCAGTTTACACATAACCTTTACATTTTAATAGATATAAATCTGTTCATCTTTTAATGAAAAATACTGTATTTTTTGTCTTGCTTATGAGGGCCTCCTCTACTTCAAAGTTTGACAAATACTTGCTTACATTTTCCTGATATTTTCAATTTGCATGGCTATTCAATCTTCTTGCAAGCTATTTTTGTATATAATATGAGATGGAAGTCCTTCATTCATTTCTCTCAGCTAGCTAGCCAGTTGTTCCAATGCTATATTGAATAATCCATCATTTCCCCCTTGGCCTGTAGTACTACCTTTATCATTTATATCTCCACATAAAATTGCCTTTATTTCTGTACTTTAGATTTTTAATGATATCTAATGATAACTAGATTTCAATGATATATTTTGCTAACCATCTGCCAATATTGAACTCTTTTAATTATAGTCCCTTTTAATGTAGGGTATTAAGTTTTCTCTTAAAGTATAGCTAGTTTTTTTTACAAAAGCTAATTTTTAATACATAGAATATATTATCATTATTTACTTAAATTTTACTCTACATTTACTAGTCATTATTCCTTATTGTTTCTTATGTTATCTCCCTCTTTCTTGATTTAAATTTCATTTGGCTAAAGTAATTGCTCAAGTCTTCAATGAGAGTTCTTTGATGATACACTTTGTGAAGTTCTACATATCTGAAAATGTTCTCCTTTCCCCCATAGGTGAAGGATATCTTCACTGGTGATAGAAATTTTGGGATTTAGAAATATGTGCAAATTGTTCCACTGTCTTTTTAGTTTCAGGGTTTACAAAAGAGAAATCTGACTATTTCTCTGACTTTTTTCTTAATATAAGTAGTCTTTTCTGTTTTCTGTCTACAAACATGGCCAAATCTAGCCAGCTGCTTCTTTTTGTGTATAAACTTTTACTGGGACACAGCCATGGTCATTCATTTACACATTGTCTATGACATGCTACCACCACAGAGTTGAATAGTTGGAAGAGGGTCCATGAGGCTCTGGGAACAGAAAATATTTATTACCTGGCCCTTCACAGGAAAAATTTGCTGACCCCTTCCCTAACCTAACTCACAGGAACAACTCCCACAAGAATGGGCCGGACAGAAGAACAGTGGGGGAGGCATTGTGGAGCTTGGGAATCTTTGCGCAGTGCTCCTATGACGCACCGTGAATGTGGCCTCTCTCATGACCAAACTTGTAAACCCACTGCAAAAGAATGAACATGCCCAACATCTGATACTCAGGTAGGTCTGCACCCACTCGGACTCCAAACACCTGCCGGTGCCCATTTATTCTCTCAGAGTGAGGTAGGAGCCAGGGAGAGAGAAGAGGACGACCTTTGTGAAGGGCTTTATAAAGCCTGTGGCAGATCTAATGTCATGTCACCAAAGCTGCTCATTGCCAGAGAGCAACACTTCCTGTAAGGTAGCACGATCTCGCTAGCAGGAGGGGTTTAATTTCTAAGCAGTCTAATTTAATTTTCTCTGTTCGGACGGGCCGCAATTTGGTGCTAGAAAGAAACCCTTCCAAGAGCTTTGTTGTCTCAGCTGACAATGACATGGCTTTAAGTAGCTTTGCCTCTGAGCCTCAGCGTGCACACATACCTGACATTTATATTCTTTTTCTCTTTAGGTGCTATTTGAAATCAGCACTTGGGTGATAACAACTTAGGCAGACAAGGTAGCTAGTTGAATTCTACTTACACCAAATTACATTTGGTACAAGGGAGCAGAGCATTTTAAATCATAGAATCCAAAAAATACAGCTTCTTTTAGAGCTCCTAATTGGAAAAGGTAACATATTCAGCAACACCCTGGGAGTCTGGAGGAGCTAATTCATCTCACCAGAAGAAGCAATTATTATCAAAGACCAATGTGCTCAGCTCACTCCACATAGGGCCAGACTCGCAGAAAGACTTTAGAGAATACTGCATTTAATCTAAATTTGCTTTCTGTTCCATCTTCATGAATTTAACTTGAACAAACCACTGAGCAAGCAACATGAGTTTCAAGACGATTATCTAGTTCACTGTTTTCATATGTGTCTAGAAATAGTTCAACAATCTTAGCAGGAGAAGAAATCAAGCCCATCTGTTTTTAGACTCGGAAAAGCTCCCCTTTTCCATCACTCAGTGCTTTGGATAGAAGTCTGAAAAAGTGGGCTCACTTGGGTCAAGTCCTTATTTATTTTAACAAACACTGGCACAGTATTTATTCAGATGCCAGGCACTGTTCTGGGCCCATTAAGAATTAAAATATTTAATCTTCACAAAAACCCTATTAGGGCAGGCACTATTCTTAAAATTCACTTTACAGGTGAGAAAACAGAGACACAGAAAGATTAAGTAACTTGCTTAACTTACTTAATGGAAATAGAAAAAGTCAGAATCAGGATTTATACTCAGGAAGCCTGAATTTATAGCCCAATCCACTAACCATTAAGCATACTGCTTTTGTGCCATCTCCATCCGCATCCCTCACCACCGAAGGGTAATACTTAAGTCTCCAGCTTTGTATGAAGCATCCTTGGCTCACCTTGAGCCACCATTATGGACTTTCCTCCCAGAGAAATCCTATAGCATTTAGCTGTTCCTCCAGATTGCCACCGAGGATTCTTATCTTATAACTTTTCAGATGTGTGCTGTACACATTACTCTCTAAATTTCTTTGAGAAGGCACAAACCCAGCACTGTGCTCAAAAAGTACCTATCCACTGACTTCTATGTTGGAGTTACTTAGACTCTGTGGGTATTTTATTTACTAAAAATGGGGGTGTTCTTTTCAGATATTTTACCTGTATCAATTTGCTGGTATGGTATTGTAAACATCTCCTAGAAAGGTAAGAAAATCTTAGGCCAAGGTGTTCTGATGGCTTTGGAACTTCCAATTTCAAGGGCTCTTGCCATTTCAAGTGGACATTTGAAGTTCTGATTACCTATTAATAAAACAAATTTCACAATTTATAATAACCTTTTTTCCTCCTCAGCATGAACTAGAATTGTTTGTATTACAAGGCTAGTGTGTAAGAGAAAGGCACTTAGCTGGAGAGAGACTTGCTCATCAGCTACCATTCCTCTCAATGAGCTTTGCAGTCTCATTTTTCAACATATGATTTCATCTAACTCCCACAATCACCTGTGATATAACTGTTATGACCACTTTGCAGATGAGAAAACTAGAAGCACTAATTGTGAAGTTATTTGCAAGTATGACTTTGAAAATTGTGCAGGTCTCAGAATATAATCTTAGAGAATCTCAGGATATAATCTTGATGTAATATCAGTCTCAGGATATAATATCAGGATATAATTTTGGTTCTATTATAGCTAGCAATTTATAGATCGATTCAATCATAGACCATGAATTTTCAAACACACTTATAGCAGTGGAACTTTCTCTAAAATGAAATGTTACATGAAAACCCAAAATATAAAGCAAAGAGACTGAACTCCTCAAGTTGGCCTCTGTGGCCCTTTCAGAATGCCATCTGAAAACCATTGCTATACGACAGGGGCAGCTACTCGTTTTCTGTGTTGTTGGTTAGGCAGGGTTCAGGCAAAAGCTGGGAGTGGGCAGACATTCCATTTCTGATGGCTTCATGAGTATGCACCGTCTGTTTTCAATGCATACTTTCATATGCAAAGATGCCAAGAACAGAACTTGTTGAATTTGCTTAGAATTCAACTTAGATTATCACTTAGGCATTTACTTGGTTTCTACTCAAATTAGATGTTTTTTTTTTTTTTTCCTAGCACAGAGATGAATTCATGCTCTATTTCATTGGGAGTAAATTCTGAAAATAATTAATAGTAATCTAAGGGTACTCTACTCAAGATGGCTCCATAAATTAATAATTTCTTCTGCTCCAAATACTTCAGAAAGACTGATGAAAAGCAGAAAGGTAAGAGATGGCAGCAGTAGAGCTGAGACCAAGCCTGATGGGTTATATTGCTGGTGCATAGCAGATGCACAATAAAGACTTGGAGGGTTGAACTAAACTGCACCACATTCAATGGAGTTGAACCAAATTGTTGGTAATGAAGGAAGATGGTGCAGGGATTCTTCTTCCAAAGCCTCATGGAAGAAACAAAGACCATTTCTCCATGGCCAGTAGAATCTAGGTATCAACAACTTGACTATAGCTATAGTCTTCCCAGCTATAGTGAATTATTCCTGCTGAGGAAAACAATCCTCTTTCTAATTTTATATGTACTGATGAAACAAAAAAAATATGGACTTAGCATTCTTTGTCACTTGATGATTTATTATTTACTAGAGGCCCAGAGCATGGATCTGTGAACCAGTGGGGTCCTTCGACATGGCCTGCGGGGATCGGGCTGAAACTGGCATCCAACATCCTCTCCCCCACCCCCCCCCCAGGGATGTAATTGTGTGTAAAGCGGCCCGGGGCTGGGGAGGGGGCAGGGGAGGAGCCCAAGCCCCCCTGGGCGGGTGCCGCTCCCGCTCATCCCTGCCCCTGCCGCCACCACCGCCTGGTAGGCTCGCTGCCACTCTGTGTGCCTGTTCTAGGGCAATATCGGCATGCCCATGACTGAGAAGCATCTGCAGGCTTGGGCCCAGTCAGTCCCCATGACAATGCTGTCCCAATTCTGGTCCTGGTCTGGATGGGGGAGGGGCACACAAGGGGAGTGTCCATGGGAGAGGCTCAAGCAGCCAGAGCTGCCCTTGCCAGCTGTGAGCCCAGCCTCTGGCACCTGTTGGTCAGCTGAGCGTTGCTCCCACAGCGCACTGACCACCAGGGGACAGCTCCTGCATTGAGCGTCTGCCCCCTGGTGGTCAGTGCATGTCATAGCAACTGTTGGAATGGTCGACTGGTTGCTTTGGCTTTTATATATATATATATATAGATTTATTTACTTATTTACTAGTACTGTATTTACTAATAAGTTTTCTACATCTGGGAGCAAACATGTCAAAGCAAACCCATTTATTATTATGGGTTATTTCATTATTTTCAATACAAGTTGAGCCAACATTTTCCTTTTAGAAAAAGAGATCGTAAGTACGTTTTGAATATGCATCTGAAAATCCTTACTTTCATCAGAATACTCCAGTATTTTCTGGTTTGGCCTTCGTTCCCTATAAACACATTTCCTTTAACATGTCACTTTTCCAGGTGACAACTGCCCTAAAGAGGCCAGTTTCCCACAGCAACGTGTCAGAAACGATAAGCTTTCTTTGGCTACACACAGCTAAATGTGGACTTTTAAACACTGGTCTTTCTGGTCTGTTACATGCTTACAAACCTTTGTTTTGCTGTCACTTGGTGGTGGTGGGGGGGTACAAATCAATTGGGCCAGGATTTTTTTTTCTTTGCGTTAACTAGTGAAACCTTTCTCCTCTCTATTCCTTTTACTTACACAACTCGTAGTCTGTCTTAATTCCTCCTAATGGTACCAGACAACTGTATTGCACAGTCCCTCAAGTTGCAGTAGGCACAGTGCTTAGGGCTCAAGTCAATCATAGGGCTACAAATGAGAACCAATTATGAAACTCCCGCTAAAATAGCAAAGCACATTTTTCTTACTTTTTATAATACGGCTTTGTACACAGAGCACATAATGGACTTTAAATTAAGAAATTAGTTACATTTCCTGAGTAGCTCACATTCTTACTAGCACAATTGGCATACTTATTTGGCCTCCTTCTAATTGTTCATAAAAATATCATCTCACCCAAGGTGTCTCATTTTCCACTGATTTTTAAAAAATATTTTGATTATTATTAAATGGCATATGCCCAGCTACTTATGTAAAAGGAAGAAAAAAGAAAAGAAAAGAAAGCATCTTTGCTCTGGGATGGAAACGTAATTATGCTCTGCTAAGCACATCACAGATGCCCAGCTGGCACAATTAAAGAAATAGCTGATCAGTTCCAGTTATTGATTCTGCTAACATGTTTGTTCACGGTTGCTTCTTGTCTAATTAGTTTTTTCTGCTTTCTTAGTCTAAAAGCATACCTTTCCAGACGGGGCTATTTTCAGACATTAGTGAGCAAGGTTTCCTTTGGTTGCTTCTAAATTTTCTGGGTGCCGCGGGGGAATGTAATCGTTTCCCTATTCATTTAGCGAGGAGATGGCCTGAAAGCTAGACTTTTCTCTGAATTCCTTATTGAATTTCAAATCTGGATTTTACATGCTTCTCTTTTTAAATGGATATCTCCGTAGTGTTGGTTCAGCTACATTTGAAGCTGTTGTCATCGAGGGATGACATGTGATTAGGGCTGTCTCCACAAACTGGGACAGACTGAAAATGCCTAAAAGATGCCGCAAGTTCTATTCGGCGAGGCTCGACAGAAGCATTCATTCTCTCTCCTGCCAAAAAGAGAGAGAAAAAAAACACACGACCTCAGTGTAATTTCCATTTCCTAAATGTAGATTGCACACGAAGTGAAAATGCTTGTAATGTTAATAAAACAGGGGCAAAATGCAGCATCAATTTCCAGAAACAAAGGCTATGGTCTTGGTCCTGGAAAACCAAGGAGCAAATGTACATGGTATGGAACCTTTGCCTTCATCCAAGTTTGTGGAATGAAGCTTCAAAACACAGCAACAGATGCTCATGTGAAACGGAGGCCGAGTCTGTGGCCCAGCAGAGCAGTCTACCAATAAATCCCGCCCTGGTCCTAGGCTATGCTCAATTGCAAGGCAGCTGTCGCAAAGCTCAGGGATGCTGGTATGCTGTCAAGATTTTAATCACTTCCATACAGGCGAACAATAACTGTTGCTCTTTTTTAATGCTGCTCATTTTTTTTCCCCCCAATGCAAGGTTTAGAAAAAGGGGAGTTTGTTTACTGCAGTATTCAAAATTAAACAGAAAGAACCTTACAGTATTTTGATAGGAATTTCTATTCTCTGGGTAAAAGAGGATGGGACCAATGCATTTTTATCTGGCGTTTTCACTGTTAATTGCTGATTAGGTAGTGCTGTTGCTATAAACCTTTCAAACCATGGAGAATGAGCCAATTTTCTTTCTTCAACAAAAGAGCATCTTGCAGATTATAATATCCCATTAACTTTACAGTTTTACTTTAGCACCATATCGAGGCATTGGGACACTTTGATTCAAACGATAGAAAATTAATTTTCACTTTTTTTATTACATTTGCAATGGAAAACTAGTGATGACATAACTGCTGTAGCATAAAAATGACACAAGAAACTATGAATTTTATATCCTTCAGAGTAAAGCAAGAGGATAATTAAAAGCTTTAACACTGTCTGTATCCATCCTAAATGTCCACAGAAGACTGGAATGTGAAAAGAGAAAAAAAAAAATAAAAGGTTTTAACCTTTTAAAATTTTGCTTAAATTCATTAGACTTGAGTGTAAAACAATATAAAATAGAAATAAAAATAAATCACAACTTAACAGCAAACAGTAGTATCTATGTCCACTTAATATGTTCCATTTCTTTTTTTTTTAATATGTTTTTATTGATTTCAGAGAGAGGAAGGGAAAGGGAGGGAGAGAGAGAGAAACATCAATGATCAGAGAGAATCATTGATAGGCTGCCTCCTGCATGCCCCACACTGGAGATCAAGCCTGAAACCTAGGCATGTGTCCTGACCAGGAATCGAACCCTGACCTCCTGGTAAATAGGTCACACTCAACCACTGAACCACACTGGCCAGGTGATATGTTCCATTTCAAGACCTAGCTGCCATTCTGACAATCGCTTGACCCACCCCCACCAGTTGTGCAGCTCATACGTCAGTACTCTGAAAGTGACGAGAGAGAAATGGGCCTCTTTGGCGGGGTTCTGCAAAGTTGAGGAAAGCAGATATTCCTTCACAGAGTCCTACTTTCCCCCACAGGAGAAATCATCGGCCAGGAAAGGCTCTCTTGGCACTGAGCCGTGCTGTCTTGAGAGGGGTGAGGTAGGTAAAGTCAAATTGTCCCTCTCATCCTCTTTTATGCATCCAATGTCATTTTTTTTTTCTGCAATAAAACTTTACTGATGGACTCCTAGACTTCCACAAGTGCTCTCTCACCCGTGGGTGATTGTCTAAGACAGTGTTCTCTCGGGACTCTCAGGCCATGGTGAAAGGGGCTGGAGCCAGTTCATGGCACTTCAGGGTCCACAGCCAGAGTCAAGGTCTGCATACCTCTTTCCTGATGCCTGGGTGGATGCGACTGTTCCCAGGTCCTTTGGTGTATGGTGTTGGTGACAGAACCAAAGCTGAATGGAGTTGTAGCCAAGTCCTCATGGGTATAGAGTGTTTCCAGGTCTGTAGCTGGGGCCTCAGTCAATACGTAAGCTACCTGGGCATGAACCTGACTTTTTGAAACAGCACTCCTCCTTCTTGGACTGTACTCATTTTCGCAGTCTCCTACCTGGATCTCCCAACTCCCACAAAGTCACTTTTGTCCATGGATAGATTACAACTTCTTCTTGGGGAAAGGGGGATATGAGCCAAGGATGTCTATTCAGCCATCTTGCTGATGTCAAGCTGTGGAAACTTTAGAAGTAATAAAAAATAAATAACCCTGTTGAAAACTTCTAGCCTGAAATTTCTCACAAAACTTCCATTTTTGGGATAAGGTTCATTTTTATAGATACTTACATCACCACAGTCAACTAATCTGCCCTCCAACCTGGTTATAAGATGAATTGTGTCCCTTCCCAAATTCTTTTTTTTTTTAATTCTAACCCCAAGTACCTCAGAATGTGACTGTATTTACAGATAAAGTATTTGAGAGGCAATAAAGTTAAAATGGCGTTACTAAGGTGTGCCCTAATTCTGTGTGACTGGTATCTTTATAAGAAGAAGAGATTAGAATACAGACACAGAAGAAAAGACTCTGGGAAGACACAGAGAGAAGATGGCCATCTGTGAACCAAGAAGAGAGGCCTCAGAAAAAGCAGTTCTACTGGCATTTTTATCTCAGACTTCAAGCCTCCACAATTGTGAGAAAATAATTTTTTGTGGCTTAAGCCATCTAATTTGTGGTATTAGATGGCTCCAGATATCTAATTTAATACCGCAAAACATTATAACTGATTTATAAATAATATGATCCTAATTGGCAATCAAATATGTCTAACATTGTTGCTATGTGAATTTTTTAGTCAAGCTGTTAACCTATTGGGGAGAAACTTTTGAAATGCTATTCCTGTTGGGGACTGCTATCTAGGAGGAGTATCAACTACTTTTCAAATCCCAGTCTTATAATCCAAAAGAAACCTCTCTAATATCTAATTTCAAGAGTTAAAGCTCTGGCAATTCTAATAATGACAAAGACTACACTATATCAACAATATTCTCTCTCCTCTTATTCCATTATAATAGAGGATTTTGATAGGTAAAACAAGGACCAAATTAAAAGCATACATCCCAGCCTCCATCCTAGTAAGGGAAGTTTGACCATGAAGCTAGGATCTGGGTGATTCTAGTAAATGCTGGCCAGTTCTTCTCTTTTGCTTCCTGATCCCCTCATGATATCAGCACATAAATGCTACTTGAATGAGGACATTCAAGACTTAAACAAAGACAGATTTTTCTTCCTAATCTATTTTAGCCAAATAAAACAGAAGGAAAGGCCATGATACATTATCATAAGGGAAGAAAACTTTACCATTATAATATTTATAAGAGGCAATTTCATGAGTATTAGGTTACAAAGCAAAGAAGCTAAGTTTCCAGTGTCCACGTGCACAACTGGAAACAGACCCGACAAGGAAGAGCTGCAACTGATTGATAAGAGATGATCTGGGCAGAGGAAACTATTAGTCATAAGAATAGAAAACAAAGGTCTTATTAAGAAGTAATCTGAAAAAAAAAAAAGTCACACACGACAGAAAGAAACCATGCTTAGACAACTAGGTTTTGGAGCCAGGTTCTTCTAATCAGGACAATTTGCTATCTGTGTAACTTTGGGCAAATTATGTTGCCTTTCTAAGCCTCTATCTGCAAAATGTGAGAGTGTTTGTTTCTACCTTGAGAGATTTGGGGAGGATTAAATGAGGCAACAGAATACCTGGAATATACATAATGCTCATTAAAGTTAAGGTCTAATTACTTCTATAATGACTAATAATTTTATTATTATTATCACATGCATAGCTTACAGGGATATTGCCTCAAGCTATACAATTCTTAATTCTGTTTTACATGATTAAAAAAAAAGTACTTGTATACTCAACATAACTGAATCTTAGGAAGAGACTTTATGTTTAGTAAATTTATTGACTAAGATGTTATAGCTCTTAAAAAACTGTTAATAGGGTATATTCTGGGTGTCCTTATTGACACACATGTTATGAGTTCTTAGGGGTTCCCTTGCCAACTATGCAAATATAAAAATGAAATATGGCATTTAGCCTTTGGTTATAAAATCATACAGATTTTGACAAAAGTAGGTTTACAGTTGTTCACATGGAAAATAATACAATAATTAATGCATAATAATGTGAGAATGAACATGTTTGCATACTCACAAATATAAACCTACTTTTGCCCACCCCTGCATAGTTGTTAGTGGTCCCTTATGTTTTTGTGACTCTATGCCACACAAACCAATTGAAAAGGGGAACAAGGGCAATTATCCATATAGTTCAAGCAGTAAACATCTTGCTAGAGATAAATTAAAAACTTTATTGAATTATATTTTCTCTGAAGAAGCTCACCATGGAGCTGTTCAGCTTAGCAGTTTATAATATTTGTGCCTCCTTTCTATGCCTTTTAATTCTAGTTTTACTTGCTTTTATGAAAGGATATTTAGTGTTTGCATAAGTAGGTTTCTAAAACATGGAAATCTTATTGTAGACTTGGCTTTATAGAGAAATACCTGTGATAGTGCTCAATGTCTAAGATCATTAGGAATAAAGAACCCTCTGGATCATTACAATTTGGAATGCCTAATCTTAACCCCTCCCTACACTACCCCAAAATAAATAAGGTGTATTTTTTTCAGTCTGAATTTATAGACTGTTTTGGCGTCTCACATTTCCATAGTCATTTGCATAGTACAGAAAACATATTACATAACAAGTCAGTCAAACTAAATTATAGGCAGTTCTTTTCAATCAGGCCACTGCAGTTCTGTATCGCTCAGTTCAGCGCCTGCCTCCCACTGCTCAAATGTTGCCATGGTGACCAATTTTTGTCATGTACATTCCCAGGTCCTGTGCGGCCCCCTTATTCATAGCACTTTGCCATCACTACAGTGACTACTAGCTGTTATCTTATTATCTAATCTCCCCTTAGTAATATATATCACCTTTAAGTTACCCGGGTGAATTCTTGAAACCCGAGTATAAATGATATGTTACATAAACAAGAAAATAAATTTATATTAAATAAAATGATAATGATGACAACAAATAAATAACACTCCTTAAGCCATCCATAAGCGGGAGCTCTATAAATGAACTCTCTCACTGTTCTCTAGCTATGTCACCGTCCATATCATTGGAAGACCAATTTGATTCTTCTTATGACAAATGGAATAACAAGATTGCAATACTGTTGAGCTGAATTTGATCGAGCATGATGCAATCCATTTGATTGTTGAGCTTTCCACTGTTATGACAGCTGAAAAGCAGAAATTATCGGGATATTGGAAGAAGGAACTGAGGTACTGAGACAGTCTGATTTACTCATATGCCTAAAAAGACAATGTCATATGGATAAACTACATTTCACTTCTATCTCCTTCTTAAATATTGTAGGCTGAATGTCTTTTGAGTAAAAACACAGTCTCAAAAACAATCACAAGAATCCAGATCAAAGACATAAATAGAACAAAATATGCACAAGAGATTTCAGCCAAGATCAAAGATGTGAACGTAATTGCCATGAATAAGAAGTGCAGAGCTCACCAGAACAGAATGTCTTCAGCACACAGGCATTTCCACCAAAAAAAGAAAAAGAAGAAAGAGAGGGGGAGGAGTCTTTAGGAAATGAAACCCTCCACAAAGCAAATAAAATGTCTTTATTTTCCGCTTTGCAGTAAGGAAAATTTCTATGCTGTTCCATTGAAATAATGAAATATGGGGCGATGTTCACCATGACTGAAGGAGCAAAGCATGTCAGAACCCTTCCATTTTCTGGACTAGGCATCTTTTATGTCATTTTTCTGCCAAAATCCTCCCCCAAAACTTTAATCTTTAAAAATGTTTTACTGTAAATCAGCCTGGTATAAAGAGAGTTTTCAAGAGTGTAAAATATTGAGGTAGTAGCATTTGAGAGAGCAGCTTGGCTTGTTAAAATGAAGTAATTAATTTAATGCATAAGAGAAAAAGAAAAAAAAAGGTAGGAGGAGTTCCTTTTATTAAATATTTATCACTGGTGCCCTGGGTGGATGCCTCAGAGAAGCAATCATTAGAGATGGGACATTGATTGAAGTGAATATTAAGTAGTGCTCTACACTAAATAACAATTGCTAATTTCTTAGAAAAAAAAGTTCTTGAGGTTCTTAGACACTGCCCTTTTAGAGTGTGTTACTGCATGCACTTAATTTTAAGTAATTCAGTCTTTTTAAAATGTCTGTCTCTGACCTTATAGAACTTTCATCTCACTCAAGTCAATGAACCTAACTCTTTTCTACCACTCAGGGTGTGGGGGGAGAGGGAGAGGGACAGTGGGCATGAAACAGTGAGAACAAGAACACTTGAGAGCTGATGGTTTTCAGAAATGAAGCTTATACCTGGGGAAAGAGGAGAAATCTCAGATTAATAATCCATGATTCTATTTAGCCTTCTAGGGGAAAAACAAATTTATGATCCAAGGTCAAGTTTGATCAGATATGTTAGCCCTGAGTGCAAATTTTCTGAATTTGATTCTTGGAAGCAAAAAACATGTAGGAAACAATGCCATTCCCAATGCGTTAAATCTGTGCATTTACATGTGCATACATGTTTACCCTTACAATATTGATGTAATAGTTGCAAATACTTTAAAAAATAACTCTAATTTGGGCAATCCATTTCTATGGGGGAAATGTCCCCATAGTCTCTTAATTAATTTTGAAACCATTTTTACATTGTAGTGATATTATGGTGAGTGGAATTTTCATAGTATTCTACATCCCTCAGTATTATCTGACTTTTATTCTGGCCAAAGGTCTTTACATGTTCAATAAGCTAATTTCCTGGACATGGGTTCCCCACCATAGCGATTTCATCATAACGTGGAGTCCAAGAAGTCCCACATTTGTGGGCTACACAAAAGCCTGTATGTGGGAGGGGAAACAAGACGTTTTGATAGAGAAACTGGAAATGTCTCTTTGGCCCTAAGAGTGATGAAACAAACAATAACAGTAGCAGCAGCAGCAAAAACTTGTCCAGAGAAGGGCAGTCATCTCCCAGTAGCAGATAGTCCCAAACCATTTTTGAAAGAAATAAAAGTGGATTACTGAGGAGGGGAGTCCTCTTCCTGTGGCATCTGCAGTTTCTAAGGGAAATGCTCTTTTCACCGATCCATCTACTCATGTCAACATTGCTATGGACAAATGGCCATAGAGGCTTCTGTTGACTCCATTTTCAAGGACTTTAGAAATGTCACAATATGAAAAGCAATGAACTGTCCCATCGCCAAAAAGAACAGTGTTGTACTGCCACCAATCATCAACACCTCTGGGACCATTTTCTTGACAAGCCAGTAAAATGGTCTGGTAGAATGGGATAGCGTTTTCCTGAGTGACACATTGGTAATGTGAGTGTCAAAGAGAGGGAATCCTTCCTCCCCGCTAGGGGAAAGTCAACGAGATTGGGAGACCTTTTTGGTTTTCACAGCTCGGCGAGGAGTGTCACCGGCATCTAGTAGGTAGAGGCCAGGGATCTGCTCAACATCCTGCAATGAATAGGACAAGAAAGAGTTATTCCACCCACAATGCCAATAGTGCTGAGGCTGAAAGCCTGCATTAGATGATCCCTTCACTTTTCCCTCCATTATCCTCTGAATTCAAGGAGCATTTTACCAAGAGAGAAAATTGATATTTTCTTTAAGGATAATCAAATCACAGTTTTTCTTAGGTAACAATCACATATTCATAATCTACTCACAACCATGATGCTATGGTACCTCAAATTCATGTATTAAAAGTGTAAATTTTTATAATATTCCTCTTTATTTTTGGATTCATAAATTAGTGATTGGGCTTAAACCCAAGCCTTTTGTTGGGGCGAAGTAATTCTCCATGCTGTTGTTTAGTTTTTGCCTTCCTCCTGTGATTAGAGGTCTGATGCCCAGAAATGGCTTGGCAACTGTGCAGAACACACTCCTACATTTTTCTTTGTGTGGAGATTTCTTGAAAGCCAGACATACTACAGATAGCATTTTTACCTTGGAAGTTCCCAAATCACAGCCTTTACAAAAAAGTGGTTTCCAGGGACCTTTGTACCCCATTTTCTCCTGAAACACAAAGGTAGACTTCTGGGGATTTTCTCAGAAAACTCAAATACATTTTTAAATAAGAGACTTTCTATGGTAGGAATTTTTAAAAAAAGAATATCCTCAGTTCTAGTCTCTTTGACTCATAGAGTCCTGTTAGTTCTAGTCAATATTCTGGATGGTGTGGGGTTAATAGGAAAGGAGACTGAGCTTGCCTATGCAGTATAATGTGTTATTGGATTCAAATACTATAGCCTATTTTAGCTGTTACCTAGCTTAGTGTAAGACATGCACTCGGCACCATTGTGGTCTCAGAAACCAGCCTTGATCCACACACTGACAGGATCCACTAGGCAGTAAGTCATGAGATCATATAGTAACATGTAATGTATTCATTACAAGTAATTTATTTCTAAGCATTCTAATTAAAACAGACCAGACAAGACTTTTACTTGAAAATTCCTCTTATGCATTGTCAAGCCACTATTGAACTTCTGGCTACATTTTTTTTTTAGTAATATTCTATAATCCAAGGTTTTCATACAGTCATTCAAAGATACGTATTGAGTGCCCACTGCTTAGTAGATATGTAAAGTATAATGTTTTGCTAGGCTGACTTCTGAATGTGGAAGTATTATCTTAAAAAGTAATATATATATATGAAACTTTTTTTTCCCTTAAAGTCAGTGTTTCCCCAAATGTCCTGAGTATAAGAATTATCTGGATTACTTATAAAAAGAAAAGGCTGTTAGCCCAATTAAGGCCTCTGTGGGAGGGTTCTAGAAGCCTGTATTTTTAAATAGCACCCAGGGAGTCTATGATTTGGTAATTTGGGAAACAATGCCTTAGAATGCACATAAATGGGAAACCACAAAGCACACTATATTGTTGTTAATAGATTGGGTAGCTTGATCAAAACCAAAAGGTTGTTTGATCCTTACGTACTTAGAAAAGTGTCTGACACATAGTTAACTCTTAATAAATGTTAGAGGTTATTGTTTTCCTTGTCATACTCAGTGTCGATAAGAATTATCATTTCATGAGGTCAACCTTCAAAAACCAGTGAGTGGCCTTCTCTGTCAATGGGCCCACATGTTGTATTTATTATATCTGTAGCTCCTTTCCTTCTTTTACTCAGGCATTTGACCAAATTCCTGTCTCTTTTCCACTAACTCTCTTATTTTGATTGCTTTCTTATCTCCCCTTTTAACTGAATGCTCCTTATGACACTCACTTTTTCGAGAGTCATTTAATTCTGTATCTGTGCACACAAGGAGCCCTTCCCGGGAATTCTAATGTCCCACTGATAGCCATCCAGGTACGCACCTTGATCCTTCCATCTAAGCCCCACTTACCTGTAACTGGAGTCTGAGACTGCTTAACTAAAATAAATCTGAGATTTCCAAGGATCTCCATGGCTTTTATCTCTATACCTAAGTTACTTTAATCCACAAATATTTAAACACAAGTTTGGAGTATTCCATTTGAATGGTCTAACTCACTCACACTCACACATATCATAGGGGATATGTTGATGTTTTGACTTTTTTCTATAATTTAGTAGAAATCCCTGTACCTACTCATTGACTTATCGACTTATAATTACTTATATATTCTCTTTTATATAATGTTTGAAGCAATACTAAAAAAAGAACAGGAAAGGGTGCCTTCCATATTACTTATCATTGCAGCTTTTCCTGAGGGAAAAATAATTGCTGAATAAATTGAACATGCAAAATTTATGTTGTTGAGCTAAAAAGAGAGAAAGAGGAAGGTATTTCTTAGGTGTGCCACCAACTCATGTATGTTTAACTTTTGCAGTTAACATGAATATTGTTAAGCTTAATTTTGCAATTGAGAGAGCTCACATTTTTTAGGAATTCATGTATGTATACAAATGGCTTCGAAATAGACTTTTTTCCTAATCAATAAATAAATTTTAAGAAAAGAGTAAGTTAGTTCTAAAGTAGGTTAGAAAAACAATTGCTTTATTTTATCTGCTCATTTTATCCTTTAAGATTTTAATGAAATACATCAGTGGCACCCCTGGAAATTCCTAAATGGCCACACACTACCATTACTCTGTGTTAAAAAGAGGTTAAATTGCCCAAAGCCATAACTTCAAGTCTTAATTGAATGCTGGCAACTCAACCATGAGCAGGATCCCTAGAAGAATGGCGAGGTTCTCCGTAGGCTTCACACAATAGGATGCGTGGGTAGATGCCATCTGCAGTTCAGGGGTGGGGGAACAAAAAGGCATTTGAGGAAAAGGGAATTTCTTACAGATATGATATAATGGGAAAGATCTGAAAGTCATCCATCATGACTGTGACATACATCACACCCGACAACAGCCAAAAGCCACGAGATGTCACGTACCGCCTGCAGCGTGTCAGGCCTTCTGGCATCAGCACTTTTGTGCATCCTGCCACCTCCCCTTTGTTGCCCACTTGCTGCAGCGCATGGGGAGGCCCATGAATGCCTCTGCCCACCCCCACCCCAACACTCGCTAATGCAGGCTTTATTATCACACACCCCAACAGGCACTCAGGGCACATTCATCCCGTGACAGGGAGTGACAATCAGCGTGGAGCAAGGATGCCAACGCCACCAGATGTTGCCGGACCTCATAAATTCGGTTAGTACCACCACACTGTTCCAAGCAGGTCGGAACAATGTGGGCCGGGCGAGGACGCATGGCCTCTCGGGAGCTCTCATGGGGACAGCTGCTTCGAGACACAAAAATCAGACAGAGGCACCCACTCTTTCCTTTCAGTTTTTTGGGTTTTTTGTTTTTTTTTACAGGTCTGAGATTTAAGTAATTATCTTGAAATTTAAAATTCAGATTGGGTTAAGATGAGCAAGTAAAATATATAAGCTATGTTTTCATAGCACTGCATGACAGCAGCCTGCCACTTTTATCCAAGTGTTGATCGTTTAATTTCAAAGTGCCACATGGCATGTAGACACACACAGAGACACACACTTAACATTAGAATGAGTATAATTAAATTTGTATTATATTCCCTTGCTTTAATTTCTATATTTGTTTTTATCTCCTCTTCCCAATGAAATTACAAACTCTCCAGTGCAGGGGCCAGGGGCGCTGGTGCCCCTGTGGTCCTCACGGGGCCTAATTCAATATTAAACACATACCAGCTGCTTGATGACTAAACAGTTGGTTTTTAAAGGGTTTTTGCTTTTGAAATTTCTAAAGATTCTATAAGAAAAGTGAAGACAGCATACAGAGTGCAAAAGCCAAGGTTGGAAACTACTGATGTGGACCATAGAAATATAAAGCTAAGCAGTTAAATTTCGTCACTTGGATTGAGGCTATTAGTAGCCTGAAATTCCTATGCTTGTTCAGGATTATTTTCAAGGTTAATACCCTAAAAATAACTGTGCCAACACTTCATGTTCCAGGCTTGTTTAGAGCAGCATGTAAACAGCCTACTTGCAGGTGCATCTATGTGTGTTTGTTACTAATTCATAATAATCCACAAAAAACTACAAAAAAAAACACGACACACCTTAGAGCAATAACTTGTTTGAGTGTCAAATAACTGGGACTCTGGCTGACTGAGTGAGTTGTGGTGTTTTGAAACAACCCTACAAAAACACCAACTGGATCCTGAAGCTGGCACTTCACATTTATCTAGGAAATTCCATTTAATCTAGGCATCATGTACTGTTTTCATCTCTATTCCAACACCCTTTGTATATTAATGGCTTCTTCGTAGACCTTCATTATCCTTGCTTCTTCTGGCATTTTGTGAATCTTAACCACACACACACAAAGAGTTAATTTATATTTTGGTCAAGTTATTGTATCCATTTCTCAATATAGTTTTTGTTTGAGTTCCAGAAGTTGGTACAATTTTAATAATGCATTTTACCCCGAAACAATTTCTATTTTGAGCATTGATGAAATAAAACTATTTCGCACTTATACATGTGCACACATGGTACAGGTACCTGTTGGAAAAGACAAGTACTTATTCTGTTTGGTGGGAAATACACATTTAGTTTCAACTTATAAATTGTGGAACAAAATCTGTGTTGGGACAGGAAACAAAACAAAATTAAGCACATGGATATTAGTAATGAATGGGAAAAATAATGTTATTGAAGACACAGTAAAGATATCTAGCTCTTTAAGCACATGGATATTAGTAATGAATGGGAAAAATAATGTTATTGAAGACACAGTAAAGATATCTAGTTTAAGAACTCCAAATCAAACAAAAAAATATAAACCTAAGGACAATAAGAATATTTTCAACCTAAATTTTCCATAAACAATGTTTTCTGTTTCTCATTAGAATGAACTATAATTTCAATACACAGATTAAATGTAAGCTAGATAGTATACTAAAATAAATAATCAGTTAATTTAAGTATCTGTTCCTTTTAGGTCAGGCATTTGAAGGCTGATATTCTAATTTTGATGAGTAAGGTTTACTTTAACTCAACCTAAAGCTATATATGAAAATGTAACTTATAGACTCCATGTATAAATACTAAGGGCACATTTAGAACCTAGTCCATGCTTGCATGTGTCACCTCATCTGAGTGGCTTTCTTGACATCTTGCTTCTCCACAGCAATGTTGCTCCATTTCCAGATGGGGCGACCTTCATCATTTATTACAATATGTAACTTGCTCATTTGCTTTATTATCCCACTAGAAATTAACTTCTAGGAGGACAGGGACTTTAATACTTTGTTCCCTATAGTATTTCTGGCATTTCACGTAGTACCTGGCATTAAAAAATATGTGTGAATATTTGAATATATGTAGAACGTGTGGTCTTTTGGAAACAGATAAAAGAAGACCACCAAGAAGGTTTTGCATGTGTATAATTATGATCTTCTAATGTCACTTGTAATATAAAATATTTCATTCAAATTAAGTGCTTTACACAGAGTATTTTAGTATGCATCGCACAAATAATCTCTTTCAGTAAATCATTTTCAATAAGTACTTTTCCATCAAGCAACTGAAAAGGGAGTGTGAAAGAAGGTTACAGATAATACATAATAAAGCTCTATGATTAAAATTTCTGAAATCCTCAAGGTATTATTCTAAAACTCAAGAAATAAAGGCCCGTAAAAATCAATTAAATGAAACCAAGTTCAGCATGTTGTATTCAATCGTTAGATTTCCTGAATTTCATGTGATGTTTACGTTTGCTACAAAGGATGCATTATTTATGGCTACATTAGATTTCTTGATGGTGAGCAACTACAATGATGAATGGAGAGATTTTCATGATCACAGAGAACAGCATGTGCACTATTTTACAAGTTTCAGTGAATGTGTGTAATTCTAGAAAGACAAAATCAATTAAAAACAATCTGAAATTCTGGTATGTAACAAGCACCTCTAATTCTAGTTAGAACTAAATGCACAGACAGATGGAAATGCTGATGAAAACAGAAAGTAAATTCCATAATGAGATATTTTAGTGGTTGAAAATCTTTCCTCTGGGGACTTCAGGTCATACTTTGGACAAACAAACAAAAATTGAATGATTTTGAAAACTTAAAAACCTAGTGTTTTTTATTTGTTCGCTTTTACCAATTGTTTAAAATAGCTCCCTTTAGCTGCACTTTACCATGGTTGTTTGACTTCAACATCCAAACAACTGACTCAGACAATTGGCAGAAGATAAATTTTATACAGTCCTACACCCACGAGTAAGGTGTTTTAAAAACTGTGCAGAATGTCATGCTAAAATTCTCTTTTTGAGAAAAGACAAGGAAGGCATTATATTTCATTTTCTATATCCTGCCTTTCTTTAAACAGAATTGTTCATTTTTTTTGCAGCAATTAATACATATTTACATGAGTCAAACACCAAAAAGTAGGAAAGGCATATAGTAAAATCCCCCCCCTTCCCTTACAAAGATTTTTGGTTTGTTTTCCAATGGCACCAAGATTTACATTTGCATCTTTCTCTTCTGTTCTGCATCTTGCTTTTGGGAATTTCTAAGGAGAAGTGTCTACAGAGTGATGTTCATCCCAGAAAGTCTTGCCTTCTTGCTTGAAGGATCAAATGAGGGCCCTTGATCCTTTTCTGGTAGCATGGCCTCCCCATGGTTCCTGTCTGCCTGACTAAAAACTTTCTCTATTATCTCATATTCTAAAAAGGAACATTCTCACCCAACCAGCATAGCTCAGTGGTTGAGCATCGACCTATGAACCAGGAGGTTATGGTTCCATTCCCAGACAAAGCACATGCCCAGGTTGCAGGCTCGATCTTCAGTAGGGGTTGTGCAGGAGGCAGCCAATCAATGATTCTCTCTCATCATTGATGTTTCTATCTCTCTCTCCCTTCCTCTCTGAAAAAAATAAAAATATATTTAAAAAAATAAATAATAACATTCTTTCACTGACCTGGCCACTTTCTAAGGTGCCCTAGTCCTCCTGTAGTTGTCGGTGCCAAAGTTTTGCAAAGAATCATCCAGACTTATTGCCACCATCTCTTCATCATTATCAACTCACTCCTTAACTTTGTAGAATCTCATTTCTATACCATCACCATCATCAACCCTTTACACACACACACACACACACACACACACACACACACACACTTTAATGTAGTTTTATTTCTAAAATCACTGAGATCCACTCATCATCCTACCAGTGGTTCCTTTCACACAAGCTTTCTCCTCCTGTAGCCCCTCCTTTGGGATGATCACTTTGCCCAACCAGGCTTCCTTCTCATCTCAGGATGCTGTCTCTATTTACTTCATTGAAGTGCTTTTTCTTCTTCCCAGTTTTGTTTGTTCCAGAGCTTTTATTCCCTAACCCTACTGCCCCCACCCCCTACTGCTTCTTTACAATGAAATACAAAATCTTCATTTTGAGTTCCCATCTCTTTCTGGAATTTTAATTCTGTACTTCCCTGGTCTCCTGGGTACACTCACCTGATTGGCCCACTACTCCCTCAAAGTCTACTGAACTCACACTCTTTCCTGAAGCAAGTAGTCTTCAAGGGAAGGGGATTTTGCTGCTGGACGCTACCCCACCTCCTGGGTATATTTAGCAGTGTCTGGAGACATTGTCTCATTGGGATGAGTGCTGCAGGTGTCTAGCAGGTAGAGGCCAAGGGTGATGGGGAACATCCTGCCATGCACAGGACAGGCCCCACAACAAAGAATGACCTGGCCAAAAATATAAGTGGTATTCAGGCTTAAACCCAGGCCTAACCTAATTGCCACTGAAATTTCCCCATTTCTGTCACCTAGTCACTTTGGCCTAAAGTTCTAGATTTAATCATGAGTTAGAATTTTTTTTTCTGTTTCCTCGTGTTTTCTACTCCATTCATGTCCACAGTTGCACTTGTTTTCCCCCCCTTGGAAATTTCTGTTCATTGGTTTTCTTCATTTCTACTGTCAACGTCATTGCATATGTGCACTTGGTAAACAATTATGGTTGCACTGGTCTCAGTAGCTCAGTCTTTTTTCCCTCCTATCCTTGTATGCTAATGCTAAATTAAATTGTCTCAAATACTGTTTTCCTCACATCAAAAAAAATATTCAGTGACACTTCTGGAGCCTCCTTATTTTAGGATTCCTTGAGAGTTGGGCCTTTACCAACACCTTCCTCTGATGCCCTATATGAATCTTCCATTCCAGCCAAACTGACCTACTCATTATTCTAATCATTTGTTCTGAATGTAATAACCAGTTAGATAATTCCACTATATAAGTAGCTCTATTAGATAGCAAAATAATTGATCAGTTAACAATTAACGGAAATTATTTTATCTTTTTGAAGATTTTATCCTAGGTATCTTGTAATTCACCAGAGGACTGTGGAGCCAAGCTAATTGAAATCAGTTCATCTGTCTGCCACTTACTAGCTGAGGCAAGTCACTTTATTTCCTCATCTGTGAAATGGGCTAACAATAATCATTTCTTTTTAAGGTTACTGTATAACTTAGGGTAGACCCTGACATGTGGTAAGCACTATAATAGTCACTATCGTTCCAAAAGAAAAGAGAAGCATGCTATATTACTTCTTTTATAAGTTCTCGTTTGAAGGCCATTACTGATCTATAGTGTCAGTAGTGTTACAGCACCTATAGGTGTGGTAGCCAAAGTGATGCACTCTCCAATGAACTAATTGCTAGTCAGTTGCTGAGTATTTTCTGAAAATATCAACAACCAGATTTTTAAATGTTTATATTGAGACTAAAGGCCCGGTGCATGCACGAGGGGAGTGGGAGGGGGGTGTCCCTCAGCCCGGCCTGCACCTTCTCCAATTGCACCTTCTCCAATCTGGGACCCCTTGGTGGATGGACCCCTTGGTGGATGGACCCCTATGGGATCGAGCCTAAACTGGTAGTCGGACATTCCTCTCGCAATCCAGGACCACTGGCTCCTAACCTCTCAACTGCCTGATTGCCCCTAACCACTGCCTGCTGGCCTGCTCTCCCCGAACTGCCCCCCTACTGGCCTGCTTGCCCCCAACTGGCCCCCCCTGCCAGCCTGCTTGCCCCCAACTGCCCCCCCCGCGCCAGCCTGATCACCCCCAACTACCCTCCCCTCCTGGCCTGATCACCCCTAACCGCATCTGCCTTGGCTCTGCCACCATGGCTTTGTCCAGAAGGACATCTGGAAGGTCTCCCAGAAGGTCTCCCGGTCTAATTAGCATATTACCCTTTTATTAGTATAGAAGATGCCCTAAAAGATTCTGGAAACCTAAAAATTCCTACAAGATGCAAAAATGCAGTACAGTATACTCACTATTTCCAAGTCAGCAAAGTTCCCCTCGTTGCCAGGGTTATCAAGTTTCTGAAGTTCAGTATTCAACTTCTTCACTATTAATTAATATATAGCTCTGATCTACTTGGGAAAACCATAAAAAGCAATTAAGAGCAAACTAGACCCAAGAATAAAGGACAGGCTTCCCCCACCCCCCTTCTTTTTATCTTTTCCCAGAGTTTCAATGTTTTACACTTCAGATCCCATGGGTGGTTTGGGAGGTGGAGCAATTCATAAGTTATTTATTTTTAAATTATTGGGGGAGGGGGCTTGGCATTTATCCCTAAACCTGCTCCTTCTTTGCAGAGTTGTTGTGTCTCCCTGTTCTTTGTCCTGTTTCCCCTGGGTTGTCTCTCTCCCCTTGAGTGATGGTAAAATCAGGGAAAGTCAAACAGATGGGACAACAAAGATATGTAACTACATGACTTATTGCCTCATGTACAGGCACCGGATAACTATTTTACCTCATAACTCACATCCATTCCTTTCATGATCTGTTCTGTGCAGTATCAACTCTCCCCAAGTCCTCCCTCAACCACCACCCCCTTAAATGGAGCTGGTAGACAAGTGAGGATCTGCCTGTAATTATTGCTTAATTCATTTGCATGTGGATGTTCTCATTAAAATGTCATTAGCATGGGGGGAGGGAGTCTGGTTGCCAGGGCAACCAGGAGTGGGGCAGGTGCAGTTCAGCCTCAACTGGATTCTGGGCTGTGTGGTCAAACTCCACCTGTATCCCTGGCTCCTATCACTCTTGTGATTGCCAGAATGAAAACATTCCTCAGTTTTATCCTCTTTATTTTGGCCGTAGTCTCTAGGATTTCTTGGTAAATTGTATGGCTCTGCCTGCTTTACTAATAACTCTTTTTATTTTAACTAGCCATGCTGGGGACTTTAGCTTCTAGTCTGTGCTGTCCAACCAGTAACTACTTGTCACACAGGGCTATGGAGCCCTTGAAATGGGATTAGCTGGAATGTGTTGTAGGTGTAATAATAATATATACAATGGTCTTCAAAGACTTAGTATGGAAAAAAGTGTAAATTATCTCAATAATATACTTAATTTTCAGTATATGTTGAAATGGTAACATTTCAGATATGTGGGATTAAGTAAAATACGTTATTGACTTGATTTTGCCTAGCTCTTTTAAGATTTAATGGTGACTATGAAAACATTTAAAATTAAATATGTGGTTCAGATATATGCTGAATATTGTATTTTACAGGCAGCATTGTCCTAGACGATGCAGTTCTCTTTCAAATCTCCTCTCTAATCAGTACTGCCTTCCTAATCCTCATAGGATTTACAGTAGCCGCCATTCTCTGCAGAACCTCCACACCTAATGCTTTCTGGATTGCCTGCTATTTGCTTGTTTTCACCATCATTTCATATACACTCTTAGGGGTTAAGCAATTCAATTTTCCCATCAACACAGAAATTTCCTCTTAAAGCATCACTATGGATGCTTAACCGGGTTCTGCTTGAATCTTTCCCTGGGGCCATTGCTTTACAGAACAGCAGATAGAGGAAAATTCAAACCATAAGAAAGTTTTTCCTTACGTTGACAAGAAATCTGCTTCTGCCTAAAGACTTCCCACAGGTCTCAGTTCTGCCCTTGAAACAGAATAGAGTCGGGTGCTCCTCTTCGACATGACAGGCCTGCATTTACTTGAAGACAGCTGTCATGGTCGGCTACACTAAGCTTCTCTTTGTTAAACATTACCCACTGCTCTCAGCAATTTCTCCTGAGTCATGTCCCCGAAGCCATGTGGCCTCCCCCCTCTGGATTTTTGTCATTTGTCACTGTCCCTGGACAAATGTGGAATCCAGGAAAGAACATCCAATTCCAGATGTGCCCACTAAGTAGAAGACAGGACTAGTCTCCCTCTTCTCTGGACACTGGGGTTTGGTTTATTCAGCCCAAGACTGCATTTGTTTGGTCCCCTCCTCCATCCCTCCAGTGATACATGTGAATGTTTGCATCCACTAAACCTAGCAGATTTTTTTAATATAAACTGGTATGAAGCCATAGCTTCTTGAGTTCAGATATATGTAATTGATCTTCTTTACATCGAAACCCAAGACAATATTTCTCTCAGTAAAGTTGCACTTTGGTGCTTTATTCTATTGGTCCCGTGTACCAAGAACATTTGAAGTCTGATTCTTGCTCAGCAAATTAGCTAGTCTCCGATGACATAAAAAAATAAAAACTATTGATTTTTTTATGTCATCATAATCACTGATAAATGTGTGGAACTAGACAGAGCCATCTTCTCCATTATGATATGAAAGACTCTGTCAACCGTTTTTCTGAAATCAAGATACACTATAGTGTTACCTGAGCTAACTATTCCACCAGAAAAAGGAACATTTGGCAACTATTTGTTGTGTGCCTACTATGTGCCAGAAATGTTTTAGGCACTGCGGTATGACTTAAATTTAGTGACACAATTCTAAGGCCTAGGAATTCCCTCTTCCTTCCCTATGTGTTTCTAAGCTGTGTCTCTAACAATCTGTTAGGACGGTTAGGATATTTTGCTAGAGATCCTTATTCATCTTACTGATTTATGATGTCTGTAGTTGAACCTTTTGCTTTTCAAATAACAGGCTGCTGTTTGTTGCTTGCCAGTTTTATCGTACTGCATTCATTCTCAGGGTGTCTTAAAGATTATCAGCTATGATTCCATAATTATAGAAGTAAGTTGTTTTATTTTCCTAGGAAGGAGTTAAACTGCACTTAGAGAGTTATAGTTTTTTACAATTGCTCTCTATTCTTCTCTTTCTCATCCTGAGAAAACTGTATCTGCTTTGGTTACCACTGCAGCCTGGCATTCAACACAGGGACTGATTTTTGACCACTGAAATTTTCAATCATTCTTCCTTCCTGTCCCAGTTTGAAAATCTATCTCTTTATCTTAGTGAAAAAGAAGGAAGATTAAGTTAAACAGGTCATCTGCCTCCTCTCTTTTATCGTTAATATTAACATGTCATCAACAAGGGTGCTTCTTATTCATTTTCCAAAAGCAAAAGGTGCACCCAGCTTTATATACATTATTTAAATCAAAACAATAAGATCCCAGTAGGCTCTTTTGATTTATTTTCCTGAGTTTAATAATAGATCACTGAAAGGCTTTGAATACTTGTCTTCCCCTTCTATACTGTTTCCAACTTATAAAAATGCAAAGGTGTAGTCATTTAAAATAAAAAATGTATACAAACTGTCACCAAATTTTCAATGGAGACAATTCATTAATTTTCAATTTGGGACTGATCTTTTTCTTTTGGTACCTTCAGCAGAGCATATAATATCTTTCCATTAACACATTTTATTAAATGAAGTACTAAAATATAGTTAAGCTCATTATTCCTTGAATTCTAAGCTCATTGTTTTCATTGTTACCTGTATTTGATATACATATGCCAGAGTGACTGGCAATATTTGTGTGGTTAAAATGGCCTAGTGTCATCCATTGAAATATTTGTATAGCAATGCTGTAGGGTCCCAGAGGAAAAATTCTAAGCAGGTGCTTTTGAAGAAAAAGATGATAAGTTGTTACTATCATGTTGCCAAAAGGTAAGTGATTATATAGAATTGAATGAATCTTGAAAAGTACTATAAGCTATGTGTTTAGTGTTCTACATTTATAAATGTTACATCCACGCAGGTTGTATCTACTCATGTAATGAGAAGGCAAACTGTGAAAGAGTAATTTGTCTAATTCAGTCAAAATTATCATATCAATCATTTGTATATTTCAAAAGACAGTTTTAAGTGCCTGAATTATGAAAATAATTACTTTATTTCTCCATTCCCTTTGCTCTGTGCATATGAAGAGATAATCTGATAGACTATGGTTTTTTTTTTTCTTTTTAGAAAAGATAGTCATTTAAAATTGATACCACCCAATATAATCTCTGAAAACCTTTTACAATTTTGCATCTGGCTTCTTTTGATCAATATTACCTTCTCATTTCTGCAGCAATTTTTCCAAAACAAAGAGCAGCTTTTTTTCAAAGTTATTTGTTAGAATAATGCAAATTAAAAATTGAAGCATAATATTGTAGGTTCTTTCTGTACAATATTGCAAAAACAGTCTAGAATTGAATTGGATCATGCTGGCTTGTTTAACTCAGTTAAAATCAGTAAACATAAATGCAAGTAGATACTGATCGCAACTTTAATCACATCTCAAGGTTTACAATAACTTCCAATTATTTTGCTTGATCTGTTTTTTTCCACCAATAATTTAGTTTATCACCATACAAAATCTGAATAGGTTATCAAACTATTAAAACACATGTCTTTTAGGAAACCTATAGCTCTCAGAAAGTCCTTATTTTTGTACCCAGTGAAAGATTTTGTTACAATCAGCACAAAAATTTCCTAACCAAAAAATAGCAATGGATTGACTAATTAAAATGCATCCATCTGTTGGTTGCTTGTTGACTTGCGATTTGAAACATGCAGATCTAAGTGGGTTATAAATTCATAAGCTCGCATTCGTAAGCAAGACAAAGGTTAACATTACAAGAAAAGTTAAACATACAAAGCATTTTATATATTACTTTAATAGGTTTGAATTGCTAACATGATTTTGAAAAACAGAGCTTTTAAATACAAATTGGAAAATAAGTTTTAGCTATTATTTTTGCAGAATTTTTATAGAACTCAAGAGTATTTACATACAAAAATATAATGTTGCATATGACCCATTCGATGTTTGCTTTGTTTATGAATAGTAGAGAATTACTTTGAGGTGATTGACTATGAAGCTTTATTCTTCCCCAAAGAAAAAAAAAATTATGGCAATTGCTAAAACTAGTATTGTATTATATTGAAAGGAACCATCTAGATGATCTTGATTTGAAATTGAGGATTAAAGAGCTGTGATTATTCCTCCAACATCAAACAATCCAGAATACAGGATCTAATATGACATGTCTTTCATTGTTTAACACATTTTTGTAGTGCCTGAGCTAAATTATTGAATTTTCATCCTCTGCTTTGTTATTTTATGAACAGAACCCACATTCCATTGATTAAGATTTTGTCACCCATGTTTGGGATAAACTAACATCTGTATTTTGACTGACATCAGGAATAGGAAATTTTAGGAATAGGAAAGAAGTTTACAGCTCACACTTTGTGATAGCCAAACAAAAAACCACACAAGCATGCACACATATTCCACAACAGAATAGAATAGTCTCTGCAAGCTATGGTACATGGGAAGAAGGCAGTTTCCTACTGTGGAATAACAATGAAGTTTAGACTAAGGACAAATGGAAACAGTAACCTTTGGCAGAAAAATACTTACGAGGCTCTTTGAAAACATTGTTCAGATGATTATTCTATATAATAAAAGGCTGATATGCAAATAATCTAAACGGTGGAACGACCAGTCGCTATGACTTGCACTGACCACCAGGGGGCAGATGCTCAACACAGGCGCTGCTCCCTGGTGGTCAGTGTGCTCCCAAAGGGGGAGTGCTGCTCAGCCAGAAGCCGGGCTCAAGGATGGCGAGTGCAGTGGCGTGGCAGGAGCCTCTCCTGTCTCTGTGGCAGCGCTAAGGATGTCCAACTGCCGGCTTAGGCCCACATCCCCTGAGGGCTCCCGGACTGCAAGAGGGCACAGGCCAGGCTAAAGGACCACCCCCTCCAAGTGCATGAATTTCGTGCACTGGGCCTCTAGTTTTAAATAAGAGAAATGTAGGGTCCGATTTATAAAAAGGTAATTTTCTGGCAATTACCTAGTGCCTCACTACTGAACACCAAATTAAGGTACAATAATATTAATAGCAAACAATGATTTTTGTGTCAGGCACTCTGTTTATGTTGGTAGATGAAGTATCTCAGTTAATTTCTATAACAATCCTAAGGTAGGTACTATTCGTAGCCCATTTTACAGACAAAGAAACAAAGGCATAAAGAGAATTACTCTGTGATATGAAGAGCAGACACAATGAGGGGCCGACATGAGGTTAAATACTGCATGGATAGTTAGGGTCCTTTAACTAAATGACACTCTTTCTTGCTTTGGCCATAAACTGTGAAACTTGAATTTGGGTCTCAATAAAGTTATAAATTACATGTTATGGGTGGTGGGGGTCATGTTCAAATGGTCAAAATCTTCAATGTTAAATCTGTAATTGGGTTACTATGCCATGTTCATGAGGCAATAGATTTTTATACAATGCTTAATTCTGACCATATTTTTGAAAGATCAGTCCATTCTAAATTATTCTTGATTCCTGAAAAAAGTGAGACCAGGATAAAAATATGAAAACATTAGTTTCTCTAAATCTTATTTAAATCACCAATTTGTATCTCCCAAACCCTCTATGTTTTAAGCAGACTTGCTGAAAATTAGCTAAGCTTATGTGTTTGTTTTGGGTTTCATTCCTCTTTTGTTGGGAGCACTCAAATAATCAGCTAAAAGAAGAGCAAATGTTGGTGGCTTTGGGATACAAGCTACTGAAATCAAAATCTACTGCAGAGACAATGGGGAACGTAATTAGATATTCTGTTTACAGAGTGGTCACATTTGTCCAATATGGTACAACACAAGGCCATTCATTTTGGTTTGGCATCAAGCAAGTAATCGTGTGAAAATCTGCATTTATTCCACAAATGGCTACAATGGATGGGCCGCATAAGAAGAGTCAATGCAAAGGCTATGTGGTCATAGAAAAATAATAAACCTTCCACAGTTTGGGGAAAATTTTCACCATCAGCTAACTCAATTTTATTTCATAGATTAATTACAACCTGAATTATTTGGAATACGTATACAGGAAAACACCCCTTCACACACAGTATAACTACCTACTGAAATTCATTTTTATGGTTATTATTTCCCAAATAAAATACATTGAACATAAATGGAAAAATGTATTTTCCATGGTAAAGAAAGAATTAAGAATAAATTCAATATTATGAAGTTGAAAGCGGAAATCAATAACTTATTTTGAGGGTTAAAGAGGCAATTTTATGCAGATGCCAAATTTTAAGGAGTTCATTTTTTCTTTAACAATCAATCAACTATTCTTCCCCTTTAACCCATGTAAGTTAGCTTTTATATAAGCTTTTATTCTGAGTAAGAAGGTAAGAGTGTATTACTCCAAGTCATATTCTTTTGTGATAACAAACCTCAGTGGCTTACCAAGAGTATTTCTGGATTTATGTGAGTTTGCACCTCTGCATGTGCATATGTGTATGTGATATTTGTACAGATAATCTCCGGGTACACTTTTTATTGAAATACACCAAACCAACACAAATTGAATTCTAAAGATTAATATTATTCTTGGCATTATCTTACTAAGAAGTCAATTTACTAAAAGCCTATTTCTATCCACAACCAAGTGTAATTTATGGGAGGTTTCCAGAATTTTAAAATATTAATTCCAAGTACTACTTCATTGGTTCTCACCAATTTTATGATTTTGAAAATTAATCAACTGTCAAAAAAGTTGAATTCTAAGTGATATTAGAGTTAAATAATCCACCTATGTTTTATCAGAACAAACTACAGAACTATAAGTAGGCAAATTATCTTTTAAGTGGAATCTGTGTAAACAGAGACTAATCAATAATCAATAATATGGCTTTAATTTTAAAAGCTAAAGGCTTTACTATTGCTGAGACTGTTCAGATGGGTGTGTGTGCATGTGTGTGTATATAATTTCCCAGAATTATTTACATTTAGACTTATTTGCTTTCTTATACTCAGTACCAGAAGAAGCATTGCTTTGGAAGACTAACTGTGGTCAGAAAAAAAATAGAATCATGAAATTATGTTTTTGGTAGTTATTAACTTTACACTCGTCTTAAGGCACTGGTGAATCAAACATTTGTGGAGCATTCCCCATAGATTTTCCAAGCATCTGTGTTGACATCCCAAATAAACTCCAGGGCTATAAAGTTATTTACTCTGGTTTATTGGTTACACCCTTGCCCCTGAATAACTGCTGCTTGCCTTTTGGCTGATAGAGGAGAAACCCAATTGTTACACATGACCATGCTCCCAGACAGACAGCAAAACAGACCACAGATATAGGATGATGAACTAATATCCAAATTTATGTCATTTTTTGGAACTATAATATTCAAATTTATATATTATTTTTATTTATATCTTATCTCCAATACAACAAAATTAAAAATAGAAACCAAATACAAGTAAAATATGAGTATAGTTAATACAAAGGGAAAGTATAATACATGACTATGTTACAATGCATTCAATATTTTAAGTGATACGTATCTTAACTGAAATAGAGGCATATATATATATTTCATTTCTTGTAACAAGGTAAAAATTAGTCTGTTTATTTTTAGAGAATCTCAGGGCTGCTAGTGATTTAGGCATAAACTTGGAACATTTTGTTTAAAGATCCTGCAACTTCAGCTGATCAGAAATATTTCAAATTTAAGAGATTTGGAATGCAGGTGGCCCCAAATAAAAACAAAGTAATTAAAATAAAGCCCACATTTTAATACAAACTTCAACATTTTAATTTGTGCTAATGACCTATCTGACTTTTCAGGAAAGTAACCTACCATACAAATAGAATTGTCTTAATAGTGTGGCTTCATATTATAGGATGCCAACTCCTTCCAATATTGACATTAAATCATACAGGATGCAATCTGTACAAAGTCATAAGCAAAAGATGCCTCCAGCTACTACTCTCCAATTAGCTAGAAGCAATACTCCCAGAGTAATTTTAGGAAGAGATGTTAGTACTTACAGGTCAGCTAAGAACCAGTCAATCCAAGAAAGGGCAAGCTAGACACATTGGACCACTCACATTAGGAGAGAAACCAGAACTATTCTTGGGTGCCAACCTCCTGATAAATTTCAACAAGGGAACTTTTTTCTTCTCATCAACAAGACTTGGAATGCTTGCCGTCCCCCCCGCCCCCAGGTTATTTCACAGTACATTGGTGCTGGGCTACAGATGCCAGGGGTTTGGTAGAAGTGTTTGCATTTTCCCCATGTGTTTGAGAAAGCAGTTTTTGAAGGGCTGTGGACTAAAACCCTCCCACCACTAGTCTCCCACCCCTAGCTTTGAGAGAATTGGTTATGCCCCCACCCTTCCCCCTAAACTCTGTCCATCTAAATGTAGTGCTGGGCCTCAGGAGGCCTTGGTATACAAAGCTTCTATCCAAGACTGTCACTTGACTGACAGCAAAAAGGTTGCAGGGAGATGGACAGCTGTGTGTAGGTGGACATGGAGAAAAAAGAGAGCTGAGCAGATTAAATCAGAACACAGCAAGGGGAAGGTTCTAAATCACAGACCTTTCCAGACTTAGATGGCTTTAGGAGCTTTAAAGCCGGCTAATCTTATTTTTAATCAAAGTCGGGTTTTTAAAACAAGGATTCAAGTTTATAAATAGATGGATATCTAGAACACATAAATACACATTGTCAAGTGGTGCAAGAAGTGTATTGCTCAAGAAAGCTATCCATGGAAAGACACAGAGCATCCTGAAGTTTCCTCATCACCTTGCAGTTTAACCTTTGCAGTGATTTCTGCATTGCAAATGTAATTCTTAGAGTCACTTGACAAGGGTGGCCTGCTAAGCACTATGGGCACAACTAGACATTCATCAAAGTATCTTAAATGATAACAATCTGACTGAAAACTATAAAAGTTTCAGGAGAGAACATAATGAGACACACAGAGGAAGTGGAGCCCGGCTTGACTGAGCTGCAATAAGCTGGCCGTTTAATGGGACAGACTTGATTAACTTCCTGCTGATGTTCAATTACCTCTGATAGGTGTCTCATGTAATGTAAATAAGCAGGTTGGAGATGCAGCGATGGGGCCTCTTTTATATATATATATACTAGAGGCCTGGTGCATGAAATTTGTGCACTGAGGGGGGGGTGTCCCTCAGCCCAGACTGCACCCTCTCCATTCTGGGACGCCTCGAGGGATGTCTGACTGCCCTCTCACAATCTGGGACTGCTGGCTCCCAACTGCTCACCTGCCTACCTGCCTGATCACCCCCTAACCACTCCCCTGCCAGCCTGATTGACGTCTAACTGCCCTCCCCTGCCAGCCTGGTCGCCCCCAACTACCCTCCCCTGCTGGCCATCTTGTGGCAGCCATCTTTGACCACATGGGGGCAGCCATCTTGTGCAAGGGCATGAGGGTCAATTTGCATATTACCTCTTTATTATATAGGATATATATATATATATATATATATATATATATATATATATATTACTGAATTCAGAGAGGGAGGGAGAGAAGAAACATCAATGATGAGAGAGAATCATTGATTGGCTGCCTCTTGCATGCCCCCTACTGGGGATCAAGCCCACAACCCGGGCATGTGCCCTCAACTGGAATCGAACCCGGGACCCTTCAGTCCACAGGCCCACGCTCTATCCACTGAGCCAAACCAGCTAGGGCAGGACCTCACTCTTAAAGCTCACCTGTGTTGGAATCCCTCTCATTATCACCTGTGCAGGTTTGTGTTCAAATTTGTTTTAATTCAGAGCTGCAGAAAATAAAGGTGAGAGATACTTAAAAGCGATGACGTATAGTATTCCACATGTTAATCCTGAAACTAACATGAAGTGTCAAATCTCAGGAAATAAATCTTACCTAAAATATTATCTATAATAATAAAAGTGTAATATGCTAATTAGACCAGATGACCTTCCAGACGACCTTCTAGACAAAGCTGTGGCAGCGGGGGCCGAGCCCCTTGCACCAATTTCATGCATTGGGCCTCTAGTATTTTATATAAATGTCCTATGTAGAAAAATTATTTATCCCAAACTGGGAAAACTCAGTCTCTAATTCAAATGGAGATGGTTAATGGTGGCCTTACTAGAAGGCAACTTTCATACACAGTCACAAATTTAAATAATAAATTCATGGGAATACCATTCTTCATGTTTTAAGGCCTATTTTAAAACTCCTTCTCTCATTGTCCAGAAAAAAGAAAACCAGGGGTGTGTACACATAGAATTGAATGAGAAGAAAAACAAATAATTGAATTGATATACTTTAAATGTCAGCCTGAGTCAAATGATCCGTTACTAACTGAATTTCTTTTTACCTCCCTACTTCAAATAACTTATTGTTTGCCTGAATTGAAGCCAGTTTATTTGTGCAGAGATAGTCAAGGTCTAAGAAAAAGTGATTCCACATATAAATAAGTAGAAGAGGGCTGATAGCAGAATACATGTTAAAGTTGTACAATGTATGTATTTGCATAAACTCTTGAGTTAGCATTCATTTTATATGAGTTGTTCATTTTTTTAAACATCGTATGTCCAGGAAGTCCCCAAATAATGCCAGTTCTAACCAAACCATGTTTATGAATCTCACTTTTGTATTTCTTTATATAAGGAGTTTGTTTATATTCAATTGATTTTAATAACATAAGTTTATAGTGGTTCTCAAGTAAAATATAATTTTCAGCAAAAAGCTTAAACTATGTTTCTTGGGGGTTTGACAGAGTTTCCTCCTTAGTTCTTTAAGTAAATGGTCAAGAAGCATAATCTTTTGCCGGCAAAAAGCTTTTCTTGTTTACTAATTGGCATGAATGAGTAGGTTAAAGAAAAAAAAAATATAAATGATTTCAAAAGTACCATTTTCATTATAGTATGCTAATAAAGTTCCATTATCTAAACAAGTATTTAAGGGTTTATATTTAACATAAAAATACATTATCTGTCACTTTAGACATCTTTAAAATATTCAAAGATCTTTTGAAAGTACAAAATAAATGTTTAGGATGTAAGTCTGCTTTAGACAATGATAGAAAAAAGAAAAGTTAGTTTCCCAAACTTAACAGTCTCATTATGTAGTAAATCATTAATTATGTCCATGGTCATTTTGGCTTCTTACAGCATTTCATTGCAATTACACGTTGTATTTCAGAAGGGGGTAAAAAAGGTTGTTCCAGTATTTTTCATAAATTGGTTCTCTAACCAAATAATTATTTCTCTTTTAAAAATGGTTTAAAAATTGTATGAGTTTATGTTATTCCTATATAGTATCGTTAGTTTTTCATCATAAACAATTGTACTTTCAAAAGCTCTTTTAATGATCATAAATCAACATAGCTATTACATAGTAAGGTATTTAATGGCTAAAATATTGAATAGCTGTAACTTGAAGGTTTATGTAGGTATTTGGAGTTAGAATGAGTGGAGACCACTTAACAAATGCTGTATTGAAGGCTTCCAAGTAAAAAGCATTTGACATTTCTTTGGAGGCATGGCTTTCATGCATAAAAAATAAAACAGTTTTGATATTTAACTCATATCCCCAATGCAGCCAAAACCATAAACATGATCTCCTCTGAATTCCCCCTGAAAGAGGTTCATCATCTCTACAAAATGTTTAATTCTAGGGATCTGGAGTTTTGCAGGACTAAACTGAGTGTCTTCCTCTCTTTCTCCCTCCCTCTCCCAGTCTCCAGGAGAATGAAAGTTTCCTCATGGTTTGTACTCAGCTCTCACATCCCCTTGTGGTGGGTGTCATGCCTGGTCAAGGCTGGGAAGAAACCTTTGATACCTTAAACATGTGCTGCTTGGCACTTAGTAGGTGCTTGAGAAATGTTTGTTAGAACTGAACTAAACTTTAGGTACAGTACCAAAGTTTCAAAAAAGTCTTGCTCCCTTGAGACCCCCAACCTTTCTTTCTTGTCCTTTTCCATCTCAGTGACTCCAAAAGACTTTTCCTATGGCTTGCTCTCATCCTTCTGATTCATCAAGATTTGAGCTCTGTGGCCATGTTTCCCATTCAGGTTGAAAGGCCTAATAAGAGTCCTGCTTCTTTGCAAAGAAATCGCATCAAAGCCTTCACACTAAAGGATGAAATCTCCAACAGGGCCCCCTGGGAGCTTTAGGAAGCCCAGCAAATGTTCTTGTGGGTTGCTATATGTCAGGTAATAATCTTATGGTTGGGAGCATTCTTGTTTGTTTGTTTGTGTCTGACAAAGCTGAGCATTTCATCAGGCAAAGCTTTGGTTACTTATTACCACCAATATTAGACTTGGTTGTGGGAATATTGATTGCTCACATCTTGTTTCACTTAATTATTTTTGAGACTACTATTTTTGGAGACAGGTGCAATCCCTAGGTTTGAATGCAGTTGAGTCATCTAGTAATGTGAGTTGAGTGTGAACAATGAAAGAAGGGAAGAATTTATAATTCATTTCCTCGCCTACTCTAGGAGGTGATGAAATAAAGCATTCTCTTCTCATGGAGTACACAAGGTTAATCCCAGTGCCTAGTTTCCTCGTGGTAGGAATGATTCAAGCTGAGTAAATTATTTCCCATTTAATAATATTAAAATGTTAATGCTAAATGGATAATATAAATGATTAATATTAAATTATTAACTATTAAATGATTCTTAATGAAATATTACTTAAGAGTAATATTTCACGATAATAACTGCCTACCTACTATATGTCAGATACTATACTCTAATGCTCTTCAAAATTCATTCCATTTTTAGAAGAATCACATAACAACTACAGTTCACAGATGAGGAAACCATATCTCAGAAAGGTTAGGTAACTTACCCAAAGACACACAGCTAGTAGAAGACCTGTCACAAATTAAACCAGGGATGTCTGTCTTGAAAACCCTGATTCTGGCAGTGACACTGGGGGCTCCTTTTTATTGATTAAAAGAAAAAAAAAGACTGAAGTCCATCTAACTTAGCTAAAAATTCTGGCAGAGTGTCTAGAAAAAGGCAGAGTGGGTTCACCTCATTCTCACCCTCTCTCCAGTCTTCCATGCATTCTCTTTATCATTGCTTATTTGCCCACAGGTCAAAGGCCCTTTTCTCATTACTTTGGTGAAAGTGGCCCTCCACTTAGCAGTGAAAACTCTGGGAGACTTGGTGCTATTTTAAAATGTCTTTAGAAATTAGAAATACCTTTAAAATTCAACCTTAATTCAACTTAGCATTTAAAACATCCTTTGCAGCTCAAGTTGTTGTTATAGATATTGTACAAAAAGAAAAATTTGCAAATTATTTAATATGTTTCTTAAGCTTTTGAGCATATATATTTTGATATGTCTCTTAATGGATTCAAGAAGACCTCAAATTCTTACAGCAGTTGGGGGAAGGAGGACTTTTTAAAATCAAGAGTCAAGCTAATTTATCTTAAAAGTAGATGATTTAGGTACTTCTTGAAAGTGTGGTATTCTGTTGCATGCTTATGACTTCACTGGACAATTTATTTGTAGTAAATGCTCTGAAATGTTTGAAAAGTCCTGAGAGTTTCCCAATAAAGTGGGAGGTTCTGCATTTGATGGTGCACCAGGGCCACCATCATATTTTCATTGTTACCCTATTTTTAGGAATAAAAAATAATATGTGTGTTAGATTAGAAAGAACACTTGTCCCCCAGGTAGTCAGAATGGACAGAAGAATTTTTACCAGCTCATTTCTGATCTTTGCCCAGAAATGCTTTCAAGAGGAAGTTGTAGTTCAGTTTTTCCGAGTTAGCATTTCCTGCCTCGTGGTTCCCCAGATTATAGGGCTGCTCTAAAGCCTAAAAAGGGATATGGAAAGGAAAATCGGAAGAAAAAAGGGGATGTCACTGAATGTACCCTAGCAAACGAGCCTTGCTTTCAGGCAGCTGTGGCTGGGAAGCCTTTGTTTAATATTCAGAGTGTATATGGGGGCGGGGAGGGGGGTGGATGGTACATGTTTTAGAAATTTTATTGTTTTTAAGGAGGCAGGCAGTCAATTTTCCATTTCAACCACACATACATGCAAAACTCAGGTTCTTGCAAAGAGGCAACCAGCTACTATTGTTTAAAATGTTTTAAACGGAATTCAGATGGCTCTTTTCTCTTCTGAGTCTGTGTGCCAAATGACAGAAACCAATACTCATCTTCCTTTCCCCTGAAACCCAGGAGGGCACATGAAAGAACCGAGAAATGCATTCCTTAAAGGAATCCGGGCATTTACTTTAAATAATTTATATACGCACATACATATACTAGTATATCCCCCGTGTGCATTTCCCCCCCTTTTTACTCGTGTGAAAGCAGCAGTTACAATAACTGAAATCCACATCCTCAGACTGTGACATTTCAGCAGGTCTTGTACGGAGAAGCCAAAATGCCTGGAGCTGCGCAAGCTGTCTCTCTCTGTTGTCCACGGGTTCACAGCTACTGCCCAGCGCCTTGCGGAGCGCGCTCCAGGAAAAGTTGCCCATCTTGTTAGCCCGGGTCTGAGTTTGCACGAGTGAGTCACGGAGGAGACACGATGTGCTACGGAGGCCAGTGACCTGAAATCGTGGCCCCAATCTGCTCTTTCGTCCGCACCGACTTGCACCCCTCCCTTGTTATCTAGGATTCCTTTTTTGGGGGACAGCAAGTACTCAGGCAACCCCTGGGATGTTGACTATGAGCTTCTCCTTGAAATGTTTTTCCGATTCCGTAATCCGTTGGCTAGAAGCGCGACAGGACAGGACTACCCGGTTCTCTCCTCCGCCGTCAGCCACTACACCTAGCGGAGGCTGGGTGCGCCAGAAATGGGCGGGTAGATGAAAAGATACCGCACCCAACATACCTCCTTTCTCCTTGCTGCGGGATGCCGGTTGCGCGTTGCGGTCTTTGTCCGCTCGCCCTTGAGCGGGGGCCGCGCACTCCCGAGGACGGCCGGCAGGTGGCGCAGTAGGTTCACGATGAGCGGCTGCCAGGGAAAGGCTCTCGCACCTCCCAGAGGTCGCCCTCCCTCTGGGACCCAGGCTCCGGAGGAAAACCCGGCCCAGTCCCGGAGGGAGCGAGAGGAGGCGCGGCCTGGGAGAAAGAAAGGAGGGAGGCCTCTTCTGAGATCGAGAGCCCTGCAAACGTCTGGAGAAATGCACCGAGCCGCGTTGGGGTCCAATTCCCGAGCTACTTTGCTGTCTGAGGACGGCGCTCAGGTGGCTGCGCCTGCGGCCAGGGTTTGGGGGACAGAGCAGGGCCAAGTGGCGCCTGCGCCCCCGGAGAGTCGACAGTGACACCGGGGCACCTCGGCAGGGGCCGATGAGCAGCTATCTGCGGGTCCCGCTGCCCGCCAGCGTCTCCTGGGGCGGGGAGAACTGTCGGGCGGAGCACAGAGTTGCCGCAGCCGCTCCGGGCAGCTTCCGAGTTCCCGTTTGCGAAGTCCGGTCGGCGGTGGGCCACCACGTTCCCACCTAAGCCCTTCGCTTCGATGACCTGCGTCTGGGACTTGCTAGGTCGGGTTCCAGGGACTCCCCCCCGGGAAACACACAGTTGGCTGCCTGCCGGCAGGGCCATCCCGGAGCGCCTTGCCGCGGTGGGGAGTCAGGACCGGGGTGAGACCCTAGGCGTGAGCGCCGAGAGGGGGCCAAAGGGGCTTCTCCGTCAAAGGGGCTTCTCCGTCGCTAGAAAGTCATTCGTTCCGCTCCAGAGCGGAGACAATGACTGAGCCCAGGCGCTGCACTAGACGATGGGGACCGACTAGGTCGCTCTCCAGGCATCTAGGGGGTCTGGGGAATGGGATCAATCAAGCCACAAAATCCCCTCCGAAGAGCATTTCATAAGGAGATGCGCAATACAGACACGAAGTAGGGCAGGGTAGCAAAGGGAGGCTGTGCCCGGCTCAGGAGTGCGTGTGCAGCCCCAGCCCCGGCGCACGGGACCAAAACGCTTCGACCCGCAGGAAAGAGCAACAGCAAAGAGGCAGGCCAACTTTATACTTATTTTATTACAATAAAAGGACCTTAGCCTCCTCAAACCGTCCTAGGGGGAAGAGGGGATTGCCAACCTTCCCTAGGGCTCCCCCCGCCCCCCCCCCCAACCAATTCAGAGACTTTCTAAGCTCCCTCCCCGGCCCAGGGGCTGGATCCCAGAGGTGAAGTCTGGGGACCCCGTCGCCTCCCTCGGTGGGGGTGGGGACCCACGCAAATCTTGCCCCCTCAAGCCCCGGGAGCCCCGAGGGGCGGGCACTCCAGGCGGGCTCGGCTCCGTGGGGGCGGGGCCAGGCCGCCGGGGCTACGCCACGATTGGCCGCGGGCCCCGGACTGGCGGGTGGGCGTCACGGGCCGGGCCCACCCCCTTGGCAATGTCTTCAGCCCGCTGCACTCCTAACTTAAGCATTTATTCCACTGGGATAGAAGCGGTAGGAGCAGCGTTGGCACCGGCGAACCATGGCTGGGATTTTCTATTTCGTCCTCTTTTCGTTTCTCTTTGGGATTTGCAACGCTGTCACCGGTTCCAGGGTGTACCCCGCGAACGAAGGTAAGAGTGGGGCGGCTCTTCTGCTGTCGGGGACAGAGAGGGGACGACCCGCGGGTGAATTTTTCCTCGGGAGCGTGAGGCCGGCGGGTGTTGGGGGCGGGGGGGCGGCGCAGGGGGGACGGGGGTCCCCGCGTGAGCGGTGCTCACAGACTCGAGAGAAAGGAGCGGGGGAGAGGGGGTCCGCCAAGAGGAGAGGCACGGGGCGGTCGAGTGTCCTGACCCGGGCGGTGACCCGAGCTTGCGGCGAGACTGCCCAAGTTTGTAGCAAAAGGACAAAGTTTGTCAGCATCCGCGAGGCCAGTTCGAAGCGCCCCGAGGGGCTACACGGGAGCCAAGGCGAGGATTAAAAATGATAATTCTGTGGCCCACGCCCCTCACTACCACCACTCCCCCACCCAGCCCCAGCCGATGGGGAAACGGAAGCCTGGAGCCTGGAGCCGGGTCAGGGCTTGGTGCTCCCGGGTTCCTAGGGAAGCCGGGCGAGCAGGGGTTTCTGCAAAGTTTCCCGAGCCCTGCGCTTCCCGGGACCGGCTGCGGAGCCTCCTCCGCGCAGCAGTGGCGGTGCGGCTCGCCGGCTGCCTGTGACCTGATTTCTAGCATCCGGCGTCCGTCACCTCTCCTCCCGCTGCGCTCCGCTCCCCGAGGTGCGATCGCGGGGCTAAGGGGCCCACGCTGCTCAGATCACCCCGCAGAGCTGGGCAACCCGCCGGCAAGTTAAACGTACTCGAGTGTTTGCTTTTTGCCCCAGAACTGTGCACGGGGCTAGTTTGGAGAGAACGTGCGGGGGACCCACTGGACCCGTCTCGGCGCTCAGTGTTCGACGCGTCTGTTCGGGCATGCTAGAAGGATTGTGTGTGTCTGTGTCGGGGAGGTGGGGGTTGATCATTTAGTTTCTGGCGATCTCAGAGAAAAGCGAGTTGAGTGTGCCTGTATGCGTGCGTGTGTGTGCAAATGTGCACGCGCGCGAGGACAAATGCGTGTTTGTGGCGCGTGGGTGCCCGCCTGTCGGCGGAGGATTGTGTTTCTGTGCGCGAGTGCCCTGATTGTGCGCGCGTGTGTTCCGGCGAATGCGTTCATCTAGCCTTGCATCTGTCTCGCCTACTCTTTCACCCCTCCCTACCCCTTACCTCCCCCATTCCATCCATCCATTCATCCAGCCAGCCAGCCAGCCAGCTCTTTATTCGTCCATCTCTCCGGATCCGTCCCTCCATCCCTGTGCAATCTATCATTTTTCCTGTTCCGAAGGAGGGAGCCAAAACCCAACTTAGCCTTGGCTGGGCAGCCGGTACCCAGAGTTCGCCAGACGAAGGCTTGGATAGATTCACACACCTGCCGGCAGACACTGCTTGCGAGAAAAGGGGCGCTCTCTCACACTCCCTCCCTCCTCCCTCCTTCCGACGTGGCTCCAGGTGCCACCGCGGCCACTGCGGCTCCTTGGTCCCCAGGGTCGAGTCTCTTCTCCGAAGCTGGATCCCAGGTCCCGCTGGCTACTTGGCGCGCTTGTTAGGACGTCCCCTAAGACTCACTGCACCAGAGGCAGAGAATTTCTTTTTACCCATTTCTTGCTTTTTCTTTTGGAAGCAAAACTTGGGAGCCCTAGACACAAAAAGGTGCTGATGGAGCGATAGGCTGATGTAGAAAGGGGGGGGGGGGCGGGGAGTCACCTCCCTCTCGAACCCCTCCTCCCCCTTAAAAATGAATTCATTTTGTTGCTTTTTATTCCCATCACGTTTCCTTTTCTCCCTTTTACCCTCCCTTTCTACTCCCTCCCTTTTTTTGTAAATTGGGTCTTATTGTTCCCTTTGTGTCCCTAATCCACCTTACATAAATCCAAATGGATGTAGCGGGCTTTTCTCTAGGGACCCAGAGGAGAGAATGAGGCCGGTGGTGGGGGCTCAACTCTGGGCGGGAGAGACCCAGGGAAGGCCCTACACTTTAAAATAATTAACAGATCCCAGGAATGCAGGCTTTTGGGGGGAAACCTGGAGAAAGAGAGGCAGATTTTAACTCCTTGACTTCGTGGGGAAATGAGAGGGGAAATGGTCAGAATACAGAGGCCTGGGGGTGAGATTGAGAGTTGGGGTGCGCAAGAGCAAAGGGAAAGGCTTCCTCTTCCCACCCCTCCCCCAGCCTGAAGAGCCAGCCTCACCGATCAAATTAATAACCCCGTGGTTCCTTTGAGTGGTTCCTTTCGACCCGCAGGCCTGCGGATCTCGGTGGGAAAGAGAACGTGGAGAGAGAGGTTAGGAATTGACTGCGCCCTTTTCAATGTCTTTCTAGGTGCCTAGGCCTGCTCCAGCCTGGGCGGGGCTCAGCAGCTCCTAGCCGAGCTCCCGATTCCTAATCTTTGATGCACAGGCTTAGGTGTAACACTAGCACATTAACTCTTCTGCATACCTAAAATTCAAACCAGTGACTTCCTCTTGGGTGGAGGAGGAGTCTCTGATTGTCCTCTAAAAGACCTGGGGAAGAGAATCATTCAGTTCATTTGCATTCTAATTCTACGCGTCTGCCATCTCTCCCACCCCCACCCCCCTTTGAAACTTTGATATTTAAAAAAGCAGCAGCGGATACCACTACCAAGGCCGATTTATTTGGTGGTGGTGGTGGTGGGGAAGTGGTCGGGGGGAGAGAGCCTTTTCCTGACCCTCTGAGACTCTCAGATAGAATTCACTTGTGGCTCTGTCACCATGATGATGAGTTATGCGGTCATCTGAAACTTGTAAAAACAAATAACTCCAGTAGACACCAGACAGAGATGAATGCAGGTTTTGCTCTGGAGTGCAACTGCCCTACATAGATATATTTATTTTTTGAATTGTACTTGAGATTCTCTATTCATCCTTTTTAGAAAATGAATCAACTGAGTCCTGGGATGGAATTTTAAATGCTCAGCAAGTTAAATAAATAAGAACTTGCAGATTTAAAGAGGGGAGAAGATCAAGTGAGTAATGATTATTTACATAAGTGAGACCAAGTTTAGGTTTGATCAGAGTTGGATATGCGCACCCTCAGCACATATGGAAACGCTCAGGCAAATGGTTTTTGTAGTATTGGCTTTTGCAATTGGAAATTAATCTATTTTTCTTTCTTTTTTGTAGTTACCTTATTGGATTCCAGATCCGTTCAGGGAGAACTTGGGTGGATAGCGAGCCCTCTGGAAGGAGGGGTAAGTTCCGAGTGGCTCTCTGCTCCGAAGGGTAAAAAAGGAGTGATTAGCAACTTTCTGAAAGTCCTAATGGCTTGATTCTTGTTGATTGTGGTGAGGGGGTCAGATTTCCGCCATGGCCTATGAAGTGAATTACGCTTTGTTGCAGAAATCCTATACTCCCCTTGGATAGGTCTGTCCTGGTAGAACTAGAAACCAAAAGGGCAGAAAGGGTTTTCAAAATTAGGAGATCAGTGGAGGCATCAACTTAGATGCCTATTTAAAGCTAACATACCATCAAAAAAGGCAATCTGGGCATCTAATTAGAATTGATGTCTACGTCACTGTGATGGCCATGAAGTCCTGACAGGGTTCATGTGAGAGCAACTGTTCTGTTTCCAGGTGAGGAAAATGAATAAGTAAAGATACTAGGGAGAAAACCCTGCTCATTGTCCCAGTCACAGGTTCAGTTCTGTGCACAAGCTGCAGGAGCTCCTTACCTTGCTGTCAGCACCACCTTAAGGCAGCTGCTGCCCTCTTGCACACTGAAAGCCTTAGGAACTCGTGCCCCCTGCACAGTACCTGCAGCAAGCATCAAAGCTTGAGCACCATTGGGGCTAAATGTGAAAAGTTTAAGTATTTGGAGTCTTGGATTTTGGGTGCTGGGGAGGCTGCATTATAAGCATGAGAGAGAATGCACTGCTCATTTCTTCTAGAATTTGCCATCACTGCTTTCATTGGAAGATTAAGAGACTAGAAGTAGGTCAATGGACACATTCTCTTACCTCAACCTTACCCCTTAATAACAGGTCAAAATGAATTCATTTGGGGGGGGGGGAACAGTACAATATGTATCTCTGGTTTCTGCCAAATTGAGATAACTCTCAGGTTTTTAAAAAATTAAGCATATCAGCCCACTTCTACATTCTTGATAATCTATGACTAAGTCAAATAATCAAAAACAATAGAGATGAAAGGAAGATTGAGTCTTTACCAGGCAAAAATTGTAATGCCAGCACCCACTCTGGTGCTTCAACCACTGCATGAGCAATAAAAGATGAAAAGAAAATAAAGATGCCTAGAAACTGTTATAGAAGATGGGTTTCAAAAATAAGATAAGAAACAATCATGAAAATGGAGAATTTTAGGATTTTTTCTAAAGCAGTTCTCATAATCCATTTAAATGAAACGGAGATTGCCCTGCCTTCCCGTTTTTCTGCCTGAACTTGACTGTAGTTAGTTGGGTCTCTGCTGAAAAATTCCAGTCTGCCCTCAAAACCATTTTTTTAAAGGGAGGGAGAATGATTGGCAGGCTTCCGGCAGTGTAGACAGGCTGTATTCACCGCTGATTGCAGGCAATTGCCCTCATCCTTTGAATGCGAAGAAAGGTACAGCTTTATCTTGTGAGAGTCAGACTCTTGTTAATCCTATACCCTGGAAAGGTCACTGATTCAGGAAGACTTTCCCATGCTACACTAGAGCTATTGCTCTGTAGGTTGAATGTATTAGAACTGTCTGCTCGATTGAGGATAGAAGGTATCACTACTTGCATTGAAAATTTTTAATGAGCCTTATTTTTCTTACTGGTTGCTCTTAAGCTTGAAGAGAGAATGCATCAAGTATGACTTTGGGTCTGACTTGTTAACACTAAATATACATGGACCTATTAAAAGCAAGGAGTGACACTTTTTTTTTTTTTTTTTTTGTACAGTCTATGGTCTATCTAGTTTCTGGAAAGCTTTTACTGCAATTTAATATGATGTAGACTCCACACCCACCCCCATTCCCCGAATTGCTGAAAAAGCACCTGGTCACTTTTTCTAGACACAAAACTTTTCTTGGTTGTCTTGAAGTCTTTTGAAAAAATAATATTATGCATACTGATTATTGTATAAACCCAGACTTTTATGGGCTGAGTGAAAATAGTTTTTTCCTTTCCTTAAATATTATGTGTGTAGCATTGTAAGTATTATTGTGAGGGGTTAGAAATGAAATTTTACTTGTGCTTAAGAGAAATAGTCTTTCCAAAATACATACGAGGTAGTAGCCATTGAGATATATTAGGTACCAAATTATAAAGTGTAATTAATCTCTAGATTTTGTATTTGAAGAGGACTTTATCAGTCTTAGAGTGATGGATGAATTGGAAGTCTACTGAGTAGGAATAGATTGGCTTCAAAAGTTCTTTTCAGCTGAGGGGGGAAAAGTATATTTGAGTCTTTTGATTATTTTGAAACATCTTTGCTGGAAACTTTGGATTACAGTTTTGTCCAATAATGACCTTTATTTATTGTTGTTGCTGTTGTTATTTTTTTTTTTTTAAAAAAGAAAGCTTATTTGACAATGCAGCCAGGAACAACTTTCTTGTTTTTCCATCAGAACAACTAAACTAAACATGAAAATAACGGAAAATGATGGCTCCTGATGGCAACATTAGAGCCAAAACCTAATTTCTTGGCGGTGCTCATTTAAAGGAGTATATTGAGTTTCTGACATTGATTGTAAAATACAAAACTAAGGGGAGATTTGTCATTGTTATGGTGAATTGATCAGTGTGTTTAGACAATCAAGTTCAGGCTGGAGAATTCACATTGCATCTGAATTATCCTGTATGAATTTTGTGGAGCTATCCCTATGTACTTTCATTTACATTGATAAATGTGTTTTTCCATATTTTCTTTGTTCTGAGATGAGAAACATGCTGAGTAGGTTTTTGTTTTGTTTTTGAAGATGGGAATCTATTTTTGCATTTACATGAATTTCCCCAAATAAGTAAATTACTGGTGATTTATTAGTTAGTGGGTAAAAAGAAATTTTAATCACCACAGGGTACTTATCCCTCCCAGTTCCCACTTTCATAATGGTAGTTGATGAAAGGGATAGAGAATTTTATGCATTATGGCCCTTCACATAGTAACATTTCCATCCATTAACAGTTTTTCAATGCACAGATGGGAAACCCGTTAAAAGATACAGTATGATTCTATGTACTCCTTTTTTTGGATGGAGGTTTAAGTGGAGCTATTATACAACATACATTTCTTAAACTATTTGTTCTTTTAATTATATTCATGTGTTAGATATTTAAGCTGACTTATACCAGATCTACATAAATGTACCACTGCAGGTATTAATGAAGAGCTTTGTAGGACCCCCAAAACCATCTTGCTTCTTTTAGGATTATTTTTTTAAAGTACGGCGAGAGTAAAATGACCACTTTAGTCATAGTGAATTCAGACTGTCCCACTATGAGAATCTTTGTTAGGAAGTAGATTGCAACTCTACCATCCTTTTTAAATTTCTTGAGCTTTTAATCACAAATACTACTTACTATTTTGCTTTCAATACCCTTAGAGTATTTAGAAGCAAAGTATGTATGCGCTCTTGTTTACTTATGTGCACATGTTTTAAAAATAAGAACAATAGAAACATTTAATTGAATGCACGCACTTGAAAAGTGTCCTACCATTACAAATGACAGCGTACTTGAGAAATCCAACCAGGAAGTTTACTCTCTATCTTCCCTGGATTACCAAAACCAGAATGGTGAGATTTTCTTTCCCCCTTTAAAGAGTAGTGACAGTGCCAAAAGAAAAGAAAAAAAAAAAATCCACTGACATTTTTTTAGGTATTAGAGAGCAAAGTTCTGACAGGAGCACCACTAATTAACTGATAATTGTCTTCCTTTGGCAAGCTTTCCTCTTCCTGCTCTTAATTTGCAGGTCTCTGTTCAGTTGTTGAAACAATACACATACTAGTTTTTCATTTATGAGTAAATTTGAACTGTTGCCACTTAAAATTGTAGCTGTTGTAATAGGTGAAATTGAGGTTGTTAGACCACCACAAGGAACTGCTGAGAACTCCTAAGTAATAAATCCACCATTGCCTCTGGATTAAAGCAGAGGAATGAAACAATTTTAAAAAAGCAAAACTACTCCTGCAATAAAATACTGCCTTATCTTCTCCATAACCGGCTTTATCCGTGAGGACTGGTGCTCAGTAGTTTTGTTACTGGAAAATAATAATAATAATTGAAGTTGTATGAGAGTAAAATAGGGTTGACAGATCCCGGTGTGATGAAATGTTGTGATTGATCCGTTTTCTTCGGATCTTTGCAGTGGGAGGAAGTGAGTATTATGGATGAAAAAAATACACCCATCCGAACCTACCAAGTGTGCAACGTGATGGAACCCAGCCAGAATAACTGGCTCCGAACTGACTGGATCACCCGAGAAGGGGCTCAGAGGGTGTACATTGAGATCAAGTTCACCTTGAGGGACTGCAATAGTCTTCCGGGCGTCATGGGGACTTGCAAGGAGACGTTTAACCTGTACTACTATGAATCGGACAGCGACAAAGAGCGTTTCATCCGAGAGAGCCAGTTTGCCAAGATCGACACCATCGCCGCTGATGAGAGCTTCACCCAAGTGGACATCGGCGACCGGATCATGAAGCTGAACACTGAGGTCCGAGATGTAGGGCCACTGAGCAAAAAGGGGTTTTACCTGGCGTTTCAGGATGTGGGCGCCTGCATCGCCCTGGTGTCCGTCCGCGTGTTCTATAAGAAGTGTCCGCTCACGGTGCGCAATCTGGCCCAGTTTCCAGACACCATCACAGGGGCTGATACGTCTTCTCTGGTGGAAGTCCGCGGCTCCTGTGTCAACAACTCCGAGGAGAAGGATGTGCCAAAAATGTACTGCGGGGCAGATGGTGAATGGCTGGTACCCATTGGCAACTGCCTCTGCAATGCTGGGCATGAAGAGCGGAATGGAGAATGCCAAGGTAAGACGAGCCATATTGTACTTTTCATTAGGGCTCAGTGCACATAATTAAATCAGAGATGCGACTGAATGGAGTAGAGCCAGTAATTAGTAGCCCCTGTGGGATGTGGTGGGACAGAGGGGTCTAATGAGTAAGGGCTGTAGCTCCAGGTGGCAAGGCTGGGCCGGTTCTGAGCCTGACAATGTAAATGATGCTGCCATAATCAGCAGAAGGCCAAACATATTTGCTATCGGGCACTTAGATCTGAACTGGCTTGATGTGCCCTCGGAAACGTAAATGATCAAGCTGAAGAAATGAGATGGATTGATCCTTCTTTAAATAGGCTGGACAGATGTTCACTCCATAGTACCGACTTGGTAAAAATGGTAACTATCTGGTTGTGTGTATATGTACATAAACAATTTACATGCGAAATATGAATTGTGTTGTTGCAAATCTCTGAAGCTGTGTGGGCAATGTCCAGTGTCCCCTGCCTTTTAGAGTGACAGTGTTTCAAGAGCATTTGTTCCACTGAGCATCCATCAACAGGGTCCCTAAGAGAAATTAATCTTGATGAAAGACCTTTCTTTCCCCCAGGAGGTGATAAGGAACTAGCAAGAGTCTTCTTATTTCATCTGTGGTCAGAGGCGATATTAAATTGTGATCCATTTGGTTATTGAGTGTTTGAAGAAATCTCGATGTTTTTATCATGTTAATTTCTATGCAGCAGAGTACTAAAGTGTGTTTTTTTTTCCTCACCTAAAATACAGTGTATGCAATTCCTTCTTCCCTTATGTCCCCTTTTCTGTCAGAATACTGAGGATTTTGTAAAGTTTTTATTTCTCTTTAAAAAGCCTTGTTTCTGAGTAAGGGATGAGAGTAATTCATTTGTATATGGATTGCTCATGTCATGTGTAGCTTAAGGCTTTAAAAAAATCAGTTATCCAAGGATTTTATTTTTGCTTGGTATTTATTTTTAGTGGTTATCAATAGTTTGCTGCTGCCAATCTTATTATGATTAGTACTAAACAGTGTAACTCTGGTCCCATCTAGGCAACAGATCAGATTAATCTTTTCTCGGGGGGATTGTTGCGCTGTAGACTGGATTGCCCATGGTTCACCTGATTTGGTGATTAAAGAGCCTGAAATAACTGCCTGCCAAACAATTTGTCTGGCATTTCAACCATCTTAATGACACGGTGGGATTAACTATGTATGGGGCAATCCACTCGACGGACTAGAAATCAACTATAATAACCTAGAAAAATTACAGTTTTGATAATTTGGTGTCATAGAGTTATGATTTCATAGTTTATACATTTCTAAAGTGTCATTCTTGATTTGCTTGCAGTTATTTTTCAGAGTAGCTAACAATGAATGTCTTTTAACTTCATTGTAAATAAAGCAGAATAAAGGCTGACTACCATTTCTGTTGACCTAGCGTGAAAAGGTAAATTTTTAAACTAGAAAATTTGTAAGTTGGAATTTAAAGGCATATTTTGCCATTTTGTTTGCTGTTGGCTTAGCAACTATAAGATAACCTGTACCAAAGTGAAACCTTGAAGTATATTCTAATACCAATTTTAGAAAGTATGAGTACATTGTTATTGGCATGTGAATTATAATAATCATAGAAGGAATAGTGAAATGAACTGGGTGATGACACCACATCACATTTTAGAGTAAATTTTTCTGCTTTCTCTATTTTTCTAAGACAGAATATGCACATCTTCACATGCCAAGATTTTTATATATATTTAAAATATATATTGTCTTCCATTTCCTGCTCAAATGGTCACATGGCTGGCATTAGAATCTCTCTGTATTAATGTCATTGATTTTCAATTGTCACAGAGCCCAATAACTCATCCGTTGCTTCATTGTGAAACTCCTTGACAGTTTTACAACCCAAATTAGAAGGAAAAGAGAAAAAGATGGAGGGGGAAATGAATGTAAAGTCAATTGAACATGTTAGTGGTTTGTTTTATGGAAATAATCTTGGGACTCTAGTTAATCATGTAGTTCATGGAAGGGGAGGGGCTCCAAGTTTTAGGTCTAGTCCATTTCTGAGCAAACTGTTCTTAACACAGGATCAGATATTTAATGGAATGGGAAGATTGGTTGAGCCATTTTTGAGAATCTTTGGTATTTCCACACCTGCTCCCCATGTATTTCCTTTGCTAATCATAAAGTGACTAACTTGCCCTAGCTGGTTTGGCTCAGTGGATAGAACATCGGCCTGCAGACTGGAGGGTCCCAGGTTCCAATTCCAGTCAAGGGCACGTGCCTGGGTTGCAGGTTTGATCCCCAGTAGGGGGCATGCAAGAGGCAGCTGATCAATGATTCTCTCTCATCATTGATGTTTCTATCTCTCCCTCTCCCTACCTCTCTAAAATTAATAAAAATATATTTTTTTTAAAAGTTTAAAGAAATAAAGTGATTAACTCTTTAAGAAGATACTTTTTTGCACAAAACCTTGCACTTTGTGCTTTTTTTGTTTTTGATTCTACCAGTTAGAATCTCTGATGAATTTAGGAAGAAAGGAAAAACTTGAATGACAAAGGATTCTTAAGATTCCAAACTTGAGTGAGACTTTTTAAAGACTGCCCAAGTCTCAGGAGTAATAAAAATGATTGTCTCCATCCTTGACATCAGAGAAACATCCAAGTGGAGCTGAAGGAACATCAAGACAAGGAAATGTGTCTCAATTTGGTCACTTAGCTGTATGACCTTGAGCATGATTTTTAGTATGGTTTGTTTATCTATAAAATGGGTTGATAATAATTATACTATCTTCCTGACTTGCCATGAGGACATGATGTTGTTAGATTGGTAAAAATCACCTTGTAGATCATAAAGTATGAAACTGATGTAAATGCTAGCATTTTTGTTAATCCTTCTGCTCTTCCCAAGTCGTAGCTGATGACTTTTAAAGGTGCTGAGCTGAAGTAGTAAAAAGGTATTCATCTCCCAGTCACTCTTGGAAGTCAAGGCTAAAAAGAGAAAGCATTGCCCTTGCCCTAACAAAGAATAATGTCCATTTTCACACTTCATATTGCAAATGATATTTGGAGAGTGTCAGGTTTTGTTGTTGTTGTTGTTTTGTTGTTATTGTTTTTCCTTGAAGGAAAGAGAACTTTCCTTTGAGTGAGAGAAAAGTGATTAGGGGGTGGGACCAGAAAGAGGAGGTGTGAAGAGAGCTTAAGAAGGAATATAATGGAGAATTGGCAAGGCTTCAGAACTCTGGCAGCAGGTTCCTCCCCAATTGTCTTTCCAATGGGTATATTGTGGCAGCACAAATAGAAGACCAGGTGAAAGGTCACCTACTTCCTCATCCATCTTCCTCAGGGTCTGAGAGGTCAGAGTGAAGATTGATTAAGATCTTAAATGTTTGACAAAGGATCCCTGGCCAAAAATGGGCCGGGCGGGTGGGGGCCTGGGGTGTGCTGTTGTTTAAATCTAACCCTGGTCATCTGCCGCCGGAGTCCTCAAGGGACTGGGGACAGAACTACACTTCCTCTTAGAGTTCTTACTTCCAAGCGGTACATGCTAATGGAGACGTGAAGAGCTGCCTCAAAAGTGTCCAGTGGCAGGGTGATGGTGGGCTTGCCCTCTGAAGCAGCCGCAAGTTCATTGTGCTCTTGAATACCATTTTCTGAAATGATTTGGCTCAGTCTCAGCAGGACAACAAAGAGTGTTAGTCACTCATCTGCCCTCTTCAGGAGAAGGGCGCAGTGGCTTGAACTTGCCTAGTGATTGGGCGCAGAGGATGAGAAAATATTCGAGTTAGTCTAGTCACCCGTCCACCTCACATGGTCAGAAAAAGAAATAAAATCACATCAGACACCCCTTTTCCACAACACACACAGCCATTCCCCTCGGCGAGGAAATCTGCCAGATGTTTCACTGGGCTGTTTTCCTTCCCTCAGAAATATTAAGCAGAAGGCAGACAGGAAAGGATTCTTTATGAACTTATTTTTTGCTTAATTGAAAAGCTGAAAAATGAAAGTCACAGATTTACTCTTTGTGAAATATTAATAAGCAATATTTTCAGAGAATACACAGAAAAATAAAACCAATAAAAAGAAAACTTTCTTAGAGTCACTCTTAAGGACAAGGAAGTGGTCACAACTGTGACAAAATTCAGCCAGGTAGAAATCAAGCCTTGCTGAAATACACAATTTTGCATAAGTTGTTTGGGGTTATATATCTCTAGGACCTATATTATATGTCATTACATACATATGATGCCTTCATATCAGCAAAAGGTGTCTTGTTCAAAGCTCTTTTGAGAAAGAACACGACAAATGCTTTGATGGTTGTGAAATAGAAATATTTCAAATTTGTCCTCTGAAAAGAGAGCACTGTGGTTACAAAGAAATCATGATGACTTTGTTTTCCTAAGAACCTTAGGAAAAAGAAGTACTGAAAAGGAAGCATTTAAAATATAATTCAGAAGAGACACTGTTTTCTTTTTCCTTTGAATCGTGTCTTTAAGAATCAATTGCTTGAATCACATGGCTGCCTTTATCCTGGCTTTGAAGCATGGCTGTGGCTATGATCATTGAAAGATGCAATTCTTTATATACGAGAAGAATAGAGTTTAATTATTGTCTTTCTTTCTGTTGTGCTTTTTTATTTCTCTATCTTCATGTGACTAGGCTTCTTTTTTAGTGTGAATGAGGCAATGGTCTCTATTTTGGTTTCACCAAAGCATCACATAGGCATTATCTCAGTTAGGGATTTTTGACTATGCTATTTAGGATTTGATGATTTATTTTAGTCCAACTGAGCTTCCCTGTACCTTTCAAAAAACGAATTAAGACAAAATTCTTTTTTTAACACATGATGCTGTAGGAAAAAGACTGATTAAATGGCTTTCCAGCTGCCACTGTGCAAAACAGAGGCAGTTGTGATTTGTTTTTCACATCATTGAACTTTGCTACTTAAGGGTGTGTTGTTGTTTTTTAAATTGATGAATTTAACATTACCAAAGAACTGCATACTTAACTCTTACTCAAACTTTTTAAAGTTCTTTTTGTTAATCCTCACCTGAGGATATTTTTCCATTGATCTTTTAAAGAGAGTGGAAGAGAGGGAAAGACAGAGAGAAATATCAATGTGAGAGAAACACATAGATTGGTTTGCCTCCTGCATGCACCCTGACCAGGGTCGGGGGCCAGGGAGGAACCTGCAACCAAGGTACGTGCCCTTGACCGGAATCAAACCCGGGACCCTTTGGTCTGAAGGTCGACGCTCTATCCACTGAGCCAAGCCAGCTATGGCTTACTCAAACTTTATATGAGTTACCACTTTTTACAATTTGACAAGGAACCCAAATATATCTTTATACATTTATTTAAAAAAATAACAAGTGGAATTATTCTTAGTTGTCTTGTTTTTAGGACGCTTGACTATCACATTAGAGAATATAACTTTCCTTCATTCTTCATAATTGATTAAAATCCTATAGGAACAATATTATACTTTAATTTTTCACTTATTGGTAGATGTTTAGGTTGTCCTAGTTTTTCCTGGTAATATTTTTAAACAAACACTTTAATTTGAAAATCATATCTTTATATTTGCGTTAAGATGTTGAATGGTTAAGCTTGCTTTGTTATTTTTCTGGCTTTATCCTGGGCAAGTGAATTCAGTAAAACTTCTGTATCCTGAGAATGTAAGTGGAGGAGTGCAGTCCATTATAACTAGATAAGTAACACCAGCGACTATTATGGAACATACTGGGGGCTCATGAAATGTTCATCGAATGAATGAATAAATAAATGCATAAGGAATTGTGGCCTGTTTCATATTAAACATTTATTTGGTGGAGTAATGTTTCATGGAGTCAACATGATATATCAGAATCTTTTCATGTGACTAATGTATTCAAGAGGTCCTTGTTTATCATTCCTACTTCAATTGGGTCTTAAGTATTTACTAGTACATCATGTTTATGAATCCTCTCTGTGCCTGAACGAACGTTCAGAAATCTCTGCAACATATGTGTGAACGTCTAGATATTTTAGTACCAAATGGCTATGCCCTGCCTTTTTGTTTGAGACTTGAGTTTAGTTTCTAGTTGTGCTACTTACCCAGATGTATGGTCATGGATATTTACAAGCCCCCTGATCTCAAGTTCACATTAGCAAATTGATGGTAATAGTATGTGATTATGTATGACAAACACATATAAACATGTATGCATACAGTGAAGGGTTAGCCCAGTGCCTAGAATCATTAAATGCTTAGTACATGGAAATAATTATTGTGAATTTTATTGTTATATAGAAATGTGGTGACAATATGGACTATTTGATCAGTGTCTGTTCAACAAGAAAAGCAGTTTATTCAGGTGAAGAATAGAGGAGTTTTGTGTTTTGGAGGAGCAATAGTGACATATACTAGTAAGCAAGGGTAGGGGATGGTATAAAATGGCTAATCTTGTCTACATTGATTCTCTCTTCCCCAAGTAATTGCAGTAGTTCAGTGGTTCTCAAAGTGTGTTCCAGCTGGGTTCCCCAAGACCCTTTCATGGGGTTTTCAAGGTGAAAACTTTCTTAACAATATAATAAGATGTTATCTGCCCTTTCGCTTTCCTTCTCTCATGAGCAGGTTTTCCAGAGGCTTACCCAATGTGTGATATCAAATTGAATACAGAAACAAATATGAGAAGCTAGCTGTCTACTATGAAGCCAGGGAATAAAGAGATTTGTAAAGAAAGGAAGAAAGAAAATAATACCATTCTTGTCACTAATTTCTTTTGTTCTGGGAAATATAAGTATTTTTTCATTAAAATGTTATTTGTGTTCTCATATAATGGGTTTATTATCAGTATTTTTATATTAATTATGAAAGATGAAACAGAGGGCCGGAGACCATGGGTTACCAGGACACAGACTTTATTGGAGAGAACACCTCTGCTGGCTCCCTTCCAGAGGGAAAAAGAGAGCGGGCATGCCAGGGTGGAAGCACCTTTTAAGGGGAGGAAAAGAGGGGACGGGGCTTAGGGCACTCAGCACACGCTGATGGGTGGTTTCATATAAGGCACATGATTAGGCACCTAGGGACTTAGGAATCAGGGGCTTAGGGTATTTGGCAGGTGCTGATTGGTGGTTCAATGTACAGTCCATATAAGGTGTTCAGGAATGTCCTGCTGCAGGTGGCGTTTACCTCATACTCCGTCCATCAGTTGGGGGAAGGTAGGATCTGTCAAATTAATAAATAATTATTTACAGATATTTTCAGTTTCAACTTACAATACTACATATCTATAACTTTAACTCACATAAACAAAAGCTCTTTGGCCTCCTCAATGTATTTAAGAGTGTAAAGGGGTTTCAAGATCCAAAAATTTGAGAACCACAGCAGAGGTCCATCAGCCTGTTAGTTTCTCTGGCAGGTAATAAAGTGCGCTACAGTCTTGCTGCAAACACATTAAAAATTGAAATGAAATAAGAAAGCTCTGAGAACTGTTTCCAAATCTGAGAGATTTAGGTAGCTTAGAAAAGTGGTGTTTTATTTATTCAACCTTTTTGATGTTTCTATAAAATTAGACAGCAATTTATAGCTCCTGGCTTTTTAAAAACTGTTTATCTGTGTCCAATAACATGGCTCAGTTCTCTTTAGTTTTTTTGTGCTTGTGAGAAGGAATGATTAAAGAAGGCCCCAGCTGTCTCCAAGACCCTGAGAGACTGTATCTTTTTCACTTAGGGCATAAAACCTTTCTCATATCCCCTTGCAGCTGGTACCTCAGAGCTGTTTTGGGGAGGAGAGCAGGTGAGGTCACTGGGTCCCATGATCTGGAGGGTAATTAATAGTCCCATGACTAAATGGACATTTTATAAATATTCAGGTCTATTTTGGCTTCCTGAGAACAACCGTGTTGGTACCCCTTACAACTCTCTTTGGAGACACCAAGCGTTTTCTGGGTGAATGCTGGTCCTCAGCTGTCTGCCTAGGGTTGCTTTTCCAGGCAGCAGATTCCTCATTTGCATATTCTGTATTCGCCCTCATGCAAAACAGCACACCCATTTCTCCCTTTCACAATGGTGCTGAGAGCTTCCTTTGGAAACTCCAGCCAAAATCTCCTTCTGTTTATGCAGAACCCAATGATTTAGATGCCATGCAAATTAATTCGGTTTTGATTTGAATGCTTCCAGAGATTGGGGGGGGGGGGGGGAGGGGGGCGTGTAGAGAGTGGACTATTTGCACAGGGCTCTTTGTGTAAACCCTACCCGCCCTCTACAGCCCTGATGTGGCTGGCTGTCACTCCCCAGCCCCTTGCCCCATGCAAAACAACCAGACTCCCGCTGCTCATTTTATTTTGACCTTTGGAAAGAAACCTAGCAGTTGGTGAATCCCTTGGCTTGCCTGTTTAGTGACAGCTTCAGCTGGAATCTTGATGTTCTTTCTGAGGTGGGAGGGAGGAGATGACACTATTCAGATTATGCTAGGAATGTTTAGAAGTGTCCCAACAAAGGGCTTAAAAAACATTGTAAAGTGAAAAGATCAAATTCTTTGCAAAAGAATTGTCAGATCTCAGGAAGTTACGGAAATAGGCTTTAGGTTACTAGCGGGCTTGAATACATTTCTTGATATAAGAAACTTCCAAACCTGTAGAGATTTTTTATGAGTTTATTTGAGCCAAATTGATGACAATTTCTGGGAAGCAAAATCTCAACACAATGAGAAAAATGCTCTGGAGAATGGCAGTTCTGCAGCTTATTTTATACATTAGAATCAAAGGAGGCAATCTAAGGAGGGTTACATGAAATTCATTGGTGGTAGATTAAGGGAGTGGGAGAAAGCAAAGTGGGGAATCTCTGGGATTAAATTAAAAGGCAAAATAAAGAAACATACTTCTCTTACATTGGTAGGTACAGGATAGTTAATCATTAACATTTACAGCACATAGAGATAGTATATTCAGAACAAGATAACAATGAGCAGTTCTGTGGTCTGGTACTCTGGTACTATGGATGTGCCCTGAAGGATCTGAAAAAGGAGGTTTCAAAAGTATGTTATCTTAGATGCAAAAAAAATGCAATAGACAGGCCCACTTAAGGTACATTAAAGATTAGTCTTTGTTACGGAAGCTATAGGCCTAGAATATAATTACCTGATATGACCTGCTTTTAATTAGGAATTTTTATGTTCAGGCCTATGTGGTTACCCCTTAGCTTGTCAGGTTTAGTAGGTGGTGCCTCCTTTTCCCCCCACACATTCCTTCAACAAATATATATTGAAAGTGTAGAATCTACAAACCATCATTGGTATTTTCACCATTGGTTTCTACATCTACGGAGGAACACATCAGTCTTCATAACTAGAATCACCATTGAAATCCTTTATTTTCACTTATATACCAGACGAATGTCTTTAAAAGGTATGTTACTGTAATTCTGTTCCTTATTCCATATGTGCATTCACTTCAAATTGAATTCCTGTCTTCCCCTCCCACCCAGTGTTTCCAAATTTCCTTTAACCTTTGCTTTATTCCCCTAAAGTAGAAACGCAAGCACACTGCATATCTTACCCAACAAACATCACTCTCTGCTTGAAAACAGAAGACCTTGATCATATGCATTCTATAAACTAGAAGAAGAAGACTTTGCATGAAATGTTTTTGAAGTTCAATTAGTTTTGAGTTCAAGCTAATTTCACAGGGCAGAAAATGGGCATAGCCAGACTTCGAGTGTAATTAAGTGGAGGCAGGGTCAGGAAAGACAACATCTAAATGTGGAAGAGCTTTTGTTTAGCTCCACATGGTCTGACAAAGTTTGATGATGCTGTTCAAAGTCCATTTGGGATGGATTATTAGGATTAAAGAACAGCAGAAGGCTCTGTACTTGGTACATTCTCTAGTGTCATTAGTGGATGAGAAAATTCAGCTGCTTATCTGGCTCTTGTTTCTGAGGATGGATTTAAACAGACCCACACTTCTTAAAGGTGATCCTACTAACCTCTTCTTAATAAGTTACAGATCTCAAATTGCTCAAAATCCTTAAAATACCATTTGAAGTAAGTTGATTGATAATTATCATTTCCCCTATGTGTGCAGATATTTTCCTCAGCAGTACAAAGCTATGGTACAGTTTCTTAATTACCCAGATAATCCTATTTGCTTGTATTTTTAAACTATGAAGTGCTGGGTAATTATTCAATTCTTAATAGAAGGCAAATGGCAATGTAAACAATAATTAGGATGTGAGACAGACTAATGCGCTTCAAAGCAAATTGGATTTTTTTCATACTGTTCAGCATGAAGTCCCATAAAGCTAACAATTTAGAAGCAAGGCAAAAAAGGTGCCATTTTGTCCATATTTTATGCCGTTATCTCTTCATGGCTTGTTTCTGTGAATAGCAGTTTGCCCCAATGAGGCTGGCTGTGCCCAAGCCAAATGTTTCGCTAACAATTGCCTCCCTGCTGTTTGACATTTGGCTGTCTTCTCCCAGGGCTCCAGATTGGTCCTTTGTCTGCTTCAGATCCCAGGGGTCAGAGGTTAACAGAATACTGATTTCCTCCCATAATACCATGGCAGGTAAATATGGGCCAACTTCAGGATCAGTTAAGACACAGCTCAGACAGGAATGCTTTTCTCCAGAGCCTTTGTCCTTAAGAACTTCCCTGGTTTAAGACGCCAAGTTTCCCAGCTCTTGCTTCCCACCATAGATCCTTCATTATGAGCACTGCCTTTCCTTTTATGGGGCTTTTTCATTCACAACTAACAATATATCCCCAGAAACACATGGCCTGAAAATTATGAACAAATCATTGCTTTTGATTAATTAATTTTACCAACTTAAGATTGTAATACTTTACAATTTTTATCTAGTTAATTATGCCTTGTAGTCTTATCTGTACTGTATGTTTCATTGGGGAAATAAACTGATAACAAAAGCGTAGACAAAGATAGTTTAAATAATGGTGCTATTACCTCCCCTCCCCTTTTTTTCTCGTCTAGCCTTCATGGTGTGTTGCCAGTTAGAGGTATAATTAAACGAGCAATCGATTTTATTTTCCATTTTCATCATTTATGGAGATGTCCAAGCATTCATCAATATCAATGTTATTAATGTTTTACATTAGTTAATTATATCAGTCTTAATTTTTTTTCTCCTAAGATTAATGTAACTCAGGAGGCTCCTTTCTAATTGGTTATGATGCACATGTAGCCTTTAAAAGTTTAAAATATATTTCAAACTCTCAGACATCTTGTTATCATCAACTAATTTTAAGCCACTTTTCTATATATTAGCTCTCCCATTTCTATTTGGCCAACCTCGTTCACATTGCACTGTGAACTTGATGCTTAGATTCATTTGTTTTCAGTTTTTAAGTGTTTGAAAAAGACCTCCCCACTTTGAAAAAACAGTTCCCTTTTCAAGTGTCCAGCTTGGCAATGACTGAAGCAGCCCCCAGGCAAATTACCATGTTAAAAGGACAGATCAATACCATTCTGGCTCCTCCACCCTTCTTGCTCTCTTCCAAGTGGGAAGAGTTTTGAAGAACCCTAGGAGGCCCTTGACAGATGTGCCAGGAGACTTCAAGAGGGTTGTCAATTGCCAAGTGGGGAACATTGACAGTTTGATCTAGTGCCCAGACAGCTTCTCCGCTGGCCATTTGAAAATGGATGCAAGAGGAATTGACAGCTTCAAGAAAGCTCAAGCAGTTCATGTAATTATGGAGAGGATTAGAAGAAAAGTGTTGGGAGAAATAAGAGATCAATACTAGGGCACGAGTTGACTGAACTCACCTTTAGCTGTTAGAGCACTCCATTTTGTAACATTTAGCCTGTGCATAGAGAAGAATATTTTATAGGTTTTTTTTTTAACTGTTATATAAGCCTATGCATAAGAAAAAAAATAAGCAACTCCTTTGATTTTTGAAAGAGGACTTGTAGGTAATTAACAGTATAATGCTTCCAGTACTTAAGATGTGAAGGTGCTAATTAACTAATGGAGAAAACTGAGATTTCATTACTCTGTGTCTCTAACTGAGGTGTCAGCAAAGAAGAGCAGGTGAAAGTAATATTTGAACATTCAGGTTTCCATTTATAGCATTTTCTTAAGGAACTACCTCTCTGTTTTTTTTTGTATTCTAGAGTCTAAAATTAGCAATATTGAAGGACTACATTAAAACAATATAAAAGTGTGTTGATTTTTAAGGAAAGGACCTCATGTTGATAGAGAACAGAATATTATGTACATGAATGAAAGGAAAACATGTTTTAAAAAAGGGTCTGAAACACAACCTGAGGGTCTCAAATGGTCTTACTTTTAGGAAGTTATATTCCACAGGGCAAAAATGGTGACTGTACCCAGTTAAAACAAGCCCAAGTACATAATTTATTCTAACCTTCATGAAGGATTCTGGGATTCTCATTCACAAAATGTTGTAGATATAACTATTTTAATAATTTTTAAATGGGTACTTGATAATAGCCAGAGCTCTGCACTATGATTTTAGCAATTATACTGAAACTCTTTTTGAAAGTTCATCATTAGATCTTTCTTTTTTTCTCCTAGAGAAACATAAAGTAATTTATTGAAGAAAAGTAATGTCTGTCCTTATAAAGATCACAGCTATTATTGCAACTTTTAAAAATATAGTAAAAAGAACCCCTTTCCCAAAAAGTGGATTGTTGACGTCTATAGATAATGATTGAAAAACACAAACCTAGTGAGTTTTTCAATATTTTCCATTATATCTTCTAGCTAGTTATCACTGATCTACAGGAAAGCTATTGATTTTTGTATGTTTATCTTGCATCCAATATCTTTATTGAACTGCCTTGTGAATACTAATAGGTTTTCAGTTAATTCTCCAGGGTTCTCTAGAGAACTAATATGTTTGACTGCAAGCAATTATTGTTTCTCGCCTTCTAAAAATTAGACCTCTTATTTCTGATTTTTATCTTATAACATTTGTCAGAATTTTCAGACTATCAATAAATAATAGTGTAGATTGTGAGCACCTTTATTTTATGTCCAATTTCAGTGGACATAACTTAAGTGTGCTATGAGATATTACCAAGTTTTAAACATTTCTCAGATAGAACAAATTTTGAATTTTGTTAAATTACTACAAGTATTTCTTTTACTTTGTGACCTTTTGACTTGTTGCCATTACATGATTTAATATATTAATAGATTTTTCTAATAATTAACCCTAAAGTCTGTTTGCATTTGTGGGGGTGGAGAGGAACTTATAAGATGGCTGTGAGTTTTGATAAGTAGATTATTGAGTTCCATTTGTTAATTGGAAATTATAATTAGGAGCCAGAGCTTTGGAATATAACTGAATTTTAATCTCAGTTTTTTCACTAACAGTGTGATTGGGCTAGTTACTTAACTTTAGTACTTTGGCTTTCTACTCTGTAACATGGGAATATGATACCTACTCCATAGGTATAGTTAGGATTAAATAAGATAATATATGTAAGTTCCACCTAGAAATTGAATTTATTAAGTGCTCAGTAAAATATAGTTTTTATTATTTTGTTTTGAAACATATAAATATCCAAATAATATTAATTTACATATTCTCTTTTTAACTCTATCCCTTTCTCTCTCCACTCCTATTTTTATCAAGTTTTAATATAATAGTCAATTTGTAAAATTAATTATGATAGTTTTCCATTTTTAATTAACATTGTAGAAAGTCCATGTGCCTGTGAACTAGCTTTTCTCTGTAAGTTTGAAAGATTTCATCATTAAAACTGACTCTGGACTGTGCATTTTTGATTTGGGTGCTTTTCTGTATGTTTGCTAGACTTCAGTAAAAAATGCACCATAGAAAGGAAACCTTGCTCAGTTGCTTTCCAAGTCACACAAATGACTTTTTAGCCCAGAATAGTAGACATTTGCTTTGACTTTGATTTGGGCCATTCCTAGCCTCTGCTGACTTTAGGGTAAAATGCAAAGATGCCACATTGCTGTCATGCATAATTATATTATTGAGATTTCTCATTATCTGTATAGATCTTAATTTAACCATACAAGTCAAAGGTAATGGGAGCATTAGACCTGGAGTTAGTGCATAGGCATGGTTGAGCTATCATCCCTTAAGCATGAGCCTGGCTGTTAATGAGAATCCAGTTGAGAAAATATTTAATATTCCATCAGGGAAAGCTGCATTCCACTGCAGAGGGAATGTGGAACAGGCTTCAGAACTGCAGTGCTTTGCTCTCTTTCTCTCTTTTTAATGAGAGAGAAAGAGAGAACATGGAATGATAGGTCCACATTTGTAGAAATATCTGGGGCAACTTTGACATAATAATTTTGTAAATGTTTTCTATTGGTTTAGAGAATAGACAAGTTTTAATTTTCATTTCAAATTATTCTGTGGGCCATATCGGACAGAACGAAGACCAGAGGGCAGATATTGCCTCAAGATAAGGAAGAACTTTCCGATATTTTGAACTAGGCGTGAGTGGAGTGAGATGCCTTTTGAGATGATGAGTTCCATATCTCTGAGGCCAGTGTTCACCCTGCCTAATGACCCTGGGGAATGTAACAGCATCCCTGCAGTAAGATATCTCAAAAGGAGCACCCTTGTCATTTTGGGCAGGTCAATTCTTCCTTTAGTAATATTTCCCAAATACTCTGAGTCTGTCCTGTGCACAGTGGACAAGCACATTGCAAGGATGGTCCCAGGGCCCTAAATTCCTGTGGCATCCTCCAGCTCCTATGACAGGCTAACACCTCTCCTTTTCCAAATGCCTCAGGAATTGATACCAATCTCAATTGTAAACTTCTAGTCTAGACAAACTGCAAGATCACTTGCAACTCTAAGATGGGTATCTGGTACTCTATTTTAAATATTTTATATTTTCTGTAGGTAGGTAATCTAGGTCTAGGATCTTCTAGCCTAGAAAAGATGTAGAAGTTCTTCAAACAATCCCAGCTATCAACCTCTCTACTTTTTATTTTCTTTAAGTCTAAGTGTACACCATAGCATCTCAAAAATGATTTCATGTTTCCCAATAGACACCGGTTAAAGGAGATGGGGAATGTCTTTTAGAAGAAATTATTAATATTTTATAAAAGTATCTCTAGTGATCATCAACTAAGTGCTCTTGGCTTTAATTTCTTTAGTCCTAAAACAGCCTTATAAGGTAGGTCCTGTTATACCCATTTTACAGTTGGGAAAATTGAGGTATGGAAAGGTGCCTCAGGCCATGTAGATTATTTAGTATGCTTAAAACCAGAGAAACTGGCTCCAGCCTCAGCATCTACCAACTCTATACTGTACTTTCTCTAGGGAAGAATTGTTAGGAAGAAAAAAATCTCTCCCCAGAGTGTAATACTGAGCAAATTATTCATATTTTGACTCTGTATCAGAGCAGAGAAGGAGGTTACAAGCGTAAACCCAAGTTTACAAAAGACAGCATCAGCGCATCCTAATAGAAGGACAGCCCAACCCCAGATGATAACTTTTTGATTTCATAATGCGGTGCAATAAATCCAAGGAAGTTTAGGAGGAAAATCAATCTAAAAAGCATTAACTTTAATAATCTATTATGTTGTGCACGTGTTTTTAAGCTGATTCAGTTAGAGTATTTAGTTGCAAATGTGTGCAGAAAAAATGGCAATGAAATCATTGAGAAGGCAATTCATTTATGTAAAAAGAGAGAAGGGGAAAAACATGAGCTCAACAGTTACAATTGGTGGGATATAGTCATTCCTTTAGGACCCACACATCCATCCTACCCTTTCTCCACTGTGTTGCTACCTTGTAGCTTCAGTGGAAATGGCTCACTTTTCAGCACCTAAAACATTACGTTAAGCTTCAGGCTTGGTTCATCCACTCTTAGATTAAGGAAATCTTGGAGGATGAGGTAATTTTGAAAGGATGGTGGTTTGGCATGGAAAGGATGAAGGATTAGTTTAGTTTATAGTTGCTAAATGTAGAATATATGAATGACTGAGGGTACTGGTCTAAGAAAGGAGGATAATCATATTCTTATTTGCTTCTCGGTTCTGAATATGACTTTGTGGAAAAGTAAGTTCTGAGATGCTTTAGTATGATACGCTGGGAAGTATCTTAGTCTGCTCAGGCTGCCCTAACAGAATACTACAGACTGGGTGACTTACATAGAAATGTATTTTCTCACAGTCCTGGAAGCCAGGAGTCCAAGATTGAGGTTCCATAGGGTTGGTTTTTGGTAAAGTTTCTTTTCCTGGATGTAGACAGTCGCTTTCACACTGGCCTTTTCTGTGCATGTGTGTGGTGAGGGAGAGACCACTGGTGCTGGTGTCTCTTTCTCTTCTTATAAGGGCACCACTCCTTTAGGATTAGGGCCCCACCCTTATGACCTCATTTAACCTTAATTACTTCCCTAAAGGCCCTATTTTGAAATACAGTCACCTTTGGGGTTTGGCTTTCAACATATGAATTTGCAGGGGCCACAATTCATTCCATCACAAAAGATAAAAAATGCATTTCTTTGTTTTACAAGACATGTGCCCATGTGGCAGGTCATTAAGACAGCCTTTGTATCAAACATAGTCTTCATGTCTTACAGTGTGTATGCCTGTGTGGACTTCTCAAGAAGACAGTGTGACTTGGTGGCCTAGAGCTTGGGTCCTGGTGACCAGGGCTCTTTAGGGCCCTTCTAGGAGTGTGGATCTTGTACAAATTACTTAATGCCTCTACTCACTAGTCACTTGTATTCCTCATGGCATGGGAACATGGTGTTAAGCCATGTTCAAGGGAACTTATGAATCATGGTTATCTAGAGTTAAGGAAAAAACAACACACACACACAAGAAAACACACACCAAGAAAGTCATGTTGTTTGTAAAAAAATAATGTAGTAATGTAAACAAGTAAAAAGATAAGCAAAGTCATCTATAATATCACCACATAATGAGAGCCATGCTTATCCTTTGGTTTCCGTACTTCCAGGCTTCCTTTGATGTATACACACACACACACACACACACACACACACACACACACACGGTATTGATCATGCAGCATGATCATAAACTCTTTCCAGATCAAGAAACATAACTTCATAACATTATTTTTAATGGCACAGAGTTTTCTGTTGCTTGGATATACCATTTTTTTTTCCAGCTACCCTCTGTGATTGAACATTTAGGTTGCTTTCAGCTTGATGCTTTTAATAATATTGCCCTGAGTATTCTCACAGCAAAATCTTAAAATATAGCCTTCATTATTTTCAAATGATTGCTGAGTTGAAAGGTACTCGATTTTAAAGGCTTTGATACTCAGTTTTGAGATACATTCTTACCAAAGCCTGAAACAATGAGGAATAGCTCACCTCTAGTGACATTACATGCAATTTTCTTGCAATGCTCATTAGTGACATGAATTCCAAAGTGGAGCTAGATTTACTCATTTGCACTTGCCTGTGAGAAAACGTAATGATTTTGCCAACGAAACCTCTGTTTTCATTCTAAAAATCAATTCAGTTTTATGCTTGCTTAAAACAAATGTAGGATTTTTTGGCTACCTGTGACAACTATGGACAGCTACCCTGTAATATAAAGAATAGCTTTTAATATTCAGGATTTTATGGTTTAGTCCCTTGATGAAAATTATTTCTTCTAAATTTACTGTAAGGTTTTCCTTTCCATATCAAAGAAGCATCACTGCTCTTAAAACCCAGAGAAACACTGCCTTTCAAAAAGACATTGTTAAAGTGAGCATGATGAGGCTGATTGCTTTATATAATTGCTTAGACACTGTTGTCTTACAATTTTACAGAATGCCTTAGGGTTTCACCAACTGGAAGGGAAAATGACTTCATGGACTATGCATGAACTTTAAAATTCCTACATGCACACAAACCAGGAGATTAAATCCCTGTAGGGTTGGCTACTTCTTCTTTATGGGTTAAATGCATTGATTGCTGTGTAATCAATTGTTTCTGTGACCCAATCATCGATACTAGCATTCATCTCCCAGGACCACTTATTCACTATGGAATAGTAATTATCTAATTGGGTGATTTTGTGCACCTTCCCCCTTTTAAAACAAATTAAACATTTTGCAAATTATTTTCCCAGTTGCATGGACAGAATATGGTAAAATGCGTTATCCTTTCTTTTCCACCTCTCTCTACTTTTTGCCTCCCTCTTTGTCAGTGAAAGAATCCTGCACACCTTGATGCTAATCTGGAAGACCTTGTCATTTGGAAATAGGGTAGTCTCCATGGAGAGTGAAACCATGGATGTGTTTGCTTGAACTTAAAACATTCTTTCTGCCTCTGTCACTCATCTCTTAGCAGTACAGAAAATAAAATCCTACTCTTTAATTTTTTTTCCTATTAAATAAATTAACACATTACTCATTAAACTAATTCTGTTCATTGTAGACCATTGGGGAAATGCAGAGAAAGAAATATGTTCACACACAAATTGAACCTAAAGTCACATTTGGGAACATCATGACACATATTCCCTAGCTTCTTGATCTACAGGCCTAAGTACAGACTGATTCTACTGTCCTTGCATGGTGGGACTGGCCTTTTCCTTTCCACCACCACTGCCGACCGAGGAAATGGTTCATTGGTAACCTCAGGATCAGCTACTTGCCTGGTAGGGATTGGCTTTGCTGTTGTAGACTGCATTCCTGTCTTGCTAGGGGTGAATATTGGTATCTACATACCCATGGAGTTACAGCTTCCCACACACATTATTGGTCCAGACACTACAACTACTTCTGTCTCTCTTTCCAGCTCAGCATTCCAGTTCCCACTGGGACCACCTCCTTTGGCTGTAACTCTGACATCTGTGAATGAACTTGCCCTTCCCTTCCCCTAGGCTACTGCATCTTTTCCTCAATCCCACAGAGTCTTGTTCTGAATCAGCAGGAATTTCAATGTGGGTCGCCTCAGTGACTTCTAGTCCAGTACTTTCTTAGGACCCCCTCACTGCTCTGTTCTCTGCCTTCTAGCTGGAATCCCTAAGACGATGTCACAAATTAAGACTTCATTTCCAACATCATTTGGGATCCTGATTTGGCCCTACGTCAGTCTCTTTAGCTCTAGTCCTCCAGATTCGGATTACTTCCTATCTCCCTCTGTTACCTATGTCAGTGAGGTTTGGACATGCCTGGTTAGCCAACCCATCCAAGATAAGCAATACGCTTCATGCCATGGAAAGTGTTTAAGCAGAAACTAGAGGGAGTCTTTAGTAAGACAAGCTTCAGCAATATCCCTCTCTGGAAAGAGAGACTGGAATAAATCACTATATGCCATGGCCTTTGAGTACATTTGTGAACTGCTGTCATCATTCATTCATGAATTTATTCATTCACTCCTTTATTTATTTTAATAACAACTAAGTCTCAGTCTCAGTTAAAGGCGCTGAGAATTCCGAAGGCAACAAAGTAGGACCACCTTCAGATGGAGGTTGGCAGCTAAATCCAAGAATGCTGGAGACCTACCATATGCTTATTCCCTGAATGACACTAAAGCTCCAAATACTTCTTTTAATGCTGCATTCAAAGCAATTAAAAGTTACTCATGCAATCATTCATTGTTCTTGACTAAAACAATGTTTCATGGCAATATTTCTTTCACTTATCAACAACCTTGTCTATTAATTATTTGACTTCCGAAAATTAAATCCACCTTAACATAAAAAATTGCCCAGGACTAAGCACATTTGAAAATAAGGTATTATATATTTTGAAGAAGCTAGTTCCCAAAAGTTCCTATGTTATAGTAATCATGTAAAGCCATCAAAGTGCCCACTTTCAAGGATCATTTGCATGGAAGTCTCTGTAATTGTTCTTGGAAAAAAAGTCATGTACTTCAGATTCCTGCAGACTTTTGTGTAAGTATAATTACTGCTCAGCCAAACTGAGGGCTGGGCATGTAGCTAGCACAAAATGAGTAATTTATTGAATTGAACTAAGAGCCTGAAACATACTGGACTGAAATAGACATCTGAGTAGGGTGATAGGTCTTCTAGTCTAAGACACAAATGAAAATGTCCTTAGGGATACAAGTCTACCTGTAATTTATTTCGACATTATTCTTGTGTGTAATGTTATTTTTGGCATGTTAATGTATTGTCAAAAAATTCCAATCTAATGACATGACAAAAGCTATATTTCATTTTGGAATGTAGAAAGTGTGAAAATCAATTGCATTATATATCAATGACATGCAATAAAGATAACCAGTATATTCTTGGTAATGTTACTTTTTTAGACTGATTAACCGCCTAGAGCTATTAGATGAATTAATAGAGTTTTATTCTTACTATTATTATCAGTTGGTTTTGCTAAAGGGAGATAAAGACTCAATGCTCTTTTTTTTCCCCCTAAAAAGAAAGTGATTTGCCAGAATCCACATAATTCCGATGATTAACTGCTTTTCTTGGCACTTGACTAAACCCATGAGTTTCTGTTGGCAAATAAAATAAGTGCTGAAAGTTGAAGTCACTTTCTGATTTAGTAAATAAACCAACAGAAAAAAATCAGCCTCTATGGCATTCTTTAAATTTATGACCTATCCAGTATTGTAAAAGATGGTGACAAATACTAGTTTCTTACTGAAAATGCATGATATATTCCATGAGTGTGCTACAAAAATCAATGGGGTGCTTACAAATAAACAAAACTATAGTGACATTTTTCTTTTTCCATTTGCTTATTCATTCATTCCTATGATCACACATGGAGTACCAGGACAGAATAAAACTGTGTACTATATTGTTTCGGACACTATAGGGGATGCAGAGGTAAATAGAATATAGAACTTAGATTCTGGTATTAAACTGCCATGTAGTATTGTATAGGTCATTCACTGAATAAGGGTATCCAACTAAAGTGGGAAGTGCAGTCTAAAGTACAGCAATGGTATGGTTTCTAATGTTTACCCAAATGTTTGTTCTACCACTTTAGGCAAGAAGGAGAAAGATAAGGAAAGCCTCAGAGTAAAGTTGACTTGACTGTTCTATTTAAAGGATGATTGGATTTATTTATTTAAACAAAGAAGAAAATAACAAATCAATTGTTTGAAGAGCAAAACACAAAAAAAGTTCCCTTGATTTGACATGATTGATGTTTTAGTACCTTGTGGATAGGTGATTTAGAATAGTAAATAAATGATGGTGTGTTTATTTTGTTCAACGCATTCTGGGCTTTTCTCTCTCTGATGATAACCCCAGTGGTTACAAATACGAGTTTTCTATGATAGAATCATTTGGGGTACTTGCTGCAAATATACATTTTTAAGGTCATGTCCCAAAAATTTTGAGTTTTGAGTTTGTGATTTGAATTTTTAACAATGATTCTGGTTAATTTAAGCTGAGAATAGCATTTGGACACCACTGGTGCACTTGCCTGCTGCTCATACCACTAAGACTGACTCTGGATGACACAGAACTAATAGTGATTAGCTGGTTCCCTTGCTAAATATAAAATCCAAGGGAGAAAATAGTGCTGCTTGTTTCTTTTTTCTTTTTTAAATTCAATTTAAGATTTAATGAATTCTAAGAAAAAGGAATTTAAGTATGTGTCTATTTAAATGCAATTTTGAGATGCAGAAAAATTTTTTTAACTTGGTTGAAAAAGAAAGACCTGTGGATCTGAGAAAGCACAATGTCACACTCATGGACCAACGAGGATAATCCAGATAGACCGAATTTAGCCAATATCACATTTTTTGGTTGGATGCTATGAATAGTTTAATTTTCTGTAAAAAAAAAAAAATAGATCATGTAGATACTTAAGTGAAGAGCGTATCTGTCTACTGAAGAGGTGTGAGTAATTTATCTCTTTTCTACCTGAACTGTTTCTTGGGGGGTAGGGGAGACAGGTGGTTGGAATACAACTACACAGAAGTGAAAGGCTGTTCAGTTTGGTTATAAGGATAAAATTATCAACCAAATGTGGCAAACCTAGTAGAACAAAGAAGAATAAAAAAGTTATCAACTATTGACATTTTTAGACAAGCCACAAATTGATTTTGGATTCCAGGAATAATCATAGCCTAGAGGTTGTTTGTTATCTTCCTTCTAAAAGGGTAGAGAAATTCACATAACCCCACCCACAGCAACCAGACCAAGGAAGAAGAGGATTTCTAGCTATCCAGCACCTGCATTGCATTTTTTGAGGTGGGTTGAGGGAGGGAAATCCTTCCTAGGTGCCACTGTTAGAACTGGCAGCATTTGCAGATGAAGAGTTGGAATTTTCTGGAGTTAGTGTAGCATTTTGGTTAAAAAGAAAACTTGTTTAGAGCGAGGCTGGATGTGGATTAGCCAAGACGACCAACGAAAGGGAATAGAATCAGGGCCATCACCAGAGCTGGGACCAGGGCAGAGGCAGTTTCCAAAACCACCTGTGGGTAACTGGACCACCAATGATTGGTTTATTAGTTAGCGGTCTGTTTTTGCACACATTCATGCTTTAGTAAACAAGATACCATTTATTCTCCCAGTGGGCCATTCTCAAATTCTTTTAGTTATCCTTGTAAAGATTTAAAATTTAAAAAGATCCATGCTATTATCCTTCAAGAGAAGTAGTTATATTGACATTTGCACTAGCATCTCTGCTTATCCAGGTTGGGCAGCCTAAATAATCACCAGTAGAGAACAGTAGGTGCTATAACTAGCTCTTCTTATATGTATATTTTATTTACTAGGTATGAAGCACATGGTGCTGTAGAGATGTGGGAACAGGGTAGGGTCTCACTCAGGGCTTTGCACCCACTCCTCTTGTGTGGCTCTGCTAGCTCACTCACAGCATGTCCCCTAGTTGACCAAGAATTGGCAGTTGCCGTGACATAGTCCTGTGGTAGAAGCTATTCTGGTTTTCATAGGGGACAGATTATTGCTCCAGTCTTTACAACCCCAGTACTACCTCACAGGAATATTTTTGGCAGTGTAATCACAAAACTGAATGTCAGAATGTCTGAAATCATACTGATTTTTTCAGAAGAGGCACAATCCTTGCTGGTACCATCCTTGTCACATACGTTTTAAAACTTCATAAACTGGAACTTGTTCAGTGTGGTACAATATTTGTCTCAGAAGCTGTGTTGATGTAGGAGTCACAGATGGGAGTAGGGCTTCGTCATTTTTCCTTTGGGGGGGCATACCTTTGAATTTATGCTTTGAACACATCAGCTTTCCTTCTCCCTCAAAGTCATCAACCCCTTTAGTCAAGAGCACTTCTGTATCCTATATTGACACACATGGGAAAAGTTCGAGGGGGTGGTCATGGCCACTGCCTCCATTTCCTCTTTCAAGGATTAGTAAAGAGCTGCAGACAAAAATAGAGAAACCAAATCAAAAGAAGATAGACTGGACTTGTGATTTGTTGTAACATAGTTTGAACAACAAAAGCCCATGTTTAGAGATGTAGAGCTGCCATGATAGCATACATAGTGGATTGATTATAATGCATGCACATCTAAAAAGTAACTTTCTCATAGTTTCCATGCCAAGGCCATTGTGTGGCTCACATGAAATGTACTAGGCAACTTTGGTATGACTGCTTTCCCTTCCACCCTGTTCTCCTGGAAGCTCATAAAATGGCTCAGAAATGTTGGCTCCTTGAGCAGGAACTGGAAGTTAATAAACTGCCTTTATAACAAACGAGAAGGGCTTTGGTTAATTCACGTGCCTACTTATCAAATTAAAGTGGCCAACAATCAGAAAGACTGTTAAATCTCAGCTGATCAGTTTTTCTCACCTTTTCATAGGCTATATTTAAATATTTCTGTGACAATTGATCCCATGCATGAAATTTCTCTTACAAACACCCTAATGTGTTTGATTTATCTTAGTGGATCCTCTGGAAAGAGCACTGGCCACCCCCTTGATAAAGGACAAGGATCAATGATGCAGCTGGTGGCCCTTGCTCCAGACACATTTTCCCTGGGAAATTCTGCACATGGCATCTCCTCATTAATTCCTCCTTTCATTCAGCTAACATTTGTCTGCAAAGACTCTGCTTCCCAGAGAGAAAAATCCAGCTGTGGGCTTTGCACAAACACAAGATTCCGTTTGGGTTTGGACCAATATAGGTATATGCACATAGATGGGTGTAACTGTAATGCAATTGGTATTACGTTTCTTGTTGTGCATCAATGAAGAAAAAGGATATCATTCAGCATCAGCCCTGAGTTAGAAGGCCAGTGTGACTCTCTGTACAGGAAGTAGATTTTCATATTTTACTTTTCTATCATGGTTCAGTCTTGAATGAAAATATCTTTTGTTTTCCTATGTCTATTTGTGATTACTCTGAAATTTCTGCCTGAGGACTGCCAGGAATTTTGTTAAAATTATACAAAACAAAAGTTATTTGAAAGAGGTTTTTTTTGAGTCCCAGGCATACTAGCTCCTTAAGCTCAGAAAGCACACATGACTTTTGCAAGCAGAAACAGGTCTAATGCTTTGAAGAATGTAAGAAATGATCTGCATTTCAGAGGCACTGAAGTGGTTAATCTACTCATCTATACTAGAGTAATAAGCTCCCAGTATAAATATCTTTTAACTGGATTTTGGTGTTCTAAGCTGACCTCAGAGAGAAAGTTTATTAACATCACTGTTCTAATGTTGTGGTTTCAGTACCAATCAGTTAGAAGCCTTGTTGGCCTTTCCCAGTAATAATTCTTGCTTGCCTTTGCTTCCTAAGTGCTCTTGAAACATATTAGAAGCAACTGAAGCAGTTGTACCCTAACTGATTTTTTTAAAATAATATTTTTATTGAGATATAATGGACATAACATTATATTATTTTTAGATGTACATCATAATGATTTGATATTTGCATGTATCGCAAAATGTGATATCCAGTTAACACCGGATTCTTTTATTAACTTGAATGTCTCTGGGTACATGGGGCTGGTTATGTGACTCAAAATTAGCCTTAATATGTTCATCCCTAGGCCCTTGAGGTGTCAATTCTGTCTTCAGCTGCTTATATAGCTGGTATTTGAAGGACTTCCAGAGAACTTGGGGTGGGGGGGTGCTCACAGAATCACCTGTATCCGAGCACGAGGGAGCAGTGGAGTCTAGGCTGAGTGTAGAAAGTGCTGTGATTTGGACAACCAAGAGCACTGCCTTCCTGCAGACTGCAATATCCTGCTGCAGTCCCCTTCCTGGCTAGGGATCCACCCCGTGAAGCAGGAGAACAGAGCTCCTCCTATCCCCCATTCATCCAAGTCTTACTCATGGAGCCCTCAGTCCACAGCTTTAAGAATTCCCCGCCTAGCCGTGTTTGCTGGTGGTTGCTCTGATCCTGAGAAGAATGCTGGGGGTCCAGGGACCCCTTATCCCTGCCCCTGGGCCTCCCGCAGGGTTCTGCTGTGTGGCAGAGCTACCACCAGTGGCATGCTGGGCACAGGTATTCGCCCATCCCTACGCTCACCAGCCCACCCGCTGCTGTGTTGTTCCAGCCTAGAATTTGCTTCCAGCTGTGCTCAAATGTTTCATGCTAGAGAATGTGAACTGCCATCTCCTCTGTAATGCATAATGCTGAACGCGAAGGCAGTTAAAAGGGATCAGGCCTTTCTCTTCCCGGTTCTGATGCATGAGTCAGTCTCCTGGCCTTAATGTTGACACAGATCCCTAATAACGAGTAACAGCTGATGGCGACTTGCTGAGACATGTACAATAAGGAAAGAACTTCCGTATTACAAGATGTGGGCTTTGTCCCAATTTTTTCTGAAGAGGAAACAAAATAAAAAGAGGGAGGGAGAGAGAACCTGGTGCTAATAACCAGTTTGTGCAACAGTGTTCCTTTTTTCAAACCTAATGAGGTCCGATTCCCACAAGTATTTTGATTTATTGCCTGCTCCTACGGGCCTGTTTGCTTTGGATGTTTATTATTTTGATATTCAGTTAACATAACACTTGAAATCATTTCACTTTCTGAATCCGTTTTTCTCCCTTTTTATGAGTCGTTTGGTGGTAGGTCGGATTTCCTCCTGTGAAAACAGCACTCACGTTAAAACACCTTTTCTGTTTCCAGCCTTCTGTCTTCACGCCGAGGAAAATATACCAGTAGGTTTGCCCCAATGATGGAACAAAAGGTTGTTTGATTTGTGTCTAAAAGCTCCGTGTATTGTACCTAGAAACCTTTCCAGTTGATGACCCGACTTTCATGTGTCACGTTTAGTGACATGACGGTAGAGTTATGAAAAGTTAGGGTATATCCTTCAGTGCCATCTCAATTTTTTCCTTTTAAAGACATTGTGTGATGACCTATGGGATAATTTTGAGTCGGAGATCTGACACCAGGGACGATGGCAAAGCATTAGGTCAAAATAATTAACTCTGCCTGCGGAATAATCAGCTCCTTCTCTGCCCAAATCCAAACCATCTTGGAAGCTTGTTTTAGAGGATAGGCATTCTCTGTTGGTACAAGTCAGCGTGTTTAGATGTGAGAAGGGTTGGCAGCCCTCAGGGAGGGGTGACTCTTTCCCAGAAGTCACAGTTCCTGGTGGAAAGAGGGAGCCATTGACTCAGTTTCTGCCCTGAGCTCTGTGGATGGTGGGGCCACCTTCACCCTCAGGACTGGGCAAAATAAGTCCCCCCCCCCCCCCCCGTGGCCAATGTCTGTCCTTTCCTTTTTTCCTTAAGAGCCTCAACATTTCAGTGTGCTCATCGCTTAACATTTTTAAAATCATTTCCCCTGTATTCAACAATGTAATAGACAGTAATTATAGAAAATTTAGAAAGTATCGTGTATTGCTGTGAGGAGCATTACCCATAATCCTACCGCTCAGAGAGAACCACTATTACTATGTTGGGTATATTCACGAGGTTTGGCTTTCTTTTTTTTCCTCTCTGTCTTTGTGCGCGCGCGCGCGCGCGTGTGTGTGTGTGTGTGTGTGTGTGTGTGTGTGTTTCTTTCATAAGGATAATTTTTTTTTCAATGCTCTGTGCTTTTAATTTATTTGAGCCTGCAAATGCTAATTTGATTCTTTATCTGGTTGTATCAGAGAGGCCTATCTGACAGAGGCTAAGAGTGAGCATACCTTTAGTTGTGTGAGCATTTGCAAACTATTTTACATTCTTAGATGTAGCAGATTTGGTGATGGCACAGGACCAGGCAGCCAGGAGAAAGAAGGAAAGTTGTGCAGGTGGCCCTCAGAGGGACAGGAGCTAGTGCAGTGGTCGGCAAACTCATTAGTCAACAGAGCCAAATATCAACAGTACAACGATTGAAATTTCTTTTGAGAACCAAATTTTTTAAACTTAAACTTCTTCTAATGGCACTTCTTCAAAATAGACTCGCCCAGGCCATGGTATTTTGTGGAAGAGCCACACTCAAGGGGCCAAAGAGCCGCATGTGGCTCGTGAGCCGCAGTTTGCCAACCACGGAGCTAGTGGAATGGGAGCAGCACTGGCTTTGGCATCAGATCAGGTTCCTGCCCTGATAGCTGAGTCACCTACTAGAAGCTCAGTTTCCTAATCTGGGAAATGGGAGAGCTGCTTTTATGGGTTATATTGATGACTCAGTTCATAAATGAAGCACTGTTTATGCAAATGATTTGCAATCAAGCAAGGCAAGAATCAGATAATGTTATTATAATGAAAAAGGTATTGAGATTGGGCCTTGGTGATTCAAAGGGAGTAAGGGAAAAGCGAACAAAGGTGGCTGGGTGTTGTAGGTGGGTAAGCAGGTAGAATGTTTAGTTGGCTGTTTGATTTTGTTGTCGTTGTTGCTAATAAATCTAATGGTAAATGTGTACTTTCTGTTGAGGTGGTTATCCAACCTGGGATTAGGATTATTTTATTTGCTATTTTATGCTGGTCCTATCTTCTTTTGTCTGTGTATTTTTAACTCAATGAGTACATTCTCCTGTAAAGCTAATATATTTGCTCTCTCATCTAAGAGACCGTTATCAGACTTTTATTAGGGATTACTGGCCTTCCTATCAGGAATCTCACTGCATTTACCCAGGAGTGACCAGGACAGGCCAAGCTCTGTTTTAAACAACAGATAAGGTTTGTATAGTGTGTGTGGAAAGGGAGGGGAGGGGAAATAGGGACTAGTTGGGTCGGGCTTGGGAAAGATATATAAACACCTTTAATATGTGAAAGAATTCCTTTGTCTCTGCTCATGAGCCTAGGAATTGAGGGGGGGGGGGTGGAACATTAAAAGAAGGGGTTTGCAGGGCAGCACAGTGAGCACTGGAGACCCATTGTCTCAGTTCAGTTACTTAGCAATGTCACGGGGTAAGTTCCTTCATCATTTAGTGCTTCAATTTTCTCTTCTATGAAATGGTAATAATAGTATCTATGTCATAAGGCTGTTGTGGGATAAATATAAGCCATTAATATTTTGTGTTGAATCTTTTTAAAAATGTATTTTTATTAATTTCAGAGAGGAAGGGAGAGGGAGAGAGAGATAGAAACATCAATGAAGAGAGAGAATCATTGACAGGCTGCCTCCTGCACACCTCACACTGGGGATCGAGCCTGCAACCCAGGCATATGGCCCGACTGGGAATTGAACCATGACCTCTCAGTTCATAGGTCGATGCTTACCACTGAACCATGCCAGCTGGGCCTGTGTTGAATCTTTATGAGGGATTTGAGGAGGTCCTAAGAAAGCATGGGCTTCCAGGTTCTGAACACACCTGAGGGTTGAGCACACCCCGGTGGACCTCTTCTGTTGGGGTAGGGAGGCCAGCACACCAGGCTGTAAATGTCTGAGTGAGAATGAGGATGGAGTCTCAGGTCAGACTATGACCCCCTCAGTCTTGTGGGGCTGAACATTGTCCTGGAGATGGTGAAGGTCTATACAAGGCTTCCTTTGAGGATTATATCTGTTCATTGCAGCCACCTCTCCCCAGGGTCCTGGTTTTGTATTTCTCCTTTTCTGTTCCTTAAGTTTTTCTGGGAGAGACTGGGCAGGTGTGCAGGTGGGCATGCTTATTGATCAGAAACACTTGTCATTAAAGAGTAGAATGTGTTTATTAATAAGAATCCTCTGAACCATGAGAAAATGGGGATGTTTAATTTACCCGATTGCCTCATTATTCTAGCTTATTCTCTTATACTGTCTTGGTTTAAATACTGTCTCTTAAACACATTAACCTTGTGTTTTCACTGATCAACTCTACTTTCCTCAGTTTCTTTAGCTTAGTACAGAGATAATGTGTTTCCTTATTCATAAGTTTGTTTTAAGTATTTAGTAAGATTATGTTTGTAAAGTGCAAAGCCATAATCATTCAATAAATATTAGCTGTATTTATATTTAGAATGTGATAAACACCAACTTGACTCTCACTTTGGCCATTTAACTAGTTGGAAGCTTTGCTGAAACACCATTTGTCATGTAAAAAATAAAGTGGGAAAAACAGTGTGTCATTCAGAGTTGTGAAGAGGATCATATACTATGTCAGCACTATGGGGACACGGCAACTAAAAGTACTCGATCGGTGCAACAACGTGGATGGACCTAGAAGGCATTATGCCAAGTGAAATAAGTCAGACAGAGAAAGACAAATACCATATGATTTCACTTATATGTGGAATCTAAAGAACAAAATAAATGAACAAATGAAACAAAAACAAACTCATAGATACAGAAAACAAATTGATGATCACCAGATGGGAGAGGGTTGACCAGATGGATGAAAAAAGGTGAAAGAGATTAAGAAGTACAAATTGCCAGTTATAAAAATAGTCAGGGGGATGTAAAGTACAGCATAGAGAATATAGTCAATAATATTGTAATAACTATGTATAGTGTCAGGTGGGTACTTGACTTATCGGGGTGATCGATTCATAAGGGGTATAAATATCTAATCACTACTTTGTACACTTGAAACTAATAGTGTACATCATCTACAACTGGAAAACAAATTAACTTTTTAAATTACCCCAACAAATCAATAAAATAAAATATACACTTTAGGTTGTAAAATAATAAAATAAAATAATAGAAGTACTCAATAGGTTTTCTTTATTTACTCCTAGCAATGTCTTTTCAGGGAATCTGAATGTCAGGAAGAAACACTTCTAAGTAGAGGTGATCAGCTCCATGCTTATGTCTCCTGGCGAGGACCTCAGGGCAGCCTGTAGCAGTGTATTTTGAGTACTACACCCAGTACTTGTGGCACTGTCTCATTATTCCTCACATAATGTTGTCGCATTTCAGTGAAGAAGCTACAACTGAGAGTTCAGTGTCACTTCTCACTTTGAAGTGGCAGCCCTATCATTCAATGAAGCCTATCTGACTTCTGGTCGTGTGCCTAACCACTGGGAAGCTCTGCCTCCACTGATGAAACACTGGAAAGGTGCCCCTGAGCATCCCCACTGTCGGAACTAATGAAACTAAATAAAAGACATATCCCTTTCTCACCTCCCTTATCTTGTTTCATTGGGAAGGTAATTTACGGAGCAAAGATAACTTGTTTTCCTCCACAGCTCTGGTATCCAGACCGCGAGTCAGAGAATTAACCTTTTAAGTTAATATATGTATTGTACATTGAGTCTAGTGCTAGTTTTCATCCATCTAAATGGTAAGTTGCACGCAGCATAATGGATGTCCTTTCTGTGTGCACATTGCAGGGATGGCTGGCTGGAAGCTGCTGTGCCCCGAGGCCATTGTGAATGCCACGTTACTTGACAGATTGGTCTGGTTTAACATCATCAATTTTTACCACATTCTTTTATGAAATAGAAATTTCTATCATGAGCATGTAATTTGGTGTGAGTATTGAAAATAGTAAGCTCTTTCAGAAGGCTATAAGTACATATTTAAAGACTTAGGAAATGTAACTCCCCCTTTTTTTGTTTATTTCTAGTACTTAATCCAGGTAACTGAGACAGTAGATAGGACACTTTTGGCAACTTAAACAGTTATAAAAATATGATTATTATTTGGAAAACTTAATTCCATGTCTCTGAATTAGGGAACACATACTTAAAAATGAGCATGTTCATTTGAACTCATTGGTGATAGTCATTCAAATGCGATCAGATCAAATCTAGGTTTTAGGTGCTAGTTAAGATCACTTTTGTGATAACTGATTCAGTTTGTGTTTAGTAATCTGAGTTGACACTTGAGATGTTGAAAATATTAAGAATTTCCAGTATATGTTTGTTATATAATTTATTTCCCCAGCTTAAATAAAGCCATTGTGATATGTTTAATATTTATGTAGTTGGTTAAGCATTTGGGAAATTCTGAAAGGTCACTTTGTAGGACTATACTTCATTGTCTTTTCTAGTTTGCCCTTTCATTTAGCACAGGCTTCATTAGGGATGACAACTGTACTTTGCAGGTAACATTTGTTCTAATGTGATACTGGCTATATAAGGCTCAATATATATATAACATCTTATAGACCTACAGAGATTTAACATGGATTAGCTGTTGCCCTGCATTCTCATCCTTACTCTCATTTTAACTAAAAAAAACCTGAAAAGATAGGCAAGCATTGGAGGAATAATATCATACATTTAACTTACCACTTGTCTTATTGATTGCATATAGGTGATTATGCTTTCTCAAGTTTCCTTTTTTTCTTCTTCTTTCATTCAGAAGCCTGGCATTAAAGTGCACTCAGGCTGAATTTGATGGCTTTAATACTTATCTGTTGTGGAGCACTGGTGCTAAGGAGCAGGGCTAGCATCTGACACAGGAGTGGCCAGAAGTCTGCTCCGGAGTCTCCTTGCATCTGACCTTCAGCTCATCACTTCATAAACATTTCCTTGCCCTCTCTGCAAGTCAGACATTGCTTTGGTGCCTCAGTTTTCTCAATTGAAATATATATTTCTTCCCTCCCCCTCCAAAACATTTTTAACCACTTGGCATTTTATATATATTTAGTTTTTTTGTTTCTCTTCACTCCCCTCTCTGTCCCACCACCAATTTAACTAGGAGTTTTGATTTTTCCCTAGTACCTAGAACACTGGGACTAAGTACTTAAAAAATATTTATCAAATAAACAAGTCAATTGATAATAGTCCTTACTTCTTAGAATTGTTGAGAATCGACTAAAGTAATAAAAAGTGTACATAGTCCCAATAGTTACTTGCTATTCATATTACCCAAGCAATCAGCCAGTGTTTCTGTAAGTGTGAGAGGCCTGTTGGTGATATTAGGGTTCTCAAATTGTAGGTGGTGATAGATAGTTAAAATTTTAATAATTAAGATTTATTTTTTATTATCTTTAACTTATGACAAGAGATATTGGCTTGTGAGTTAAGATATCAGGAACATGAAAGGTAAAACATATAAAAATACAACACAAGTCAATGAAATGTGGGAGACTCTACTACTGCCTTGTTCTAGGGTGGGTGTTTATTGGGTTTAAATCCCTGTAATAAGTTTTGTGGTAACAGCAATCTGTTATCTGTATATTTCTAGACTAGAGGCCCGGTGCACAAAATTTATGCACGGGAGCGGGGGGTCCCCTCAGCCCAGTCTGCACCCTCTCCAATCTGGGACTCCTCGGGGGATGTCCGAATGCCGACAGTCAGACATCCCTCTCACAATCCTGGACCGCTGGCTCCTAATAGCTCACTTGCCTGCCTGCCTGGTTGCCCCTAACTGCCTCTCCCCGCCCCCCACCAGCCTGGTTGCCCCCAACTGCCCCCAGCCCCTGCCAGACTGGTCGCCCCACGCAGCCTGCTGTTCAGTTGTTTGGTCGTTCCTCACTAACCCCCCTGCCGGCCTGGTCATAGGCAGCCATCTTGTGAGGGTGTGAGGGTTAATTTGCATATTAGGTCTTTATTATATAGGATTGGTTATTGCAAAGGTATTATTACCTAACTTTTTGACTCATTGTGATTCATCTCATGGACCAAACCTACAGTTTAACTTCCATCTGTATCACTCCCCTGGTACTGTTCTGAATGGCTGGCAACATCTTTGACATGGATTATCCAAGTGTCTGCCTGAGTTTCATTCTCCTTGATATCCTCCTTGACAATTTGAAATTCTGATATCCCTTGGTTTTCTTCATGAACTTTCCTGGTCCTTCCATGGTGAATATAGATTTTGATTTGTGCCATTGCTCACTGATACTCTCAGGTGCCTCACCCATGTAGTGGGCATAACTGGCAATGTTCAGGTCAAAAGCAAATGATGAGGGTTAAATGAGATCACATAGTTAAAGTACCTGGCCAAGTGCCTGGTGGTGGTCAGCAAATGCTAGTCCCCTTCTTACTCTGTGTTCTCTTGTCTATTCTGCCTTTTTAATTTCTTTTTCTCCAACTGCCTTTGAAGTATGGTGTTTCCAAGATTGCTGATTTTTTTCTGAATCTGCAGCTCATCTACTCTTATAACTCTTGTGCCCTTTACAGATGTTTTCCAAACCTCTGTCTCTGCTCATGATGACCTCCAGACCTGCATTTCCAATTACTTCCTAAATATCTCAACTTAACTATCTCAGATTCAATGACTGCCTAACTGCCCTCACCACTTTTTTCCCTAACCAACTCTTCTTCCTCTAGTCCCTATCTTGGTTGTAGTATCTCTACTTTCTCAGGCTTTTGGTCTGGAAACCTTAAGGCCAGTTTCAATTCCACTTTTTCTATATTCAGAAACATCTAATCATTGATTTGGTCTTGGGTAGAGCTTTCTTCATTTTCTCATAGAGCGGAAAGTTTGAAAGTGAAGTTGGCTGCTTGAACTTAGGTTAAGCAATAGCTAGTTGATTGACATTCACATTCACAATAATGGGTCACAGAATGTGAGGGGTTAAAAATATGGAAGGAATTTTTGCAAGATGTCCCTGGATTAGCAGTGTATAGACCAGCTCAAACCTTGCTGTGTATAGAATAAGTAGTCTTTTACAATCTCTATTTTCCAAATAAATGCAAATATTACAGTGGTTAATGAAATGCAAATATGCTTTAAAGAGTTATTGAATTATATTAGCCATTTGTCATTGTATAATTTTCCAAGTAATGCATACTAAAAATGCAAGCATTGAGGGGGGTTTCATCAAAATATTGTGATATTGTATTAAGAAACCTGGGTTTCAAGAACAATTGACTTTCATTTGTTCAGAGTCACCAATGCATAGGGGGAAAACATATTACAATTGAGCTTTCAAAAATAAGATTCTTGGGGAGAGAAACTGTAACAAAAAGCCTTGAAACACTTTACTAGTAAGGTTAGGACTGCCACTATCTAAAGAGAAATCTATTATATTCAAGATAAGATAATGGGCTCTGAGTGAGTGTATGTGTGTTTGTGTGTAGCATAAGTCTTGTCCTCTGTGTTTACCAGTTGCTTGCTAGAAAATAAGGAAAATAAATACATGTGCAAATAAACAGAAAGATAGAAGAAGTGCTATGTACGCAAACATTAATTTCAGTTCTGATTCTCGAGTGTAGTAATGCTTGATAGAAGAGGTGGTGGCTGGTTTTAGGTTTTGAAGAGAGGTTAAGATTTTATTACTCCAAAATGATTGAAAATGTGTGAATGATCCAAGTGAAAACAAATGGTAGCCCATCTGGTTTGATTGAAGTGTAGGACATTTGTGGGGCAAGTTGGGACTAGACATGAGGATCTTTAGTTTCTGTTTGAATTTTATGATGTACAAATGAGGGCCTTTGAAAGATTTTAAACACAGGCATAATGCAATTAGCATGAGCATCCTATTTTCCTTAGGACACAAAATGGGTATTTACAAATTAACCTTATAGGTAGATAATGGCCAGTAAAGAGGAATGGGAGCAGAAACTGCAGAGGCAGAAAAAAAGATCTTGACCCAAGAGCTGGAACTCTAGGCTGTGCAGAGGTGATCTGCTTTTGTTGAGTTTAGAATGTTCGCTTTGCCTAGCATTTGAAAGGTTACGGTGGTTGTTCTACCTCTAAGCACAGGCCTTTTAATATTCTTTTATCATTAAACCTTGGAAGTCTCCCTTCCTAGGGGATAGTTAGTGGTAGGATTAAATTGGAGTAGCAGTTGCCAGCAGCATTAGTACCATCCAAGACCACAGTATCCTCAGTGGGATGTCTTTACAGCTGGAGCAGCTGGAGCAGAAATAAGTTCTTTTGGGTTGGCCTGAAGAGCTGAAGAAAAGGAAATGCATTTTCTCAATGTCAGTGTCCTTTTCTCTTCTCCACCTCTCTCTCTCCCTCAGTCTTGCTGTGAATCACCATCTCTTTTCTACCTCACAGTGCCTTGGGATTAATGTCAGCTCTGTTGTTTGTGACTCAAGGTTCACACACATCTCAAGTATGATAAGGAAATCTGGGTTTCCTTTGTGGCCATAGGACCCTAGTAATTTTATTATTCTAGTATTCTCAAACCATGGATCATATTTTGTTATACTTCGTCCCCTTTGATGTTTTTTTTAAAAAAATTTTAAACATTTAAAGGCACCATAGCTGTTACACTGCACTATGTTTTGTTTCAAACATATGCCTGCTTTGTTAGTAAAAGAACCTGTGCCAAGAGAATTGTATGTGGGAGGGTGTGACTAACTCAGCAAAGGGACTTATCTCTTATCCTATCAGCCTGAGCTCTCAAGTCTGCCTTTGATATGACTTATTCTTTCCCTTCCAGCCCCACCCCCTCCAACTTTCACTGCTAACTTTCCTTCCCAAATGTTTCATATCTAAATATTTTAGCTTTTCAAACCTAATCTGCTCTCTAGATTCATTTGCTTTTGGGTGATCTGAACCACTGGTTTCCTACTCTTCTAATGACAAGTACTCAAATGTAAAAGCATTAAGATTCTGTGTCCCCACTCCTCCTACCCCTTATGTATTGCATTCTCATCAGGCCTTCTTGCCTGCCTGTGTTAGGATTGTCCTGTTTCCCTTCTGGCAACTTTCAGCAAAGTCTGCAATGTTCCCAGATTGTTTGAGGTTGAAATCTAAGTCCCAAAGGTCAAGAACCATAGAAACAGGAAAGTGAACCAGAAATGATCATTGTAAAACTCGGATCATAGCCAAGGGTGGTCCCAGTTGCCTCCTGTGTCCCGACTTCTAGAGATGGTCATCAAAGTTTAGATGTTAAAGTTAACTGTCATCTTTTATCCATCAATTTACTTACTCTACAAATATGTATTGAGTGGCTACCATTACAAGATAACTATACTCAGTGCTAGAGATTTCACAGTAGACAGAATAGGCACCTTTGCTGCTGCTCTTGAGCTAGGAATGTATTTTACAGGGGAGAAGGCCAATAAACTCTAAAAACACCATTCATTACTGAGTTACAGTTGTGTAGAAGGAAGGAAAAAAGAGGGTCTGTAAGAGAGGATCGTTTCTAATTCCGTTTCTGCATTTCTTACAAGTTGGAGAGGAGGATCATTTTGCACTGCAGGTTAAGGACTGAGCTCTATGACCACAGGGGCAATCAAAAGAAAAGATCAGGAAAGGAACCAGGTCAGAAAAATTGACTCTCACTTTTCAGTGTTCCTGGAAACCAACTAGCTAGCTACCTGCAGTCTCTTAATTAGGTCCAAGTTGGCTCTGGGAGGAAACAGGAAAGTAAAGGCCTCACTCAAGTAACAACAGAGCACTGCCCACACCAACAGCTCCCTCATGTCAACTCAAAACCTAATAACTCTTCATTTATTTATATTGCTGTTGACAAATTCTTGTCCACTGTGCTCTCAGTTCCGGTTTGAATCACACTCAGGAATCTGGCCGCTTGGCCGGCTCCCTTGAGTCAGTGGCTGATGTTATGCAGCTCTTATCTAGGTGTGGCCCACTGCAAGTGGTCAGAACTCAGGGCTTGGTCATCGGCCTGGCAATGCTGTTGTGTTAGCAGAGGTGGGAGGTGTCCTATAATTAGCAGTGGACACTTCTTGGCTTGGTCTTCTCAGGTGGATCTAGACTTGACTCATTTTGAAGGACAGAGCCATGGGGAAAATAAAAATGTGCTCCTTATGTCACTTCTTTGGTATCTTAAGTCCACTTAAAGGGACATCTAGGCCGGGAAAAAGCAAAGTTAGTCCTTTATGTCACTCACTTGGAATCCAACCACTGATCTCAGCTCCACTGCCTCCACCGTGGTCCAGGGGACCATCATCTGGCCCATCTCTCTCAATAGCACCTAACTGGTCACCCTACTTCCATTAGAACTTCCTACCATTATGCTCGACTAGCAGCCAAAATGGTCTTTTGAAAAATCTCTAGCAAATTCCATTGCCACATTGAGTTTAACCCCCACATCTTCTTCCTACACTGTGGACCCTGCTGGCTGCTTTAAGCTCAGCCTTGGTATTGATCTTTAAACATTCCCCAGAGACAGCACTGTTCTTTCTGTCCCTCTAATGCATGTTCATCCCAAGGCCTTCATCACTTTCTCTTTTTCTTAAAAATGCTTTTCCTATGTAAAAGCATTTTTGCCGTCCCTTTCTTAGCTCAGGGCCCAACTCATGTGTCATCTATGAAAGGCCTTTCTTAAGCACCCGCTCTACGCCCTTTCCCATCCCCACCCTCAATCCCTTTCACATCACTGCTTTTGCTCCCCTGTTAAATTATATCCCTGCCACTAAAGCGTGTGCTCTTCAAAAGCAGAGACCTTGTCAGTCATCCCCTCCCTATGCCAGGCATATGTAGGTGCTTAACAAGACATGTGGAATGAGGGAACACCATGGAGAAAAGGCATTTCTTTGGTTCTCTTTTTTGATTTTGTAAGTGGCAAAAAGACCATAGGAGCACGCAGAAATCTCTGCTACGACAGATAGGAGGAAGTTGAATGAAAAGTTTGCAGTTATGAATTTATTGGGGGGGGGGGGATTCTTTAGGTAGACCCATAACTCATTCCCTCTCATGGTTCCATGGCCGGTAAGAGGCTGAGCTCAGATTCTCAGTTCCCCAATGAGCCCACACAAGTCCTGGAAGGAGAGGCAAAATTTCTGGACTAATCTGCTGAATATCATTGGAACCAAACTCCAAATGACTTTAGTGGTTATTAAAACGCCTTTGGCTAATTCAGAATCATTGAGTCTGCCAGATTCTGGGAAGAGTAGAGGCTTAGAATTTTAGAGATTTAAAAAGAGATTTTATAAATTATTTAGTCTGTTGTCCTGCGAAGAGTCTGAGGCTCGGAGGCCTTCAGTTGGGAAATGCTGGGCCTGGAATCCAGGTTCATGTCCCACAGAGCCTGGCCCCTGGGCAGGCCCGCACTCGGTCCATTTCCTGCACCTACATATGTGTGCTATGGATTAATGGTTGTGGTTTTGACATACCAAGTGTAACCTTGACATAGCCTTGAGGAAAAATGCTTCATTTTGTTCATAGAGATGATCATCCACCTGCCAAATGGTTTTCTCCCCCTGGGAGAAGTATTTATGACTTCATTCCCTCCCTTCCACCACCCCCCCCTTTTTTTTTTTATTTCAAATCCAAACCTCTTTCAGAATGATCCAGCCTCAGGGCTAGGGAAAAAAGTTTCCCATTCTAATAAATAAAATGCAGGTTTTCTCATGGTCTCAGCTTTCCTGACACAGAAATGATCTACTTTTGATGGCTGGCTGAAAGTATTTTTTAATGATTTTCACCTGCTTTGTTATGTACAGAAAGGAAGAGTAATTAGCACAGAGATTAAATCATTTTCCTAAATCCAGGGAGGCTACATCTTGTAAATGGAATCCTAGGAAAAGTTTTCTATTTTCCACGTTGTTTAGATTATTTCTGAAAGTTGGTCCAGAAGTTTGTTTTGGATGAGTAAAGATTGTTGTACATCTGAGATGAATTTAGGATATGTGAATGATTCACGGGATTTTTGTTTTTGATAATAAGCCTGGTTTGTTCTGCTTTCTTTAAACGGGTCAGCTCCCACTGCCATCCCATCCATATTTTACAAAGGGGAATCATTCCACTCTTTCTTTCTTTGTGCCCCACTGTGGGAACATGTCAGCATCCCGGTCTTGTTTTTGTTTTTAAGAATATCAATTTTCATCACGATTGCTCGTGTTTGATACCTGGGATGAGATACAGACAAACGAGCAGATTACGACTTGATATTTCCCCTGGCATCCTTGTTTGTGATTTATAATTTATACCTGGAAAAGATTTACCGGCCTAACTGATAATCCTTCCCAACAAAAGATAAACACACTTAAAGTCACTGGTGTGAAGTCAGATGCACTTGAAAGGGGCGAGGAATTCACCTGCGAGCACTTTTGGCACCTTGCCCTTTCCCATGAATTCAAACTGATGACAGAGAAAGCTGAGGCTGCCAAAGCTCTTTCGCCAGGAGAACCTCCCAGAGCTGCTTGGGGGGGGGGGGGGGGGGGGGGGATGGAATCAGCCCGACCTGCCCTACAGTAAGGAGGACCTAGAGACTGGCCCTTTGTGTTTTGTAAGACATCAAATGGAAGCAGGGAAATTGTCCCAGTGCTGTGGAGTTCAGATCTGTAAATGCACAGCTCTCCTCACTTCCCGTGTGTCCAGGTGGTCCTGGTGAAAGCTCACAGGTACGCCATGACCCAGGCCAGCCTTGTCAAGGTGGGTGTACATGAGCATTCCATGTCACACGGCATGTTTCTGTTAGCAAGTAAAACTGCTTTCTTGGGACAATGATTTATCAGCCGGACATGTTCAGAATGCATTAAAAAGGTTATCAAATCTCCCTAGCTTTCGGAGTATAACTGAGTCAGTGGGAGAGGGTACGTTGTGACTAGCACTGGTGTATATAATAATGACGTTCTCAATGTCATCTCAGGCATTTGGTCTTGCAGGTTCTTGCTCTGATCTCTCAGATTGCCTCTACCTCACCAAAAACAGACGGTGCAAATTTCCCATAAATTTCACTCGGTCTAGACTAGGACTCTTCAGGGAGCTCTTGGGGAATTTTTATTTTGTTCTCTCAGACATAAGCAGTGTTGGGATAGTCAAACACATGTAATATCAAATGCTGGCAGATAGCTCTATAAAATCATTAACCCACTATATGAAATTCCAAAAACAGATGTTTAACCTGGTCACACCCATTAAAATAAGTCACTTTTTAAAATCAGGAGTATTCAGAAACACTTATTTCAAAAAATTCTTAGTAAATATTATTCAAAAGGTAAAGAGTGAAGGGACCCCTGATCACAAAACTCAGCAGAGAATCATATTGTGCTGCTAATAATAACTGCAACGTTGGGGAATTCAGTCTTGTAAAGATTTTTTTTTTTTTTAGATGTTCAGGCCCCATCAACATAACAAAAAAGAAGAGGGGGCATTGAGCAGTTATTACTGCAGTCGCTTCAGCTGCATAAATCATGATTTGTGACAACTCGGCCTATAAAGTCATCGGGATGACAATGACTAGCAATGCAGCCGGAGTTAATCAAATAATTATTTAACACTTGTCTCTCTTGGTCTGGCCCCAGCTTCAGAACATATTTCATTCTCTCCCAGTCTCTCTTACAACCTTTAATTTTTAATAGAGAAACTGAGGAAGTATAGGATGTACTTAGAGTTAAGAAGAGAAACTCCAATTGAGCTGGGATCTCCCTAAAAAGAGGGTCCTTCTCTACATCAGCTTGGTCAGTACCCGGAGTGGCCACCACAGTGATTTGCTCCTGGTCAGCAATCACTAACTGTTATTTTAACTTCTGGGTGGAACCAGCTTCCTGGCTAAACTCTTTTTTCCTCGGGAGTTTTCCACTCAGGGATCACCTACTCTGTCAGATGCTGGTTTTCTAGTTCGTTCCTTCTACAAGCAGACACGCTGGGTTAGGTGTGTAGGATAGATCCCCATAATTGTAGGCAAGAGAGAACTCCTTAAGATGTCATGGTGAGCAATGGTCTGCTCCCTCCCTGAAGGCAACAGCTTCGCATTCCCCAGACTCTCAAGGCTTAGTATGTGCTCAGTAAGTACTATCATTATTACTATTATTAGTTTGTAAAAGCTTAATAAATGTTTGCTAAAATATGAATGACTGAATGAATGCATGAATGCATACGCCTCCTAATGGACAAACGTTTTACGTAACGATGCTAATTGCCTAGACTCTAGGGTTAAATTCAGATGGGGTAGTGCGAGGAATAAAATAGAACAGCTGCTTCCTTTGTTCAGTGCTCTGGCCTGTTATTTGCAATCAGTAGATGTGTAAAGAACCAGTAGTCTTTATGTACCCCAAGCATCAAAGGGTGAAGAAGAAAATAACGACTCATCAAAAAGCCTGTCCCTCTCAGAAATGTCAGAGACAATCACGTTTGGTGTGAATGGTGAGGATTTCATGTCATCTCTCTGGTTGAGATTCTATCAGGGTTGAGGACTGATAGTTATAGGGCAGCATACACTTAAATCTTTCAAAAGTATTCCCATATATTTTCAGTAATTTTATATTAAATTCAAGGCAGGGATTAGGTGTTTTTTAAAACATGACTAAATACTTTCTGCATTTAATTCATCTAAAAGCATTCATTTTTCTTTATTTTTTTTCTTTGTATTGTGGTCATTTGTGATTTTTTTTCACATGTGTTTCCTTTCCTAATGTTAACTTTAACATATTCAAAAGGCAGAAAAACTTAAAATTTTGTCATAACCTTAAAAATATTAATGTAAGTCATTCAATCAAGTTCTACTCAATCTACTCAGATTTATATCTTCAATAGGATCGATCAACTGAGAAAAAAAATCAAACCAGTATTTCTTTATTCTCAGAGTTTACCAAAGAAAGTCATGATCATTGATATGTGATATTTAGTATGAGATAAAGAGAACAAATACCCACAGCATATATAGCACTCTGAGAATAGATTGTTTCCCTGAATTAATTGTTTTCCAAGGCAACTTTGAAATCCAGGATTTATGTAAAATTTTTTTATGTAGCAAATTTTCAATGTCCTAAGTGGGAGAATGAGGATTAGAGTAGAAATCAGGAATCTTTATTTAACAAACAACATATTTTTAAAAACACATGTTGTTATTACAGTTTGCTGCCTTCTATTTTAAAATTGTCACCTTTATCAGATTGAAATAACTTATTTATTTCCAGCAATGATCTATTGTGATTCATTACAAATTCATATTTGTCCCATTTTAGGGAAAATTGTAATGATCACGCTAAATAAAAGTTCCTAACCATACTGTGGTCAAACCGGGTAGGGGCTTTAGATCAGAGTGGATTATATCTTTTTCAAAGATACTGACGCCCTTCACTTGTCCTATCAGCCAGTTACTAACATCTAAATTTGGAAGCATAATTGCCTTAAAAAGTCCCCCATGAGGAAGAACCCCAGGCTTACCAGCCGAAAATTGGAGGTACAAAGAGTAGAGCTGGCAACATTCATTCCCGTTGGTACCTTTATGCCTGTAGGGAAGAAGACTGCTTTTAAGCAGAATGTCTGACAGTGGAATTAAACCTTATTAATATGCTGAGTCTGCTACTTACTTTGCTTCTCTTCCATGTTTTATTGAACTTTTTCTATTCTGTAACTTCTACTGTTTAAGTTGACTCTCTCCAGATTCACCAAAGAGAAATAGCTCCTCTGATAATTAGATTGTCTATTTTCAAGGCAAGCAGGGAAAATAATAAGTTATTTCTCCATTGCATTCTTTTTGTTTGTGTTCAATAATTTTTATGGAGTTAATTTAAATTTAGCAGGCTTTACATGAACTGCTTCGGGAGGATTTACTGCATCTTATGTGAAAACTGTCGGCATCTGACATTTTAGAATTACCCACCTATTTATGGGATTATACTGCATTCAGTTCTTGAAAGAGCAAGTCAATTTTAGGCATAGATTTTTTTGGAGGTGTCATTTTTTTTTTTTTTTTACCTCTGCCTGGCTTTGTGAAAGCTGGCTCTGAGGTAAGAGTGGAAACAGTGGGAGGAGATGGAGTGTAGAGGTTAGTAAAATCGAACTGTGGCTTGCTCAAGGAGATGGTTTGCATCATAAACTGTTGGTGGAAAGAAGAAACCTTGAAAATGCAACCCAATAATTTACTTAATTTAGAAATGTGTTCACATATTTTTAAAATTAAAATAAAATTTTACTTGATACCTAGCCTGTCTATGGTCCTTGGAGGACTTGTTAAAAGATCAATTGCTGGGCCCCCATCCAAGCCATTTCATGTGCACTGAGGTCTGAGAATGCCTGCTACTCTGACTAGGAGCTTAACATCCTGGCTGAATTTGGGTCCAGGTCATCTTCACTCCAGTGACTCTTTTTTTTTAATTATTATTAACTGATGTCCCAAACTAGAGCTTAGGCCCCACCAAGGATGACCTAAGAGCCCCGTTGTCTTTCAAAGTACTTCAATGCTTCTGATTTGGGATAGGGAGTAAACCTAGGTCCACTGGCAAAGGTGAACGCAACATATGTCCACATGAGTAACAAATGCAAAGTATTTCAACTACTATTTTAGTTCCATAATCTTAGTGGCTCAGAAACAACAATCAGTGTCATTCTTTTATTTCATAGATGAAAACAATTAAAGTTTAGGATTCCCAGGAAAGGAAAAATCTAAAAAAATGTAATGCTAAAATTAATTATAATTTATAATTGCAAAAATTTGAAGTGCCTAAGAGAAGTTACTCCCAAAATGGACTAGAATGTCTCCCAAATCAGGCTACATCATTTAATCAAGAAAATCCACTTAAAGGTGGATTTACTTTTTATAGTACTGACTCAAATCAGTTTTCCAGAGAGATGGCTGATGGAAAGTTGACTCTTTTGCAGCAATGGTAAGAAAGCACTCTTTATTAAACTTTGTCATTAAAAACTCGGGGGCGGGGGAGGGGGCACTGTAGGGTAACAGAGATCCAGGAACCTTGGATTCCAAACTTGATCCTCTGGTTTAGAAGAAAGGGTGGGCAAGTCATTTACCTTGAAAATGAATATGTTGGACTAGATCAAATGTCAGTAAGTATGGCCCCCAGGCTTGCCACCTGTTTTTTGTATGGTCTCAGAGCTAAGGATGTTTTTTTATAGATGACATTTGCAATCAATTTGATAATAGGAAATACTTTCTTTCAACCCCAATTAAGTGAAATGTTATCTCTCCTAATTGGAATTCCATTTTCTCATTAGTAAATCTGTATTATATAAATAAATAAATAAACCAACTGTACTTAATTACTATTATATTTTGAATTTCATCAATACATTTTTTGGTAAATGTTAGACTTTTATCTTCTTTCTTTTAATCTTTATTGTTGAAAGTATTACATAGGCCTTCCTCCCCCCCACCCTGCCCCCCCAACCTCTTCCAGCCTTCTCCCTATTAGACTTTTATCTTGTTATGCAAATACCTTCTTAATATCGTGGGTCTTACTCTTGGACTGCAAAGCCTAAATTATTTACTATCTGGCTCTTTACAGAAATATTTGTGGCCCCTGGATTAGGTGATCCTTAAGGTCCCTTAAAAACCCGATTTTTATTTTTTCTCAAGGCATCAATAAAACCAGTTATGGAATGTGAATGACTGGGACAATGTGGTTTTCCCAGTGTTTGACCCTGTTTTGCTATTTGTGAATGGGATAGAAACAGATGGACCCAAAGCAGAGCCTCATTTCCCTTCAGCAATTGTCTATCTTTACCCTGTAGGATTCAAAAGCAATTGAAGAGGTCTGTAAACATAGTAGTTCAAGCTGCACAGCCTGGGGTAGTAAAGCAACCCTCCCTCTCTTGGGCAACTCTGCAACCTCTCTGCCTCAGTTTTCCCATCTGTTCTATGGGGAATGTTTGTTAATGTTCACAGCTTCCCCAAAGGTGGCTGAGGATCCCACATTTTTACAAAAAAAAACCTCAAAACAGAAACCCTCTGACAGAGTGTCTTCTTTTCCCAGAACTTATTCTTACATCATTTGTAAAATAAACAGTCTAGCAGGTGAACAATTAATCAGAACTAATTCAGCTACAGCCATTAAGTGACTTTGGTATTTCCAAAATAGATTCCTAAGCATACTGAAAATGCTGTACATCAGAACTCCAAAGGCAGAGCTCCCATAGTGCCTGTCCATTCACTTGAGGTTGGAGGGAACAAAGGCCAGAGCCAACTGCTTCCTGAGGACAAGTTTGCCAGAATGGCTCAAATTTCCCCTGGAGAGCCACTGTTGGAATTTCAGCTTTGACCTTCTGGAGAATCTGTATTAAAATGCAAATTTGTTACCTAGGAATGTAATTGTTAACCCATTAATACCTATTTGTTAGCACTTGAACTCAAACTAGCCTTTTTTAAAAAAATATATATTTTATTGATTTTTACAGAGAGGAAGAGAGAGGGATAGAGAGTTAGAAACATGGATGAGAGAGAAACATCAATCAGTTGCTTCCTGCACATCCCCTATGCCCGCAACCAAGGTACATACCCTTGACCTAAATCAAACTTGGGACCCTTCAGTCTGCAGGCCGAGGCTCTCTATCCACTGAGCCAAACCAGTTAGGGCTCAAAGGAGCCTTTGCTTTTCAAATTAGCTAGAGCTGAGAGCAGTACTTGAATAGAAGCAATTCTCCGCCTGAGGTGGGCTCAGGGTGAGTTTTGAAGGTCCTTGAGTTCTGGGGACACATCCCCATCACTGTGAGCATCATCATTTGCAAGAGTGCCTGAGTGCACGTGTGTGCACAAACACACACAAGCCCAGAGGCGACTTAATAGTCTGGACTGTGGGCCGGATTGCCCAAAAGAAATATAGTGCACCCCATGCTGATAATTTTAAGTGTTTTAGTAGCCACATTAGAAAATGTAAAATGAAAAAGGTAATATTAAATCTCATGGTATTTTATTTAACTCACCATATTATCCAAATACAAACTAAATTTGTCTAAAAATAGACTATGAAGACAATCAGGCACTATCAATCTTTCTGTATTTCTTTCAAAAGGAGAAAAGTGACCCTAACATCTATATAGGGTATGTTTCAAGAGTAAGTTTAACTAGTTCCTTAAGTTGGTCCTTACACCTCATGTAAGTAAGTCATCTATGCACCAAGAAATCCTGAAGGTACTATATAAACTTAGGAATATTTTTTATTTTTTTTTAACCAAAAGTAATTATGTTTAAGTATTCCACAAAGAAACTTCTACAGAAGACCATCCTAAAATACAGGAGGGGCAAAATTAGGTTTACAATGGTTCATATGAAAAATAATATAATAATTAAGAAATAATAATACAAGAATGAACTCTTTAGAATAAGCACAACTATAAACCTACTTTTGTCCCACACTATACAACTGCCTGAGGGTAGTATGTGAACTAATGAGAGAAAATAATTTTTCTTTCTCCTCCTCATCCTCATTTATCTTTTTCTTTTATTTAAAGTCAGCAGAAAGAACTAATAAGGCAAAACTAAAGAAAATGGATTCAAAGTTTGCCTTGTACATGTGAACATATCTTCCCACGGTGGCATATTTGAAAGGCCAAGTACAACCATCCATTATACTGCACCCCATCTAGTGAACCTTCCCCAGCAAAGGGGCAGAAGGATGGTGTCTCTTGGGTGTGCACTTTGGCTCGCTACAAGCTTGCTTGCCAAAGCATTATCATTCAAAAATTTGGTGTAACTGTTCTCACCCACCAGAGAATGATAGAAAATCATAGCATGTGTCAATGCTTGCTGTACCAAAGATATCTTTCACTGGGATTTTCTTTACAATGAAAAATGTACTAAAATTTTTAAGATGCAAAGAAGTGATGAATAAATATGGGATGTACTTACACATTTGTGCACCAAATGCTGGAGGGCTGTGAACCAACCACTCAGAGCAAAAAAAAAAAAAAAAAAAAAAAAAAGTACTGAGCCGTCAGTTTAGTAGGTCATTTTGAATGTAGACAGCAAAATGTCTGTGTGCATGAAAAACTACTACTATATTTTCAGAGATCCTTTCTAAGAATCCTGAAATATTAATAACATGGTCTTAATGTACTTGAAGACAAAAGAATGTGGCAAGGGTTGCTGAGAATAGCACAATGACAATTTGGTATTTTCAGCTTGTGCTTGTAAAAGCAAGAGGAAAAGAAAATAAAAATAGTCAGTGTGTTTAAAGAACAGCAGCCTTCAATTTTACAAATAGGTATAAAACCATATTCTCCAATTGAATTCACATATACATATTCTTGATAACACACTACTAGTAATACTAGCTTCAAGGAAATGTAGAAAAAATATATAAAAATCCAAACTAGTTTTTTCTTAAATTAATATGTCCATAGGACTAATTTTTGAACTTTAAGAAATTAAAGACATCCTCCACTTTGATTTTTATGAACTATGGATTTTATTTTTTGATTAGATGTAGTCTTCCTGGAATGGAAGTTGAAGGATTAGCAATGCTCCCCACCTCTTTTTTTCTTACAAGCTTTTGAATGAGCCATGTGTCCCATTGCAATGAATCAGTCACAGGCCAATTTTCATTGTCAATCTTTCACTGCCATTGTGAGTTTTAAGATTTTGATGCCTGGTGAAATGGGGGTGCACAAGGATTAGTCAGGAACAGGGAGAGTTTTCCTCCAACATCCAGATGTGAATTAATAAAAGCAATGCATGCCTTCTTGGTTGTCCTCGCAGCCCGTGACAGGTTGCCTTTGTGGGCTGTGGCTGAGTGAGTGACAGACAGGACCCAGTGGGTTTGTCCCAAGTTCAGGGACTTGTGGTGTTTGATGTGGGACGGACAAGCCAGTGCTTCTTTCTGCCCAACCTGGAGTTTCTGATTTTAATCCAAACCCTAGGGCCATCATAAGCATGACCAAAAGCACCTTGCATCTTGAACCCTATCTAATTATGTGGACTGTATAAACTTGAGACACATAAATCTCAGTCACTGGAGCAACTTGTTTTTCTAAGATGCTCCGGTCCAGTGAGAGATGAAAGCAAATAAGGGAGAGATTGATCTCCGAGCGCTTTTATGGTCGGTGCGCCACACGTCATAAATTTCTGGCTCGTTAAAGGAAATTCCATAAACAACTTTAGTTAATAGCGACGAAGGAACTGTGTGCCTTTCTAGAGCTTCTGCTAAACTCCCTTTCCACTTGTGATTACAAGAGCACGATTAAGGAAATACCAACAGGATGTGCAACAGGGAGGAACAGCCTTCAACTGGAAGCCACACGGGTGCTTGATGGATGAGTAATGAGACAAGGGAATGAGGCCATCTCTGCTCAGAGAATCAAGCAGTTTTGTGGACCTCTTTGTCTCTACTCATTGGAATAAAATCTGCTAGCTTGCTGTCATGGTTGGTCTCTTTTGGTGGGTCAGGCTGATGGAAACTTACCTGATGGGTTCTTCTCCCAACTGGTATTCTTGATAGTATAGAAACATCCTAATGAGGCAATAAATGAAAAGAATTCAGAGTGGATCACATTGGAAAGATTGTGGGTAACTGTCACTTTTTTTTTTAAACCTCTGGTCTTTGAAATAGCTTTATGTTTAATGGCCTTGTCACTGTGGGTTTAATACTGATGGTGTTGGTCAATTTTTATTTGAGATTGAGACAGATTTGGGAGGTGATCGTGAAGGGCATAGGGAGAAAAAAGAGGAGCATGGCTCTATTAATTATTTTTTATTGTGAGGTTTCCCAGAATTAGTGGGTTTTTCCACATTAGTGAAAGCAGTCTTCGGTGTCAGTGTGATGATGTTTGTAAAGATGAAGTCATGGAAAGTGTGTCAGGTGCATGAGGAACTATATGGCCCATGTTCTCTGCACCAGCCCCTTGGTGGTGGTGGTGGTAGGGGGGGGGGGGGGAGGCGGGGAGGAGTGAGTTTGTGGAGAGAGGGAGGGGAGTGTTGAAAACCTGGGGAGGGTTTTATTAATTTGAAAATAAACACAAACTATCTTCTGATCTTAAAAAAAGTTTAACATGTTTTACTTCCAGAATCTACCATTGGTAGTATCTAGAACTTTCCCCTGAAATTGTGACTCAAGTCTGAACAACTCTTCTTTTCTTTTGTGCTCAGTTGTTTTCGTGGGTCTTTTCCCTTTGGTCCTCTCTGTAGCTGTAATTAGGAAATAATCAGCAACCCATTTTTTTGTTGGCACTTGGCTACACTTCCAACTGGTTGGTTCAAGACCATGCTCTCAGATTTCATAGCATGTGGCAAAGAGTGCAGGCTTTGGGGGCAGGGCATTTGGGGTCAAAGCTGGCCCCTGACATTTACCAGATGCATGGTCAGGCACTGGCAATTTACTGCTCAAAGCTGGTATTCCTCATTTCGAAGGTAAGGCTAATAAGAGTACCTATGGAAAAGAGGCGTCGTGGGATTGAACATTGTGCATATAAGCAGGGTCCCGGCACACAGGAAACACTGGGGAAACTTTAGCTGTGATTTTATTGATACTACCAGTTTTAAGAACATTTTTTTTCCCATGGGGCTCCTCTGCCCTCTGACCAGAAATGTTAATGTCCCTTAAAGAGTGACTGTCATCCATGCACGTTTTTGGTTGCTTTCCCTGCATCTCGAGCCAGGCGATCACTAGTGATTAGCAAAAATGTCTCCCTTCTTCAGAATCAAGGAGGTGATGCTATGCTTTGCTATATTAGCAGCGGTTTACATTGGTTTGTTTTTCTTCTTTTCTGCAGCCTGCAAAATTGGATATTACAAAGCCCTCTCCACAGATGCCACCTGTGCCAAGTGCCCACCCCACAGCTACTCTGTCTGGGAAGGAGCCATATCCTGCACCTGTGATCGAGGCTTTTTCAGAGCCGACAGTGATGCTGCCTCCATGCCCTGCACCCGTAAGTTGTGTGATTGTCTCTCGTTTATGTAATAGCAACAGCTTTCATTCCCACCTAGCGGGGCATTGCCAGGTCTTCTCCCAGGATAACTGTGCAGGGGGCAAATTACATCAAACAGCTTCTTTTCTTAATCATAGCAGGGGAAATGATTATGAAAAGAAAGGATCTTTCTCACTGTTCTGTTGCCTTCAAAATGCACAGCTGCCAACAGACGACTTTGCAGAGCAGAGATTGAGCATTCAGGGGTCGTCTGACAGTGTAATTAGAGATGAGGTTGGAATTTATAAATGGCTTTACTGGCTCATGGAGGACTCAAGGAGAAGCTTGATAGTGGCAGGGAAGCGGGTATAGGGCAGGGCTCCGAGCATGGGATCCCCTGCGGACAAGAGGTTTCAGTTCTGTGTGATACTGATGTCATAGCTTGCGTTGTCATTGCTCTTCGTCCTTCTTTCCTCAGAGTTTTGTATTCATAGCAGTTAGGCTTGGGTCCTAACAAATGCTTGTTTAACGCTAGGCACTCAGTAAATGCTGGGCTAATGAATGGATGGGATTGGCATCTTGGTATGCTGGGGAGTAGAGAAACCTTTTCTCACACTTTTATATAGGCAGTGTTCCCAGGTGTGGGCCTTCCTTCTGTGTACACTCTGGGCTTCTCAGACCCTGCAATGGCTGTGACCTTGACCAGAGCAGGGAGTGGTGTGCCCAGGTATTCCACCCGTGTGTTTCCACTGCATGAGTCTGTCTGTGTGTGGAGGGACACACCTGGGGGGCTGGCACACAGGCTTTCCTCAGGTCTTGGCTTTGTTTCCAAGCCTGCCACTTAGTAGCCGAGTGACTGATTGTTTAGCCTCTTAAGTCTCACTCTCCTCATCTGTGGAATGGAGTCAATAGTAAATAGTACCTCCCTCACAGTTGTTGGTACTGAACACTCTCATGTTGTTTACTTACTATGTAAAATACATAAATGATGCTACTCCATATAATTTAGCTTTTACTGCCATTATGAATTATTTTGTTTCTTAACTACTATAAATTCCATCTTGGCTGCCTGGAGCCAGCGTCACTCAAATAAAAGTACTTTCTCATCGGGGGGCAGTAAGGCCAGCGGTTTGGCCATTGTCCAGCCCAGGCACTACCTTTAAAAAGTAGGGGAACAATTTCAGGTCCAGCCCAAATTTGTACTAAAACTGCCATACTCTCACGAGTTCCTGTTATAACCAGAGACAATGCAACAATAGCAACAACAACCACTTATAATTATGCCCAGGTAATGTAGCAGGCACTTTCAATAAACCTTATCACAGGGCTGATATTATAATACATCTATAAGATAGGGATTATTTTAATTTCCTAGAGGAGGTAACTGCCAGCTCAGAGATGTTAAGGAACATGCCCGAGACTCCACCCAGCCTGGCGGGAGGGCTGGACAACCAGAAGACTCCCATCACCGCCATTTACTGGGAGGCCCTCTTGCCAGCTACCTAAATTCCAGCTCTAACTTCCACAGGGAAGGAATACATGAGGGCCATTCTTAGGTGTAAGCATACATGGGCAAAGATGTCCTTGTTGTCTTCTTTTTCTGTTCCTTCCATGGACTAAGTATTTTCTCTGGATGGGCATATACATTTGATATGTTTAAGTCCAAGCCTCTTTTTCTTTTTCCAATCTAAATATTATTATGCTCCATTGTGTGATTGATTTAATAGTGACTCTCTTCCTCTATCCACACCCACACCCCAATTGTGGGATTTTAGAGAATGATAGCAAACTTAAAAGAGAAATATCGTGGGCTGACAGTATGATAATTATCCTTAATTTGGATCAAGGAGTCCACTACCTACCTTCCCTACAGATAATGCCTTCTCTAGGTTGGGGTTTGATTAAGTTATGAACTTCACAAAATTCATCTTTGATGGCAAGGTGGATGGGCTCTTTCTCCCAGGTATTTGTAGTCTTAGGATGCTGACCTGTTAGCTAGCATTCTAGGGAACCATGGGCGAATCCCTTAATCACTGCAGCTTGCTATATGGAAGTTCAGGGAGACCCTAGTCATTGCCACATGCCTGAGCTACTAAAATGTTTGCTGGGGGAGGAAAGAGTTCAACCAAAGAACTTATATGCATACTGGTGGCCCAGTGCACGATATTCGTGCATGGAGGGGGGGTTCCCTCAGCCCATCCTGCACCTTCTCCAATCGGGGACCCCCTTTGGGGATGTCCAACTGCCGGTTTAGGCCCAATCCCTGTGCTGGCACCCAGGACTGTGGGGCGGGCGGCTTGTCCCTCTCCTGGGCCAGAGGTGCAGGTGCAGCTGCTGGCACCTGGGACCCTGGAGCAGGTGGCTTGTCCCTCTCCCAGGCTGCAGCCTGGCTGGTCCCCATTCCCCTCTCCCCAGTGTTGAATGTCTGAGCCATTATGGCATGATGGCATGAGGGTGTGATGACTATTTGCATATTAGGTCTTTATTATATAGGATATGTATAACCCATGGACACAGATAATAGTGGGGCGAAGGCCCGGGAAGGGGATGGAAGTGGGGAAGACAGGGGTCAATGAGAAAAAAAAAAATAGGACCTCTGTAATACTTTCAACAATAAAGGTAAATTTATTCTTTTCTTTATTGTTGAAAGTATTACAGATGTCCCCTTTGTTTGTTGTTGTTATCCCATTGATCTCCTCCACCCTGCATCCACCCCTTGCAGGCCTTTACCACCCTATTGTCTGAGTCCATATGCATATAAGTTAGTCAAAGTGTAAGTGTGGTAGGTGAGCCCTTGGAATTTTATGTTTCTGTAGGAACAAATTGTTAGCTTTATCTTGAAGATGCAAATGAGAAAAAGCAAATATTGATTCTTAGCCTACGGGTGAACCAAAATGTTTAAAAACTAAAGTAGCTCTTGTATTTTTCAGAGATAGTTTTCAATAACATAAGAGAGGAAGACTGGTGGTTTTTTGTATTATTAATAAAATGCCTGTTAAAATACCAAAGCAACATGTGATCTTTTTCTCCTGATCCACTCTCTTGTAACTCCTACACTTCACTAACCCAAACGTGCAGGATTATTCTAATGCTTATTGCATCTCTCCGAGCCATGTTAGGAAGAAACACAGTGCTGATCTTAACACCACCAACTTGTGGGTTTATTTACCCTCTCCAATCCCCAGTTTACTCATCTGTAAAATGGAGTTCTTACTATCTACCGGTGGGGTGGTTTTAAACATTAAATAAGAAAATATTTGTACTGGTCTGGCACCTGGTAGGGATCTAACAAATGGTGGTCCTCTTCTTTTATGGCAGCTGGTCACTTCCTCCCCCAAGCTTCCTCCATAGCAGATTGCCAACAACTGTCCATGCCTCTGTGATGATTTTCTCACTGACTGCACAATTAAATGACCCAACAGCCTCACAGCACTCAAGAATTTCAGGAGTAGGACTCAGCATCAGTATTTTTAGAAGTTGTCCCCATCATTCTACTATACAGACAAGGTTGAAACCACTTCTCTACAGAGTTGAATTTTTAAGTCCTTTTTTTTAAAAAAATTAAATTCAATGAACATTTACTGCATAAGACTCATAAGACCTCCTTTGAGATAGGGATAATCTGGGAGGTCACCATATGTTGCTAACAGGTATACTAGTAAGTTAAGCAGCAAAATTAGAATCTATTCTCTTCCTGAGGAATACAGGGGACCTGCACTGTCCAATTAATAGCCCCTAGTTGCACATGGCTATTTAAATTTAGAGTCAATCACATTCAGTTTAAAATTCAGTTTCTAATTTAGGTTTGCCACATTTCAAGAGCTCAATAGACATATGTGGCCAGTGGCCACCATACTGAGCAGCATGCCTGAGTCACTGAGTTATTTCTGTCATCTCACAAAGTTCTGTGGGACAGTCAGTGCTGCAGCAGACATTTCAATAGAGAGGAGACAGTGGGAATTTCTCAGAGAACCTCTTGTTCAAATAACCTACAGGATAAAGCCCTCCCCCCCCCCACCTTTATCAGATTCTCTTGACAAGATCTGGGGATGGGAAGGAGCCTAAACATCAGGGATCCTTTCAAACAGATTCCAGCCACTAATGAGTCCTTACCAGTTGGTTAAGCCAGGTGACAAACCCAATTCCCTTGTGCTGACAGCCATGGCAATCAGGCACCTTCTTTGTTCATGCTGCTGCCTTTAACCCCCGCATTCTTATGCAGCCCTGCATTTACTGATCACTCACTGTGACGGCACCCTAATGAAGAAATAAAACACACGGATTGAGACTCATTCTTTCAGCCACAGAGAGACTCTGCTCCACTGGCTCATAAAATCAAGTTTTTGTTCACTTGGAGCACGACTAGACCAGGTGAACACATGCGGCATTGGCTAATTTAGCAGGAAACGCCTAAGAAGTTCTGCACACCATCTACATTGCTAGAGAACTTGAGAGAATTTAATGATAAAATAAACTTTATCTTTGGGGAGATTTCCCACAGAGCCTCTGGGTGGGTTAAATCAGAGTCTGCCTGAGAGATAGACAACGTTTCAATGGAGGAGTCATCTGAATATTTTCAAGATAATCCGCACCTGTTAGAACAATACCTTTTCAATGTTGATGTGCATGGAAAGCACCTGGTGATCAGCAGATGTCAGGCCTGACATTCTGCTTTTCTAACAAGTTCCCAGACGCTGCTGAGGCTGCTGGTCTGTGGACCACTTTTTCATTCTAAGAGTTAGATCCTCCCTGATGGATGGCAGAAGACAAGGGACCCTCTCTTCCATGCCTATAAATTTCAGGGCTGCTCTTCCGCTCAGTGGTGGCTCTCTGAAGACATTTCCAGGGTTCTGAACATTCTTCCTTAATGGAGATCAAATACTTCATTTATCTCCCACATGAAGAAAATCCGTCTGGTATGGAGTTGCAGAATCCAATACACTCACTGTGGAGCTTCTTTTGTTTGTGTTTTCTTCCGGAGTCCCCACTAGGTTACTGTCAATGGGAATGGTCACCTGGGACACGTGGACCAGTCGAAAAAGGCGATGGGGCTTTTGGTGACATTGCTAGCAAGGCAGACACCCAGACCTTGATAGACACAAGGATGTCATTTAAGTTGATGAAGGGATTTTGATTTCATAAATCATTTTTTAGGAGAAATTTCAGTGTGATTTTAACTAATGCAGTTAATGTTCTTTAACTCTGCAGATAACCAGCCCTTCCCCTTCAGATCTTGTTCACCTTCCCTTTTCTTTCCCCTGTCATCAGGAATGTTGTCTGGCGATCCCAGTGTTGGAGATGTCAGCTGCGTGCCTATGCAGGAGGACTGAGTGCCTTTTGTCACTTAGTCTCTTGTTCAGTGATTATAGTGAGAAAGGTCTTCCTGCCCCCTTCCCCGCAGGAGGCTGAACCAATATTACACGTAAAGTAACTTTCCAACCCTTTATTGTGTTTTAAAATGTACCTGGGAAAAAATGCCTCGTAGAAGAAGTAAATTGGTTTTGTGTATCTAGAAAGAAATAGCTAATTTGTTATTTTGGCAACTTTACTTCTGAGCACCATTACCAGAGTGGTTTTGCGTATTTTTCAATTGGAAATCTGTTCTTGCGCTGCTGGGTACTCCTTATTTAACTTGTTTGATGAAACTTATTTGAGCCCTGTGATCGGGAGCACTCTGTAAATAAGAGATTATTATTTTAGATTGCCAACTTAAAGGGCCTTCACAAATCTGTCTCCAAGTAAACGGCCTTGAATAATTCAGTCAGCTGTGCCAAACAAACAAAGAGTGGGTGATTGATACTTAGACGTAGCCTAAAATATTCCAAAATTGCAGCTTTTAGGACAATTTATACTGGAGTTGCTTAGAGCTAATGAGGGCAAATTTACCAAGATCTATGACGAAAAATCTTGATTTGAAAAAGCTTTTTGCAGGTTTAGGTTATCAAGCAATTGAATAGCCTAGCTCTGAACAGCAAACATCACTTACTTTGTCTCTACATTTGCCTTTTTAAATTGAATTTAGTGTGCCAATGTATTTCCTTCAGAAAGTGTATTGTTTTAAAATTACCATTTCAGTTCTATTACTCAAAGCCTTCATTTCTAATGCTTTCTGACAGTTATCAACATAATGAACCATAATGAAATGATGAGCAATCTTCAGTGCAAACCCAGTGTGGATCCCAGTGGTTCTGTGACTGTGTTGTTAAAATTTGAATGCAAATTAAAATAACATCGTCCTTACTTGTTCCCAAGGTCAGGAGAAGAGAGAGACTTTTTTTTAAGTGCTTTAATTTTGGAAATCTCACAAGCTTTTTCAAACAAACCCTTGAAGGTATGATGTTCAGTCTAATTCTTTACCCCAAAGATTTCCATGCTTAACAGTCTGGCTGAGGGATTTTGGGAGGGATGTTTAGCATGTGGCTTTGATGTTTAAAACCATAGGATAAAAGGCAGTCTTCAGTTTCAAGTAAACTCCTTTTTTTCTTCTACCCAAGAACATATTTCTTTTTTGCTTTAAAGCTGCAAGTAACTAATAACGTGAAGGGGAAGGGCATTCTAAGAAACTGATTAATGAGAGTGCAGTTAGATCAAGTGAAAGACTGGTTCGTAGAAGAGTGAGAGTATAGGCTGATTCCCAAAGTTTTGTTAGTGAAAGTGTTTCAGAGGATCTATTGATTGATCTCTAACCATTCCATGTTGTATCATCCATGTAATCAATCATTGTTGTGAACATACTTTTATGAAAATTCTTGTCTCTAAGATTTTCAGGAAATTTGTTATTTCATGTTGATCAAATTGGCAATACACGAGTGTAGTTTCATACTACATTTCATTTGTCATAAGTCTGAAACTTAAATTGAGACATCAGCTCTCCTACTGCTAGATCACATGCCATAGTTCTGCTGCCTGTTAGCCAGTGCCTGTCCCCTGGACCTTTCAAACCGACCAAAGCAACCAAAGATGTTTGGATGATTTGGATGCAGCCTTCGCCGACCCATTCCATTTCCAGGCTGCTCCTCTAGTGAAATATCAGTTGTTCAAGGTCCCACATCAGCTAGTGAGTGAGCCACACCCTTGTCTCTTCTTTCTGAACTACCTTTCAGCATTTTGAATACTAATGAGAAAATACATCTAGAGAACCCAAGAGCTCAATTCTTATCCAATGACAATTTAGAATATAGATGAAAAGATCACCTGGTGTGCTAAGTGAAAGGAACTAGATGACCCGAAGCTGATGATCACTTGCCATTTGGTTATTTGCAAAATTTTGTAAAACTTTAACACAGATCAGGTATCATCTCATTGAATTAGTTGCTTTAAAGCAGTGGTATTGTTGTGTCGTCTTTATCTCCCAACCTACTTCTCATTCTATAGGGGTTAATAGTACAATGTGGATTCGGCTGGAAAGTGCATAGGTGTGAGGAACACTAATGTATGCCCAAGTGAAAGGCTTAAATCTGCCAATGCCACTTAGCCAGGTTTTTACATTTTTTTTTTCCACCACCATGAATAATTAAGAATGGCTTATTATCCACCGAGCCCTGTCATTTCTGGATAACATTTTTTACTCTATTCATAGAAGTCATAGAGCAGTTGTGCACAGCATGCTTCTATAAAACAGGGTCAATTATACATTTTCCTGAGATTCCCTGGGGTGAGAGCTGGCTACCTTCTTTGCTATCAGCATTTTGGTTTTCCTCTCATAGTTGATTTTTGTTCCACATGCTCTTTACAGCTCAGCAGAAGCTGAATAGGGAGACTCCTATTGCATAGATATCATTGTCCCCCACTCTCCTGTGACCATCCACTCAGGGAAAGACCTTTAACATAGATTCCCAATTGCATTCCTCTGTGGAAGTTAGGAACCAGGTAGAGAGGACAACCCAGCTAAGACAACAGCGCCATCCAGAAAACAATGCCAGCAGTTGCCAGCATCAAAGTCAGGGAAGCTAGAGAAATGTTACTTGGGGTGAATTGAGAAAGTTGGGAGCGTTCCAGCTTGTTCTACAAAGAATTCATAGTTATGATTCCTTTTTTCCTTGCATTGTTTAAATACTTGTGACAGTGGTTGTTTTAGCCCTGGAATCAGGGTTTCTGATCATAACTTTGTACTATTGGTTGTTAATTTTGGCAAGTTGGTTAACTTAGTTTCCAGTTGCTATGGCTAGTAAATACTTTTCTGTCAGATTTTATTATGGGGCTAAAATAAAATAAAGGATGAAAAGGTGCTTCCCAAGAAATTAGAATTAGTTCACAGGCTAGTTAATTCTAAATCAAAATACTTACGATTTAAATATATGTTACTTTTCTTCGTCTTTCATATTGTAGCTTCCTCTGGGATAACTGGGAGTTTTATAGAGTACTCCAGCCATGAACTAATCACCTTAAAAAAAAAAGCAAAATTACTTCACCAATTAACCTAGAAAAGGAGAGACACAAAGGTTCCTACAATGGAGAATGGGAAAATACATAAACTAGAAAAATACATGGTGGCAAATTTTCAACAAGGAGTTACCTCTGTAGGAAGCCAAGAGTATTTCATGGCAGCAGTCATTGATCGATGGGTCCAAATGGTTCTGTGTTTTAATAATAGGCAGTTTTGCTTTGGCACACTGTTAAAACACAAACCGCTGTGATAAAAGGTTATGCTCTGTTCATATATCTCAGATGAGGTGTCCCTGAACAGCAGTCTTAATGTAAACTAACCCACGGCAGCAGGGCTGAGAGAAAGCAATTAGTGGGGGCAACATATACAACTGTCAGGGGGGAATGCATGGGCTTTATTTCAGTAAAAAAACATATATACCCATTTACTCTGCCTTATAACCTGTCACTCAGCTGGGGAGAGATTAACAAAGGCTTATATGAAGGGTTGGAGGGTTTTACAGCTAATGCTGAAGTATCAGTAGACAGCCCAAAAGTTGTACATGATTAATGAAGACTTAGGAAATTGAACTCAAGACCCAAAGTGCCTCTTCCTCAGAAGATGTGTCTTGGTTCCTTGGCATTTTAGTAGGGTGACAGTAGGGCTTAAATAAATTGATCATTTAAGAGTTAGGTTTCTGCCCATACTCTGGGGGGATGTTTCTTTCCACATCCAGAATTAATTTCATGGCTCAGGCATTGAATTTTAAAATGATGATTAAAAATCAATTAAGTATTAAAAAGTCACCAATAGCTCTATATGAACCCAGCTACATTTGCTAGCCTTAGTCACAGACTTGGTTTTTTTTTTAAACCTTTTTATTTTATCAGCTTTTGTGATATATGCAAGTGCTAGGGAGGCATAGCATCTTTCATTCATTTATTCGTCAGATACTTAATGAGCATCTACTATATGTTTGGCATCGTTGGAAAGACTAAATCAGATGAGAAACTATTTTCTGTTCTCATAGAGCTTCTGTTATAATGGAAATATAAATAATGAACAAGAAAATTTAAAATTCTCACAGTAAGGAAAACGCAAAAGATGACATAGTAGGGTAAAATGAAAGAAAGAGAGAATTTTACTTTGCATAGAGTAGTCAGGAATGAGGAGGGTGAGTTAAAGAGAATTCCAGGCAGAACTACCAAATCTAAAGTACTCGAGTTGTATGTTTAAAGTTTTTCTAACAATGTGAGTTTTAAACTTGACTTATTCTTCCCTTGGTCCTGGAATCTGTTCATACTTTAATTTCAGTTGTTATAAGAAATAGGAATTTAAGGTTTATATGTCACATTGTCCCAACCTACTTCTAAATGCAATTATTATTACAGATTTCTACCAATTGCTAAAGTTCCAGTTACTCCTATAAGAATGAAAAAGTCCATATTTCCTGACCTGTGAGTTCGGGGTGGAATACATAGGTTGCAGCTGTCCTGACCTAGATTTTCCATGGAACGGTTCACACCAAAGTCCTAGTTCACATCAGAGGCACTTAGGACTTTAGGTTCAGTGTTGGCTGATTCTTTCTGAATTGAAGGCTCATATAGATTTCTTGTGGATATGTAAACATTAGGTTGTCCTAAATGGGGCTCCTTTAAATCCTCTATAAGCCAGCACATGTGTTCGAGAAACTATTCAAAAATTATACTTCAATCTAATACATGGGAAGAAAGAACTAAGATTTGTGGAATTACTGGAATTTTCTTTCATACTTGGAATGTTGCCCTTCTTACATGTCACGTTCACTTATTTTCTGTAGGTAGTATGGGGTTCATTTCTGAATGCTTGCTTTTCCCAGAGGAGAGCACATGATAGGTTAAGGAAGATCAAAATTCTTTTATGATCTGACATGATGTAACATGATATTATATGATAGCGCTTTGCTCCTGCTGTAATTTGACTATAGTTTTTCTGGACTTCATACTGTCAAACTGCTGTCAACTGAATGCAAGTTGACATCCCACTAGAAAATCATAATTTCCCATTGTGGCACCTTACACCAGTGCCTACTGTGTAATATAGCAAGTATTTCACACCAGTGAAGGGAATAGACGTTCATTAAATTTATTCACGGTGGTAAGAAATGCAGGGCCCATTTCTTTCAGAGCAATGAGAAACTCAAAAAATAGGCCACAATATTCTGCATATTTTATTGCTTCTTTAGTCAATGAAAGTAGGTGTAACTTGGCATTTAGAAGCCAGAGTTGTTATCTGGGCTGTATAAATGTTAAATCCGAGGTTCTTGGACTGAGCTCCTCTGATAGGTTCCAGGTATGCGTGAAGCCCCTAGAATTAGGTGCAAAATTATGGATTCCTGTGAGCATCTTCCTGGGAAGAGGGTGCATTTCTCCCATAAAATTCTCTGGGGCGGGGGTCGCAGGCAAAGTATGACCTGCAGGCAAAATTCAACTGTCCCGTTTTTACACATGGAATGTTCTTGGAACGCAGCCACACCGTTTGTTTAGGTATTGTCAATGGCTGCTTTTGAAGTACAGTGGCTGGACTGAGTAGTTGCTACAGAGGCCATGTAGCCCATAAAACCTGAAATATTGACTACCTGGCCCTCTACAGAGAAAGTCTGTTGGGCACTGCTCTAAAGGATTCTCAAGTTCAGGGCTATTGCATTTCACTTTTGGTCCTGATAGTACAGCTATTATCTATGCCACTAAATTATATTTAAAGTGTGAAGCGCTCTTTAAACATGAGAAGTTTAAAATAGTTTACATACTATCCCCATTCCTGGATGCAGGGAGAGAATCTTCAGCTTATATGTGAATTACAAGGGGTTCTATAAATAAAGTAAGAAATGTAAAGTAAGGACATTTGTTTTTCCTTAAATACACTTCAATTATTGATTGATTTGTATTTTAAAATGTCTTAATTTTGGTGATAAAAATAAAAGAACTATAGCTCTATAAAGGCTAATAAGGAATATGCCAGCTGACTTCTTAAAATGCTAAAATTGACCTCAGAGATAAAGTTTTTCATAACTTCATGCCTGAATATAGCATGACCTTCAGTCAAGATGGAGAAAGGAAAGTCATACTAACCAATCCCAAATGAATACAACTTTAATTGATGGAGCCTGCATTTTTAAAATTTTATTATTGATTTTTAGAGAAAGAGAAAGAAATACTGACCTGTTGCTCCACCCATTCGTGCATTCATTGGTTGTCTCCTGTGTGTGCCCCAACAGGGGATCAAACTCACAACCTTGGTGTATTGGATGGTGCTCCAAGCAGGCCAGGGGTAAAGCCCACCTTTTCAATTCCCAGCCTCATTGGTTGAGTGGTTGGTTAGGGAGCTCTAAAAACAAGAGAGGATGGAATGCCTGCCCTTACATCCTCCCGGTGCTCACATAATCCCCATTTAGCTTCCTTTAGTTTCTTTCTTTCTCCCAGCTTCCCTTCCTTCAACTATCCAGTGAAGTGTCAAAATTAACCAATTTTTGTTTTCTTTTTCTTCTAGAGTAGGAGACAAATACTGGGCTTTCAATATATATTTATTGAATAAATGAATGACCCTACAATCCCTCTCAAAAGAAGTAATCACTAATAATATATTAGTTTTTCAAAGTGTTTTTAAATTATAGAAAAGAAGAAACTGAATTAAACTAATTACATTGAGATACTCCTTTACAGGGCTTAATGTTCATGAATTTGTACGTGAAAAGCTGACTAATACTACTTTAGCTCAGAGAAAGCTGTATTAATTCACACATTTAAAAACACACTGGAGATAGTTAGGCATAAATACATTTGGGGATTTTGTTAGCCTTCTGTGCAGTCATTCATTTATTCTTCGACTCGTCAAATATTTATTGAACTTGCTCTGAACTACGAATCATGGTAGACACCAGGAAATGAAGACATCAGTTCTTCTCTGGGGGAGTATATAGACTCATGATAAGTGTCGCATTAGCAAACCATGTTCCAAACAAAATAGAAAATAGAAATAAAGACCTGAACTGTGGAGCAATACCATATGCAGATTGCTATCAGCCCTACATTCAGGCCAGTACTGGGTAGCTTTAGAAAGCATAAAACCCTACCATTCACAATGACCCACAAGCTGCCTGATGCTGGTGTCTGCTCAGTGGACATGTTGTCAATAAAAAGACTAGAAAATTAAAACAAATGCCACCTTTATTCCTCTCTGTGATAATCTTGTATTTGTAATTGGAGACTTATTTGCAGGTGGATATATTTCTGATGAGAAAATCCGGTACCTTTCAGAAATATAATTGTTCCTAAATATCCAGATATAATACTTACATGAACAAAAGGGAAGATAATCTAAAAATTAAGATTTTTTCCTTTCTGGATCGTTTGTATTTACTCAGAGAATTCATGTAACTTAGAAGGCCTGTTTCCTTTTTAGACATCTCTACAGGTGATTGTTTTAAGGTGCTAAGTATTGACTTTTGCCTGTATTAAAATCCCTACTTTATTTTTTTGTCTTGAGAAGAGAATTCTTTCTTTTCTGAAGAAGAGATGACCCCTCCTTTAAATGGAAACACACTTCATATCTTATTATTATTTAAGTGGCAAAAGGTAAAAAAAGAAAAAAGAAAAAACAATCCCACAGAAAATATAACCGCCATTATGAATTTAATTTATAAGGTATTCTTCCTTTCCCAGTTCCTATGCAGGCCAATGTTATAATCATACTGGGTGGACATTTCTATATTCTCTCCCCCCCCTGCCTCAATTCTGTTTTGTAGTCTAATTTCTAAGCTGCAACTATGTATACTAATAAAAGGGTAATATGCTAATTAGACTGGGAGACCTTCTGGATGTCCTTCCGGACAAAGCATGGTGGCGGGGCCGAGGCAGAGGTGGTTAGGGGTGATCAAGCCAGGAGGGGAGGGCAGTTGGGGGTGAGCAGGCCAGCGGGGGGGCAGTTGGGGGCAATCCGGCCGGCAAGGGGGGCAGTTGGGGGCGATCCGGCCTGCAGGGGTGGGGGGCAGTTGGGGGTGAGCAAGCCAGCAGGGGGGCAATTGGAGGCGAGCAGGCTAGCAGGGGGAGCAGTTGGGGGCGATCATGCCAGCAAGGGGCGACAATTGGGGGTGAGCAGGCAGGCAGGCAGAGTGGTTAGGAGCCAGCAGTCCCCGGATTGCGAGAGGGATGTCCGACTGACGGTTTATCGGGCCTAAACTGGCAGTTGGACATCCCCTGAGGAGTCCCAGATTGGAGAGGGTGCAGGCCGGGCTGAGGGACACCCCCACCCCTGTGCACGAATTTCGTGCACTGGGCCTCTAACGCTCATATAACCATCATTCCATATGGCAGCAAAACATAAAACATGTTCAGTACCATTCACCAGACCATTCATGGAGAAAACATTGAACTTGAATTGGCCTAATTTTTCTTCTTTCCTTGAGCATCTACCCAAGTATTCTTCCCAAAGGAAGAAGGTTGTTCTGGGCTGGCTACTACTAGTTTTCCTGCCAGCCCTCCAATTAGAAATCCTGAAGCACTTTTTTTTCCACGTGGCTGTGTTATATCTCTGAGGCCTGTGACCATTTAGTTTTCTGCTCCATTTCTTCTCTGTTTAGACACTGCCATGCCCCATCCTACATACTAATTACTGACTTTTTGCTTCTGTGGTGCTTGGTTCATTGTGTCACATTTTCCCATGTGAAAGTGGACCAGGAACCTTGGCAAGGGAGGTTAATGGATTTGAGAGTCACTCTCATTTAACCCTAGAACCTTGCAGCACAATGAGAACCAGTGGCTGACCTATTTTATAAACCAAGCTGTGGTTAGCTTCAGATGCAAATTAGTAAGGATTTCACCACGGTGGCAAGCTTCTACAGAACCTGAAAAGGACTGATGATACGCACTCCCTATTCCTACCTTTACATCTCAAACTTTGGTTGAAACTGCTGATTTTGTTGTTCTTATACCTTAAATGGGGGCCATATTGTGGAATGGAAATAACCCCAAAGTGGAGTTAGTACTTATGGATGTTCGATTCTGCCACTAATTAGATTGCACAAACTTTCCATATTATCAGGTTCACTTCCTGGATCTCAATTTCCTCATCTTTACTAGTAAGATGAAGTCATTTGACCAAATGATCTTTACCATCCTATCTGGCTCTAGGAGTCTGTGATTTATATTCGTTTATTCAGAAACCATTTATTTGACCCTGTTATTTTCCAAAGGACTCTTAATACAAATTTGAAAATGTAATCAAGAAGAACACTGTTATTTTATTTCTGGATATTTCTGTGGGGTAATCTTACCTTTAACACAAATTTTGCCACATTGTTTTCCCTGTAAGGTTCACAGAACAGGCAAGGGAGCAGAAGACATCATAATTAGTCTCAAGGGGACATAGGGAGGGCACACTTACCTTGTTAAAATAAAGTCTTCAATTAAGCTGTCCAAAGACAAAGGGAGACTGAGTTGGCCTTATTCAGTATTATCACCAAAATTATTTAGCTCTTCATCACCATTAGCTAAATAGTACTGAATATAACCCCTTGTATGTAGATTACATGCAACTCTCTCTCAGAGGCTACTTTGGAACAGTACTTTGGTCCTCGAGATAAATTTCTCCTGACTTCACGCAGGCCTCCAGGTAACTTTCCTCAAAGCAGTCATTACAGATAAAGTAGAAGTAGAATAGGTACAGTGAGCAAGAAATCCCAAACTTTCATTAAAACCCACTTTTGGCTCTTTTCTTAGAGGATCACAACGTGAAAGGAGAAGGAAAAGAGAGGGCTTTCTGACTGTCACATTGAATAAATATTTTTGATTAGAGTGCGGAGATGTCTTTTAAACCTTTGGAACCAGCTCAGACCAGGAAAATTACCTCTCATGTCTCCCACACTTATTTTTCTTCTTGAATTCTTTTGTGTCGTAACTTCTTGGCCTATAAAAACTAATCTACAGCAAGAGAGTCATCATTGTTCTATAGTCTTATCTATTATCATTGTTGTTGTTAAATCACCACTATCTGTTGGGATCAGTTGTTCTAGTCCATCACCACCATTCATATTTCAGAAACTCTTGCATGTCCATTGGAATGAATACAGGTTCTCCCCCCCGCCCCCCTATCTAACAGTTGAGAGTTTCTGTGAAACCTTTCTTAAGCTGAAATGGCACATCACCTTAGGGCTCGTCTTGCTAAGGGATGCACAAAGTAAATCAAGATAAAGCACAGATGCTGACAGACACAGTTCAAAGCTAAGGCAGCTTGATGCTTCAATGCTGAGCTCCTGGGGAAGGAGGTTGGCGTGCAGGGTGCACGCTGCTTCTATAACAGCTTGCTGCAAAACAAATGCAAAACACTATTTTCACCATTTTTTCATAAGTGCAAAAATCATTTTTGGATTTCTTTGCATTGGTGTAAACAGGTACTAATGTAGGTCTTTCGTAAATGCAAAGCCTTGGCAGCCCTGGTCAATTCAAGGGCTGAACGTGTGCTTGGGTGCCTTTGTGCATTATCTGCCTCAAGCTGGGATGTTTCAACCACAGGACCTTCCTTCAACATCTTTGGAACCAGGTTAAACCAGTTCCAACTAATTACCCACTAAACAATTTAATCTTCCTCTATATTGATGATACACTCAACTTACGAATCACCATTTATCTTCAGAAGTGGTATATATCTCTCTTAATTTAGCAGAGTCCCACAACAGCTCTGGGAACTAGAATTGCATTTGCATACCCATTTTTCAGATGATAAGATCTAGGCTGGATAAATTGTGATATTTTCCTGCCACTTCAGAGAGGAAGCCTGGACTTGGAGCTCATTTGATGTAGAGTGGCCTTATATCTCAGAGTGGCAGGCATTGCCACATTTGTTTGCACACAAATGAAAAGGACACTCACACCTACAGTTTTCTATTCTATTGTTATTTTAAAAGATCTTTTTGCTAACTCGATTTCCTTTTTGCATTATTTGCCAAATGGGCCCATCTACCTGTTGAAGTTGCAGAGAACAGTAGAAACTGAGAGATTCCAAAAGGATCCTTACAGTTCTTGGTGTGATGATATGTTTTTTCTCTTTTTCCAGGCCCACCATCTGCTCCCCTAAACTTGATTTCAAATGTCAACGAGACTTCAGTGAACTTGGAATGGAGCAGTCCTCAGAACACGGGCGGCCGCCAGGACATTTCCTACAATGTGGTGTGCAAGAAATGTGGAGCTGGTGATTCTAGCAAGTGCCGACCATGTGGCAGTGGGGTCCACTACACCCCACAGCAGAATGGCCTGAAGACCACCAAAGTCTCCATCACTGATCTCCTGGCTCATACCAATTACACATTTGAAATCTGGGCGGTGAATGGAGTGTCCAAGTATAACCCTAGCCCGGATCAGTCAGTGTCTGTCACCGTGACAACCAACCAAGCAGGTAGGAAGCAGATCCACCTTATTATATGATCTAAATGTGCACAGTATAGAGAAAGGGCTTGTGTTGATATCCATGAATGATATTAAAGTTCCACAATTAAAAGTAGAACTACATGGACCTAATTATAAACCTGTGAGCTGTGTTATAATACAAAAGACTCTTAGATGAACATTTATTCATTCAAAAAATAAATTTGTGGACATTAACTGCATAACATACCCTGTACTAGGAGGAAGAGATTAAATTAAGACCAAGGCAGTGATTGAAACCAAACCAGATAACAGTCCGGTGAGCTGGGTCACTCCATGCTAGACTTCTCTTTTAAGGGATTTGGGCTGGCCATTTTAATCACAAGATCCATGGTTGGACATTAGAGCATTTACAGATTATTTAGGATTATAAAATTGATTTTTACTAATCTGTATTGGTACATTTATATTTGCTGTAGTATATTTATATTTTCTGTTCATGCTGCGTGACATGCAGAACTATTACAAAATCTTGAATATCAGATACTTAAAAATGCAAAGTAGAATCTGGAATTCTAGGCTCCAGCCCCCGACTCACTCATCCCCATTCCTCCCCTGAAGAAGTTTCCATGCATCCTCATGCTAATTTTCCATTCTGGATTTCTGCCACATGTTTTCCATTGCCAGCTCCCTGTTACTTATTTCTGGAGAGTTAAAGGGAGCAGGAAAAAAACTGTAGTTTATCCTTTAGTGAGGCTCTTAAGAACAACAAACTTTGCCGGCAAAGCATTATAAATTGCCCACAATCCTATCACCTCTTCCTGCACTTTTCTCTTAAATGCATGTTTCAGTAAGTGCACTCAATAGTTAGGTAAAATATGTCTGTACTAATTGATCTCTAGTGAGAAGTATTCCAGTGTCCCTATCCAAAGCCATTATTTTTCCACTTTCCCCTGAACTCTCTAGAATAAATAAAAAGTTAAGACTTGGGGGAGATTTTGAACTGGAGCTAGAAAGGCAAATCTTCCCTAAAGGCAGCTTCAGTGATACAAAGGTGGCTGGTCTTTTAAAATATGTGGTATGAACCGATCTCCGGTTATGCTTTTGTATTTCTGCACTTCCGGGTTGTGAACGCTCTTTGTGGTCATTCATTTTATTTTCCTATAAAAACTAGAATGATTTAGGACAGGGGTCGGCAAACCGCGGCTCACGAGCCACATGCGACTCTTTGGCCCCTTGAGTGTGGCCACAAAATACCACGGCCTGGGCGAGTCTATTTTGAAGAAGTGGCGTTAGAAGAAGTTTAAGTTTAAAAAATTTGGCTCTCAAAAGAAATTTCAATCGTTGTACTGTTGATATTTGGCTCTGTTGACTATTGAGTTTGCCGACCACTGATTTAGGAGGTTCTGATGGCATCACAAGTACTCTGTGACGTCCAGTCTTTGATTAGTGCTCTTTCTGGGAAAATGCCCTGGAAATGCCGCATGTTGATCCTGGGAATTGCATTGATGTCACTGGTGTGTCTGAGTTAGAAGGAGCCAACGAGGTGCAGAGTGATCTTTGCACACCCTGGAGAGTCTGATTTGTGAGCCAATCGATATCCTTATGTTCAGCCCTGAAGCACCTTTCCAGCTTTTCTCAAAACACATCACCGCTTCGTGTTCTTCACTGAATTAGAGCTAGGAATGGAGACTTTGAGGCCTTAGTGTACAGGTGAAGTCATTCTCTTTGGCAGAGAACAGCCTCTGGGAGATGTGCTGAGGACAGGCTTGGCTCCCACAGATTTTGTGGGGAGACGTCTATGACTCTCTGTACACCTAAGGATTCAAGCCAAAGGATTATGTCAACCCCCGCCAGGCCAGAAGGGGCAAGGAGTGGGACGTAGACAGGCTAAAGAGGCTCCCCCTACAATGAAGGAAGAAAACTGTCAAAGTTGGACTAAAAATGTAGGTGTAAGTCTTTTAGATCTAAGAGAAAGGTGGACAGGGAATTCCTCTGACACAGTGAGGTTGTTTTCTCTGCCATGGTGAGCAGTCCTGGCAGGAGGTTTGCTGAATAGGACAAAATTCCAGCTCCTTATTTTAATTTTCATGAAGGGTGATGCTGGGAAGCTGTTCAAAATTAAAAATAAATCTTTCAATAAGGAGACCTCCTATGTGGCCAGCCAGAAAGCTTTTGCTTAGCTGCGTTGTATATGTGCACAGCCCTGCCTCATTATCCTACCATAATTTGGTGCTCACTAATTCAAAATCATTGGGGTAGTTTATCTTTGATTAACAAACCCTTTCTTCATAGTAGGGCAGATTAATAATGTAGGCCAAAATTCTGGGTGAATGTAGCAACCATAAACGCTATCAAAGCTCTCCTAAGCATATTTGCACATACACAATTATATTCTAATTGCAACCATTTCTATTATTTCATTAAATTAAATTCCTAAGGAACCTCTATAGGAAATGATGTCTCACTCTATGAGGAATACACAGAATCAATGAATGTTAGCATTTACAACCTGGAGGCCACAAAGTTTTATGGCTCTCAATTTTGCTCAGTTTTCACAGGGTTCTTTCTCTCATCAGTAACATATTTAAGAACAAACACAAAACCCTCTAGAGTTCCTGGTTTTATCATCACCACCTCTGAGACCACAGATGAACAGCTCTGTGAAGGTGAAATGACTCATCCAAGCTAATGTCAGAGCCAGTGACACTTGAAACCAGGGAGAGCTCCCTTCTTTTTAAATTATTACATAATTAATAGCACTCATATATTCTGCTTGGCATTCTCCCCATTTGTGAGAGCAGACTGGGCGAGGAGGTGTAGCTGTAACTGGGCTTTGATCCTTTAGTTGTAGAATGTGGTGTGAATGGGCTGGTCTTCTCGCATGGCTATTTAAACTATTCTAACCTACATCTTACTGTGGAGTCTTAGGGGCTATTGACACCTTTTCTCTCCCCTCCTGAGTTCAAAACTAATTGACCCAGAAGACAAGACAAAGGGAACTCAGAATCTCAGCTTTGCTGCTGATCAACTGATGGAAGAATGTCAGCTTTATATCTGTGGTCAAAAGGGCTAGCTAGCTCTAGTAACACTTACCCAGTGTCACCCCCAGACACTCCAGCCCAGCTGGCCAATTGTAGGCTCCCTTCCATATAAAGCTTGCACCCCTAAGTTTGCCCAAATGGTCACTCTGGGCAGTTAGGCAGGTTTGAGAGAGCAGAGTGGGTGGAGCTGAGACATAGTTCTTCTCCCAAATTCTCTTCATGAGATAAGTCACCCCCACTCCCACCTCTATGCCAGGACCAGTGAGGGAGAGGTGGGGTGAGGGTGGTGGGTGGGAGCTCCAACTGAAGTTGCCCCGTACAAAAACAAGGATAATGGATGTTCTCCTTAGAATGCCTTTTCAACATTACAGACCAAAAGGGACAGAGTGAGATTCCCCTTGAAAAGTCTTATTTCCTTTCCTTCACTTTCTATCCTCTGGCAACTGCTCTGCCTTTTGTTTAGAAGGAGATGGCTCTGATGTTTATGAAAAATGGATAAGCAGACTGCTGGGTGATTTGTTTTCTAGATGGCTTTCCTTTGGTTTACTTTTACTTAAGTGGACCATCTCAGGCAAATAAATACAGCATGTGTCACTAGGAGAGAGAAATGCTGTATAAATGAAATAAGCTTTTCCTGGCCGAGCAACAGAACTGTGAATATTTTTGCTAAAATGCTGTGATGGCTGCCAGCAGATCTTAATATCAGTGAGCCTGGTTTTACTGTGCACCCCCAGACTCCCACACCCACCTTTCAGCTATGGGGCTGGACCATTCTCTAAGTTGTGTTATTTTAAGTCCTTATGAAATCCTATGGCTGATAATCTATACTAACCCCAAATTGTACCCAAGGGCAGTGATTTTTGAGTTTTATTTTGCATGTGACACTGTTCCAGATATTTCACAGTGAAATACATCTGCTAATCTCTCTTCAGCACAGCTGTGGTGTCCTAGTGACCAACATCTTGAAAACTCTGAGTTCACAGGAGTTCAGATAGTTGATGGATTATATAATTATTTGAACCTAGCTGATCTCTAAGATCTTTTCCAATCCTAAAATTCTGTGATTCCAAGGACATAGACATGAGCTATGAGCATGAAGAAGTGGGGCTTAGTTCTCTCTGATGTTCAGAAACTGGCTCTAAAGGCAATTTCAAGAGTGGGAAAAATTCCAAAAATGCTTCAGCAGAATTATCAGAATACATCTGAATCCTGCCTTCCCTTCACCCCTTTAAGCCTCATCCTGCCAGACAATTTACTTCGAAGGGCAAAACAGTAAGCTAGTTGTACCCCCACTATAGCTATTCCAGGCCCCTCTTCAGACATTTGGCAATGTCTGGGGACATTTCTGGTTGTCTCAATTGGGAGCAGGGCAGGTGCTATTGTATCTAGTGGGTAAAGGCCAGGGATGCTACTAAACATCCTAAAATGCACAGGACTGCCTCCACAGTAAATCATTATCTGGTTCGAAATTTCTGTAGTGGCAAGACTCAGAAACTCTGCTCTGGTGACATGTTTGAAAAAACAGAACTTGTGACTTCATCGCAGTACCCACCTTATAAGGGTTCTATGGTCAACCTGCCTTAGCTTGTTCCCATTGCTCTGGGCTGGGAACCTCATGCTCTCGCATTGTTCTCAGAGGATAGGTAGTTAGAGAAGGCCCTTTGGGGCTTCTTGTGGAGAATCTCGGTTGCTTTGCCCTCGGATGAACTGGTGCTGCTTGTTAGACTGGCCTTGTTCGCTGGGAAGACAATTTTTAAAAACTGCCAAGAAACGCCTCACCAACAATCAAGTGGCAGGACACCTCCTCGTGACGCCAGCACCACACATAGTAGATGTTGGTTGGTTAACACATTTATTTACAGTAATAACCATCAGTGAAGTCTGTCGAGGAGTGAGAAATTTAATGTAACCAAAATAATGAGTAAAGAAAAGAAAATAACTAAGAACAAGAGGCATACTGTCTTTTATTGCTCAACTGGTAAGTTCCCATTCTCTCCTTCTCTGCCACCTTTTAATTAGACCTATTATGTTATTTGAGTGATATAATGGAGAACAGTGGGAATTCTCATCCCTACTGGGTATAATTGCTACCTGCCTTCCAGATAGTAACAGGAAAGCTTCAAGGAGATGGTGGGAGAAAAGGAAGCATCTTAGAGCAACCAGTTAGGTAATGTGCTCTAGGCATGGTGGCCCCGGGTAAGGAAGGACTATTGTGTAATTATGCCTAAGGGTAGAAAGGAACATGAAAGATGCCAGGAAGTCCAGTTTGGCCTGATTTGAAAGGCATTGGAGCACAAGGTCAGACCGTAATGGTTCTGGTGTGAGGGACAGTGCTTCTGTGGGCCTAAGGTGTGGTTTGAGATCACAACAAACAGAAAGAGACACGCCTGGTGATCTTGAGAGTGGAAATGGGATATTAAACCCAAATGAGCTGTGGCTAGGACCAAGGCTTTTCTGTAAGCTTGAAAAGGAAAGGGTCGGGGGCAGGGGGGGGGGGGGGGGGAAGCTCTGTTGATATTTTTGAGGCACAAATCTCCAGTTTCTGTTAGTGCCCTAGAGTGGGGTTGGTGAACTATGGCCTAGAGGCCAAATCTTGATCCTCCACCTGGTGTTGTGCAACTCACTAAGAATTGTCTATTTCCAACATGTTGAAAATAATCAAAGGCAGAGTAACATTTTGTGACATTTTGCAATTATATAAAATTCAAATTTCAGTGTCCATAAAGTTTTATTGGAACAAAGCCCACTAACGTGTGTTGTCTAAGGCTGCTTTTACAGGACAACCACAGACTTGAGTAACTTCAAGAGATTGAGTGGCCTTCACAGGGAACATACAGGGTGGGGCAAAAGTTGGTTTACAGCTGAGCATACAGAAAATAATACAATGATCAATAACTAATGATACAAGAATAAACACTGTGTTTTACCTACTCACAACTATAAGCCTACTTTTGCCACACTCTGTATTAACCATCTCACTCTTCATAGAAAAAGCTTGCTGACCCCTGCTCTGGAATACTAAACAAGAAAGAGGAACAGTGAGAAAGGAGGTTGAAAAGACGGTGATGCCCTTGCTGGTGTGCTCAGTTGGTTGGGTGTCATCCCCTGCACCAAAACGTTGCCTATTTGATTCCAGGTCAGGGCACATGCCCAGCTTTGCAAGCTCCATCCTAGGTGGGGTTATGCAGGAGGCAGCTGATCGATGTTTTTCGCTTGCATCAATCTCTCTCTCTCTCCTTTCTTCTCTCTAAAAAGGTATAAAATGTTTTCTCCTTCTTCTTCTTCTTCTTTTTTTTTTTTAAGAAAAGATGGTGAAATGTTGGTATATGTTGGAACCGGCTCAGCAAAGGATATGGTGGACCAACATTTAGCTTAATCTCACAGCTGAAAAATTTTTGATATTTGGCAAGATCCCTTCTGTTTTAAAGACTTTGAAAATATGAACAAGATTTCACAAAATTAATTAGGTTTTCAATATGCCTTTGCTTTGTTGTACTGCATATCTTCTCCCAGTGACGCTTGGGTTAAGTGCACACTGTAGAACATGCTTATATCCTCAGGAGGCAGTGTTCTGGTTCTCTTGAAAATGTGCATTCTTGGCACTCACTGTTGATGGTTCCTACATGTTGGCAGCAATTTTCTTTTTAAGTAATAATATGTGCTGCTCTTTCCCATGTCTCCTCACCAAGATGATTCCTGGTTTGCCTTTGATCTCAAGTGAATCATGTTATATTTTCTTACTTCCAAGAAATTTAAAGGCAAAACACATGATGAAACTAGTGAAATCTGTAAGTCAGAAATCTTTCCAAAGACATTTTAAAATCTTTCAAATAAATCGTACAAGCAATTGCATTGAGAAGGTTTGTTGAAAAGTTGTTTGCACAGCCTCAGAACAGCTGACTCTCCAACAACACAGGTTTCAACTGCATGGGTCCACTTATATGAGGGTTTTTTTGTGTGTTTTTTTTTCCAGTAAATACTGTAGAGATATTTTCTCTTTCTTATGATTTTCTTAATAACATTTTCTTTTTTCTAGCTTACTGTACTGTAAGAATATAGTATTTAATACGAATAACAAACAAAATATATGTTAATCGACTATTTATGTTATTGATAAGACTTCCAATAAATAGTAGGCTCTTAGTTACTTTTGGAAAGTCAAAAGTTACAACTGGATTTTTTATTGCAGGGGAGAGCTCAGTGCCCCTAAGCTCCCCCACATTGTTCAAGGGTCAACTGTAGTTAGTATGTCATTGTTGGGACAAGTCTCTAAAGTAGAAGCTGGTTTGAAAGTCCTTTCTGTGCCTGAGTAAACACACAATGGCTTCAGAGAAACCAGCCTGTGGATGTTCCCATCGAAAATTCTGATCCAGCCAAGGGCTCCTCATGTTGTTCACCACGCCTAGGAAATGTTCAATTTTAAAAACATGTTCAATTTTTTAAAGGGAGTAGTCTCTTGATTCTAACTTTATACATAAACCAATTTTATGTTTATGGAATATTGTTACTACCCCCTCATTGTTATGCAGGCTCATTCATTATGAAAATAATTAAGAATACTATAAACCTGTTCATATACAATGATACAGGCTTCTGGTGTGTGGCACCAGGATTCGTGAATTTGTATTCAGGGTGGGTACCACACATCCTGGTAAGGAGAAATAAATCAAAGACTTCCAAAAGAACCTACTAAATTATCCAGCTTCAAGGTTGACTGAGCAGCATAGACAAATGTCTATAGAACCTAGTGGTAATTATTGCATATGAATAAAAAATGGGTTGCATTTCTTTTTAAGATGAGAATATTTCACTGTAGAAAAATGAAAGTTGTATTTATACACCCAGGACTGAGAACACTATTTTTCCTGACTTCTTCTCCTTCCCTCCTACAGAAATATGCACACAGGTTCATTTGTGAGAAGGAAAAATTCATTCAACAGCATTCACTCTAAGCACTTGACAGTCTAATTCTTATTTGCGTTTTATTTCTGAGTTGTGCTTGTTACTTTGAATGCTACTGCCAACTTTTACACCCTCTGGGGAAGCCATCAAGGGATTTGAAAAAAGCAGTGCCCAACTGAGATGAGAAATGAACAGGGCAGGGCGAGCAAAGATTTTAGATGGGCTTCTGAATTGTCTAGCTGTCGCTCCAACTGGCTAAATTAATTACTGTCTCCTCAGAGGAGTCAGAGAAGACTCTGGACTCCAGTTCACAATGGAGCATCAATAAAAAGATCCAGAGAAACTTTATCAAAGCTTCCATTAACCCCCTACTGATGTCTTTAAAGAGTTTTTTCCTTGAAACACCAGGAAAACCAAGAGCCATGCTGCAGGACTAATCCTGCATTGAGAGATCTGAAATCTACAGGAACTAATTAATATTCTTGTCCATGTCATCCTGATAGACAGAGCTTTCTCTGAATTTCAGCGTTCATGTGCTGTTTTCATGTGGGTTGCCCAATAAGGGAGCATCCCACATATTGTATTTAGGTAAAGACTTGTGTGTTTTTTTGTTTTGTTTTGTTTTGTTTTTTAGGTTTTACATTTTAATCTGTCAAGATAAGTAAGGTTTAGCTCTATCCATCAGCATTTAAAATATCTCTTTTTAAAAAATGTCTTTCCCCAGTGTCTACATTTTGCCCCAACACACACACACACACACACACACACACACACACACACACACACACACACACCTTTTTCATTACTGTCTTTGTCAGAAGAATGAAGTTTTCATAGGCTGTCTCAAAACTGAAATAACAGAAAAAAGAGAGATGAGGGCAGACATCAGTGTGGTCTCATGCCTAGTGAACATTGTGGCTTTCATTGGGAAATGTTACTAATGATTTGGTCCCACACATAAAGGTCCAGAGTGCTGGACAGTCAGCAAAATGTCTGCCTATCACTGAAGAACCACATTTTATATTCAATTCCTTCTTTCTCTATTCTGATAAATGGGTCAGTCGGCCCTAATGAACTTTACTGTGGCATTCCTGAAGGATCTTTTGTTGTTGTTGTTATGAAAAAGCACAAGGACTCCTTTCTAAAACACAATCTATTTAAATTACCTTATGGGTGAAGTGGCAGTGATTTGAAATATTTGTTCTCTTTTGCTATCACTCTTGGAAGGAGAGGGGGGCAGAAGAAGAGGAAGGGTGGACTGCTTCCTTTTGCCTGGCGTCTTCCAAATGATCATCTATGTACATGAGTTTCTCAGGTAGTTTGGTCCTCACTGTCAAAAAGGTTGTGGATAGATTATTAAAAACATCTTATCTAGGAAACTTTTGTCAGTGACTAGTGCATACAAAGAAGACTTACATATGTCACTTCAGCTTCTCAGTGGGTGCTAAATTAGGGACCTGCCACCAACAGGCTCATTGTGCATAACAAGCTTGGACAAGGTCCATCCATTAGAACAAACTCTGAAAGGGGCAAGATCACAATGACTCCCTGGAGAGTTGGTATTGTCTAGATAACTTACTGCAAGCTGTAAATCTGCCTCCTGAATCAACCCTATTTTTTTTAGCATAATAAGTGTTTATTTTGAGCATAGTAAGTGTGATGGTAGATGAGCACAGAGCTTCCTCCATGTTACTTTATCAAAGCCAGGGTCACAACGTACAAACAATCACTGATTTTGAATATGCAACAGACTGAGAGCTTAATCAAGTGTTCCTTCCACTCTCCAAGATAATCAGGGACTTTTTAAAATCTGATATTTGCAGAAAACCCTAAGAGTTGCTGGGGGAGCCCCTCCGTGTGTGGGATTCCCCTGAGTCTGGTCCTGGTCCTGCAGGAGAGTGTGATTGGAGGAAACTTCTAGGAAGATGCTTTTGGAGGCTTGGGGATTCTTGGAGCTAACATCATTTCATTTCTCCCCATTTAAAATAGGAGCAGAATTGTGATTACAGTATGTAATTGGGATTCTTGTTTCTTTGTTTGACATTGAAAGCAAGGAATCGAATAGAGCCAAATATCTCCCTTGTGAAAAGTGAGAGTATCTTTTTCTAACCAGGAACAGTGGCCATAGAATTTAAAAACCACACATTGAGTCTGTCTCTGTTTTGCTTTTTAGATAGAGAGCAAGCAGACAACTCTGGTGGGGGGTTAGGGGGGATTGGCAGGTGGAGGGATTGAGCAAAAAGGAAATAAAAAAGAGAAAAAATTCATGGGCACCCAAACACTGTGGTGATTGCAGGGGTGGGGGTGGATGGAGGTGGATAGGATATATGGGGAGAATAAATGGTGTTGGGGAAAAAAATAAACACATATTATTTTCACAGACCTTATTGTAGACATCAATGCTGAGTAGTCAGCTAATTCACTTGTGGCTCTAAGAGGCCGATAATATAGTTAAGGAATCTTTATGTAATAAAAAGTGTATTTCTTAGGAAGAATGATAGATGCGAAGACCTTTAAATCTCATTATTAACTCTTCAAGGGTATGACTTTAATTGTCCATATTCTTTGGATGGTGGCTTTTTCTCCTTCTCCCCACCTCTTTTTGTTTCAGAACACACACTGAATTCTTTCATAAAACTGCCCATTGTGTGCTGAAGCCCTTCTCCAATGTCCTTTTTGGAGATCATACTAGGGGGCTATTTCTAAGGTAAATGTTGTTCTAATGAAGTCCTTCCAGTATTTACAGATTGACTCCTGGGTGGAGCCAATAATACTGAATTTCACACTTCAACAAGTTGTGTTAAAGAAAGGTCCCAGTGAGATGCTGTGAACCTTCTAGTTTTTTTAAAAAAAAAAAAAAACAGTTTTTTTTTTCAAGTCCTAAAAAGTTATCACTTTCCTAATACGTTCTTTGTTATTCTTCAGGACTATGAAAGTCATCTTGAATTCTCAAGCACAGATCCAGTTGGAGACATCTATTGGCCTTAATACTATTTTAAAATTTAATAGCTCTGGTGTTTCAGCCTTGGTCTCATAATGCCTGTAGGAGTTTAAACTATCTGGCACATACAGTTTATGTATCTGGCTGATACCCCAAAATTTTAAAAAAATTAATCCTATGGTTGCAGATTCCCAAGCTTAAAATCCCTTCTCATAAATTATGCTCCTTCTCCTAACCTCTGTCATAGCTTTTAAGAGAATTGCCAAAAAGATAGAGTTTCAAATAGGAGGCTTGCAAGAGTATCATTTCATGGCCACATTTTTGAGAGCATAGCATGTGGTGACCATTTGTATATGAAGCATTTTCAAAATGTGCTGGTTGTAATTTAACCCAAAGGTCTCTGAATCTCTTTTCTCCACTTACAAGTCACTTCTTTGTGCTTGTCTACATAGCAAGCAAGAAACCGGACAGGAAATAATTGGCTACAAATAAAATGAAGGCTTCCTTAGGTAGTACTAAAAACCAGCTTCTCAGCATTCTATGGTTCCTGGATATTGTTCCCTAAATATTTTGATACCTTGTGTTCAGAACTTTCGATGACGTCTATGCAGTGAAACCAAATGGATTGAAATGGAGAGTCTTAATGCTTCACTAGAATGGCCTCCTCTCTATCTATCTCTGTCTCTATCTCTATCTCTATATCTCTTTATCTCTCTCATCTCTCCCACTTGCAACATTCTATTTAACATCTATGGCCATCCCTTTTTTAGCCTTTGTTCTTTAAGCCAAACAACATTTGAACTGGGAAAAATTCTGAGTCGTATAGAACACATAGATTTGCAATTAAAATTATATTGGAATGTTCCCTCTGCCTATCTCAACCTGTGGGTGATCATCTGCAGCCTATAATTTTATGTTCTTTACTCTTTGTCAGACATTTTTTATTTCTATCTCCCCCCACCATCTCTATTCTGTCTATGCATTTCAAAATGAAATAAGAAAAAACAAAGATGAATTACTAAAATGTAGTTTCAGAGATAAAAATCTCACCAGCTGGTGAAAATGCTTACAAGTTAAGGAGCTTAGATGATCAATTTATGGATACCACAACTTTTTTTGAGCCACTGATGTGGTCCTTTTAAACAACCATTAGGAAAAATAGGTATCCTGTTCCAACTGTATATATGATGGGGAATTGGATGGCTCAGGAGATGACTAATGGGACTCGGGACCTTTCTGTCTTTAGGTCACCTCCTTGAATCTGGACTCCATCATAAGTGGTCCAAGGCCCGTCCATCTGGCAGCCATTGAGTGGCTATGGTAATGGACTTGGTCTTGGTCCAGGTCTTAGTCGACAGGTGTTCACATCATAAGTGACACTAATTGACTTCCTAGTCTTTCAACTTGGAAGACGACGGTGGGCCATCACTGTGTCAGTGATGGAAGGGGTTATTCATGACATACTCAGACTCCATTGAAAGCCAAGGAACTCATCACCTTGAGCTGGCACCAACCTGGCACCTTGCAAATATTGTACTTGTCTCTCATAGGTTCCATTAGCCTCATAAATAGAATAAAAAAAATTGAAATCTAATTTCAAAAGACTTTCAATAACTTGGAATGGCTAATGCTGCTTTTCTGAGGTTACATAAGCATCGTAGATTGAGGCTTTTCTTTTCATTTTGTGTTATAGTGATTAGATGCCTTCTATGAAAACTATATGTAAGGGGGGAAAAAGAAAATTGGATTCTGGCTTCTATGATAATATCAGTCAGGCTATCTGCTTTTATTTTAAAATTTTTTTCTTTGTTTGTTTTGGGGTTGGTTATGAGTGATATGCTCTTTGATGAAGAATTTAATGCCCTTGTAAAATGGCGACCAATGAGAAAAACTAACTTTGAGACTCTTTTGTTAAGAATTTCAAAGCATGGAATTCAAGGAACTTTGGTTGTTCCAGGTCTGTGAATCCAGAGTAAGTTACCATTTATTCACTCTCACTTGGGGACATGACCTGAGGGTGACTTGCTTGACTTGGAGGAGATTTTTGGTAGTGTATTAGTAGTGGTAATATTTTGCCCCCTCAAGTTTCCTACGATTATTTAATGGCATCTTATAAAACTACATAAATGATTCGGGTGTCCCTGTAGCAAGTGGCAAAATCACACTTGCATTAGTTATCACAGTTAAAAAGTCAAGATGACAACAGCCACGTTGGAGATATTTATTGAAGCAGATAGGCTCTGTTAGTGGCATGATCAATGTCTCACCTCTTTCTGAAAGGCTTTTTCAGGGGTAGGAAATTGTAATGAACAAGGTTTTTTATTGGTCCATTTCTGGAGCAGGCTTTTAAGCATTTCTGCCTGTAAATGAAGCAACCTGAGTGTGGAAAGTAAAAGGCAAGAGATTTAGTGGGTGCATCTATCATCCTGGCTTTTAGTGTATGTGATTAATACATCTTTAATTGGGGGCTGATCTAGACGCTTTGGGTGTCAGAAAGCTAAATGTTACAGCATTGTCTCACGGTTCCTCACGCAGCAGGACGATTAGCAGCTGTCTGAGTAACAAAGAGAACCTGAAGCCCACAGCACAGCTTTTATTTTCCAGATTTGGAATGCCTGAAGCTCTCCAGTGGAGTCGAACAGAAGCCTTAATTCACAGCCGCTAATCCTTTTCCTCTCTCTGTGCTATATTTCTGCTAAAGAGAACCTTTCCTTTACACCAAACTTACTCTAGATTATTTTGGAGGGCATTGTTGATCACGGAGGGGTTTACTTTGCCCAGACATCTTCATCCTGTCTAACCAAGACACCTACCAAATAATTTCAATTAAGAGTCTATACTAGATAGATTTCAACATACTGAGGCGTATTGAGAAGATTCCTCTTCCTATGTTTTATTTCATTTTTCTGTTGTTGCTGGCTTTGCTCCATCCATTTTCTTATCTTAAAGCACTTGTCTTTCTCAGGCTAATTCTTATAAATTGCCTTCCAGTGGAAAGACTTGTTTTCCTGTTTGCCTGGAACCGGCATTCTTATTTAACAGGAAATACACACTGGGTCCTGCCATGTTTCTGTTGGCAAGTGCTGGGCTCTCCTTGTTAGAACCTGCCAACAAATTTCTTAGCAAGCAAATAGAAAGTAAAACAAGCAGCTCTCAGACAAAACAGAAGACACACTTGAACTGCATCAGAGACAGTTGGGTGTTTCTTAAGTCACTCCCAGTTCATTCTGGGGGACGTGGGTCTTGGTTTTGAGATGGACTGTCACTCACTTGTAATTCTACAAGTAATGGTATGACTGTACATGCAGTAATGCTAATTCAAGATAGTAGCCATTTTAAAAAGTAAAACAGTCCTTTAAGTAAGGAATTTTCTTTACTACAGAGAGCAAGGGTTACTGTATGGCTCAGGTATCAAGCATAGTGATTAAATAGTTGCCCCCCACAGACTTAATTTACAAAAACTTAGATCATTCATGATACCTTTAGATCTATACCTATGGTGTTAACTAAAGATTTTTGTCTTTCTAAAATAACTTGAATACTTCACCTTTAGTATTCTTAGTTAATATTTGTATTTGTTTTTAATAGTTTTAGTGTGAAATACATACACATAGGAAAAATCAGGTTCATGTGTACAGTCAATAAATTATTGCAAGGCAAACTTCGGGTCAAAGAATATAACATTGCTTACCTTTCATTGCTTCCTACTTTTTCTCTAACATCAAATACTATTATTTTATTTTATAATTAAATTTTTCAGTTTTAGATGATTCCCTTTTTAGCTCTTTAGGTAGTTCTAATGTGAACAGTGAACATGTCTAATTTACCTCTAGGTTTCCAGCAACTAAGAATATACATAGATAGATCTGTACCCAACACATTGCAGACTCAGATTGCTCTGTTACTGATGCTACTGTTGATGCCGTGGGAGAACAAGGCCTTTAACATTCAAGTCTCTAACTTCTTACCAGTGAGAGGCGAGACTAAGAGAGTAGAGGCTTTTTATAGATTAGTGGTTGAAAATGTGGGTTCTAGGACCTGACTTTTGAATTCACCACTTAGAAGCTGTAATTTGGGACAAACTATACAAACTCTCTATACTTTATTTTCCTAATCTATAAAATGGAAATAATAATAGTATCTGCCTCATAGTTTTTTTTGTGTGTGAGGATTATATAGATTAATCCATGCAAGGTATTTACCACAATGCTTGGCATGCAGTAATTACTCAGTAAGTGCTAATTCAGTATGTGTGTTATCATAGACATGTGATATATGGAAGGAGGATCACATGCTTTTCAGTCAAGCAGACTTGAATTTAGAACTGAAATTCTATAGCTTTGGTTAAATTATTTAATTTCTGTGAATTTCCAGGTATGAAATCAAACATGATAATTATAACTACTTCAGAGAGTTGCAAGGATTAAATGATTTTAAGGATGTGAAAGTGCCATGCAGAGGAAGCCAACAGCATCTTTTTGCTCATTTTTCTCTGTTTAGCTCTCATTCCCATGGCCCAAATTTTCAACCGCGTAAACTGTTAACTGTGCAATGAAGACTAAGTGAACTCTCTTCTGAAAAGAAAACTCAACCACCATTTTGAGAACCCCACAGTCTTTTCCCATTTAACATTAAAGCAAGCGCAGCTCAGTATTTCAGCCCAGTGTTGTGTGATTCTGTTACAGTCCTTCATGTTAGCAGACCTGTGGCTATGATTGTGTCCCTGCAAAGCTGCACAGTTGGCTCCTGCATTGCTGACCTCAGGGGCAGCACTCACCAGTGTGTCACAAAGGAGTGGATATCTGCTCACTGTGAATGCCCAGGAGCTGGAGTTTCTAAGAGGGAACCTGAAGTCCATTCAGGCAGCTTTAAACTGAAGCTCAATCTTCTGTAGGCCACAATACTAGTATATTTTAGTTAGTTATTATATGAAAATGTCACTATAAGAACATGCTTCTTTTTTGCTGACTGGGCTTCACTTTACTTGAATGGGTCTTTGTTGTAACTCCAACTGTCAGTTAGTAGGTTAATGCAATAGGAGATTATTTTTTGATCAACTTGTATACAGTTAGTGGTGCTGAGGGGAGGGTCAGTGAGGGGCTTCCAAGATGGGACTGGGCACCAGCTGGCAGATTGTGGGCTAAAGAAAATGGAGGGTCCCAAGGGAGTTATGTTTATGCATCAGGACTAGAAGAAAATTAATCTCTTCAACCCACATTCCATGGCCCAGAACTCATTCACATAAACTGCCCTGCATGCTAAGGGGTCTGGGAAATGTAGTCCTTGCCTGAGGAGCTCCATCCCAGGTAATAGTCTTTATGGGAAGGGAACTCACATCTTTGGACAGTTAGTTACATAGGCCAGCCCCAACACCTTCAACTTCCTGATGCAAACACTTAACCTAATGGCTACGAAGAACATTATTTAAAACTAGAAGCCCGGTGCACGAAATTCGTGCACGGCAGGGGGTTGTCCCTCAGCCCAGCCTGTACCCTCTCCAATCTGGGACTCCTGGAGGGATGTCCGACTGCCCGTTTAGGCCCGATCCTGGTGGGATCGGGCCTAAACGGGCAGTCGGACATCCCTCTCACAATCCAGGACTGCTGGCTCCCAACTGCTTGCCTGCCTGCCTTCCTGATTGCCCCTAACTGCTTCTGCCTGCCAGCCTGATCACCCCCTAACCACTCTGCTGCCAGCCTGGTTGATGCTTAACTGCTCCCCTGCCAGCCTGTTTGCCCCCAACTTCCCTCCTCTGCCAGCCTGGTCACCCCTAACTGCCCTCTCCTGCAGGGTTGATCACCTCCAACTGCCCTCCCTTGCAAGCCTGGTCCCTCGCAACTGCCCTCCCTTGCAAGCCTGCCTGGTCCCTCGCAACTGCCCTCCCTTGCAGGCCGGGTGCCTCCCAACTGCCCTCCCCTGCTGGCCATCTTGTAGTGGCCATCTTGTGTCCACATGGGGGCAGGATCTTTGACCACATGGGGCAGCTATATTGTGTGTTGCAGTGATGATCAATCTGTATATTATTCTTTTATTAGATAGGATAGAGGCCTGGTGCCCGGGTGGGGGCCAGCTGGTTTGCCCTGAAGGGTGTCCCGGATCAGGTGGGGGTTCCCTTGGGGCATGGGGCGGCCTGAGCGAGGGGCCCTTGGTGGTTTGCAGGCTGGCCACGCCCCCTGGCAACCCAAAGGGAGGCCCTGGTATCTGGAATTTATTTTCCTTCTACAATTGAAACTTTGTAGCCTGGAGCGGAGCCAAGCCTGGGGCTCCGGCAGCCATTTCTGTGGCAGTTAATTCACCTTCTCCAATTGAAACTTTGTTGCCTTAGGCGGGTGGGCCCAGCCAGGGTGTGCGGAAAGCTTTGCTTCCCCTGTTGCCACCGGCAACCCTGGACTGCTCTCTCAAGCTCCATTCTGCCGCCATTTGTTTGAATTTGTTTACCTTCTATAATTGAAACTTTGTAGCTTGAGTGGAGGCTTAGGCCTGCAACGGCTATGGAAAGCTTGGCTTCCTCTGTTACCTGGGAAACCTTGCTCTCTGTGGCTGTAGCCATCTTGGATTGGGGTTAATTTGCATACTCGCCCTGATTGGCTGGTGGGCGTGGCTTGGCTGGTGGGCGTGGCTTATGTAGCGGAGTGATGGTTAATTTGCATATTACCATTTTATAGAGAGGATTAGAGGCCTGGTGCACAAAATTCGTGCATAAGAGGGGGGGAGGGGTCCCTCAGCCCAGCCTGCGCACTCTCACAGTCTGGGACCCCTCGGGGGATGTAGCAGTGCACCAAGCGGCAGGCGGCCAGGGAGGAACCCGAATTGAGGCTGGGCACCATGCCACTAGCACTCATCCTGGCCCGCTGCACCTGCTGCCACAGAGTCAGGAGAGGCTCCCCGCTGTGGTAGCTGTGCTTGCCAGCTGAGAACCCAGCTTCTGGCTGAGCAGCGCTCCTTCTGTGAGAATGCACTGACCACCAGGGGGCAGCTCCTGTGTTGAGCGTCTGCTCCCTGGTCGTCAGTGCACATCATAGAGACCGGTTGTTCCGGTTCTGCCGTAAAGTTCTCGCTTAGGCTTTTATTATAAAGATGTGGTTAATAGTTCTCTATAAAGGATTTATCTGAAACTATCTGCCACCCAATTCTCAGGAAAAATAAGTAAAGTAAGAGTGTCATTTAAGTGATTTGTAGTCTTACTCTTGAATCACTTAATTAAAGCATCCGTAGTGTTCCAAAATCAGATTCCAAATGTCATTGGGAACATGGGTCTGTTGTATCCTTCAGTAAGTGTTACTGTGGCCTGCTTTTATTATAGTATTTGTTTAAAATAGACCGTATGTGTTGACCTTGGATATCACTGTGTGGGGAAAAAAGCACCCATACACCTTTAGTATAAGCTTAATTAATATGAATATTTCTGCATTTAAATATACATGAACTTCATTTAATTCAGAGCCTTCTAAAAATTTCAATTGAGAATTTGGTTCTAGGTCTTTTGTTGAAGGAAAATAATTCCATACCAATTTTGGAACAATCAAGTTTTTCTATACCTGCTGTTGATTGGTTGGTTGGCTTTAAAACCAATTTTAATTCTTGACTATGAGAAAATGTGCTTAGTTGTTTATTAATGATACATTAGTTGGAAACTGTGGGTGCAAAGCTGAGATTTTACAACATCAGTGACATATCCAAAGGAGGTGGATGGGGATTGAGTCATTTAATGCTTTTTACCTAAAAAATAGCAGAGGGCTATTGAACGTAGTGCAAAGTAGATCGTGTGTATAGGAAAGCCCTCTGTACACTGGGGAGTACCACAAAATACTGCAGTGAAAAAAATTGACTCCTTGCTCTTTGGCACCATCGGTAGTGCAAAGCCCAGAGAAATCCTTCCCTCCCTTTGGTGGGATATGGAAGAAAGCAATTAATATTAGCACCCAGAGTTCTTAGCATCTCTGTGACGGCAAAACCCTTCATCACAAGGATATCATTAGTGCTCTGAAGCATTTAATTTGGATGCTTGACAGAATTTTAAAATGCACAAACCTTTGATAAAGAGCAAATCCGAGCTGTGGCGTTGAAATGAGAAAGAAAGGGGGAACAAAAACCACCTTAAGCTCCGAGTAATTAAATTTAAATATGCTATTTGCATTAAGCAGGGAGAAGTATAAACTGTGGGCTTATTTTTCCTATCAGTGGAAGACCCCCTCCAATAAACATCATCTCTTTAAATTCAGGTCCCAGGGAGGGGACATAACCCTGCTGTGGTTAAGAAGTCATCTTCCCTCCAAACCTTGGCCATTGTGTCCTGCTGACATCCATGCTTTAGGTTTCTTGACTTCTCTAAAGGGCTTTTTTCACCCCTCCTTGCCCACAGGCCAGACACCTTTCTTTGCATCGGTTCCCTTCCTTCCTTATTCCCTCCACCCACCTAATCTGAGCCAGTAGTGAAATGCAGTCTAACTGTTTCAGCTAACTCACCCCTCCCTAGATGCCCTCCCGTGTACCTGTGGTTCCGTTTGGTTTGAGAGCAGACCAAACTGTTGTGAATTCACTGCTTGGGATGCTGCCTCCCCCCCCCCCCCCCCCCCCGCAAAAAAAAATAGTTTTATAGCCCAGAAGTGGCGGTTTGAAGTGCATCTGTCCTCCCTTTCTTTTCTCCGAATCTCTTTTCCTCTTCTCCATTCCACTTGGGTGTCACCGGGACCAAACTGCTGCAGTAAAATGACTTGTAGGTGTTTAATGGCAAGTCATTGAGGAAGTGAATAAAAGAAAATTACAGCGTTCACACCAGTGGGGAGCAAGGAGAACTGCTGAGCTTTTTAACCAAAGAAAGTTAAATTTACCATTTTCTTAAAAGGAGCCACCTCTGTTTGACATCAAAGCATATCCTGTAATTCTTCCTTGGGAAACGTACCACTGTTCGGAAGTCATGATCCAGCCCCTAATCTGTGCTGTTTCTGTTTATCGAAAGCACACACGGAGATAAAAACCCGCATGTGCCTTCTGGATGCATTGTGGTCTGCTCTCAAACCAAATGGAACCACAGGCACACGGCAAATGGGGATTCCATTTGGAAAGCCTGCTCTGTTTCTCAGGGATATGTCGAATTTTGAATACGGAATAGTTTGGGAGAAGGGGAGTTTATGTTGGCATAGAAAGCTCAGATCATTTGACCTCCAAGCTTTCATGAATTTTTTTTTTTTTACCCTCTTAGGTTTTGCTCCATTTTTAAAAATGATATTTTACTACCATTTTACTTGTTTCCAATAGGTGTGTGGAGACAGTCTGTTTCTCCGGCTTAATCTTGCTGCCCTTCCCCTGACTGCAGAGGGCTCTTTACTCTATTACCCTGACACTTCAACAATAATGTCCTTTGGGTGGAATAGCTAATGGCTTCTCCTGGCAGTGACTGACTGAGCCTACATTAGTGCATCTTTGGAGAAACTTCGGTGCCACAAAATTCTCAAACAAGGAATGCTTGTGGCTCTTTCTGGATTTAGGATTATGATTTGAGAGTGGGGGAATCCCAACAGCACTGCACCTTCACGGTTAGGAAGTCAAGAGAACTATTTGCACGTGCTCGCCAGATACAGAGAAGACATACTGAGTGGATATCAACACTGCACTCATCCAAAAAGAGTGGTGCCTCAAAATGCTGCCTATAACAGGTGCAGTGAAGCGAGTTTTAATGTAAACTTACATTTGAATGACATTTTGCAGGCTGTGTGTTCAAAATAAGTTCAGGAGCATCGTAGGTCCCATAGAAAACAGACTCCAGTTATAATCAGAATCGTCATTCACTTCCCTCCTAATTGTCAATATCTTAGTTAACCTAAATAGCAAAACCAAATTCACCAAAGCTCATCTGAAACAGGTGCAGATACAAAGTTGTTTTAGGGATGACTTACTTCTGGTACTTTAGACTTAGAAAACCTTTTTCCTGTCCACAAAGAATATTTTAGATTTAGTTCACTTTTATGCACTTGACAAATATATTGAGCACCTACTATGTGCCAGACATTATCTTAGATAGTGGGAATATAGAGATGAACAAGGGCAAGCCCTCTCCGTATGCAAGGTACATTCGAACAGCTCACATGCTTGTATCTGGAAGGAAAGGGGTTTTATAAATAGAAGAACTGAGGCAAGGAAATTTGAGTGACTTGCCCAAGATGGCAACTAGTAAATATCAAACCTGGAATTTCCCCCCAAATCCTTTAAACATTGATCGCTTGTTCCAAACAAATGAGTAAAGAATACTTTAAGTATATGGATCAGATACGTTTTCATCTGCAGCTCATTCCTTATGTCCTGGATGAGTGCTCTGCCCTCACAGCACCAGGGTGCTAGTGATTTCCTGAAAATTCTAGTCATGTTTGCAGAAGCGCACCTCTGCTCAGCCCTCCTTTTTGCTTTTCTGCCACTGTTTGTCCCTGCGAATCTTGAGCATACTCCCCAACCTTTTTCTAAACCTTTCCAGGGTTCTTTCTGCAAGCCACACTGCATTTCTCCCTATTCTAGTTTCTTGTCTCGGTCACTGTTTTCATTCAGCCAAGGATAGACATCTATGGGCCATTGGAAGTTCTGCTTCAAAACCTTGAAAATTAGGAGCTTAACTGAATTAAATCATAAACATTTTTTAAAAACCTCTCCTTCGGTAGTTCTTGTCTTTGTGATTTTTACATTTATCATTCACCTTTCTTTAGCCACACTATTGTCAACAAGCATGACACCTTTTCTTGTTATGTGTTATGTCAAAATTCTAGCCATTAAAGAATGCCTGTTTATGTCCACAAGCACAACAAAAGTTTCCTAATAGCAAACATCTACTTTATGAAGGAAGTCTGGGTAAATAGAAATGCTTTTCAATCTAAGATGCATCTCTCTCTTTCAGTAAGGATAGTTACATCAGTCCTCAGCTTCTTCTTGGCTTTTCCTCTGATGCTGACGCAGGTACATTACATGTCTATAGCACCCACCTCTTTCTTCTCATCACCATGAGAGAATGTGGATAAAAAGAGGGTTCGAAGGAACTGTCTCCTCTTGAGGTCTAGAAAATGAGTCCTCTGAGTTGACATTAAAGAATGTCTTCTCTCTGAGGCTATTGTAAAAAATTTCCATCTGTGGTTTTGTTTTTGCTTTTTCAGTTAGGAAGAGTTGAAAAGATAAGACGGTACTTAATTTGATAAGAAACATTGTATTTGATACCACTTTGCTTGCCCTTCCCCTTCTTTGCCCTGTTCCATTGGTGCTCCTTAAGTATGTGCTTAGTGGGTGAGTCGGTGCTGTGGAAAAAAAGTGTGTCTATAAGGTCTCAGAATGTAAATCAGAGAAATGAGAGGCAAGCAGGACCTCTCCTCTGCTTGGTCTTTTCATGTTGACCAAAATTCCCACTCTGAATTAGAAGCGCTCTGTTGAATTAAGGCATTTATTTGTCAAAGCCCCCACTGAATCACATATCTGGGATAAATGTTCAATCTGTATCAGTCTATTATTTCTTCTTCTAGTCCTGTTAGCAAAGGGCAGAGCCCTGGCATACTGGGACTCAGGATCCAGAACATTTCTAAATTGAGTAGGGTTGGCAGAGCTTACCGAAGCGTGGCAGCATACCATCAGTGGCAACAGAGATGATTTTAGGGAAGACCCAGATGGAACCTTACATATATTGAATTGCCCTGTGTGAAAGTTAGTTTCTTTTAAAATCTCTTATTCCCTAGCTTATCTCTTTTGGCAAAGCCTGGAGAGGCAAGAGTTGATAGTATTATTTAGTTGATAGTATTATTTTACTGAAATGTTATTTTCATTTTTATGGTTACTCGCCATTATTGCAAGTGATAACAGTAATGGCATTTTTCCTTTCAAAATATTTCCTTTCAAAGTAGTATAGTGTGTCAATTTAAGAAAAAATATGACTTAAATCATAGTACAAGATACAGAGGTTTGTGGCAGCAAGGAATTATATGGGTGACATGAGAAAACTAATTATTGGGAACCACTGGAGTAGGGAAATGCCATTGAGAAATGCCATTGCCAAAGGCCTCTGCTAAGGAAGCAAGCCACAGGCAGTCATCGCTGGTAGGGTGATGGCTTCCAGATGTAGAGTTGGAGGCTGCCTTAGAAGCCTAGAAGGCAAGGCAAGGGGAAAGCCGTTACGTGGCTTATAATGTGGATCATATCCCCGTTTTCTCTTCTCTCCGAAGAGGCAGTGTGGTGGGGCCCAGCTTTTGCCCACCTGGTGTTCTTCTTATCAGAGAAGGTAAGAAGTACTCCTCCCCGGGGAGAGGGGCTGCCATATTATCCTCCAATGCAGTGGCTTGTTTGAAGTACGTTTCTCAGTAGGACCTGCTCAGGGATTGCTTTTGTCACTGGCCCGATAAAAATGCTCTTCTGAAAAACATCTGTTCAGCAAGAACCTGGACTTCACAGCCACAGGACATAATCCTTTTTGTGAATTAGAGCTATTTATTCGACTTTCCCCTTTAACCCCATTTTCATCCGTTTGTACGACAGCGGGTCACCATGCATACACTCTGTGCATATGAATTTTCCAAGTAGGGCTGCATTAGAAATAGTCTGTTAGTTAATGCGGTCATATTGTTAACTCCCTGCCTGGAGTTTGTGGAGCGCCTCGGTTGAATTCATATTGTCTTCGAATGGGCACCGGGCACCCCTGCTCCAACTTCTGAAATGGAAATCAGACTCATCTCCCACATACAGCCGCTGAGTGATAGCCCAGCTAGAGGAACCATCTTAGTTAATCAGTGCACTCCAAGGGCTGCCAGGCAATTCTTTTCCGAGAAATCTGTTGATTATCGGGGTTTGACCCAGATCATTGCTGAGAGAAAGTTCATTTTGTAACTTCATGATTTTCTTCCCTCCTGCTTTCTTTCTAATGGCCTTGCTTTTCTATTTCATTTCCCAATCCTGAACATCAGAGATTAAAGAGCCCCGTTTTATGGAGTGTATGCTAAAGTGCTCTGTTAGGCAATATATTCATTACCTGGAGTGAAATGGCTTTTCACAGCCAGGCAGCCTTCTTAGCTTCCCTGCTAACTCTATATTTCAGAAAGTCACTCCTTGGGTTTTGCTGGGCAATGGCTCTGTGTCAACTAGTAAAGAAAGAGAAAGAGCGTGTGTGTGTGCGCGCGCGCGTGTGTGTGTGTGTGTGTGTGTGTGTGTGTGTGTGTGTGTGTGTGTGTTAGGGAAGGGGAGCTTTAATACAGCTAATGAGCACATTTCCGTTTTTCATTTTCTTCAGATGTTCAGTGGCTTCCATATGTCTGCTGGGTCCAGTTGGGCATGAGTAACCTTGGGTTTGCCTTTGATGGAGGACATGTGAATCCACTGCATCTTTCACTAGTGTTTATGCCTGAGATCCAATCTGGAATTGCTTTGGAAGAGGAGGGGGAGGAGGAGGGCCAGAAAGAGGAGGAGGAGAAGCATAGTATATGTGTGACTGTCACTGCACCCTTAACAGAGACGCTGGGCTGTCAAATGACCCCCTATCTCTGAGAGATGCTCCCTGCTGGTCTGTGCCATCAATATGTCTGTCAGATATGGTCAAGTGGGTTTGAAGCTAGTCCCCGTTCCCTTTTCAGTGACAATTTATTTTTTCCTCAAGTTAGGGTTTGGTGTGTGTGTGTGTGTGTGTGTGTGTGTGTGTGTGTGTGTGTGTCTGAGAAGAACATTAGAAAGACCCAGCACTACGTTGTTGCTTCTCAGTGGCCATTTTGATGTTTTCACTATTTGGGAATAAAAAAAGATTATACATTAAATTTAGGAAGACCCCAATTCTCTGGTTCTACAGACCAGCTTCATTAGATAAGGTTGCTGACTTCATGACTGCTTGACTGCTTCCTCTGCTCCCTGAGATGGCACATTAGTACCATTGTCAGCCACAGTGGAGCTTAACAGCTGGCCGGAGCTGTGGCCCAACAGTGGAGAAGCAAGCATTAGTCAGATTGGTTTTATACATCTCAAATGTATCCTCCTCCCCACCCCCGACAACACACGGAGTGGAGGGCTGCTTTTGTGTCTTTCTCAGTGGAAAGGTTTGCTACTCAGTAGGCAAAAGCAATATTTCAACTCTCATAAAGTTGTTGCAGAATGCCATGTATGTCCAGAGAGAACATCATTGCTTTATTCGTGTTCTTCATTATTTGCATGGTTGTGTTCAAACTGGAAACTTTCACTGTAATTAAGCAGTATTTTTATTTATATTGGAAAGTATGTAAATTGTTTGCCTGTGGCATTCCCCTCAGCTCCCTTGGAAGAGTTGCAAATCCTCTTGCTGGTATAAAATTAAAGACCAGTAAGATGATACTCGAGTAGGAGATGCAGTTTCAGTGAGCTTAAAGGGAAATCTTCCAAAGGCTTTCAAAGGTTCCAGAAAATCAGAAGCAGACAGCATTCTCTATACCTGCAGCCTTTTAAGAAGAATGGTTACAGGTGCTGTGGACTTGACGTTGTAGGCCCGTGGACTACCAGGCTTTTACTTCAGAGATTATTTTTCTAGGACAAACCATGCACAAAGGGATACTGGAGAGAACCATTAAAATGGTGTATGGTATACTTTTGTTCAGGGGAAGAGCGAAATGGGGTTTGGGAGGAAGACAAGACAATCCTTTATACTTTTCTTAAGTAAAATGAAATTACTGACTGATGCCACTAATTTTTTCCCCCTGAAATAAACTGGTTTTTATTTTTCTTTTCTTTTGTTTTTCTCAATAGCACCATCATCCATTGCTTTGGTCCAGGCTAAAGAAGTTACCAGATACAGTGTTGCCCTGGCTTGGCTGGAACCAGATAGACCCAATGGAGTGATCTTAGAGTATGAAGTCAAGTATTATGAGAAGGTATTAATTGAATGAGCAAAGTTCTGCCCTCCCTTTTTTCTTTTCTTTTCCTCCTTCCCTCCCTTTCTCCTTTTTTTTTTTTTTTTTTTTTTTTTTTTGCATCTGGTTTTTGGCCAATTATAAATCCTGAAATGCTGGTGAATCTCAAAGTCAAATGCATTTTGCTCATAATTAAATCCAATTCTGAATTTTATGTATTAAGTTGGTTATCTTCAAAAACAGAAAAAAAGTACATTGCATTCTAATGTAACTATAATGTTTTCTTTCTAGTAATAGAAATCCAAACAGCTAGTTCTAATCTGTAACCTTCTATCAGGAGAGTGACACATAAAAGATGAAATGATGATCTGCTTAAGTAGATCACTGCTATTCAGAATCAAGGTGTGGCTTTTGATGACTTTTAATAGAAAACCAGGGAAGAAAAATTATATTCTTCTGCCTCTTAAAGTTATAGAAAGACATTATTTTTACAAATAGCTTTTCTCCCTTAAAGGACAAAATTCTGAAGAGAGCTATTTGCATTCGAAGTTGTCTAGAAAAATGAGCAATTGTCTTCTCTTTTTAAGGATAATCATTTATTGGCTTCCTTATTAAAAGCAGAAAAAGGGGCAGGGTTGTTGTTGTTGTTGTTGTTGTTGGTTTTTTTTTTTTTTTTCATTGAAACCAGATTACAACATTTTTGACATTTTCTAGACAGAAAAGTAGAAAAAGACAAGGGACTTTCTTACAGTTATTTCTGTTAAATTGCTGTGTGTGGAGTGAGAAAAGCCATCAACCATCACCTAATTATCTTTTCTAAAAAAGATCATGAATAAAGATCTGAATGTGCTCAGTGTCAACAATGATCATACAACAACTCTACATTTCTTTCAACAGCTAGAAGTAACAATAGTACTTCTAACATTGAAGAGAATATAGTGTTTAGAGAGTTAATCTAACTCCGTTTTCTTTCAGATTCTGAGTAGATTGGCATGGCTCCTTTAATTTTGTGCCTAGATAAGTGGAGGATTTCTTTTGCCATCTTCCTCTATTTTATCTTTCCACAATGTAGGATCAGAATGAGCGAAGCTATCGCATTGTCCGGACAGCTGCCAGGAACACTGATATCAAAGGTCTGAATCCTCTGACTTCCTATGTTTTCCATGTCCGGGCCAGGACAGCAGCTGGCTATGGAGATTTCAGTGAGCCCCTGGAGGTCACAACCAACACAGGTAAGAAGTTCTGAGGTTCTTTTGACCATGCAAGGCAAATCCTATTACAGGGAAATCCAAGGTGCTGTGCATCATTTTTGGTTAGGAAAACATTTTGTTGCAATGAACAATGCCTGTAAATTGGAAAACCTCATGCTATTTAGAGAAGAGCATTTTAAAATAATATTATTTGGCCTGTTTTTTTTCATGTGATTGAAAAAAATATCTGTTTTCTTTTGTTGGTTTTCAGCAATCTATAAACCATGAGAAATGAGATTGCTGAGCCAATTGAGAGTTGCATAGCTAGGAAATTTTCCTCCTGGGAAGACTGGAAAAGGGACCATTTTTTTCCCTTTCCTATTTATTTCTAGGAATCTTTTTAAATCATGTCAGACCATTTTTTGTATGTGTGTGTGTGTGTTTTTAAGCCCATTTGGACAAATATATCAACTCTTTCAACATTGAGTTGGACCAACTGGTTAAGTAAAAAATATTAACAGAGGGTGTACCCATCAGTAAGCAGGTTACATAAGATATCTCCACATCCATAATTAACTAACCAAAATTGAGCCCACTTTATAAGGAGATGGTGGAGCAGAATTTTTAACATCAGTTCTAGAAAGTAATTATATTCACAAATTATTTTTTAAAAAAAGAATGAAAACAAAAGCAGAGGAGAAAGTACTCCAGAATTAAATTGGTAGGGGTTTGACATCCTTTGGGATTATCCTAGAAGCCTTCAAGGAGGAAGTGGCCTTTAAACTGGACACCAATAGGAAGGTTTTTGATAGTTTTGGGAGGTGTGGGAGGGAGAGGAACATTCAAAATTGCTTGTCCTTTCTGAAATTTCCCACTAAGGAATGCATCAGATTTTTATGTAAGAGTTAGGAGTAAGAGTAGAAAGGAAAAGAAGAAGAAGAAAGAAAAGAAAGGAAAAAAACAAAAACACACCTTCCTGGTGATGTTTACCACAGGATTTAATAAGAATCTTTTGGTTGAATTTTTTCATGCAATTATGAAAAGAATGCCCTTGTCTCATTAAGGCTGCCTTAGAAAACGCTGTTGCATGAATACTTAACGAAGGGCAAAGAGGCTGTGAGCATTCTAAATGGCTTCAGACATTTGAATCTTGTGACCCAGTCAGAAGTGCCTCCCTCTTAGGACCTTCCCAAAGGTGATCCTTGTGTGACTGTCTTTACCAGTGCCTTCTCGGATCATTGGAGATGGGGCCAACTCCACCGTCCTTCTGGTCTCCGTAGCTGGCAGTGTGGTGCTAGTGGTCATTCTCATCGCAGCTTTTGTCATCAGCAGGAGGTAAGCACTTAAGCCACTCACTGAACCACCCTCCCTTCCCAGTTTTTATGAGGGAGCTTTTTGTCCCCTCCACACAAAGCTGAGGCTTTGATTAGCATTATAAACACAACATTTGCATCTCAAGCCCCATTCTCTTTGCTTTGATCTCCCCACACCCCTCCTGGAGCTGCCTACTGTACCCTGGTGGGAGCTCTCAGAGTTGAGAGCTGGAAAGACCCAATTAATTCCAGGAAAACAATCTGGCGGGAGACTTCTGGATACTCTTAAGCTGTAAGGTGTTACATTTATATGTCTCTTAAACTTGGACTTACTGCCAAAGGCAAAAAAGAGAAAGCCATATGAACCTTGGGACCAAAATTTGTACTCTGCCATTTGTCAGCTAAATTACTTAACCACTTTGAGTCTTGGTTTTCCTTTTATTAAACAGGGGTAATGATATCTGCTTCAAAGAGTTATTGATGGAGACATTTGATAGACAAAGTAGATAATATGGCACACAGTAGGTGCCTCAGCATTTCCAGACAGTATCCATTGAGTACATTGTAGGCCTAGCATTATTCTTGGAAATAAATATAAAACAGTTGATTACTTAGTCTCTGTAACTTTACAATCTAACTTGAAACTGTAAAAACAATCTAGAAAAGAAAGAACTAAAAATGGTTTGGCGGCATATTCCTTTGGACCAGTTTTTCTTACTGCTGTTGCCTCCATCTACTTATAAACACTGCGTGGGGCCTCTGGAGGAAAAGGGGTGGTGGCGGGGACAGCTGCTCTTCTTCAACCTGTGCCCACATCTGGGCCTCCTCTGTCTCCTGTGAGCAAAGCTGCACCTTCTCTGATCTCATCCCTGTACCAACCACCATTTCACAAGGTGAGGCTTTGGGGAAAACAAACAAACCCACAAAAAATGCACAACCTAAGAATGTCAAAATGATCCTCTTAAACATAAACCTTTCATGTTATGGGAGAGGAAAATGACACACAGAAAGATGTAGTACTTGTCCAGAGTCATGACACTGGCCTAGTGGCAGAGCTTCTCTGGGAGCCCAGGAGCCATGCCGGGCTCTCAGGCCACTGGGCATTATCTCTCCCTGCCTCTTCTGTTGGTGATCTCCCTGATGTCACAAATATGCCTCTGGCTATTTCCAAATATGCCTTTAGGGAAGTGACCATGCCTTTCCCTCGCTTTGGTGATACATTATAATTAAGGTGATGACCATATAGCTTACTTTGCCTGGATATGGTCCCAGTTGTCACATGTATTTATTAATATCACTCTCCAAAATGCCTATTATAGAGAGATCAATTTTGGTCACTTTAACATAGTATAGAACAACTCCTCATGGTGTGTGGGAACCTACATTTGTCATCCTGCTAGTTCTTGTTGGTGCAAAGTCTGAACTAGATAAGTTTGATCAGAGTATCTCGTTCCATCCTGAAGAAGTGAAATCTACCACAGACTCTCATCCTTGTTGCTATAATGCACATATCCATGTATACATGCCTGATCCATTCTATGTGATGGTACATCTTGGCCTTCGGAAACTTCAACTGGCCAGAACAGAACGTGAATTTCCAGTGTGCTTTGTTTCCCTGGCATTGATTTTGGAAGTAAATCAAGATGGACTGCTTTCTTGTCCATTGCCATTTGATTTTGTGTATGTATATACCTGCCAGGCATATAAACACTTGGGGAATGGTATGCATTTATATATATCCATCTGATACTGGGAAACAGGGGGTCAGATGGGGGAGAATAAAAATTACAGAGCATTGCTTTCATTATTACATATTTCTGCATTTGAAAATTTCACAGTATATATAAACAACTTTTGTTATCAGAAAATGTAGATGTTTAAAAGTCTAAAAATACAAAACCATTATTAATTACCTTAACTTCTAAAAAATATTTGGTTGAAATCCAGTACCATGTGATTCTCAGAACCATTTGAGACAGCTCATGTTTCCAGAAAGTGGGTCTCTTCTTGTGTCTCACCTTCTCTCTGATGTTGGTTGGAAGCATTTTCTAGTTGTAGTTCAAATTTCTTTGAGATTTACATTTAAAAAAAATTTTAATTGCCCTGAATATAGCAGTCAAACCAGAGTCATAAGTCACCTCGTTATAAGTTTCTCTTGGATGTTCTTCTGCTTGGATGAAAAGGAAGGGAAATGTAATGCAGGAAGACAAGTTTATTAAAAGCCATAGCTCTAGAAAATAGCATCGCAAGCCTGATGACTTAATTTCCTCTCGGCTTTTATTGATCACTTTATTATTTAAGGCAGGATTGATAGCAGGATGCATCGGATTTCCAATTATGAGTCCCCACCTTAGAGAATTGAGCCTGTCGAGTTACCCAGCGATGATTCCTGTCCCTTCTTCCCCATTTTAAAAAAAAGAAGAAGAAGTCACTTCCCTAGGCTGATAAACACTGCTTGGTGATTGGTCCTCAATGGATCATTTTTTAGAAAATGAAATGTCAACCCCTTGCCCTCCTATTGATTCTGCTTTAGTGTCGGCCATAAAGCTGTCATAGGGAAGGCTGCCGGGAGCCAGGTAGCGACAGGTTTTGCTGGGGCGGATGCACACTCAGCTGATTCTTCTTCACACGCAGGCGTGTGCTTTGTCATGTTCCTCGGCAAATGTTGAAGTGGGACAAGAACAGGTAAAGAGAGAGGAGACAGGTCTTGCAGATAAAAGTCTGGCCCATGCTTTTAGTGAGTGCAAGTGAAAGATGGTAAATGGTACCCCCAAAGTCACACTGCTCTGTACACTGCAGCCAGCAGTCCAGGAAAGCAACGGTGAGACACCCTCCCCTGGAAAGTGATGGGGCTGCTTCTGGCTTCTTAGAGCCGCATAATATTGATGGCAGGATGGATGCTAGAGAAACCCCTTACAGAATGATGCCCCTCCACCTGAACCCAACACTGCTGATGGCATCTGAGGGTTTTAAGATGGGCAGGGACCCACAGGGTGAGAGAAAGTCTGTTTGGTGCTAATTTGTCCTTTAACAAAGAGGAAACGGCCTCAGGCTCACAGCTGGTATCTTACTAGATTTTTTTTTTTTTTACTAGTAATTGTGTCATTTATTTCATCACATTGGGATTATGCTAAGAAGCCTGAGCTTTAGGCAAGCCAAAGTAAGCTTCAATTTTTTTTTTTTTAATGAAAAGATCCACGTTTTTCTTCTGGCTAACTTGGATGTGTAAACATTTAGGGATCTTATTGATAGAGTCCAGCTACTAAGTTTATAAACTTAGTATGTTATACAAAGTACGTTGACCACGATATACTGTATGTTTTTACCACCCATATTATGTTAAGCAAATTAACTTACCTTTTTCATAGGCATCTTTGATTAGTATCATCCTCATCACTCCAGTGATATTTTAAGGATTCTGTCAGCTTTTTGGAGAAGACAGTTGTACTTGCTAACCGGGTTGTTTATAAAGTGCAGCAGTTCTCGTACACCCCATGGGATGCTGTCCCTAGACTGCAAACCACAAATGCACATTCTCTTAGCAGACAGCCTCGTTTCCCCATTTGCCTATACGTACATATTTGTAAACTCTACAGTGCAACCACTTTATTGCTTTTTGAAGTGATTTTTGAAAAGACTATTAACAGTGACATTATAAAATGCAATGATGAGGTCAGAACCTTTAGGATGAATGATGAAATGTGTTAAATTTTTCTGACATCCCACCCCCCACCCCCTTTATATTAATGATTTAATTGGGTTTCTTCCCGAAGCATCACAAATAGTATTAATTTGGGTTGCTTTAGGCTAGTGTGTCTTCCCCAAATAGTACTTTATTGTTCGAGTATGAAAATCCCTTTTAAGAAAGGACCAGAACACAGGATGACTCTTTTCTAAGATCAGAGATAAGTACTGGCGGATAATTGAGCATAACTGCTTTGATACTGACCTTTTGATGATTGCAAGTGACTCTGGGTTTCCATTTATATTAGGGTTATAAAGTACCCCTTTTATCTGAATTAAGAAAAAGAAGTGAATTGACTTTAAGAAAAAAAAATGAAGTGTCTATGACAAAATATATGGGTGAGTTACACCAATGTTTCTTGTTTAGGAAACTGAGGAATTCTACCACTGCCATCTCGTATATCAGGAACTTGAGGACTAGAGAGGCAGTTAAACAATTAACTGAACCAAGGTCACACAGCTGGTTAGTTGCTTGATCTAGACAGGAATCCATTTCTAATGTCTTCTTAACTAGAAATTTGACCTACATCAAAAGCTAACATCGACAGTTCTATCATACCAAAATTGTAAGAGTCTGTCAGTGATGTTGGTAATGGTTGTAATCTGTGAATTAATGTCAAGTCTAATGCATACTATAAAGTCAGACATTGCAAGTTGGTTTTGTCTTAGGAAGGTTAAGATTTTTCACTTTGAAGCCAACTGTTCAAGTAGTGCTAAACCAGTTACCATTCAGTCTGTATCTGCCTTTTCCTGGTGTCCTCATTGGAATATTATGATCACGTAGGAATGAATACATTTAAATGGTAGCCTAAATTGGCTCTGATGAAGCCATGTAAATTCATACAATTAGGGGGCAGATGGTACTGCAGGAACATTTCAAAACAACCTTCCTGCAATCGTACGGTTCAATTCCAACCATTTTAAATGTTGCTTGTGAAGAACATTTAGCCATCATTTGGTTCAAGAACAATGACAACTTAAGGAAGAGGATAAAGAAGAATGGCTTCTCTGAATCATCATGAGTGATGCCACTGAATGCTAGAAAGGGTTCTCCTAGACCCGGCTAGTTCTAACTTTGCCTTATCTTCAATCTGCACTTTAGCTGAATAAATTACTTACCCTTTACTAATTAGTTTTGGAACAGTGAACCACATCAATCAAATCCATCCACTTGGTCAGGGAAGTTAGTATTTTAATAAAAGCTGGGTTTTAGCTGGGCCCCTGCTCTCTCCCCTCCACTGTTTTGTTTGTTTTATTGAGGATAGTCAAGGTGCCAGGAACAACGCATTGGTTGGGAAGGCAGCGCAGGAACTCCTGCTGATCCTCAACAAAGTCTGTTAATACCCTTATTGTGCCTCCCTTTGACAGAAGGAGGGCTTAGCTCCTTGGCTTTCAAAGTTTCACCTGCAGAGGGGACGCTTTTCTGTGACTCCTGCGGTTGAAAGTTTCCATGTTTCCTTCTGGAGCATTCGCTTACCAACCACTCCCCTCCTTGCCCTTTTTTAATCAGCTTGCCCACATCTTAATAATAAGAAATTCTTCAACAAAGGTTTCCTTCTGCCATTCTGGTGATCTGCCTCGGAGATCAGTACGGAGTTAGCACATCTTGGGTCAGCCAGCCTGTGATTTCCTCCAGGCTGGCTGACCCAATAATACACTTCAGTGGGTTTGCTTTCTTGGGACAATAAAGGCCACATTGTCCTACCCTGAGACAAGGAGAAAGGGTCATCAAGTGACAAAGGTAGAGCAGGACCGAGGCATTTGAGTTTTCAAGGTATTATTAAAAAGCTAATAGGCTACAATTAGCCTTTGAACAGTAATTCCAGTGTTTCTTTTCCAGCATTCCCTGTACTTTTGTAGGGTCCTCTCCTCCGAGTCACACTGCGAAGTAAAGAAGTTTTGCCTCTAATTTAATTCCCCCTCCAGGTGTAGGAGTCTGAGGAAAGGATGGACATGTCAGCCTTATAATTAATGATCCCTGCCATTTTGCATTTCCTCCGGCTTTGCACATATTTAATGAATGTGCTAGATATGAAACAGATAACCCCACCCCTGGGCAGCTTGAAAACCCTTGTTTCTATATGAATTCAGTTGGTACCAAAGCTCTCCTGCTCTATGCATTTCCCCTCCCCTGCCTCTTTTTAAAGGAGAAGCGTTCCAATCAGTATTGGAGATCTAAAGTGGTTTAAAAGATATACTTGTAATTTTAGATAATGCTTTTAGGAGCTCTGATAAGATACAATCTCTGAGGCTGGCAGGATCCTATCACTTCCTTGGGACGTAGCCACGAGGAGTTTCCCTGACATGAAATGTTGTTTTCATGGTCCCTGACTTAACACTCCTGTTTCCTTTAAAAGGGGAAGGGTGGGGAGAGGTTTGGAAGGGACTACATCTTTCTTCCTAATGTTTGGTTGCAGCATGCTTAAACTTGTTTAGTTTCCTTGATGAAGAAGTGGATTTTGGGAGCAGAGTGGAATACAATTTAAGTGGATTTACTGATATAAAATGTAAAATTACTTATATTTAACTCTCATGCCATCGTATAACTTCATATGCACTATGAGAAGTATGTGGAGTGTGAGCCGGATCAGGGCAGACACATTCCAGCACTTGCTGAGAGGGTCATGGGTGAATCTCTTCCTGGCTGCCCCCATTCCCTCGTCTGTTCAGTGGGACTGAGTGTGTGTCTGTCTGCCTGATTGCTTTCATAGAGTTATGGTGAAGATGCAACTAAATAGTGGATGTGAAGGCTGTTCCAAAAGTAAACTACAAACTAAAAAGGCAAGCTATTATTTGAGACTTAACTCTCGTAACTGGGTCTCTGTTTACTAAGCTGCTTCCTGCTTTGCAAACAGTTAGGGGAGGAGTAATGAGAGCACTTTGAAAAGTTAACTACAGTGCAACAGTGCAAGGTGTTATTATTTGCAAGGGAATTACACACACTGAGGGACATCTGTTGGCTCTGAGGGGCTGACTGTGGAGCTGGCTCCTGCATTGCTGACAATGAGGAGAGGAATGCGGGTGAGAGGCCTGGGACATGTGACCATGATAGGGCTGCCTCTGTCCTTGCCTGGGCTGGTAGGTTCTCCCTTTACATGATCATCTGCCTTCTCTACTTGTTCACAGTCAGGAATTGGTTACCAGATTCCAACAGGACCTTAAGGGAACCTTTGTCACCTCAGAGCTTCGGTTTCCTCATATGAGAAAATACAAGATGATTATAAACTCCAATGTCAACTTGACATTTTTGACAGAAACATAAATGTACACATTGTATGCATTAATTTGGTCTCAACTTCTCAAACTGTAAAGAGCTGTAATAGCAACTGAGTTAATTTTTCAATTTCTTTATGTGATATTTATACACATATATATGCCCACACATCCTATATAATAAAAGCCTAATATGCTAAGTATCCAACCGTTCGTTTGACCAGTCGCTATGACGCGCACTGACCACTAGGGGGCAGATGCTCTGACTGGTAGGTTAGCTTGCTGCTGGGGTCCGGCCAATCGGGACTGGGCGAGAGGGGTCAGACACACCCTGGAGCCCTCCCATGGTCCCTCCCCAGTCCCAATCCTGCACCAATAGGATCCCTCAGCTTGGCCTGTGCCCTCTCGCAATCCAGGATCCCTCAGGGGATGTCAGAGAGTTGGTTTCCGCCCGATCCCCACAGGCCAGGCCGAGGGACCCCACCGGTGCACGAATCTGTGCACTGGGCCTCTAGTACATATATAATATATTAAGACTACTGGCTTAAGTTTTATGTATAACAAAGATTTCTGATCCCCAAAACTTTATAACAAAACAGATCTCACTCCTAGAGGATATTAGGAAAAAAAGTGAATGCCATATACCATTTTTTGGAAAGAGAATTAGACTACAAATGGAAACTTCTCATTTTCACTTTGCAAATTTTCTACAAACTCTTGAGGAATGTAATCTAGTACAAAGAAAATATTTACTCTTGAAAGTTCCAATAATAATTGAGGATTTTGTATGCAGCAGCTGAAACCAATAACCACAAGACTATTGCTTTAAGAATATCATATAATATGATAATGAGTTACCTATCACATACTGAACATTATTACTATTTGATTTATGCAACATTCTTCCATGGAAACTATTTTAATTTAGAATACATATGTGGAACTTAGCCAATAAATTTATAATCTATCTTCAATAATATACATTTCTTTGAGAATTTGAAGTTGTAATTTTTTATAAAATATTTGCTTTATCACCTCAATTTAATATAGTGGTTAGGAGCAGAGGCTCTGCACTCTGACTGCTTGTACTAGAAACCATGATTCACTAACAAGATGACAGGTTATTCACCTTGTTAGTTCACTCCCATAAACCTCAGTTTTCTCATCTGTGAAATGTGTGTAGTGTATCTGCCTGACATATTATGGTATCAAAAACTTATGTTCTTTCAGCTTTTGAAATTTGTTTTCTATTTTAATATTTTTTAATAGACGGAGTAAATACAGTAAAGCCAAGCAAGAAGCAGATGAAGAGAAACATTTGAATCAAGGTACAAAACATTGGATTAGAAATAATTTTAGTTTTAGACCATGTCTCCTGTTTTCAGTTTAGAAATATCTGAATAATATTCACATAGCTATTCATATTATATTCCTTTTATATAATTATCTAACTAATATACTTTGGCGTATCAAACTGAAACAGGTGAATGGGGATTCTTGAAAGTGAGATTAAAGATGGGGGTTGGGGAAATTCCTTTAGAGTCTTTTTTTTCCTCCCCTTTTTTTTCCATCTTTTATCCTCCACTCTGAAAAGGTATTGGTCTAGCTGGCTCATTTTTGTAGTTGTATGGCAATAAACAGGTAACATTTTTTTTCCCCCCACATTTGAAGGTAACAATGTTGGAGAAGGAATAAGGAATTGAGCTGTAATTGCTATGCCTCCTCCCCCACTCCCTTCAATATGTAGAATTCAGGACCATCCAACAGCCACATGTACTGTTGGATACTTGAAAAGTAGCTAGTGTGAAAGAGGAAGTAAATTGTAAATTGTATTGCATTTTAACTAATTTACATTTAGATAGCAACATGTGCTAATAGGTCCCCTATTAGACAGCGCCAGGAGGTAAAAGGAAGAGAGAGAGACTAGCAGTAGGAAGAATAATCTTGAGAAAGATTTTCTTGGGTGGAGTATCTAAAGTTCTAAAGGCTATGTGGGGCTTGACAACGTTTTATTATTCACCTTGTTTTCTTTCTAAAACACTTTTTAATTTGCATGATGTATATATTTTTAAAAACAAAAATGTAAGTTTTCTGTGATAAGGTCAAGACTAACAGGCCCCAAAAATCAAAGGGATTGGGACATTCATTGTCTTATACCCTCTCAGTGCCCCAAAGCCCCAGGAGCTCAGGCAGGGGAAGGAGAGGTGTGAATGCCAGCAGAAAGTTCCCAGGAATTATAGTGCATCCCCCAGCGGTTCCAGAGGTCACATTCTGAACTTTTTTGCAAGTGGCTGTGGGATATGGCTAAATTACACTTTCTGGTATTCAAACCATTCACAGTTAGGCTACAGTTCCTCAGCTAAAGCTTCCAGGTGAACTTCAATGTCTTTACTTTTTCCCAAAACAGAAAAAAAGTGGAGCTCCAATACAGAGGCTATATTCTCAAATCAATTTGCTGAGATTATCCCTCTTGTCCATTTTAACCTAGGTTTAATCTTAAACTTTGTTAATTGTTGGTCACATCTTTAATTAGTCCAGATATTGGGCAAAAGGGTGACACCATGTAGACAAGGCCAGTTGAAAAAGAAAGTTCTTATTATCTCACTAAAGGAGGATAGCTGGAGATGGTGGGTAGGATACGGACAACTGATGAGGAAACAATATTCAGCTAACACATTCCAAATTTCCTTATAGAGACTCATTTTCTCCCTGGGATGAGTTGTTTTTTTAAAAAATTTGTCCTTGAAGTGTGAAGATATTTCAGGAAGTCAGGAGAGCCACAGCCTCTTAAGTAGTTAACAATTCTTTGTTTACCCACTAATGACAACCAGAGCAAGAATTTAAACATTGTCATATGTCTACACCAAGTCTATTTTATTGTGCTAAGAAAACGTTGCCTGTGCTAAGTATTTGTAGACTTAAGTTTATTAGTGGCTCCTGAGAAGTGTTTGGTCACTCTATCATGTGTCTGTTACTTAGGCGTTAGAACTTACGTGGATCCCTTTACATACGAGGATCCCAACCAAGCAGTTCGAGAATTTGCCAAAGAAATTGATGCATCCTGCATTAAGATAGAAAAAGTCATAGGAGTTGGTAAGTGTCTGTCTAATAAACCTGTTTTCTTGTGGATATTAAATATCCACATATGATTATGTAAATGTATGTGGGTGTATTGTGTGTACATGTCTATGTGTAAATATCTGTGAACATGACATTTCCTGGCTTTATGTAAAACAAGAACACTGTGCCTGGCGGGTAATAAGCACTCAGCAAATGTTTGCCATTACTCTTTCATCTTGAATGTGTTTCTGGTCCACAGTCAATTCTTTTTCTCTCCCAAAGGTGAATTTGGTGAAGTCTGCAGTGGGCGTCTCAAAGTGCCTGGCAAGAGAGAGATCTGTGTGGCCATTAAGACGCTGAAAGCCGGTTATACAGACAAACAGAGGAGAGACTTCCTGAGTGAGGCCAGCATCATGGGACAGTTTGACCACCCGAATATAATTCACATGGAAGGCGTCGTCACCAAATGTATGCGGGTCACTCCCTTTACAAAGCCAAGTTAGAAGTTCCTGGCAAATTAAACACACATTTCTTTCCAGGGAAATGACAGATGGAGCAGCCCCACTGATTGCTAATAGGAGGAAATCAGTGCAGGACAAGTCATTAATCTTGCAGTCAGCTCTAAATGGGTCTATGGTTTAGGCTGATACCACTGGTTCCAAGGCAGCTTGTGTGAGATTTTAGGGAAATTAATATTGCAGATTTTTGGTATGCCTTGCCATCTTTCAGATCTTTGCTAGACCCAACTGACTGTCACAAGGTAGGCACCAGCAGATGGTAAGCACAATAAATTTTAAGTACTTTTCATATAAAACACAACAAAAACCTCGCCACACCTTGTGCTTGAGGCTTCAGTTCCAGATGCGGGGAGTGGATCTTGGGAATCTTTATTAGGCTGGGGGATTTGCTTGTCTGCTCTGCCTGATTTATGGCTGCTGCAGTTCAGCACCCAGTTACAGTAACACCTGGTTGAACTTTCCTTTTTTAGTCCATTAGCATTCCCTGAGCCTGCGAACCACGCTTCATTTAAAACACAACACAGCTCCACAGATGTATTTTACAAAGCAAACCCTGAATGCGTTGGTGAGGCTGGCTAAGACCAACTTATAAAATGCCACATGGACAACGCAGCCCAAGTGGTTATTACTGAAGGTGGCTCTGTTCCAGGAGCCGTAGTACCTCCTACAGTTCCTACAAGTCAAGGATCCTGTAAGCCTGGGGCTGTGTCTCCAGGAAGCCCAGGGTGCCTCTTGATTCGAGGTGCCCGTGAAATGCATCCTCAGACATCGTGTACAGAGTGGCTGTTCCAACAGGTTGAAGGGAAGGAGGAAGGGTTGGTTAAAGATTAAACATTGGACATTAGACCTGAGGCCGAGGGGGAGGTCTGACACAGGGCATAAAATCTTTAAGAAGAGAAAAAGAGGTTACTAAAAAGTGGGAAAGTATACACTAGTTCAGAGGTCCCCACACTTAAATATGCATCAGAATCCTGAAAAACGTGTCAAATCAGTTTCCTGAACCTCATCCTCAGGGGAAGTAGTAAGGTCCATGAGTTCAAATTTCAAGCTGTAAGGTAAGCCAAAGGTGCATGCAGTTCCTGGGACCACACTTCCAAAACCTACGTTTGGCCTAGTGACCTAAGATTTACATGCTGGCTAAGCAGGTGGCCTTGACTCTTTCCTCAATATTTCAGTTTCCTCGTCTGTAAAATAGAGATAATATAGAACTTGCCTCACAAGGTTATTATGGATGAATTATTTAGGGTAGTTAGCATAATGCTTGGCACATAAAAAACAAAACAAACTCTAAGCGTTAGCTGGTGTTATTATTATGTCTTAAGAAGTGCATCTTTCCCCATCTTCAGAATTCTTCAGAAAAAGGAACTTTAGGGAGAAGGATATACAGTTTTTTCCAACTAAGGTGAAGGCTATAATTAGCATAGAATAGCTCTATTTGCTTTTTAAGATTAGTTTTACAGACAGGATATTTTTCTGTTGCCTGTGGCCTTAGGGGCTGCCCAGAGTCCTTCACTACTTTAATTAAAAGATAACATTCCGTCTAAATACTTCTGCAGGTCCAGTTTCTCAAAAGGAGGCTCTGTTCAGCTTGGGGTGTTTTTCCTGCGGCAGACAGTGATTTTCACAGCACCTCTGTAGAAGAGAGAAGAAACAGGGGATCTTTGTGTGAAAGTCCCACCGTGCCTCTAAAACCCACAGCTATTACAGCTGTAACTGTTATAAACGACTGGGTGCATTTGCATAATGCAGTTGTCACTGAATTAAAATGATTTAAAATTTCCACCAGAGGCGCTGTCCCCTCCCCCCACCTCTCCCCTAGCCACCCGCATCCCCCTCTGTTCCAGAGAAGGACCCGCCTCCACCCATGAGCCCAGCCTAGGCCAATTTTATAAGCCCCTTTGCTTCTGCAGATATTCATCTTTATTTCTCTTGTAGAGCTCATAAAGATTCTGACAAATGGATACTGTTAATAAGCAGAAAAAGGAATGTAGAAAAATTGTGAAGATGGTGCCAACAGTCGGACCAGGGAGGTGTGAGGGTGAAAAGGTGGCCTGGAAGAGTGTGAATTCATTACCAGCAGTTACTTGAGTAACTTTTTAAATTGACAAGGAGACTATAAATTCTCTCTGCTACCCCCCTGTCTTTTGGATCCTCCACTCTCTTCTCCGCACCTCCAGAGGGTCTGGTGAAATGGAAGTAGGTGTTAACCCTCCACCAGGAGGGTCACCCTTTCTCCTGAGTTGACAAAGTATCTTTTGATTGAGGCAGGTTAATTAAAACTCATTTAGATGCATTTGTGTCTGTCTGGAAGACTGTGGTCACAGATGTAGAGGGTAAATGAAGCTAAGAACTAAGAGCTTCCTTTTAAATTGATGACGAGTGGAGAGGTGGACAGGGACCACCCTCACCCTCTCCAGCCAAGGAGAGAGCCTGGAAGTGGTTTGATGCATCCTTCAGTCTTCACCACCATTCCTGCTTTTTCTGCCAGCTTTCCTTCATCACTTGAAAATAAAATCTCCAGGGTATTGGTTTCTAATCCAAAATTTTTGCTTTGGAAAGATTTCTTAGGACACCAAAAACACAATCAAAAAACAAATTGATAAACTGTACTTCGTTGAAATTAAAAATGTCTGTTCTTCAAAACTGTTGCCTGTGAAACAAAGACGTGTCCTTTTCCCCTCACCAGAATAGTCTATTCTGATAGGGGTTCTGGGTGGGAAATGTATTTGTATAGAATAATTTTGGGTGCTTTTCAGCAGTGACATATCCCAGCCCATTTTCCCTAAGTCCAAACAGTCCACAATTACATCAATGAAAGTGTGAATATTTTTTATTTATTATCAAACTAACATTTTATTTTCCTCTCAGGGAATTTTTTATGTTCTCTTTGCTCTAAACCTTCCCTTAGTAAAATATTGAGGATTTATGCCCCCCTCTTCCCACTCCCACAAATCCCCTTTAGAAAAAAGGAATTTCAGACCTTGAGTCCATTGCCAGCGATTAAGAAACTAAAGAATGGTTTTAATTTCCTAAGGTCCTCAGAAAGAAAACTAAAGTGAAATAAAAATGGTGTTTCCCTACTTCCCCAAACCTTAAAATGATTTTGATTTCTTTGCCAAAAAGAGAGAAAGGATGGAGTGGGGAGCAAGAATGTTCTAGTACTGAATTAAGATTGCTGTCTAGGATGAAATAATTTAATGAACTTTTTCTGTGATTTTGTTGTTGCTGAGGTTGGTGGCTTAAAGAAAAAAATAGAATAAGTTTATTTATAGAAAGGGGAAGAGAGGAAAAAAAGATACAACACCTAATCTGAGCAAGGTGAAGAAAGAAGTGAATATTGTTCATGCTTGATCTTTAAGATGTGTCTGAGCAATGAAGTCATCAACATAGCTTCTGCTTTCTGAAACTTGAGTTTCTCCAAATAAGTAAAAAAAAAAAAAAAAAAAAAAAGTTTCTCTGTCCATTGATTCCTTTAGCATCACACAAGTGGTTCTTCTGGGGACAAAATAAATTAATTATCCTAAAGATTTTTTGTTTTCCGCCTTTAAACAGGCCTGCTCATTTATCTTCTTCCCCTTTGGCTTGAGAGAGCAATTATCCATTCATGTACTCCCTGGGTACCAGAGGCCACTTTAGTTAAAGACCTTGTCAACAAGCCACGCAAAGGGTTAACCTTCCAGATGGAACTTAAACCTACTCGTCTTTTTAATATTTCATTCCAGCTCTCCACAGCTGAGGCATAAGCTTGGCTTGTTTTAATTAAATTAGATCACACAAGACAGGTGTCTTGGCAGTAAAATTGTGCACAGCCCATTTTTATCTCATTAACTGCAGTGCTCATCAAGGGTTTGTGTTTTTCTTTCTCAAAACTCTAGGTAAACCAGTGATGATCATAACAGAGTACATGGAGAATGGCTCTTTGGATGCATTCCTCAGGGTATGTGACTGCTTTATATTAAACCCAAGAATGTTGGTATTCAGAAAACTCTTACAGACTCCTTGCATCCATTGTATTTGGTGGCATTTCTTAATTGGGCAAAGGAAGAAGGGGAGAAATAGAGAATGATGTGATTTTTAAAGACTATTAGATAATCCATGTATTTGATTTATTCTTGTATTGTGGTACTGTTTGAGTCTTAGATTCCTTACAGTTGGATAACTTCCATCTGTCACAGGAAGCAAACCCAGCTTCTCGGATATACCCACTTTACTAGTGAATTAGTGACTTTGGTCAAAAAGGCCCAGAAATAATGTTGAATTTGATTGCATATCGGATACAGCCATCAAAACGATTCAAATAATAGAAATGCTTGGTAAATATTAATTTGGCCTAAAGCTAATGAGATTGTTCCCAATTCCTTTATATGCAGAAGAATGACGGCAGATTCACAGTCATTCAGCTGGTGGGCATGCTTCGTGGCATTGGGTCTGGGATGAAGTACTTATCTGATATGAGCTATGTGCATCGAGATCTGGCTGCACGGAACATTCTGGTAAATAGCAACTTGGTCTGCAAAGTGTCCGATTTTGGCATGTCCCGAGTACTTGAGGATGATCCAGAAGCAGCTTATACCACAAGGGTAAGGAGGATTTGCAACCTCTGGGTTTTCACTCTGATGAAACTATTCCACTCTTCTTGCTTTGATGCTTAAGTCCTTTGTGATTACAATAGGTTCATCATCCTTCAGAGCCTCTTCAGAGCCATGCATCCAGTTTTGTACCATGTTTCCTAGACAGGGATTTTGAAACAGCCTCTATATGTGCGACCACTTTACAAACCACAAAGTAGCCCTTCACTTATTGTATTCCTTTTACACTTAATTTTTCTTCCCTTTCCTCCTTCCTTCCCACCCTTCCTTCTTTCTTTATGTTTTTTTTTTTTTCAGGTTTTCTATTTGGTTCTTTTTTATTGTTAAAAATAACCTTATTTTAAACAGCACAGAGCAATGTTTCTAGTTGGTTGGCTACCAGCTCTGAGAGTGTATATACAGGATTTATAAAGCATTTACACTATGCAACGTTTTCCTGTATCTAATGGCCTTCATTTTACTACTGGTAGATAAGCCAGGATTAGAGGGCAGTTAAGAGTTATCAGTATACAGTTAATGGCTGTGCTATCTTAGCTGGGCCATCAGAATATAAGATACTAATGGAATAAGCACAGAATCATAAAAGTTATTGGCCATTAGGGCTGACACTGTTAAAATCAACATGAAGCAGACAGTTACCAGGCATTTAAAGCTCACATTTTACATCTGCAATCCTAAGCATTGGACTTTTTTTGTTGTTGTCTGGTTGCTTATTGCTTTTTTCTTGTATTGTTCAGTTTCTTTGGTTCTAGTTTTGATTCTTACACATATCTTCTTTTGAATTCCAAGTGCATTCATTTAGGAAATAATGCATCTTTGTGAATACTGGAGATCTTTTATTTTGTCCCGGTAGTTAGAGAGAGAGAAATTAGGGGAGCCTTCTAGAATGATACATGTACATAGATAAAACCTTAGCCAAATATTTAAGGAAGGCAGAGGCAGCACAAGTGTCCTGTATGTCACATGTTTAAATGTGATACACTAAGTTTTCAGAGTAAACGACAGTGAATCAGTGCAATTGCCAGTACAATATATTGTCCTGTTTATAGTAGCTCTAATAAAGCAAACTTTTAAATGATGGCCTCTTGAACAGCTTAAGGGTATGAATTCAAGTTTAATTAATTTCCCTGGATGGAACCCTAGGAAATATGAAGCTCTATTAAAAAAAAAGACATTTGGGGCAAGGGGGAGGGGATAAAGCATTTTTAACTTTCCTGGGCACAATTGCTTTACCAATTTTGCAGGTGTTTTCTTTTTTAATTAGATGGTAACCAAAATCCTGCCCTCACTTTATTAAAGTCAATAATGGCTCTAGCATCTGCCATTATTTGGCTTCCTCCAAGAGCCTATTCAGTGTTCTCTTCTAGCTGAGTTGGGCATGTTTCTCATGCTGTGTAAGAGTAGAATGAGAATGTGAATGATAAAAATTTTCATTTTAACTTCTTAGTTCATGATTTTAGGAACAAAATTATATATTGCCTTTGTGCTGCTGGGTGACAGAATTTAACAAGAAGTCAAAAGGAATATCAGCTGCACATCCATTGCTATGCCATAGCTAACACATATATATCTCCTAAAACCTGAGATTCCTTTTCCTCCACAACATTGCCTCGAGCAGAGTGTAGATAATAGGTAGGCTTTTTAAAAATAATTAAACCGATTACTTGTTCACTTCCCCGTGACAAAAGAAAACATCTGAGGAAAACTGTCTCTACATGGAAGACTTTAGTTAAGATAAACAAATCTCTTGTTATTGTTTGGAGAGCTATCTTAGGAATGCTTTTGTCCTGCTTGGCAAACATTAAAGACATTCAGAATCACAAATGGCACATCAGTAATGTACTTTGGGAATAACTTATGGCTCGAATGTTCATAGGGTGGCAAGATTCCTATCCGGTGGACTGCGCCAGAAGCAATTGCCTATCGTAAATTCACATCAGCAAGTGATGTATGGAGCTACGGAATCGTTATGTGGGAAGTGATGTCGTATGGAGAGAGACCCTATTGGGATATGTCCAATCAAGATGTGAGTCTTTATGTTCTGAAATATATGCCTTAGCATTGAGATTCAGGAAGTTTCGCATTAGTGTATGATGGAGTGTGTGTTGAGCTTGAAATGATACATTAAACTCAGGATTCTTAATACAAATGTGTCTAGTAATATAGTTAAACCTTATGGTGGTAGATTTCAAGGACCAAAATTACCATAGCCCTAAGTGTTATCGTTTGGGAGATGGATCAGATAGATAGATTTAGATAGATGCATCGAGTCGTGACATGGAGCAGTATTTGAACTTGGATAATTTCCAAATTCATACTGAAACAAAATTAAACTTTGAATTTGAAGAAAATGCAAGGATATATGAAAAACACACATTTCACATGTGATCAAATTGACATGAAAGGTTTATTGCGAGAAAACTAGTGAATATTTTAAAGCTGACAGAGTTGTAATTAGAGCTTGCCCCTTGAGGACTCTAAAATAAAGCTTCACTAAATGACCCTTTGTAAATTATGCACATCCCTTTAAATGTACCATCTGGACTACTTCGTAAGGGAGTATCCACAATGCCTGCAATTTTAGTAAAGCATTCAATAATGACACTAATAAGATTCCAGAGTAATAGAATTTAATTACAAACATCTCCAGTGAGAAAGGACCAAAAAAAAAAAAAAAAGAAAGGAAAAAAACCCTTCAGCAGTGGGTTCCCAGAACACATATTTGCTAATTCTAAAAAAGGTTTTAGTTCTGGGGTTGGAAATCAGATCACAATAAAATGAACACTCTTTGAACTTTAAAAATTATTTTAATATATGAGGTAAAATATTAGTACAGAGTTTATAGATGCATGGTATTCAATATCAACAGAAATTATATTTTAGGAAAAGTCATCTTTTAAAACATTCTCTCTGAGGTGGAATGTTACCTGACCATCTGCCGTGTCCTGAAACACAAGGACTTGTGCAGCCTTGACAATTCAATGAAGAACTAGGTGTACTTAAGAAGCAGGATGCTGTTGCCTTATCAATAAAAGGATGTTCAGTGTAATAGAGAAGCTAATGAACTCCATGTCTAGTGGGGCAAAAAGAATTCTCTAACCAGATTAAGAGGAATGGTCGTGTTGACATTGGATTATCTGTAAATTGTAAAGGAAGGTTGGTAGCAGATGGGAGGAAAGACAGCAGCTAGCATAACTGATAATCACAAGCTGGAAAAGGCTGTAGAGGTGAAGGGTGTACAATCTATTGTTTGATGTAACTATGCTATGCGTATACCTTCAAGTACCTTTCCTATGGCAATGTTTAATTTGGGGTTAGAGATTTTTAGGGGGACAAGGACAAACAACCTAAGTGAGCAAGTGATGTGTGTATTTACTTATTTAATCATTTTATATTTAAACTTTCCCCTTTTTTTCAATTGAGAGCTATGGCCAAATGCTCATAACAGCAGATTATCTAAAGATGTTAGTTTCCCTGCTCTATGTACTTTTAGAATCTGTAATTTTGATAGTTTCTATATTATCCTATATAATAAAGAGCTAATATGCTAATTAAACCAAACATCGAAAAGACTGTCCAGATTACCTTCCTGACGAAGCCCGGGCTGCGAGCACCGAGGCAGCCAGGGCTGCTAGGGCCGAGGCAGCTGGGGCTGCGAGGGCTGAGCCCCTTGCACGAATTTTGTGCATCGGGCCTCTAGTATTAAAATAATTTGGGTTGTTTTAAATTTTTAGTAGTCTGGCTTTATCCCTGAAAAATCATCTGAAGCTGTTTCTCTCTGCAAATAACATTGATCTAGCACTCATGTGTATTTGTGTTGGTGTTGGATTCTGTGTAGAACAGGAATCAATAGGAAATGTAACTGGAAAATTACTTTTATGAGTAGAATTTGGCATATGGTGAATGAGTCAAAGTAGCTGTTGAAAATATGTCAAACTTATCAAGATTTTTGTTGGTTTTAATCCTCTGCCCTCCAAAACATTCAGCAGTAAACTGAGAAAATATGCTTTGCTAACCCACAAGTCATCTTGCAAGCTGGCAGTGGATAGGGAGCTAATGAAGGAGTATTAAACAGTCTGGGGAATTATAAGAAATTGTGTTATCCCGGCATTAGCCCAATGTTGCTTGCATTGTCATCAGTTCAATATAAAATGTTTTCCCCAAATCTAGAGTCAACACCATGCACCTGGAAAGATAAAAGAAAGTGAGGGAATCAAGCTAACCTAATGTGATTACTGGAAATAAGTAGAATAATGTTCAGTAAGGTAGCATATAGAAGTCTACTTTAGGAGAACTAAATAAATACTAATACAACAGGATGTTGTCAAAAATACATGGGGAAAAAAGGATCACAGGGTTTAACAAATCACCAGATGATTGAAACAGTGTGCTGGTTAAAAAGACAAGAAGTCAGATTGGTATGTAGAAACTGGACCTAACTGAACTGACCATGTTATGTTGAAGGCTAATTGTTCAGCAGTAAATAGACCTACCGCAGGGTGAATGCAGTGTGATCATTGAGATAGCTACAGCCACTGGTCGTTTCCTTAGCAACTATTGCTTTGGTAGGAGAAGGGCTGGAGTGGAAAGATTGATTTGAAACAAATAAAACTTTTTTAAAAATCCCCTAACAGGCAAAAGCACCTCCAGAATCTCATAGGATGCCCATAAACAAAGTTTATGAGTCGCCAAGAAATTATGAAGTAATTCCCCTCTTTAAATTTGGCATGAGTCATGCTGTATTGCATTACTGGGATTTATGCCATGAAGAAGGGGGGTTTAGAGAAAAGTCAATAAGAAAAATAAGTAATACCTGTGAAGACAGATTAGGAAAATTAGAATTAGAAAAAAGACTGTTGAATGATTTATTTATGTCTCACTAGACAGCGAGACCACTCTGAGTAGTAAGACAAGTATCATCTACATTTTAATTTTTTTCCTTACATGTGCCAGTGACCCCTTTAACATAGAAATGCCCTCAAAGAAGATGAAAAATGTTTTTGCTGTCACTTTTTTAAAAATATACCACACCTTTAACAGGGTCAAATGACAGCCAAGTAAAATGAAGAAAGAGGTACAGAATTGGCATAATGGTGTATTTTGGTCTCCCAAAAGTAGAAAAGGCTGGGCATCTAGAAAGATCGAGAAGTGTGCTATTTCAGAGGTTGGCAGTGTCTTCTGGATTGGGAGGTCAGGGAGGAGGTCTCTGATTTTGACCCATTAGCTGTCTGAGCAAGAAGATACAGGCTTAAAATGATGTCAAGGGACTTGCATTTTGAAGGCAGCTATTAATACTTCCTAAGGAAGGCCTTTAACAAGGTTAGGGTCTCTTTTTCCTAAGAGTATTTTGCAGACGCTTGGGAGCAGAGTGGAGAAAGTCATTGCCCTGTGATTTCTGAGGGTCAGACCAACACCATTTACTGATCTAATTGGATTCTAATCACCGGAACATTGATGCATCTTCACTTGAGAGCTTCAGGTTGGCTTGGCCTGCCATTTGAGAACACCTCATAGCAACAGCAGGCTTGCCTACCTGATTGCCAGCAATAGGCAGGTCCAGCTTGGCTTCTGTGAAAGAATTGGAGGTGTTCCCATGCTCAAGCTTGCTGGCAGCTTAATGTACAGGGAACTTGCCTATCAGGAGGGTGAACAGCTAACAGCTTGCCTGGCAGCTTAACATATCATCCTGTTTTCTTCAATAGGTGATTAAAGCCATTGAGGAAGGCTATCGGCTACCCCCTCCAATGGACTGTCCCATCTCACTCCACCAGCTGATGCTAGACTGCTGGCAGAAGGAGAGGAGTGACAGGCCTAAATTTGGCCAGATTGTCAACATGTTGGACAAACTCATCCGCAACCCCAGCAGCTTGAAGAGGACGGGAACAGAGAGCTCCAGGTGAGCCATGCTTACTTAATAGTGATGTATGAAAGAATACATTAGAGATGGCAGGCAAGTGGTGACTCACGTTAATTCCTGCCTCTTAGTAAGAGGTCACTTCATAGCTCTCTGCAACTTGGGTGGTTTCTTTCTCAATTAGTGAAGTATTTATGGTAGTTCACTTCACCATTTTGAAGAGCCAAATATCTGTCAGGCCTCAAGGAATAGTTAGAAAAATAAATTAAAAACAACAACACAGCAACAGCTACTAAAGTGCTTCTTTTATGATGCTGGACATGGACATTTTGAAAGAGGGATGAAATGTACTTTTGGAAGACATTCAGGTTGCTAGATGCCATCTTTGGAAAAGGGAAAGGAATATTGTGCTTGTAAAAAGTAAGGATTAGAGGACAGCTCTTTGTGCATTGCAATTTTAAGTTGACTTATAAAGTGTTGATTGTCACAAGAGATGCCTTAGGTTTCAGTTCTTGAAGTTTTTCTTTTATGAGTCTTTCAAGAGTAGCAGGAAACAGGACCAAGATAGAAACTGATCAAGTTACAAAGCATGCAGACCACTGATTGTACCACCTGTAAAAGAGATAGTTATTTCATTGGGAAGAGGCAATTGAAGTGTATCAGTCCAGAGAGAAGATAAAGATACTGCAAGTTCTATAGTTCAATGGGAACTTTTTTTTTTCACGGGGTTGAGCTTTACCAGCTTATGGTTCAGGATACCTAGCTACCAGCTCCATCGAAAAAGGTATAGACCATCATCAGTTAAATGACTTAAGAGACAGGCACAATAAGACCAAACGATTCAGGCATGCATGAGGTGAGGCACCTATTCATTTCCAAGTCTGAATTTCTCAAAAGTGTCTCTTTCATTATGACCCCAAGTTAAAAACTGGAGGACATTTTCTCCAGATATGCAAGCCCTTCCTGTCTTGGCCAGCATTATGATGTTCTCTAGTCTTTCTCCTGAAACCCTAGCCTAAATGTTGCAGATGAAAAGGACTACACTTATTATTATAATGCATGAAAAAAATAATTTGGAGCAAACAGCAGAGGTACCTTCTGTTCTCTTGTAGGCTTTCAGATCCTTTAGCATTGGCCACTATACAAAGAGCTCAGTGGTCAAGCTCTTCTGCAAAAACATCCAGCCGAATTCACATCTTCCTCCTGCCAATTGGTAGCTATGTGACCTAAAACAAATCTAACATTTCTGGGCTAGTTTCTGTTCTTCTGTTCACTGAGAGGGTGAAAACAGATGGCTCTAAAGCCAGGTTTCCATGTAGCTGGCTTCTCCTATTTCTACGTTAACCTCAGCTTTTACTTCTCCAGCTCCAGAGCCCATGTGTTATGTCTGAGAGTGCTGAGGCCAGTGCTTGGAACTTCTGATAGCGTAAACTATTTAACTATTGATATTCCATAATGTGTGCTTAGCACCGAAGTTCAGGAAAAAATGAGTTATTGAATACACTTTTCTCGATGCTAATTTTTTTTCACTGATGGTACTTGAATAGCTTTGATGCTTATCACCGCTTGCTGATAATGGGGTATAGTATAACATGATATGTTACTGAGCACAAAATTAGGCAAATGTCATGGTGTTCCATAGAGAGCACAAAGACTTCCAGAACATGCTTAAGAGTATCTGTTGGAGTGAATTGATATGGAGTGAGGATATTTTCATCCTAAGGTCATTTTGATCTTCTCAGGCACCTAGAGTTTACACGTTGCCTTTTAATGTTCTTGGTGTAAAATTAGAAGCAAATGCATACTGTTGCTCCTTGTTTGATATGAATATTTAAATTGCTAAACATTCAACACTGATGTATAAAATTCTGAGTGTTAATATTTGTTATTGACTCAAAATTGGGGGAATAATTAAAGCTTGATTATTCTTGCCATAAAAATATGTAAGCTTTTACTTATAAAAGTGGATATAATTGAAACAATGGACACAAAAGGAAGGTCACAAAGACAAGCTAATATCTGGGCTCAGAACTAACTGATAAAACAAGTCTTTGTTAAAATATTTACATAAAAAGAAGTAATGCAAATAAAATTAACTGGTAAAATTAAAATAAAGAATGGAATTCGATTAAGTCTGCTATGTAGAAAATGAATGAAGGCATTATTTTGACTTAATTTTGTTTTTACAAGAAAAGAATGTTTTTGGGTGAAAATTCAGTCATGATGATATACTTCTGATTTAAACACTTGTATTCAAACAACATAGTCTCAGAATGAAAGTCATGTCAAACTAAGGTGAAATTCATTCCATAATTTCTAGAGAAAATGGAACGTTAAGAAAATAAAACTTAAGTAGCAGTATTGCTATAGAGGTAATTACAGTAAGGGTGGTATAGAATACCCTGTGGAGGTCCACCTTGTGATTATTATGTATTTTGATGATGAAAGGAACTACAAGTCTGTTACCAAATACTTTCCATTAATAGGTGATTTATTATATATCAATACTATGAAGAATGGCAGGATTCCTGCCTTGAACTATAGTTGTTCTTAACAATGACCTCATATCAAACACCTGGCCTGAGAAATGTGTTAACTAATAACTAAGTTAATAAAATGCGCTCATATTTTGTGGAAATGATTATTTAGGAGCCCCTGCAAGGGAATACAGAAGCACATTCCACAGGCTAAACAGTGATCAAAGTGGCCATTCTTCCTTCCAGTCTTGGCACGTGTGCTGGTCAGGCATGGGTTGATTAAAGGAGATTAACTCCCTGCTGTCCCAAGTTTTTTCGAATCTACTGAGACTGCCTGTAAACCTGGCTCAAAGCACATTAGACTTGAACTCTTGCTGCTTTCTCCTTCCATCAAGTCTGGCAGATTGAAGCTCGGTTTTCCTTACTCATACTTCACTGGGGTTTCCATAGTTGCTGCACTAAAGTCTATAATATTCAGTGCTGGCAGGGACTGGACTCTTTCTGCAAAGACAATCAATTTCAGCCACAAGGGTTCCCCCAATCTTTACCCCAGGCTAGGGTGTTAAAAAACACACAACTGCTATGATTATTAATGCACTAAGAGGTTCACATGAAACAAATGTGGGCCATGAAATTAAGAACAAATAGGGCGATTGATACTTTTTTTAGAAGCTTTGTGAAATTGGGAGCAAAAATAATCACAGTGGCATTTGATGAGGGTTACTCTTGGTGTTTCAGTTCCTCTTGTCTGTCTCAGGCAATTTGACTTCTGAGTCTTGCTGTCTCACTGATAGCTCTGTCTACAATTTCTTGTTCCATTTCCAGACCCAACACTGCCTTGTTGGATCCAAGCTCTCCTGAATTCTCCGCCGTGGTATCGGTGGGCGACTGGCTGCAGGCCATTAAAATGGACCGGTATAAGGATAATTTCACGGCTGCTGGTTATACCACACTAGAGGCTGTGGTGCACATGAACCAGGAGTAAGTACTCAGCGATGTAACACAAAAGGGTAAATCTAGATTTAATAGTATTTTCCTGTTTTTGCTTTGAGCTGCATAATCATCCTACCCATTTAAAACACACACACACACAAAACTGGAATGCCTTTCATTTTGATTGAGTCTAATTTTACACAGCCTTTATAAAGCACCTACATTGTTGCATTAAATTGCTTAATTAAACATCTTAATACACCTGCCTTGTTGTGCTGTATGAATTGTGGCTGATTCAGATGTGTGTCTGCATGAAGCCCAGAAGAGAGGTTCTCGGCCCTCATAACGTTACTTTCCCTCTGTTTTCTCCCCCCCCCCCTCAACCCCCCTGTACAGCGACCTGGCACGAATCGGCATCACAGCTGTCACCCACCAGAATAAGATTTTGAGCAGCGTCCAGGCGATGCGAACCCAAATGCAGCAGATACACGGCAGGATGGTTCCTGTCTGAGCCAGTACTGAATAAACTCAAAACTCTTGAAATTAGTTTACCTCATCCATGCACTTTAATTGAAGAACTGCACTTTTTTTACTTCGTCTTCGCCCTCTGAAATTAAAAAACAAAAACAAAAACAAAAAACCTATCTGCAGTGTTGCTTGGTGTACAGAATGCTGGAAAATGGGGCTTCCAGAAATGACCAGTGTCATTTGAATTCGACCTGGAACAAATTGTTTCTCAGAAGGACTCGGTCCATCGCCAGTTTGTAAAATACATGTACCTGTGCAAATAGGACTCCGCCTCTGAGTTTTGATGCTGTACCTGCTGCCAGACACTGGGCTTCTCAGAGACATCCTGATCCTCTCTCCATTTGGAATTACAACCGTAGTATTTTGTTTGTGGCATAAATGACAGTCCTCCTTCTTTCACTGGAATGAAGGCCATGCCCAGGAACATTGCCGAAGGACTCACTTGTAGCTGTTAAGGCTTGGTTCATGTCAGAGGGAAGAACGCAGGTGAAAACCAGGTGGCTCATCAGTGCTGTTCCTCAAAGCTCAGGCCACCTGGTGGATTGTGATGCCATGAGGGGATGAAAAAGAAAAGGAAAGTGGATTTAAAAATAATAATAATAAACCCCAAGCACCCTACATCCCTGACTGGACAAACGGTGTCTGTTTCTTTGGGCCTGAGGCTGTGCCATATAGTCGTATTTTGGGACTCTACAAACTTACCGTAACTACCTTACGGATAGTGGACTGTGACAATCTTGAATAGGGAATTTTCACACTTCCCTTCTTTAAAGAAGCAAACCCAAATCTCCAAGGTAAGGCAAAAACAAAATGAAAAAAAGTAGTAAATTCTTCTCCGATGAAAACATTGTTTTTTGAAACTTAATCTTATTTGAAACATCGAGTAGAAAATAAGTTTTCAGTTCTACCAGGTAGTTTGCGGTTCTTCCAATATTTCAATCCTCTCTTCACAATGGGAGAGAAGACCAAAACCAATATGGCTTCCCTACTGTTCTTCCAGGAAGCAGTGAAATAAGAGCCATATATGATCAGGTACAAGAGGATGGACCCGTACTGCTGTGCTTTCTCTTATACAGGGTTCTTCTGGCTGTTTGGTGCCCACATATTTATTGAACTTCTGGATATCAGGCAGTAACCTCAAACCTTGTTGGGTCATGCACATGCCCCACTCTTTAGAGAGTTTGCTTCAGTTAAGAATCTTTTCCATTAGTCTTATTTTTATGTCCTGCTCATAGTCCTTTTATCAAAAAGAGTAGCCAGGGAGGATGTACCTAGATGTCAGTGGTGAGACGTGGAACTCACCTTGAGTTCCTCATTATCAGAAAGTAACCTAATAAAAAACGTGTAAGATGCTTCTATTTTAATACTAACATTTTCTTCTTGAAACATGTAAAATAAATGACTTTCTTCATTCCTAGAAGCCAACAGCCTAACTTTTTTTTGACTAGACAAATTTTAACTTTTTTTTTACTTCCATTGTTATCACTATTAAACAACAGCTTGGCTGATTTTAATAACCTATTTCCCTCTCCTTAGTTTTATCCTGAAAGCTATTTCTTATAGAGCAAAGAATGTTAAGTTTGATGCTGTCAAATCATGACAGTTGAGTACAAAACCTTTTGCAACATGAGTTATAAAAGCTTTTCTGTTCAGAAAAAATATGAAATTTGTTGTTTAAACTGCTTCAACAATTTTTATTTCATCACCACTTTTGCTAAAGTCTGAGAGTTCTGGATATTCATGTTAAAAGTTGACAAATGTAGATAATGCAGATGGGGGTTTGTTTGCTTTTCAAAAAGTTTATATATATATATTTTAGCAAAGCTGTTGAGTATTTTATATTCAACTAGAAGCCTGATTCGTGTACTGGTGGGGTCCCTTGTCCTGGCCTGCGGGGATTGAGCCAAAACTGATCTCTGGGTCTAGGGTACAGGTGAAGCAGATTCGGGCCGACAGTGCCCCAGCAGCAACCTAACCCACGGCCAATTCCTTGAGGAATCAGGCTCCCTCCTCTACTGGTCAGAGCATCTGCCCCCTGGTGGTCATTGTACATAATAGCTACTGGCTGAACGTCGGAAGGTCACTTAGGCTTTCATATATATATATTTGCAGACTGATTCAAATAAGACAGCATTATGGCATTATCTTATAAGTAAAAAGAGAACATTACCTTGCCCTGGCCAGTTTGGCTAAGTGGATAAAGAATCAGCCTGTGGACCAAAGGGTCCTGGGTTTGATTCTGGTCAAGGGGATGTACCTTGGTTGCAGGCTCCTCCCCAACAGCCTGGGCCCTGGTTGGGGCTTTTGCAGGAGGCAACCAAGTGATGTGTTTCTCTCACATCGATGTTTCTCTCTGTCTTTCCCTCTCTCTTCCACTCTCCCTAAAAATCAATGGGAAAAAATATCCTTGGGTGAGGATTAACAACAACAACAACAAAAATAGACCAGAGAGAAAGGAAGAGAACATTACCTTGCATATATTGAATAATTAAAACATTTTGCTTTCTTAAATTCAAGAACTTAAGACCTGAAATATTTTTCTAAACATTGAACATATTCAAAGCAGAATATTTTAAAGGAGAGAATGTCAATTCTAATATATTCTATGCTGGTGTCATTTTACTTCCTCAGTAGGTATCTCTTTAAATAAAATCATTGGGCAGGGATTGAAAGAAAGGTCTATGAGACTTTCATTCAAAGGTTGCCTTCTGAATGTTAATTTTGATACATGAAGGATTTAGAATGCAGGCCAATGGAAAAGCCAACAGAGGACTTTCCAAGTGTCTAAAATCATATCCAGTAGCAATAAGAGTGTTAATGCCAGAACTTCCACAAAGTTACACATTTTAGAAGAGCGATGTGAGCACAATAGAAAGGTTGCGTTGTTTCCTAGGGTGTGGAGCCAGACTCTGGCATGCAGACAGCTATGGATTCTAAAGCCAACTGAGATGTTGAGACTGGGAAATTCACTCCATGTTTCTTTCTAACTCAGTTCCTCCACCTGTAAATTACAGATAATGATACTTTAATAATAACTCCTTTCCTAACATGTGCTATTGTAAGTGTATATGAAATACTCTTACGTGGGACACACTGAACTTCACATAAGAGAAGTGTACCAAGTGTTATTCATCCAGCTCTCACTGTGAATGTTTTATTGTGACACATCAGAGTGGAGTGAAATGAAGTTTAGTGGTAGGGAGCCATGCAGATGAAGCTTCTTCACTTTATATGGTTTTATAGTGTTTGGGGGTAAATGTATATCTATACAAAAAGTGGTAGACCTATTAAATTATTCCTGTGTTATATAGCCTTAGAAATTCACGGAATTTGTTTTTTTTATAATGGAAAGAGTGAAATGCACAAGTAAGACTCCTTTGCAATGAAAGGAACTGGATACTAATGGCACTTTGATGTCTTCATGATTGACTCAAAGGAACAGTGCTTTGTTTATTTAGTCACAATGAAAGTCACATTTTTTACCAATGATCCCACATGGACCACATGCTTTGTCTGGTCTCTGTTCTAGCAGTTTCCCTTGATAAAGGAGTTGCCTGAATTCAAAGGAGAAAAGAAGATTATTTTTCTGCACTCTTTCTGGCATCAAGTAGACATGAGCCTTCACCTTCCCACACTTCTCACTTCAAACATCCAATCCTTTTCACATACACAGTGTCCCCAAATAGCCCACTTAATATTACAAATATATTTATATAATACATATTTATATCTAGGAGTTGAGAAGAAGGGGTTGGCAAACTGAAAGGAGACATGTGTTTTGGGAACTACACTTTCTCCTAAGAATGGAATTTCTATTAGCAAAATATCATCCTCTACAAAATGTTTGCATATCCATATGGTGTTGGTTGTACTGCATCAGAGTCTTAAGATCATATTCATGTTCTCCTTTTCTTTCACATAAATGCATGCCTGCCTGATGAAATCCCTTCACATTCAGGTTGCAAAGGTACATTTGATAGATTTACTGATTTTTCAGAGAAGAAACAGTAGGAAAAAACAGATCTGGTCCTTTTTCTTTCTTTTTTTCCCATAACTGTCAAAATGATGTTGACAAATGGTTTCTTAAAGACCTTGGTAATTATACCCTTACCCACATTTATAGTTTTTAATTGCTTAAGAAGTAATTTCTATACTATTTTATAAGAAAACTTTATTTATCTCTTTCCAAACAGACTCAAGTATTTTCTACAAGTTTCAATAATGGTCATCTACCTCAAAGAAACTAAATTTTATTTATCTCCTTCACACAATAAAAAAATATATACATATACAAGCAAATAAATCAATGGTTTAATAAAATAAGCAAATTTGTCTGTAAAGATAGATTTTGGCCTTAATCCTTGCTCCTCACTTGTGGCCAACTGCCAAGCATGGACACTGGGGTGGGAGATATAGTTCAAGAAGCAATCTTGACAGTCAGTTGTTGCAAAGACGAGGAAATAGCTTCCTTTGGTTTGAATGGATTATTTGGCAAATGAGGAGCCTCAGTGATTTAATTATATTGTGCCCGCTTTGTTCAATTCTAGATGATGAGTCTTCTGTTGCAGATTAGTTCTTGGTGAGCTTGAGCCCCCAAGACCACTGTCACTGTTGCACCGAACCTCTCACTGTGCCCATGGCCCCAGTTTCCCTCTCTCTGCCTATTCCATGCATATTGTATTGATCTTTTACTAATTAAATAACCTCATTCATTATAAGTCACTTTCTTTTCAAGAAAATCATCCAGTACTTTTAATTTCTGAGTTTGCATTTTTTCAATTGTATTGTTGACTACTGACCGATTGGCATGTTTCCAAATACTTATGTTCCCAAGACATACAGTTTCCCACTTTGGAAAGACTAGATGCCAGTATCCAGGTTTTTACAGTACTACAGTTTGCCTTTCACATCTTTCACCAACACTTAGTCCTTGTCATCTTGCTCTACTGAACCATACAAGTCATTTCAAAGAGGGGTTGTTCACACACTGCTATAGACATAGACTGTGTGGGCTTCTCTTCCCAGTGTTGCCACTTCAGCATTTATAATTATGAGAAGGTAGCTAGCCTTTCTTTGCTATAATGTCCTCATCAATGTAATAGGAATAAGAACTGTATCTCCCTCCAAGTAGTTATAATTAAGCTGCAAATGCACATAACTTTTTGGTTGTCATAGTTGCCATTTTTTCAGAAGAAGAAATAAGATTTCATGGTCTCCCTCCTGGACTACTTACTGAGCCCTACCAACTTCCATATACCTACATTCTTTCTTACAATATTGGTTGACAACTGGCTGGCTGACAACTTTCTCTAAAGTCTTGTTCTTTTTTTTTCTACAGGGAGTAGATTCTGCTATCTTGGCCTCACAGCCCTTCCTGTTGATTACAAAGCCCACAGAGGAAAACAGAACACACCCTTCTTGGTTCCTTAGAAATGTGTTTCTTCTACTTCTACTATGCCAGTTCTGGAGCAGAGACACTAATGAAACAGCACCCAATACCTGAAATGAATAAATCTATGACTTTCGAATCCCCTTTCCAGTGAAAGAAGCAGCAAACATTCACGGTTCGGCATCTGTTCTCCAGTTGCACTGAGGAATGTACTGTCTCAAAGCACCAGCTCTGCAGAACCCTTGTTCCCAAACTCCTTGTGGTTTTATTTATATCTATTTCCATATCTCATTGCTGTACGTCACTGCTGCATTGGTGTGGCAGCAAGTGACCAAAGGCAACAGGTTTTATTATGGACACCAGGTCAGGTGCCACCACACAACACAAAGCCAGTTCCCATGAACTGCCTATGATATGCATTGCTGAAGTAACATTTTACCCAGGGTGTGCCATTGCAGTGATATAAATATATTTTTTCCTAGACTAAATATGAGCGGACTATCTGTTTTGATGTGTGTAGATAGGTGTGAATGTATGTGGATGCGTGTGGATGTGTGTGTGTGTGTGTGTGTGTGTGTGTGTGTGTGTGTAACCTCATGCTTAGAACTGCCTGTGAATGTCGTGGAATGCTACACCTGAAGAGTTCTGGTTTTCCACCAGTTCTGAGATGAAGAGCCACACAAGATAGTGGACTGGAGACCATGCCCATTCCCTTAGAAGGAAACCCAGAAATGTTAAATGTCTGTATTTATGTTGTATTTTATAGCTGCCACACTAACCTTAATAAGTAATTATACAGCTTTGGGCAGAACATTTTCACCTTAGCGGTGGAGTAATCTTAGAATATAAATATAAACTCATTCAAGTGACAATCCATCATCGAAGTCACGAATTCTGATTGAACTCCTCATCTGAATCACCAGTTCCTTGATGGAGAGAGAGAGAAGGGGATGGAATTTGTCTGGTAACCCCAAATGGAATACAAGTAGCCTTTGTTTTCCTGCATAAATGAACTTGATGAATGCGAACAAATATATGCAATTCATATACTTTTGGAGATGAACATAGACATGTGTGTCAGCTTTGAAATGATGTGTCCTGGATTAATACTTTGTCTCCCAATGTCACAGAAAAATGTATGCCGGTGACTCTTGAGGTTAGCATAGATGGGATTAAATGGCCTCAAGCAATTTCAGGTTCCCAATTACATGGAAAGTTCTACAATTATTAATATAGAGCTAACTCCTATGGCCCACAAAAGTGCATCAGCCTTCTAGAATCTGAGGTCCACTGTGCGAAGATTCTGTTTTGATATGATATGTATACCAAACTCCAGCCAACATACTGCCATGTTTCATAATTGAGTGGCTGCCTTGCTTATTTTAAGCTATGGTTGCAGAAACTGTGGCCATTTATATAAGCTATAACATCAAATCAGGGAAAAATGGGAAACAAAAGATTCTGAACCCTATATTGTTGAATAAGTAAAAAAAAAAATCATCAAATATTTATTGCATTCTGACAGGGTGTATGGCATTGTATTCTCAGAACTATGCCAGAGTGACAAAGTTAATTCACCCCTTTTTGGGGACCTTAATATATTTTTAAAGGGATGTGCCTATGCATTAATGCCTGAAAATTATGTATAAAGAAATGAGGTTGAATCTCTGAGCAAGTCACCTTTCCCCAGAGGTAAGGACAGGAGGCCAGCTTTAGGGGCTGAGGCTAGCCCCATGAGTTAGTGCTGACCTAGTGAGCTCAGATCTACCATTAGGAAGCATTAAGCTGATCCCCTGCACCAAATCAAGTAGCTTCACCATGTGTCCACTGGCCCAAAATTATTTTTAACAATTTTATGAATAAAATGTTCTGGTGTGTTTTAAAAGTTATTTTAAAGAAAGGCTGTGCTCACTACACTGCTGGTGTGTGTGTGTTTTGAGAGCTCTTGTATTCAATCTGTGAAGGATATGTATATTAATCCATACACGCTTATAGCCTCAATATTTGTCTGAAGACACTTAAATTCTGACCAGTAAAGCAAAGTTCTAGAAGCAATATTTCACTTATTTAACATTCTCCAAAAACAACATCAAGCATTGATACACACTGAAGAGTGTATTTATTTTTTTTATCACTCCAAGTATGTTGGAATATGCAAGGACTGTGGTTAAAATTAGAATGTATAAGGCATATTATAATTTAGTTCATACTGAAAAATAAATTAACAGAACATTGCTTGGTTCATACATGTTCCAAAATTTGAGCAATCTCTTGAGTTAGACATAGAATTTCTATTTTGTTTTAATTTGTCAAGGTATTTTCTTCCCTTCATAAAACTTAGGTACACATAACTTATGTCATTTATTTATGGTCTTTTATACCTAGTTTGTAAAATTGTAAAATAGCAAACTAAATGCAAAGAGTTTGCATTTGAAAACAATAAAGTAGTTGCCATATTCAAACCTGGAATCTAGTTGTCTCTTCAATACTTTTTGGCTTAGATATGGTGGTTCTCATTTAATTAGTTGTTGGTTGTCATTTGGTTAAAACACAAAATCTTACTCAGTAGTTACTGAGAGGATAAACAGCATTAACTTCTAAAGGGTCCTCACCCTTGAGAACAACACATTAGCAAATTGGACTTAGATTCTGTGAGATCCTGTGTCCCATTGTAATAGGACTGACCTTTGGTTGGAATTCAGGCTCCACCTCTTATAGATCATGCAGTCTAGGGCAAGTTTCTTAACTTCCCTGTGCCCATTTTCTTTTTTGTAGAATGATGATAAAGACTAAACATGTTTAAAAATTAGCACAGTGTCTAACATCTAGCCAGAATTCAGCAAATGGTAGCTATTCTCAGGAGCCTTCTTGATCATATAAAATGTCTTCTCTAATATTCCCAGTTCTTTACCCTCTCAAACATCTTTGCTGTTGATCCAGGTGACCAACTACCCATTTTTACCATAGGCTTTTATTCTGGATCATTGGATCCTTAAATTCTGGAGGGTACATTAGAACTCCAAGAGTCCCTAAAACATGGTGCAAATGTGAATGATTATATGTATATTTGTGTTTTAATGGGGAGAAAGATCATAAATTTCATTAAGTCCCAAATTGGTCTGGGATACAAAAATATTAAGGCCACAGTCTTAAGGATGAATGTTCTCCTCATGAATGCTCTCCTCATTAAATAAACTATCAATTGACTAAGCCCCTGTTAATTGAAAATGAGATTCAAGACATAATAATTTATTAACTGAAGCCTTTAAGAGCAGCTGGCTTTAGAGAGTAGGGCCATGCTGTTCATTATTACCAACAGTGCTTTGAAATGAAAATAATCTTGATATGTCTTGTTATTTCCTACTTAAACACTTCTCTACAATCAACAATTTTAATATATAAAGTAGTTGACAACATATTTGTGATTTGAAAGAGACTGGCTTTGACATTCTCCCCCCCCGCCCACACACACACACTTTTTATTAAGATATAAAATCAACTGTATTAGGATTCTCCAGATAAATAGAACCAATAGGAAATATATCAATATCTCTCTGTATATGGAGACATATATGTATATATTATGATACATAATATGTGTATGAGGAATTGGCTCATGCAATTTCATAGGCTGAGAAGTATCATGATCTGCAGGCTGGACACCTAAAAAGCTAGTGGTGTAATTTAGTCCAAAGTCCAAAGACCTGAGACCCAACCAAGCCAATGCCCCAATGGCATAATTTGCAGTCCCAGTGCAGGAGAAGATGAGATGTTCCAGCTCAACAGTGAGGCAGGGAAAAAGCTTGGGGATGCACTCAACTTCTACAGAAACATTTCCCTGACCTACCTTAGGTGCATGGTCCTCCTTAAATTAATGATACAGACAGGCTAGCTGCTCAACTGTTTTAGTTCTTCCTGTTCACACAAGACTATATTTCCCAGCCTTCAAACCCTTAAGTTAGGCCCTTGTGATAGGTTTCTGGCTAATAAGATACAAGAGGTAGAGATTCAAGCCCCTTCCAAGCTTGGCCATAAAGCCTTCAACACAATCGTTCACTTTCTCTTCCCCTTATGTGATGGCCTGAGAGGCCACCTGCTCAACATGGTAGCCTCACAGGGAAGGACTTTGGATCCCTGAGGCACTGCTTGGAAAGATGACAGAAGATGCTCTGGACCTTTATCAGGCTGTGATGTGAGCTAGAAATAAACCTTTAGTATGTATGTTAAATGCTCTGAATCTGGAGTCATTCATTACAGAAGCTGAAAACAACAAGGGAATGCCTGTTTCCTCTGCATATATCTCTATTCAGGGCATCGACAAACTGGATGATGCCCATTGCAGTGGGCAGGGCAATGTACTGAGGCCACTGTTACAGTTTGCTGATGATGCTACCACACATGCCATGGATAGCAGGTATATACAGCAGTGGATAGTTTTCTAAACACCACTTGCCCATTCCATTGTTAGGTGGCTTACTTTTGACTGATTTATCTCGTTGATTATTTTTGTTAAGCTCTAGTGAAATGAACTATAACTTAAGTACAATATTCATCTTACACGCTGTGTTTTGTGAGAATTAATTTCCAAAGTCTACTTTTCCCTAAAAGCAGAGTGTAATCTATTATTACTAAGATACCACCATCTAATATAGAGTGAACGAAGAAGTAGTGATTTTCTTTAATTATCATTTTTGTGTTCTCAGCATAAAAGCCACGGACAGCGCTTCTCAGATGCCATTACTCATTTTGATGACAGTCTGTGACAAAGAGAGGCTAGTCATTAACTAAATAGAAACAAAAGATGGGTCCAAAGACAAGAGAAAAATGAAGTGAAGTAGAGGTTGAACATGATGTGACAAAGTGCACAGACTTCCATGTGAACCTTGCCTTGGCTACTCATTACCCGTGTGTCCATGGGCAAATCGCTTAATCTTCCTGAAACTCAGTTTACTCATCTTTAAAATGGGAGCAAGACCTACTTTGTCAGGGTCTTCTGAGAATACAATATAATCAAGTCTATGGAAAGCTGGAGCTGCAAACACAGATGTTTACATGGGCCAGTTAGGCTATGTGAATAAGTGATACTGTCCAAATGTAACCCAATAGAGTGGGTAAGTATTTAGCTAACATTAGGTTGATAAAATATTAATGAGTATTAGTCAGTGAATGGTAGGTTGTGGCCAGGAGGGTTCTATGGTCACATAAGATGGAAAACAGTGGTTCATTCCATTATACACTCTTGGATTTTAATACAGCACATTAGTACATTAAAGGTTCTGGGAAGCTCTGTTGTTAAAACAAACAAACAAAACAAAAAGCAACAACAATTTCACTAGTTTAACCTAACATTTCCTAAATATATTGGAAGATAAAATCCTTTAAACATACATGGAATAAAAGTCTCTGAAACACATTTTGGACATTCCTTTGGGGTTTCAAATAGAAAACTAAAGGAGACAGAGGCAAACAGATGTCTCCTATATTGCATAACTTTCAGCTCAAGTTTCTGAATCCCAGTCATAATGCACCTACATTCTAAGGCATATGCCATGCACAGTAGCAAGTCCTCATTCAATGTCATTTCATTATAATGTTGATGAGGAAAAAAAAATTAAATCCCGGCTGGCGCCATTGTCTGTGTGGAGTTTGCACATTCTCCCCCAAAGAGCACTGGCTTCTTTACCCCTTTGACTGTCAAATTAAAAAAATGACAACAGCCAACACAACAATAGCCATCCAGTGTGAATGTCCTGTCTTGAACCATAAGTATATAGGTTATGTAATAGAGTTGCACCTTATTGGTCACCTCTCATAATAAGGTTGTGTCTGATTGGTTAATTATTGGTACCAGAACTCCTTATATACAAGTATAGGCACCTGGGGACTCCGGTTTCCTCCCACATCCCAAAGATGCACACATGAGGTGAATTGTGTGTTTAAATTGTCCCAGTCTCTGAGTGTGAGGGTGTGTGCGAGTGGCCCTGCGATAGAAGGGTATCCTGTCCAGGGTGGGGTCTCACGTTGCACCCTGAGTTTCCAGGATAGTCTGTGGCCACCCTAGACCCTGAATTGGAATAAGCAGGTTGGAAATTCATTATCTTACATGTGTTTATTCATCTTTCTTAGATGTATGTAAAGTTCACATTAATTTCAATGTTTAATATTAGAAGTGTTTTAGATCTTTATTTAGAAGTTTGCTGATGTTTTGTGATCAGAAATATGCTGTAGAATTTAACTCTTGTTTATATCAACTTGCCTATGGCAACATTGGTTTAGTTATACGTCATCACTTAAAGTCACAGTTTCCAAGAACCTAATGATAATGTTAAGTGAAGACTTAGAGGTTTACAGCTGCTTGGAGATTTGCATTTTCTAGGTTTGCAGTTGCTTAGAGATTTGCGTTTTCTCCATCATGGTCTAGTGGCTTCAGTACTGGTTGGGGATAAAGCATGTGAGGTGGGGAGAATGGGTTGGAGAAATTATGCTACTAGAGACTATGAATATCAAGTCCTGATATCAGAGCCCCAATAGGAGGTTTAAATCATGAACTGAACCATGTGAGCCAAAATCAAGACCTGGGCTAAGATGTCTGAATTCTTCCAGTCATGGTAAAGAACGAAATGGATTTTGACAATAAAAAAATGCAGAGCACACTTCCATCGACAACTTAATTAAGACTTGTAGCAATATTGTGGACTTTGGCCTCAGTTATTTTACCCTTTCCTTTTGGAGGAAGTGCCTTGAGCCATCAACTGTTTGCAGTTGAATGGGTAATAGACCCCTGACATATCTTGTTTCTGACAATCTCCCTGGACATAATTCTTTGTTTACAGCACTGCTGTAGAAAACTTGATGAATACTTAGAAGAAACTAGAATTAGGACCTAAGGATCTAGTTAAAATCAACTTAGTAGAACATAGACATTGCTTTGTGTAGAGCTGGAAAATATAGCCATGAGAGAAAGTAGCTTTAACATACACCCAGAGAAACTATATATTATACACATAATATGTTAGAGGCAATTATGGCCTAGTAATCTGCAGTGTATCACTACCTAGCAATCAGATTGACGTATTCTAATGAGACCCATGTTGTTTGTAATCAGACTGGCATTGCTTATTCAGATCTCTATTCCATAAGATGCACTTTTAAATGGCTCAGATTGCACCAGATGCTATAAGAAATAGCATTCCATTTTATTCCATTACCAGCATTTTTCCCTCTTCCAATTAGCATAATTTAAAATCAGCCAGAGGCAAATGTGAGGGGCTGAAAAGCTGCAAAAAAGTTCAAGAAATACTTGATAGAAAAATGCAAGAAAACACACATGCACAACATTTTTTTGTGTGTGTGTGTAGGCAAGGGAACATTACAATTAATAGAGTTCTTATTCTCTTAAAATGCTCAGAATTTATTTATGGGACTTATTGAAATATTAGAATCATTCAGGGGGCTAATTGCCCTGTAGTTTCTTTTTGCTTATGCATTATCTAGTGACTGACATAATAGAATCACCACCTCATTTACCATTCAGTTAAGGTTTAATTGAGTTCATCTTTTTTTCCCCCTTCAAAATGGCCAGGAATTTAAGAATCAAAATAAATGATAATTTGTAAAATGAGAAGATCCTCATAAATTGCCTCTTTAAAAGTTAGGTTCTGGCTGTTTATAAAACATCTGAAATTAAAACCTGAGCTAACATAATATATACTTTTCCCTGATGTAATCTACCATGATGTTACATTAGGTTCTCTTCCTAATAGCACCTAACAGACTTGAATTGAGGACCCAGGTTCTATATGTAATTTGAGTAGGACTGATCCATGCTCAGCTATCATTACTTACCCTAATGGGTCTGAACCAGAGTAAACCATTGACACACAATGACTGGTTCATAGGAGGTCCAATCAGAGAGAAATTTGAGATGTATTTTTCCATAGAATAGGACGCAATCTTTCTGGAACCCTAACTCACCCCCAAATGAACAAAAGACATAATTTCCTCTGGTAGCCATTCGGGGTTCATGAGAAAAGTCATCCTTAAGATGAAGGTGACACACATAGGTAAAGAGAATCTCAAAGAAACAGAGCAGGACCCAGTGGTGTCCTGGAGGCATCTTGTACCAAACGAGCTCATGAGAGTGGACTGTTAAATTTTCAAGAATCTTGTGAGTTGGTTAACTACATCATAGTGGTAGCTAGAATATGGCCATGGTAGGAGTATTTAAAATCACAGTAATGTGCTGAAACCGGTTTGGCTCAGTGGATAGAGCGTTGGCCTGCGGACTCAAGGGTCCCAGGTTTGATTCCGGTCAAGGGCATGTACCTTGGTTGCGGGCACATCCCCAGTAGGGGGTGTGCAAGAGGCAGCTGATCGATGTTTCTCTCTCATCGATGTTTCTAACTCTCTCTTCCTCTCTGTAAAATATATTAAAAAAAATAATAAAAAAATCACAGTAATGTGCAAACACTTCTTTTTCTCCTCCTCCTCTTCCTCCTCTTCCTCCTCCTCCTCCTCCTTCCCCTCCCCTCCCCCTCCCCCTCCCCCTTCTTCTTCTTCTTCTTTTTCTTCTTCTTCTTCTTCTTCTTCTTCTTCTTCTTCTTCTTCTTCTTCTTCTTCTTCTTCTCCTTCTTCTCCTTCTTCTCCTTCTTCTTCTTCTTCTTCTTCTTCTTCTTCTTCTTCTTCTTCTTCTTCTTCTTCTTCTTCTTCTTCTTCTCCTTCTCCTTCTTCTTCTTCTTCTTCTTCTTCTTCTTCTTCTTCTTCTTCTTCTTCTTCTTCTTCTTCTTCTTCTTCTCCTTCTTCTTCTTCTTCTTCTTCTTCTTCTTCTTCTTCTTCTTCTTCTTCTTCTTCTTCTTCTTCTTCTTCTTCTTCTTCTTCTTCTTCTTCTTCTTCTTCTTCTTCTTCTTCTTCTTCTTCTTCTTCTTCTTCTTCTTCTTCTTCTTCTTCTTCTTCTTCTTCTTCCCACAGAATGGGTTGTTAAAAATTTACTGCTTTTCTGCTTGCCTCCAATTTAACTGTCTGAAATTTGTCTTCCTTCTGACTTTTCATATCAGAAGTCCAAAAGTTTCCTTCATTGTTAAGTATATTTGATCCAGATGATTTTCTATTACTATTAACCGAAAGCATATTCAACATGGCCTGAAAAGTTATCCATAATAACAAGGGCTAACACTTATTGAGCCTTTACTGATGACCAAGAACTTTGCTAAGTATAAATTCACCCAATCTTAAACCATTCACCTCTACAAAAAAAAATAGTATTTTTATTTCTCATTCACACATGAAGAAACTAAACTATAAAGTCTACTTGTCCAAGTTTCAAAGAGACCTACTTCTAGTTTTCCAAATGCACCAAGCCTTTTCATGTGTCGATGCCCTTACCTATGCTGTTTCCTCTTTCTATAGACTGGGTCTACCTAGTTAACACCTACCCATCCTTCAGGATCCCGAATTAGTGTTTCATGGAAGTCTTCATATTCTTAGTCTGAGCCAGTGACTCCTCACTTCATGCTGTGCCTACCTTGCTTAGAGTGCTTTTAACAGTGCAGAGTCCTTATTAGTTTTTGTTGGTGCCCATCAAAGTAGACCATAAGATCAACAGAATTTTAGAAATTAAGATTTTCTTTAAAAAATTCTTCCTGTCTATACCTTTATGTCTAGTACCGTAGCTGCCATGGTAGTTGCCCAAGCAATGCTGGCTAAATTATTTGAAGAAATGAATGAATTCATATAATTTGTCCTTACTGCATTGAAATTCAAGGAAATAATACTTTGTCATTACCCTTAGCACATATTCTTATACTAAATGCATGAATTATCATAAAATTATAAAAACTCCTGTCTTCTTCCTTCTTCACTTTTCTCATCTTCAGTATTAGACAGAAGAATGTGTTGAGGGATAAAAAGAAGATATTCAACTTTGGTGTCAAATAAATGGGATATAAATTCTAATTTCATAATTTGTTGACTGGGTCATCTTAGGTAAATTGTATGCTCTCCTCATATGTGAAATAAGAATGATGTCTAACATTTAAGATTACTGTGTGAAAGTAAATAGTTGGTATAAATGGCCAGATGCACAGTGACAGGCAGTTAAGAAGTGGTAATCTTTATCTTCATGTCCTATAACCTTAGCCATATTTTGCTTTTCTTTTTCCTGAGAACTATCACCTAAAATTTAGTGTCTTATCTCTATTTACTTTGTTTGGATATTACAAATTACTACTTTATCTTACTAATCCTAATTATAAGTAACAATGGCCACAAACATTACTATGTGTCATGGTAGATTGGAAGCTAAAGTTTTCTTTAAGCTGAGACTATCAATTATGGGTTTGTAAAAATTTTATATTTTTAAGATCAGGCTATTATTTGTCTTTGGATCCCTCCCATTTTTTTTACAGTAAATCAGAATGTAACAAACCATGACTGTGAGAGAAAACCATGACTGGACTGATGTATACTTTGTCATGTTTTGTATTTCATTTTGAAAGAAATACTTCAGGAAAAAAAAGGTGTTGATTTTAGCAACTTGAACTAAGTAACTCTTGTGCTACATATGGTATTAAGATTGAACACGACTCTTGTGAATGTCATGACTGAGCCTTTTGGCCAAATCATTTGTGATGGGAGGTGATTTTGCCCTTTATGAAAGGTTAACCACTGTCAATCATCCTGAAAGAAGAAAGTTCTAGGGCTGGACATGAGCTGACCCTAGGATTGGTGTAGAGGCCATTTTTATTCCATGGGGCTTCAGGTGGGAAAATGAAAGTAGTCCTGGACTTTATGCAGGGGCAGCTCATTCTCACCACTGGAAATACACGGGTATTTCCAGTGGTGAGAATGAGCTGCCCCTGCATAAAGAGGCATGCTGGAAGACAGGGTGGGTATTGGCCTACCAAGGAGATCCAAAGTAGAATCTGGGCATGTGGGATGGGAGCAGTTGTGAGTTATTTTCTATAACCCTAAACTTCAGTTAAGCTGGTGTAAACCACATCCTCCCTAATCCTTTCCCAGGTGTGATATGTGGAATAGGGTTAAGCAGTAAGCTCATAATAAGATCAGGGGGGAGGCAGTGGGGACCTGTAATGAAGAATAACTATCCAGAAGAGGAGTGTTATCATGAGGATCAGCAGCAGCACAGAAGATCCAAGGAATACATGGGAGGCAGGATGCTGGGAAATGCTCAGAAAACTTTGAGGAGGCGATTTGCCAGGAGTTGGTTGGAAAGAGTTCAGATTGTAATAGTTTAGACATGAAAAGAAAATGTAACATTATGTTGTAGCCACAGGCAGGTGAGGTTGGTGACTTGTCTTATTTAATTCCCACCACAATCAGGTTGCAACTATTACTACTCCAATTTTATAGCTATAGCTATAAAACTGAGAATTAAATAGATTAAGCACTTGCTCAAATTTTAGCTGCTTGTAAAATGGCTGTGCTGAGATTTGTACCATATCCGTTGTCCACCAAAGATGAGGTTCTTCCTATAAAACCATCATGCCTCTTGAAGCAGTGAAATGTGTCAACTGGAGAAGAATGTGTGTCTCTGGTTAATTTCCTGTGACAATTCCACAGAGCAGACTTGTGAAAGGATTACTTTCCATTTGTTTCAGCAGTTCTTTTTTTGGTGTAAAAAAAACCCCATCATTATTGTTATCTGTCCAAATGTCTTGATGGAGGAGTGGGATGTAAGGGAAATCCATGTCTTCACGAGAACCAGTAACATTTCACATCTTAAGTAAGACTTTTAATTCTCTGGTCAATAGCCTGAAATTGATTTTCTCCTAGCTATAGACCAATGTGATAGAAAATCTACTTAGTGTAATAGGCACTCTATCCTTGATGCTGTTGGAAAAGAATATTGTACAGTTTAGAAGATGTTAGATCTAGCCTGAACTCTGCCACAAAGAGCTTTGCTCATGATTCCTCATTCTAAAACTGGAACTTGGGCTTTCTAATCTCTAATATCTTTCAGCTCTGAAATCTAATGTATGCTTTAATTTTTTTGGTTCCTAGGTATAAGTTTCTGAATGCAAGAATGTTTATACACAGATACAGAAAAGAAAGTCAAGTCTAATATTTAGATATTTGCTCTGGTGTGACTGTAGTCATTGTTATAATAGTTAAGTACATACTTCCTTGCTAGTTGGCACATGGCTTCTGTTCTGAAGCACCCTGAGTGGCTCCTTTTACCCCAACTGTTCTAATTATCCCCCATGCAACCCCATAATCACCAAGTCAAGGTATTTCATGGAAGTTTTTTTTGTATGGTTTAAACATAATTTCACATATGTAAAGTAACAATAATTCTAAATAAAGACTCGGGCCATAAAAAAGACACTGAGGACAGAAAAAAAAGAGATAGGAAGAGAGATATTGAGAGAGAGAAAGAGAAAGAGAGATGCTACCGCTTTCACTAGGGATAATAAGGTCAACCTGAATATTTGATACCATACTAGACATGCATGGTCTCCTGTGTCATTCAGTGTCTTCTTTCTTTTTTTCCTCCTTCTCTTTCATCCAAGAGTTAAAGGGAAAAAATTTCTGTATTCAGATTGGTCCTGAATCTTTTACTTAGGACTGTGAATAGAACAGAGCTTTGAATAGTTAGATATCTTTCATTAACAAATTAGATTTCCAGTACTTTGAGAATGGAAACACATAGAAAGAAGAAGAAAAAAAAAATCTTGTGTTAAAAGTGCTTCTTTTATTCATCCCTGTATTTAAAAATGAAGAAAACGTCTTGGATAGTAAAGAGGATGACACATTCACAATGCAAGATCTTTTACAGATTCACAGTCAGTGTTCATACAAACGGTAATCTAATAATCCTATACTCCGTTTAAGGACTATAGTAGCTTGTACATTTCTCGACATTTTAAAAGGTTTGCCCAGTCACCCTTCATGCCCTTCTGATCCAAACATTGTTTGTACTCTTGCTTAATGGGAATTTAGGTGGACTAGAGTTGAGATCTTGGATACTAATATATACCTACTATAGTGTGGTTTTCCTTCTTATAAGTCAGTGACATTGTTCAACAAGGCCTCCCCAAATGGCAAACACATGGCTCTGAGTTTTGGTTCTGATTGACATGAGTAACTTTCAGAAAGCTCTCTGAAGTTCTTTGAGGATCCATTGCTATTATTGACAGAGATTAGTAGTTGATTGCTTTGAAGCCCACTTATCTTCCTTAGCTGATTGAAGATGTTGCTGATGTACTTTTTTAATTAGTTTGTGAAGTGGGTGGAGTTGGAGCAAAGTCAATTTCATCTTGCTAAGATCCAATCAATGCTAGCAGACTGAATGACTGTAGTTTATTCAGCTGATTGACCATGGGCTTCTTTAGAAGTTGTTTTCTCTTATTTTCAATTTTGATGATTAAAAAATGATTTAATTACAGAAGTCACCTCCATGTTGCTTAGTATTTTGGCATGAAATTTACTCCACTTTTTCACCTCATGTATAACTTGTAAGGTACACAATACAGGTTTACAGAATTCAATAATAGTTGCTGTTACACATTATAAATAAGACAACACACTTTTCTCTTTTGATTTTTCATTCTTTTTCTGCACAAATACTGCACAGAAAAATTTTTAAGGAAAGAAAAGATTGCTCAAACCTTTGCAAAAATATTTACAGTTTACTAACTTTTGCTGCAATTTACTTTGTTTTTATGATGCATGTTTTACAAATCCTTTCACTGGTTAAAGTTTTCTTACTGAAGTAATGAATAGAAAAATGGTGGTTCCCATTTATTTGGAGAATTATTATGACTGCTTGCCTGAGCATCAAGCTGAAATGCATACAAAACCATTTCACATCCCAAACAACAACCAACCAAATTTTGTTTCTGTCAAAATAATAGAAACAAATGGTTCCAAAGCAGAAATGCTGCTAGTAAACATTTTCATCAGAATCAGCACTGTGGCTATTAAAATTCATCCAAATTAAGTGTTTATTTTTGAAACAAATGCCTTCTTTGTAAAATATTTGCCAGCAAAGATAACACTAGCCCTGTGGGGTAAGTTTACTTATATGAAAGTCCTATGATTCATGAGAGCTTAATTATATAATTATGTACAGAAAACTTTAGTAAACTTCTCTCTAAAAAAAAAAAATGTTAAGTCTGCATTTTTAAGATGGTAGTAAAACTTGTTCTGAAGTTTTATTCCCAAATGCTATATTTTTAAAGGAATTCTACAGTCTGACTCATGGAGAACATGGGGAGGTCACTATTAGTCAAATGTACTAAGATATCCCAGTTGAGCCCCAAACCATATGCAGGTCCTTGTTTCATTTTGATTGGTCTGGTCCTAAAGTATCAGAGGGGATAGAGAGGGTGGATAAACATTGAAAAGGATGGATTGGTGTCTACCCCAGTGGCTTAGCCTGAGGGACTGATTTTGAGACTAGAAAGAAGGGTATAAGTTTGCTATTGCCACATAAAATCTGTTCATAAACCACACTAAAAAGCCACACACATCTCAGGCTTCCGTGTATATCACATATACTAATATCCTTTTGGATAAAAACAAGTTACGTGGCCGAGCTCAAGATCAAGATTAGGGAAATACATTCTGCCAACCATGAGGTCAAAGCAAGTTACATGGCTAAGACCAACATCAATGAGGGATGGGGAGTGAGTAAAATACTTCCTGAACAATATTGTAATCTACCACAAGAGGTGAAGCCAGAAAGTAAAGAATATGTGTATGTGAAATATTCATGTCCAAACAGTGCTATAGAACAGTAATTTTCAACGATGTGCCATGAGAATTTTTAAAACATGCGATTTCTGACTAGAGTAGTAAACTTCTCTCTTAAAAAGTTGTTAAGCCTACATTTTTAAGGTGGTAGTTAAACTTGTTCTGAAGAGGAATTGACCACTTTTCCCTTAGATAATCAAATTAAAAAATGACAACAGCCAACACAACAATAGCCATGTGGTGTGAATGAATCAAAATTATACTTTGTTTTAACAGATCGCCAAAAAATTATTTTTTGGTGTGGCACAGAATTTTAGAAGTTTATGTGTGCCACGAGAAGAAAATGGTTGAAAATTGCTGCTATAGACTGTAGTGCAGCTTTGCCATTCCTGAGGTTAAGAGTGGCCATCAGTGGAGAACTGATGAGCATGAGGGAACAGTATTCCTCCAGGGGCCTCTTGCCTATAGTCAGTGGCCAGGTACCTTGGTAAGATGTTGGAGGAGTGGAACAGGAGTGTACTGAGCACACATCAGATGCTACTACCCCTGAGAAGTCTAAGAAATATATGGAGGCAAGGACTTTCAGGGGGCTCAACTCCCGAATAAGTAGGAGAATTGGTATAGATTAATGTATATATGTTGCCTTTGGACATCATTGTTTCATAAGTAGAAGGAGAGATTAGATTCATGTTCTAGCTCCTTCCAAAATAAAGCCCAAATGAGTCTTATATTGTGAAGATGGAAAGAACATATTTGGCCTGAAACTGCATGTTCATGAATAGAATGACCTACAGAACTTACATTTAAACATATAGTGGAATGAATATGTGCACCCAGTGGTGTGTTCAGTCAATAATTAAACAAACAAAAGAACACGGAAACCATTTGAAAATATTCAATGTGGTTTTGCCATTTTATCCTGAAAAGCCACGATTCCTACCTGCTCCTCCATCTGTACCCTTTCCCTACTGACACAGGCATAGGGACACTATGACATTATAGTGGTTACCAGCATGAGCATGGGACTTGAGTATGGCAGACCTGTAACCTCTTACCAAAACCATTTCCTCTTCTTCCGGAATACACAGCTTGATTACATTTTGCAACTTCCTTGCAGGTCATTGTGACCACATGACTAGTGAGGATGGGAACCTAGAAGTCCTAACCTTCTGCAAGTGACTGAGGTAAGCCGAGTTGTGAAGCATGATCTGATGGCCATGGTAGCCTTTTAGATGAAGGCACATAATAAACTCTGCTTATCGACTTGTTTTCTTAGACTTGTTCTCAGGGTCAGGTGAGTGGTGACTTGGCTGTAGGAGGGGGGATCTTATCAGGAGCACGTGGAGTTTGTTGGTCTCCCCAAATGCCCCTGAAGGTGGTGCGGGGGTTTCAGGAGACACTCTGGAGGCAGTGGATAGTGTCACAGTCCTAACAAAAACTGTTGGCAGACTCCACAGCACTCTGGAAGTCTTACTCAGATTCTTGTTTGCTGAGTACTAACTGTCTGCCCTATTACTACATCAAAGTCCCTAATATCCTTAGGATTTAAAATAGTGGGGCCAACAAAACGTGGCTTTACTCCTGGTCTCTGCTTGATCAGGAAGAGAAAATTGAATTAAGACTCAACACTTTATACTTAGCTGCTTCTTTTTCCTTATCTTTTCTTAAATTAATCTCAAAAGGCTAAAATCATTTTCCTGAGTCTTCAATGATGATTAAGCACAAGTGAGTTGATTCAACTTTGGGAATGGCTCTGGAAGCCAGCTCGTGCTTCCTCACCTCTAGCAGACGAGGCTGATGGAAGGGCTGTGGACCTGCGGCAGGACCATGGAGCCAATCATCCTCTCTCCCACCAAAGTGCTCCGTAGACCCCTCAAGGCACTCAATCATGCTCTGCGTTTCCTAGTCTATGAAATCTCTCCGGAGTGCCTTGCGGAATAAATAATTACTGGTTGCAAAGCATGAAATCCAAAGTGCTATGGAAACAGAAAAACAGAGCGACCTTGTTGGTTGCTCAACTCCAGTACTTGGCAGAGCAGCTCTTGAAACACGACCCCACACAGGAATCAGCCAGGTTAGGCTGAGAAGTGATCTCAACTTGGGGAACAGTGACTTGCCCAGCCTTGTCCCTGACTCTACCTCCCTGACATCCATCCATCCTCCTTTCCCTTTCCTGGTCCAGCGAAGAGGAAAATAGATCTGATTAAAACATGCTCACATTGGTGTGGTTTAATTTCATGCATTTATTCTTTCACTTATCCCTTTAACACATTTATTGATTACCTGCTCCGTTTGGGCTCTGTACTTGACCTGCGTACAAAGTCAGAGGGTCCCAGCTTGAGCCTAAGCTGCATGAATAGGTCAAGGGCAGTACAGGTCAGTGTGTACACCTATTTGAGCAATTGAGAGAACACGTGGGGTAGGCTCCTCAGGAGACTTTTCACTAGAGCCTTTGAGAAACCTTGGGAATGGAGCAGGGGAGGGAGCAGGACAAGCTTTGACCTCTGTTTCCAGCTTAGACTTTGTTGCCTCTGGTCTGGATTTTAATAATATTATATATTTTGTATGCTATATTTCAGCAATATACACATATTCAGTAACATGGATTTCTGTATATATAGTCTGTAAAATGAATGTCTGGTTTTCAGTAACATCTGAAAGATCATTCTTTGTGAGATATCATGGCCGGGAAGCACTACTTTTCATGGCATACCTATGAATTTGATACTTGGAGCAGTTCACTTTTTATCCGCATAACTCAACAAAATCACCTTCAATAATAATAATGTAATCACCATCATCACCATTTTATTTATTCATTCTTTAATTAATATCCAGGAAAATATTTAGTATAGGAACTGAAATTTGCAATTTTCACTACCTAACAAAACTTATAATTTGCACTATATTTCATTGTTTTTAAATTTCAAACACAAAGAGCCCAAGTGACCATATGGAATGATGAAGTTGCAGGAACTCAAGTTCTGTCTTTTCACTTGTATAGTCACTGTGCTGTAATTATTTTGAACCCACTGTTTAAAGGCAGGAATATGTCGTTCTTGAGGAACTTAAGACAAAAACTGCACCCAGAGTGAGCGTTACTGATTTCAAACAATTCCTTATTCTTCAAATGAAATTGTAGTTGAGTCTTATTTGGAGACTGGCTGCATAATTAGGAGATCTTTGAATGAACTTCCTTGTAGAATACTGTGTTTATTAAAGGATAAGGAATGGCACTTGCTAATTTGAAGCATATATTACTTTTGCTGATGTTGTTGTTTCATTATTAGAACTTAGTCATCACTACTGGAGGCGTTTAGAACTTTGATCAACTAAAGATGATTTTCTGGGAGTAGTTTATCTTTGTTAGGATTGCCAGGTGTAGTGATAGCAACAAGCAGATCAACATTTAGTTGGTTTATTATTTTAAATCTCTGCAGACATTGCAGCCAATGTTGCCTTTACCTAAGGTGGGCCACTCCCTTTTTCCTACCATTCCTGCTCTACTACTACTTTGAGGAATTCCAGAACAAAACAAAATGCTAACAGAAAGAAGATTCTTTCCCACGTGTTCACAGACCACTGCTCAGTTTTGCTACTGAGAGTGTTTCAACAGTGGTTGGCAGGGGATAACCATAGTGGACAGGGAAATTGGTACCCAGAGGGAAGTGCAGATATGTCCACAGACCTTGGCAGGTCCACTATGCCTGCCAGACAGAGCAACACTGTTGGAAATTCCCAGAAATACCTCCAGGTAGAGGGGCTGCTTTGCAGAGGTAGGACCCTGGGCCAGCATGTTAGGGCAAGAGCCAACACTCCTAGGTACACCCCAAGGTGGGTGGGACAGAAAGAAGTGCTGCTTTCAGAGAGTACACAGTCCAAGTAGGGCAAAAATCCAATAATAAACATTGTTACATAGTATAATATAATTTATTTTAGTATGTTGTATAATCTGATAAGCAGAAGCTAGGCAAATGTGTACAGGATGTTTGGGAAAGTTTCCTGGGAGAAATGATACCTGAACTGACTCTTAGAAGAAGAGCAGGAGATAGTGATCTTTAAGACTTAATTTTTTTTCTGTTTGTGGCTTCAGATGTGGCCCCATTGTAGATAAGATATCTGGGGTGGAGGTGCTCCCAAAAATCCCTTTAAATTAAACAAGATTATAATACCAAAGATTGATTGAGCATTCGCAGTGTGCCAGGTAGAGTGCTCAGTGAATTATCTATCATCTACTTTAATCTCAATGCAGTCCTATGGCATAGGTATCATTCTGACCTCACTTACCTAGGGGTTGGGGGAGGAGGGGAGATGAGGCTTTAAACAGCCAAGCAACTTGCCAAAACAAACTACTAAGTGAGAGAGATAGGATTTGAATACAGTCTAACTTCAAGTCTAGGATTTAATCTTGCAATCATCTCCTGAAAACAAGCACAGGAAGACATCTGGGTAATTGTTCACTTGAAACCCATGTTTTCCCCTCCCCCTAAGCTGTATGCAAGAATGGTCTGGCTCTTCTGTGCCTGCACCTGCCAATGTATTCCTCTGAGCTGTGGTTGCCCAAGACAAGGATCGTCACCGGTGTCCACCCTGATGGGTAGGGTGCAGGCTTTGTGTTCAAATTCCTTCTCTGCTACTTCCTGGCATTATGATCTTGAGTAAGTCATCTATCCTTTCTGAGCTCAGTTTCCTCATCCATAACACAGGGCTGCTAAGCCCTAGGTCTCCGAATTATTCTTGAGGTCAAATGAAAGCAGGTGAAAGAGCACCTGGCTCGTAGTAGGTGCTTCTTCACGGGGCTGCCTGACATGTCAGTATTAACTAGGCAGAGCATATATCACAACCTGTTTCTGAAGGAAATTTAACTGGCATTCAATTTTTTTCTTCCACAGTGACACATTTTGAATCCTAAGTAAAAGACCCCAGGATTGCTATTTATTTTAAAAAACAAACACCTGTCATTGCTCAAATTAGAAACACTTGCAGAACCACGCTACAAAATATTTATAAATTCACAAATGTGTTTTAATTGCTGCTAAGTAAAATGAATTCAGCTGCAATTTTTCACTTTCTAAAAAAGATGACTTCATTTCTTTTTCCCTATCCTAATTACAACTGTTGAATATTGAATTTACGCAGCCAATTGTACAGTATTTGTGAGAAAGGGAAGTTTGGAGGTTGGAAGGAAAGAAGATGACGGTATTGGAAAGGCATGACATAATGTAAAAGAGGCACTCATATTTCAGTTGAAAATGAGGTGGAGAGAGTATATTTCTATTTTGCCCCCTAGCTCCTACCCACAGTGGGAAATTCATTACCTGATTTGTAAGCTGTGTTTTTTGTTTGAGTTAAAATGTAAATCTAAAGATAACCATGCTTTTTCTTATCATTTATGTTTCTTTATGGAGTCCAGGGGAAAATAATAATAGTTTTATTTAAAAGAATAAATACTGTAGTCTACTTCCATTATGTACACCTGACCCAATTTCTTACTAGACTTTTAAATATTAAGGCCATGAGTGATCTAATTTAGCATAATTACTTGGTGGGAGAGCACTAAACCAAGAACCACTTAGGTCAAAGTCCACTTCCAAAAACGTTTTGTTTGATGTTTGAGAACTTTCAAGTAAATATATATATATTAAAAATTGGTTAATTTCACACAAGAAATTTGGATTTTTGCTTGCTCTGACAAAAAGGGAATATCAAGCCACTGTTCCCACTGTGCGCGAATGGCAGTGGTTCTCCAAGTGTGGTTACTATATCAGCAGCATCAGCATCATCTAGAAATTTGGTGGAAATGCCAATTCATAAGCCCTCCCAGACCTACTAGGTCAGAAACTCTGGGGGTAGGTCCACTAATCTGGATTTTAACCCCTTCCAGGTGGGTCTGAAGCACACTAGATGTAAGAATCTCTGCCCTAGGCAGCAACCTGCCAGGGTTCCTTGATTGTAGGCATCTTCCCACCAGCTTTGGATGTTCTACCTTGCCATGGACCCTGTTGAGGACATGAGTGTTTACACCTACTCACTTGGCCCAACCTCCATAGGGACAATTTCCTAACCAGTTCCTGGGGCCAGCCAGCTTCATGGGTGTGTGACCTGGATAGTTACAGGGCCAACTCTCAGAAGAGGTCAAGATTGGTTTAATGCTCTGCTGTTCTGTCTTGGGATTTTCAATAACTTTATCTTTTAATTTGTATTTTGTAAGTGAAGTGTGATGTGACAATTGGAGCATGTGTATGAGTAGAGGAGACACACAAGTTAGCAGCATGCATGGGCTCAGGCTAATGGGAATGGAGGGGTAGTAAGCAGTATGCACACTGTGTAGTTAGTCTGGCTGCTCCATGCACAGGTACATGCCTGGGGCCGTCCCAGGCTCCAAGGATGTTCAGGCGATTGATAGAATTCACACGCAGGCAGTTTCATTAGATGCAACCAGGATAGGAACTACTGGTGCCCAGGAAAACTTTGTAAATAGCAACAAAATAATAGTGTACACATGGACATTTCAATAAGGGACATCAAGGAGTCAGAATTCTTCAGAGTTTGGAATCTTTGGGTTAAAACCCGCTGCACCATTGGGGAAATATCCACAGGCTTGAAATAAAAATGTAAATTAAGAAATTATTACACTCGATAGGAAAGAATACTATTTTCACATGAAACTTTGGATTAGCTAACTATTAACAGGAAAGCAGTTTTAAGACCATTTTTTTTTTTTGTGTGTGTGTGTGTGTGTGTGTGTGTGTGTGTGGTTGAAGATACAGTGATATAATGCATAAACAGGTATCTGAATTATACACAAATCATGAAGCCATTTCTGGTTTCTTGTATGACTTTACAAGTTACATAAAATGCCATAGAAGCATTAAAATTTAATTTAATAAATTTACTCTTAAAAATAAATTCAGACTTACACAAAACTGATTTGTATCCAGTTAAATCTTTCTGGAAAAATTATTTCTTAAAAAATTATTTCTTAAGTATCATCAACTTTGAATGTACTAAGGTTTATATTTCAAAATAACATCAAAAATTTATCCCAATATTGGTACAGCCTAGGAAATTCTCTTAATGGCTATAGGAACATTTGCATCAGTATAAATAAAAATCCTTCTCGAAGTTAAAAATAAAAAAAAAATTGCTATCTGTCACTTGCAAGAGTGATTGTTTTCAATTATATTGCTGGAAAATGAAGTTGCTAAAAGTATAAATTTGATTGATCTAACAAACAGGCAGAAAATAGAGCCAGGAAAACCTTATAATCAGTCAAAAATATCATATTAGTGTTTATTATTAATAAAGTGTTGACTTTATTAGTATTATTTTTATAAAATTTTATCATTTTTTTGTAATTTGTAAGCTTATGTTCATACTTCTGTGTTACTGTTGCCCCTACTACATTTTGTAATAGAAAAATATTTTCAAAAATAAAAGTGTTGCATTTTAGTATCTTAAACAGCATTTCCCCCCTGCTTTTAGAACAAGAGGTCTTGAGTTTTCATTTTGCACAGGTCCCCCAAATTATTTAGCTAGTCTTTCCTGTGACATCTGAGGGATTGAGATCCAGTTTCAATACTCAGCTCCGGGATAATCTGTAAGACCTTGTGTTTTCAGAGTGCCGAAGGCAAAAATGGTGCTAAGACGGTTACAGAAGAAAGAACACTTAAGAGACATGGTAAATAGGAGTAATATAGAAACTCTGGATCCTGAATGGATAGAAAACTATAAAGGAATTTGGGGGAGGGGGGAGTGGTGAAGTTTACATATGGACCTGATATTAGATGATGCCACTGAACCAACATTTAATTTATTGTAATAATTGTATTGTGGTTATATAAGAGAATGTCCTGCTCTTAGAAAATGCATGAGATTTTTAGGAGTAAGGTGTTTTGATGATCCCTAACTGGTTAAACAAAAGAGAGGGTGTGGGTGGGAGTGTAGCCTCAAAACAAGCAATGTGGCCAAATGTTAACACTTGATGAATCTAGCTAAAATGTGTGCAGGTGTGTATTGTATCAATTCAATTTTTGAAGGTTTGAAAATTTTCAAGTAAAAAAAATAAATTGGAGAAAATAAGTGATAGTGTACAAGGGGACTTTCTATAAAGTTGGCAATGTTGCATATTTAAACATGGGTGATGTCAACTTAAGAAACATACAAACCTGTAAAGAATTTTTGTGACTTTATTTGAGCCAAACTGGACAATTGTGGGGAAGCAAAATCTCAACACATTGAGATATTGCTTCAGAGAATGTTAGTTTTGCATCTTATTGTATACATTATAATCAAAAGAGAAGATGTAAGTGGGTTACATGAAATTCATTGGTGATAGATTAGGGAGGTGAAGAAAACAAAGGGGGGCAGGCTCTAGGATTGGATAAAAAATAAAATGATACATCTTTTAGATAGGTGGGTACGGGATAGTTAATAGTCAACATTAACACAATAATAACAGTGAGAGGACTTACAGTCTCTGCTCTGGTGTATTGGTTGTGCCCCAAGGGGTCTGGAAAAAGGGAAGTTACCTTGACATTCCAAAGGAATCTATACTAATAATAGATGAATATGCAAATTGTCCGGGACACCGTCATGTCACGACCAATCAGGATGGGGGCAGGGCCGTGGTAGAGAGCTCTCAACACGCCTGCGCCAGGGGTCCAAAGGGCGCAGAGAGGAAGGGAGAACAGATAGGAAGTTAGGGGGATCAGGCCAGGAGGGGAGAGCAAATAGGGGGATCAGGCTGGCAGGGGAGAGCAGTTAGGAAGTTAGGGGGATCAGGCTAGGAGGGGAGAGCAGTAGGGGTATCAGGCAGGCAGGCAGGTGAGCGGTTAGGAGCCAGTGGTTCCAGATTGTGAGAGGGATCCCGGATTGGAGAGGGTGCAGGCTGGGCTAAGGGACCCCTCTCCCATGCACGAATTTTGTGCACCAGGCCTCTAGTGTTATATAAATGCAAAAGACAATACTCAGTTAAAGTAAAGATTGACTTTTGTCTGGGAAGATCCTAACCTAGGGCATGACTAGCTGATCTAAACTGCTTTTAGTTAAAAAGGTTTAATTTCAGGCCATCCTTTGTGGTTACTTTAGGTCTCTGAGTTTGCAAGGCCACCATGCAAGCCTTCCCTGAGCTTGTTGGCTTAGCATGTGGCTCCTTTTTGTCCATGTGGTTATTGTAAGAATGTATTCAATTTTTAATAATTCACCCAGCGATTCATCTATGTACTATTTTATCAATTAAAATGTTTTAAGATGATGCTTTATAATGGATCAAGAAATACCCAAATGTAACGTATTGTACTGCTGAGTGATCTTAGGCTCAGTGCTCAGTGTTTTCCAAAGGGTGAGAGTTTTGCCAATTAATCAGATGATCACATGTTTTTGTTGGTTTTTCACATCAGGTTCCAAATTGTATATCAAAATTTACATTGGAACTTCGTTATGGAAGAGAAGCAGGAATAATATGAGAAAAATTAATTGGTGATGACTTTCCCAGGGGTAGGACTGGGTATTGCGCAGCTTGAAACTGATATAATTTTGAGGGCCCTCCTTAAGGAAAAGAATACAAAAATTAGTCCTGAAAGTAAATATTAATTTAGAAAGAGCCTTAGGAAGTCAAGGCTCAGACTCTTGAGTGTCTTGGCCTTCATGAGAAATTTGCCTCTGGTGTATTGTTCATTATTTTAAGATGGGACAAAGGAAAAACTAAAATTATTCTTGTTTTGATTGTTTCTATTTCAATCATTACCACATTTACTATATTCCTGTTGCTTCTTTGGGGCACTTCCAGTGACAAACCACATTTCTTTTTGTGATTAAGGGATGACACCTTCTCCATTTACTTCTAAACAGCTGAAAGAGAAGCACTAGGTCATAAAATAATATGATGGAAAAGAGATAATTAGAGTAGATGCTCTGACCTCCTCCTATCTAAAATTGCATAAAATAATACACACCCTACCATCATTGCCAAGTTCAAAGCCTCGCACACGTGCCAGGGACCATGTAACAGCTCATGAGTGACCAAATCAAGCTTTACATAGTCCTCCCAATGGCTTTCTGAGATGGGGAATTATTATTCATATTTTCTACCTGAAAACATTTTTTCTGAGCTCAACCAGAGGGTAGCATGTGAGCTAGAATTTTAGAGTTCTGTGTTCCTGAGACTTACACTCTAACTATTACATATACTGCACTAGCCAGGTAGGACAACTTATTTCACAAGATGGACATACCAATGATTGATATCTCAAGGTCAGCAGTCTGTTGTCTGCTTTTCATGCTTCTGATAAAAGATAAAATACAGAATAGTTGAATTTGAAAGTGGAGAATGTCTAGGGCAAGAGGGTACAAAGAATAAGCTCAACGTAACTGCATGGCTTAGGCTCTTGCTTCTAACGAGATCAGTTCTTCTTAGCTCCTGTAAACTCTTCAGGGTGCTAAAAGGAAAAATAAGAAAATGGTATGTTTTACGAATAGAAAAAAGCATCTGGCTGATGTACATTTGTGTTTTTTTTTTTCACCTTAATATTCAAAACTTAAGTCACTAAATTAATGCAATTTCCTAGTTCCTTTTCCTAATTAAATTATTGTTCTCTTATACCAGTCAACTAAGCTTATCAAGAGAGTTTAGAGGCATAAACATTTTGGTTATTTGAAGCGACTTATTTTGCTCTATTTAGAGTGGTTTTATGAAACATATGCTGTAAAGGCAATCAACTTCTCTCTCTCTCCTCTCTTTCTCTTTAAGGAACTGACAAACATAAATAAATAAACCTCAAGATTTCCCTTATAAATGAACATATCCAGATTCAGATGTTTTTCTGTGAGAAATCATATGGAAAACTTATGCACTCTTCCTGCTTTGTATAAACTCCAAATCAGCATCAATCAGCTCTTCTTGATTTGCTATCAATCCCCAGAAATGGGACTGGCAAGGTTTAACAGGTTTTAGGACCAGCTTAAAAGGGACAATCACTGGTGGATAAGAAACAGTTTGTCTTTTGAAGGCAGCATCTGAGAACACTTGGTAAAATCAGGCACCCTCGCTTCTCATTAGGGCCGTTCTTTCCCACTTGAAAGGCCTCTGCCTTCATTTAGTGACACTGTCCACGGACTGGTTTTCTGCAGTACACAAAACATACATGTTTTCCTTATAGGTCTGGTAAACACGTCTTGTATTTCTGTATAAAGACAAGTTTCCTGATGCTGAGACAAGCCGAGTTCCCATGTCCACTTGTGTTTGAATCTCTGGGCTATGACTGAGTTACCTGGAAGGGACCATGGAATGATGCTGGCAGCTGGTTCAGACCTGATTCTTTAGAGTTAAAACTTCTTTCTAATAACTCAATACACAGAGCACATTAGTAAGTCCTTCACCTTTTGGTAATTTTTTTTTAACCAGGGAGTAGTGGACAGATTTTTAGTTTTTGTCTGAATTCTAGTGTTAGAAATAAATGTAGTATTTAATTTCTCTCCCACTCTCTCTTTTTGGGAGGACTGCAGCTCATGTTCATTGAGAGTAGAAAACAAAATCCTTTTGGATTGCCACTCTGAGCCACATTTATGACAGGCAGGACAAAGCTTCTTGATTGTCCTTCCATGAGTCTCCTGGAGGACACTTTAAACTATTTTTGGGTAATTGGACAAGACACTTCCCCATCCAGTGCAGAGCCAAGGTTCCTTGCAGGTCACTCAAGAACTTTTTGGGGTGGGGTAGGATGTGTTTTCTCCCAAGATGCTGCTGATAGTGAAATGACTCTATGCAATACTGCATTATCTTCCTTTACAACTATTAGGTCAATGCAATGATGGTAGTTGATAACATAAACAGAAGAAATTTACACTAATTTTAGTAAAAACCATGGACTTTACATGAGCCTATAGTTTCTCCCCAACCAAATCCATTTATTATTCAACAAACAGTTGTTCAATGTACCAACATGAAGAACATTGACCTAAAGATTGACTGAAATCTTGAACCAATGACCAACCAACCTCATCAGCGGTAACAATGAGTAGTGATAGGTGCTAAACATTGAGTACAAGAAGCAGATGTTGGGAGCAGAGAAGACCGAAGCTTATAAATAAACAGTGACTAATTAACTCTACGTGATTGAGTGTAGGCCACCTGGCTATTTTCGAGGTTATGAAATGCAGCGGAAGGGAAGTAAAAGGATGAATTCCACAAACCAAAAAGCTAAGCACAGAATTTTATTTAGCAGCCCATCTTATAGATGACAGACTGTGCTTGGAAGTTACACAGAGACACCAGGAGCTGGATGGAATACAAGTGACAGAATGGCCCATACAACTGTGCTTACCGCTGTCCTGACTTGTTCCTAAACATGTAAATAAGTACATGGTGACTAGTGACAGCAAAAATAAATATCTCTTTGGAGTCTTAGACTACTCCTAGTGGAAGGAGCATTGAAGATTACCTAATACAATGATCCCCCTCTCACCTCAACATTTATAGAAGCAGAACAGGGATTCAAGAAGTGTTCTATCTAAGGTCACATGTTAGGTGAGTAGCAGACTAAATGAAGACCCACATCCTCTTATATTTTTTAGAATCCAAAAATCCAGGTATGCAAAAACTCAACAGAAATGAAAATGGTAAACATCTATACCCAAAGCCTCAGACACAAAGCCCAATATGAATATTTGTGCAAGTATGCTGACACTGGCTTTTCCCCAGGATTATATCCTGATAGATTTAATACAGATACATGATTATATGAAAGAAATTATATAAGAAAAATGGGAAAATGCATGATGTTGGTATAGTTCTTTGTAACATTCTGAAATTTTCAACTTAGATTCTAGCAATGGAAACGTAATGAGAAAAGCTATAAATTTCCAAAAAGGAGCCTTTAAAAATATGTTTGTAGTCATAACACTGAAAATGAGAGAACTAGTTCTGTAGAAGCTACTAAAAATGTGGTCAATTAAAAAACACATTTTCCAGGAAATAGTAAAACTAGATCTCATTACCAATGTAGGTTTATAGGGTCAGTTGGATACTGGTTAGGTGATCTTGTAGGAAAGTACTGTGTGTGATATTCACTCTGGACAGAAAGGTGAATTGCTCTGTATATAATGTATTCCTTACTGTAGTACCTCTCTCACTCATCTTACATTATTATTATTATTTTTTTTAAAGTGCTGGCTTCTGTCCTACCTCCAAAATGACAGAAATACTTCTACATTCATGCTAACACTTTTCTTATCACATAATGATACATTGGTTTGGTTTTTTTGTTTTTTAATTAATTGTTGGGCAGATTCATTCAGAAAATGTAGAATGACCGAGTTAGGAATTGATGGAGTCATTGAATAGGTGAAAGTTAGTACTGCAAGGTACTACTTAGAAAGTAGTGTTAACATTATCTGGTTTTCTAGGAGTTTTATTTAGTAAACTGTTGACCAAATATATGTAATTGAGCAGATCCTAATGAAAATAAGGGGATTCAAAAACTTGTCCTCAAATGATTTTTTCTTCTGTTTTACCTATAAATACTAAGAGGTAATAAATAAGAGCAAATAAAAATTGACAATGACAAGCAATCAGAGAACTTCTGATGAAAACTGTCCCTTTGAACTCTAAGTAAAGGTAAGTTTGATTGTGTACTAACAATCAAATTTTATGCACATGTGCTTTATCACATGGATCCATGACAACTGTGTTTCCACAAGCAAGAGTTTTATAACTATTATAAATTTATACGTCTAGTTGGTCAGTATTTTATCTTTTTTCAAACCTATTTTTTCTAACTACTCATTTTTAGTTATTCTTCCAGCAAGAAAGAAATGAAGCAGAAAAAAAATGTTGCATTAAATAGAATGGTGAGCCGAAACCGGTTTGGCTCAGTGGATAGAGCGTCGGCCTCCGGACTCAAGGGTCCCAGGTTCGATTCCGGTCAAGGACATGTACCTTGGTTGCAGGCACATCCCCAGTAGGGGGTGTGCAAAAGGCAGCTGATCGATGTTTCTAACTCTCTATCCCTCTCTCTTCCTCTCTGTAAAAAATCAATAAAATATATTTTAAAAAATAAATAGAATGGTGAGATCCAATTCAACTTAGCAAGTACACATTAAGTCACCATTACTAGCAAGGCCCTGGATTAAATTCTTGAATGTACCAGGAATATTGAGTCTAGTCATTTTTATATATTTTATTTATGCAAGTCTTGGGGTTTTGACTCTGGAAATGTCCACATTCTAACAGCTTCCTCACTTTAATTCCATCAAGAAAAAGTAGCCCTGAGAAAAGTCATTGGTCTATTCCAGGGGTTCTGTGGCTCCTGCTGGAATATATTGTGGCATCAGCAGCCTGCTTCTCCAGCAAAGAGGGGTGCTGAGGGGCTTCACTGACTCACACCACACTAAACATGAATCTCTCTTGTCATGGAAAATAAAATATGAAACAAAGTTTACACTGAAAATATTATTGAAGAAAAAGTTTTAAACTGCTGCCCTTCACCATGTAAATGTTATCCATATGTTTAATGTCTACCTGAGATAATTGTTCCAAACATTCTCAAAGAGAGAATAATATTGTGACTATGGAACAATTAGAAACTCAAAGTTGAAACATCAAGGTGCTAATGCAGGTAGGAATGATGTGAATAAAAAAGAAGGGAATAGAGAGTACTGGGCATGAGAGAGAAAGTAGAGTCTACATTAAGATTTTTTGGCCAAGATTATTTCAAAAGCCTTCCAAGTAGTTTTCCTTCTTTCTATGCCACTCTCTCCAACTTCTTCTAGGCTGTCAAGTTATCCCTCTTTAAAACTCTTTTATTTATTTTTATTTTTTAAATACTGTTGACATTCAATATTATATTAGTTTCAGATGTACAGCATAGGGGTTAGACATTTATATAGCTTAGGAAGTGATCCTCCCCATAAGTATAGTCCACACCTGACACTATACCTATAAAACTTTTAAAATTCTACATTGCTTACAATCTTGTACACCCCCAATACATAAAGTGCAAACACTTTCTTTACAACACTCCCATGCATGTTCTCATAACATCAGTTTTTCCATTCTTACCTCCACACTTCTGCAAAGCTCATCTCTTCCCCATTACACTATGTACATATAGAGGCTATCTGCTTTAAAAGAATGGATAACCAAGGAACTGGATTCAGAATCAGGTTGACTCATTTGCTGGCTGGTTCCTCAGCACCATCTTTCTTGTTACTCCTCTCTTCATCCACTCAGCCTTGGCAGTTTTCAGAATAAATCCTTGAAAATCTGAAATTCTACCCTCTCATCATTTCCATTGTTAATTTGCCCATGAAAGGTTCAGCCTCAAAATTAGATATGCGAAAGCAAGTTTGACCTTCTGGTGTTTAGATACTTGTGTAACCTCATCATAGTCTAGATTGTCAACATATTTGGAGACATAGTGTATTTGTTAGGAATCTTCTTTAGATGGCAAGCCTGGGTATGTGAGACAATTTATAGGCACATTGCCTTGCTGGGGTAATCCAGTTCTGCTCCTTAAAAAATACCACAAACATACACCTGAATCAACATAGCCGATTCCTGGCAAATAGGGTGTTGCTCCAAAGTAGGTGATTCACTCTCTATTAACTACTTACTCACTACTTCTTCTGAAATAGGAGTCAGGTCTACTATTAGCTTGAAACCACCAAGAATGGAGAAAAGGAAAAAGAGATGTTAAAGGAGTGAGTGTAATCTTTCTTAAGGCACAGATTCTTTAGAACTTAGAATAGGAGAGGGAATTATAGATATAGAGTAGGAAGATAGTGTTTTTATTTTTATTTTTTAAATCTATTTTTATTGATTTCAGAGAGGAAGGAAGAGGGAGAGAGAGAGAGAAACATCCATGATGAGAGAGAATCATGGATCGGCTGCCTCCTGCAAGTCCCCCACGAGGGATCAAGCCCACAACCCGGGCATGTGCCCTTGACTGGAATCGAACCTGGGATCTTTCTGTTCACAGGCTGACGCTCTATCCACTGAGCTAAACCGGCTAGGGTGGAAAATAGTGTTTTTAATGAAATTATAAAATAAAAACCCAACATGAGAAAATAAAACTTTTTTCAAAGGAAGATGATGAGATACTCTACTACAACATAACAGTTAAAATGACTAAAAAAATATGGGATGCTGGTGAGGATGTGGAGCAACTAGAACTCTCATACATTTCAGTTGGAAATGCAAAATGGTGCAGCCACTTTGGAAAACCATTTTCAGTTTCTCATAATGCTAAATATACTGTACACTTACCATATGATTCAGCATCCATTCTTACGTATTTACCCAAGTGAGATTAAAAACTGGTACCTAAATGTTTAAACGTGCTCAATTCATCATTATCAAAAACTGAGAAAAAAAACCCTAAATGTTTTCAGTGAGTGTGTAAACAATCCATAGTACATCAATGTAATGGAAAACCAGTCAGAAATAAAAAGAATGAGCTACTGCCACATGGTACAACTTGGCTGGTTCTCAAAGGCATTATGCCCAGAGAGAAAAGGCAGTTTTGAAAGATTACATACTACATGATTCTTTTTATATAAAAGTCTCAAAAAGACAAAATGATAGTTACAGAAAACGAAACAGAGATTACCAATGGGTTGAGGTGGGGGAAGGGTGACCATTAAGGAATAGCATGAGGGAATGCTGGGGTGTACTGAAACTGTTCAACATCCTATTTATTAGTGTTTACATGAATCTAACTACACGTGTTACATTTCAGAGACCTGTGCATCCAAAGAAATCAATTTTACTATATGTTAATTTAAAAATGAAATTTTAAAAAGAGGTAAGAAAATGGTCAGAAGAGAACATAAAAGAGGTAAGAAAATGGTCAGAAGAGAATATCTAACTCAAACCAGTCTTTCTTTAAAACTTAAGAATAGCCCTGGCCACTGTGGCTCAGTTGGTTGAGCATCCTTCCACGCACAAAGAGGTCTCAGGTTCCATTCCCAGTCAGGGCACCCCTGTTTACCCATTAAAATATGGCATGATTGGAGAAATAATGTACATTTGAAACCTTAAAAAAAAAACTTAAGAATAATTTTTACAAAAGAAACTAGTACAAAAAATTTCTTTCCATCTGCACATAGAAGTCACAGAAACTACTAAATACCTACCAGATAAGCTGTTAGAAATTTATCATTTTATTTTTTAATTTTGAATAAAACTAGTTTTTTCATCTGCCAAATGGAGACTTACATGAAGAATTCATGTTATGATAGAAACCACAGAGAAGCCACATTCCCCTTCTTCCCTCGCATATTCATTGCCTGTAAGAGAGGCCTTATGAAAATGTAGGCCTATAAGAAATATTTCCAGAGGAAAGTTGAAAGTTTAAATCAACATGTTATCTTTGGAAATGATATCTGCTGAAGAAAAACCATTGACTTCTTTAATAGGCAAGTTTCTCCCTTACCTTTTATGGTTGTGAGGCTGGTGGCTCTAAACAGACACCAGAGCAAAGTAAGGCAAGCTCTCATTTTATTTATTTATTTTTTGCTTCTCTCTTTGGTATTAGCTGTTCATGCCTATCATTCTGAGAATTTATGGGCTTAATCAGCAATTAAGAGACACAGCTTTGTTGCTTACCTGGTGAGATATGATTTTATGTAACTATGCATTTCAAATACTCATCAATCCCCATAATAAGGTAATTTCCTTTATCATTTTTCTACAGCACCATCCTTTTCACTGTGTGTATGGATGTAGTTTTATAATTAGGCTTCAGATTTACCAGATCTTTATTTTACATTCTTAATACCAACAGTATACCTCAGTATCTATTTTCCCCTTTGTAATTTTTCTTCTTGACATGAAGGGGTCTTGGTTTATGAAAATAACTTAATTTGTTGCAATCTGATGCTTTTGGACGGGGCTAGGCATTTCACAGTTCTCATGGCTGTACCTCATCTTCTGAAACCTATTGTCTCTACTCATGGGTGATCTCTAAAGACAGCTACCATTTTTATAGACACAATGCAGCAGAGCCAAACAAATATCTGTGGCAGAATAGAAGGGCCTAGAACGGGAGTCAATAAACTGCTACCTGTGGCTTGGCTTCCTGTTTTGTAAATAAAGTTCTATTGGAACATAGCCACATTCATTTGTTTGTATATTATCACTATATCTTTCATGGTTGGGTGGAGGCACACGCACCTGAAAATACTTATTATCTGGCTCTTTCTCTGTGTGTCGAGCTCTAGACAGAATTTTTTTTCAACCAGTGCTTCATTTTTGTTACCACAGATTTTAGCTTACACATTTTAAAACTTAAAATTATATGTAAATAAAATCTCAGTTCATTTATTTTTAAGTATCTTGGGAGCATGTTAAATGGAATTTGAAAGTAAGTATTGGAAAAAACTCATTGAGATGCTCCTTATCAAATCCTGAATGTGAAAGAGCTAGGGCTGGGTCTCCACGATGAAATCCATGTGTAGTATTCAAAGTTCCCCGCTATGCTTCATTTTGCTAAAATGATAGAAAAATCACAAGAAAAGAATGGCCATTTGTGTAATGAGAGACTATGCTAGTTAACACTTAACCTGGAAGATAGATATATCTTCCTAAATCTTAGCATATCTTAAAAAAAATAACCCTTCCACTTCTGAGGCATAAATTAAAGATGATTAACAAAAGGAATCTGGGGCATTCAAAGTAGTCACTCAGAGGAGTTAAGTCTTCAGGATTTCCTTTGTTTGAGTGGATTTGTATAATAGCCAACAGAAAAAACACACACAATACAAATGGAACCAGTTTACCCATCCTTGTCTATTTGGGATTATGAATGGATTATGCTGACTTTAATATCCAATTTTTATTGCAATAAAACCTTACCTGTCAGGAGATACAGTCTAAGTCTCCCAGGTTTGTTTATAAAGTTCATACATCAATCCTGGGCATTGCTGTCCCACCAACCTGCAATACTAGTGCCAGTTCCCTGCAGCCCAAACCTGAATGACTGTGAACTTGCCCTGTTGAAGCAATACTTACCTCTGTCATCGTGTTGCTGCTGCTGTGTTATATGTGATATTTGGGAGACCTACCACTGCTCTTCATAGGAGGGTGGCTGCCTATGTCTCCTTCTCCAACCTATGATGCACACACTACTAAGGTGGCTGTGCTAGGCTGGGCTCCAGAACCACCACCTGCACGCTGTACCAGGATCACTGTTTTTCTCTCTCCCTACGATCCTCAGGCCTTACTTAACATTTTATCTGAATGATGTTTTCACACCCAACCTCTAGGTGAGGTCACTCCTATGTCCTTTCATGCCTTTCTTATAATCTGGCCCCAGTCAGAGTTACTATAAGTTACTAGGGATGCATATTTGAATCTCTAATAATAACACGATGCAGTCTTGTGTCTCCCCCAGGAAGACTCCTTTGCACCTATGTAAATTAGAGGCAAGCAGACTCTTTGAAGGAGGGATCCAACTAATGCTATTGTCATCAAAATCCAAGCCTTACACACCATTCAATTCTTTAGGGTAGGAGTTGGCCTATGACCACCATATTTGAGCCCCATATTTTCTCCATCCACTCCTCAATGAAGTGCTGTTGTTGAACTCAGTTGTGGAGGCTGAGAAACACCAAAAGTTTACTTTTGAAATTTGCAATTATTAAAGCTAAGAACTTCTTCAAAATGTAGTCCCAGAACCAGCTATAAATAGAATCATCTGGACACTCTAAAAATACTGATTTCTACCAAGTTTCCCAACAAACAGGTGGACCTGGGAACTTGTTAGTGAGCAAGTGTAGCACTAAACAGTAAGCTTATACTGTAGATATATTTATGTTTTATTAGCAATTTTCTGTACATGTGCATGTTTGCTGAAAAAAAACTGCATATAATTAATTTATAATAACACACTTGATACTGTTCAGCCAATTTTTAAAGCTATTTCCACAAGGGATCTCTCTTGATCTTAGACTGATCATGTTGAGATGTTCCACCAAGGGGAGTATCTTGAAGTGAAGCTCAATACCAGATACAGAATGTGGCAAAAGTAAGTTTTTAGTTGTGAGTACACAAAACACAGTTTATTCTTGTATTATTATTATTAATTAATTATAGTATCATTTTTCATACAAACAATTGTAAACCTACTTTTCAAACACTTAATGTTTTAAAAATATTCACCTAAGAGTACATTCTTCAGGTTTTATAAAATGATTAATGCCTATAGATACTGTGTAAGAGGCTCACTGCTACACAGAAAGATTGCCTGTAGTAGTAAACAAAACTGAAAATAGTACTTTTCTGAAAAATCATTATTTAAAAGTAGTAGGATCTTGGGCTGTTTCCATATCTTGACTGCTATGAATAATGCTGCTAGGAACACAGGGGTGCATATATTCTTTAGAATTGGTATTTCTGGATTCTTAGGATATATTCCCAGAAGTGTGATCACTGGATCAAAAGGCTGTTCCATTTTTTGAGGAAACTCAGCATGGTTTTTCTCAGTAAAGGAGCAGATAAAAAAGCTGTGATACACAACGGAATAGTATGAAGCTGTAAAAAAAAAAAAAAAAAGGAAAAATCTTCCTTTTTTCAACATTATTATTATCTATAATAATGTCAACAATAAAAAAATGTAGTGGGCCGAAAGCTGAATATATAGACAATTCTAATCCCATAGTCTAATCCTATAGTCAATGCCATAGTCTTTCTGTTTTTCTGTTTGTTTGAAAGGAGGAAGTTAGGGGGTTGATGTTGGTTCTCAAAGCCAGTGACATTGAAAGTGAAAAGGAAAGTTTGGAAATCATGTCCTTGTCAAAAGAAAGGTTTAAGAAGATCCACTGACCACAAACTGTGGTCCAGGGTCCTGGGAAATTCGTCTTCTTCAGTGTGAGGTCTACTCATACATGAATACAGAGGTTGACAAATCTTCAGATATCAGGGGGACCTGGTGTTAACCATCTAAGAAGGTGGAAATTAGCATAAAGCTTACCCCGCCCCCCTCAGTTTTTATCATATTGTGGTTTTGGTAGAGAGAGCATTGAGCACTGGTCTAGTGAAAAGTGTAAATTTATATTCATAAATATTATACATATTTATAATATTTATTCCATGAATTGATCACCTACCAAAGAGCAGCTTTAAGACAGACTTTCTATTTACTATGTTCTGTTATAGTATTCATTCTTAATTGTTTTTGATGTTTTTTTTTCTTTTCCTCACTCCATCACATCACATTCTTTCTCTTTTTTTCTCTCTTTCTCTCCTCCTTTTTTCCTCATTTGTCACTCTTGTATAGCTTTGTGCCTGAAACTAGGTCATGAGACTGTCAAGATGTCAGCTTCAAATTTAGTTATCAATTTTCTGTCTTTAAACCACTATACTTTGGGGATGATTTGCTCTTCTTTGTGGTTAGATGGAGCAATTTTAATACCCTTTCTATGGCACAGCGTTTTTCTCTATACCTACTTAGAGGGCTTCTTATGGGTTATAGTGCATTGGTATTCACACATTACAGGATGTGAGTTGGCTTAAAAACTTCAGGTCGTGGGAGAGAGAGAGAGAGAGAGAGAGAGAGAGAGAGAGAGAGAGAGAGAGAGAGAGAGAAGGAGGCACTTTATAAAGGGAACATGAAGTTAATTTTTGTCACCACATTTAAAACCAGTTCCACTAACCAAATACAGCCTTCTTCTTACAAATGCAATTATGGTTATACCTCATTGAGGGAAAAGGTTTTAAAATATTGAAAATAAAATGAGTCACAGAAAACTCAAATGTCCTCCCCAAGGAACAAATAGTAGAATCTGGTGTTCATTAAAATACTTGAATGTTAATGGAAGAGAAAAATGTAAGCCCTGTGTCTCCATTTCTTTGGACCAAGACACTGTGGTTTCTCAGCTTTCCCAAGGCCTGGCCAACTTAGGATCTGGTGAGACTCTTTGGAGACAGGAAATGTGAGGTTGGATATAGAGTACAAATGGGTGAGATGGGGCTTCTTTGCGGGCTGCCGGGCACTGTGCATCCCCCATAAGGAGTACTCTTAGGCACAAGGAGCCCACTCCCTGTGCTGGTCCCTCTCTGTTGCCAGAGATCTCACTAAACCAAAGGAGGGGAAAAGGCCTATAACACCAGGCCAAGAATGGAGACTTTAGAGGATCTGTGGGTTTCAAAGTGCAGACAAGGAAGATGTGAAAATCAAAAGCATCATAAAAGTAAGCCTCCCACCTCCCTTCTTCTATCCCCCATACACTGGCCTGCTTGCTCTCACCTCCAGCTAGATCTTTAACCAAAGCAGGACAGTCCAAGATCCCTGCCTGATTTTTTTTTCAGTTAAATTAGCCATATGAGTTAACATTCTACATTGAGAGTCCTTTTGGTGACAGAGTTCCCTCCCTTTTTACATCTTAATTTTATTTTTAATGCAAATAACTCCTGGAAGATCAAAAGATTGTCAGCTATTAATGCTTCAGAATAAATTAATAGAATCAGATTGCCTTCCCTATCATTCCTGGATGCAACCAGCTGTGCTAAGGAAATCAGATCACTGCAGGCTATGATGGGGATGTGTCAGGAGAGAACCCTGGGTAGAGGGAGGGCATAGGAAGTCTATGTGGGTAAGAGAATTTAAGGCTTAGGAAAGTATGTTGGTTCTGGATATCTAGAAATGTGTGGCATGGAGTATAAAGGTAGGTGGGAAGCTGTTCAGGTCAATACTAAATTATTTGAAATGTTTGCCCCTGGCCATGGCAGGGAGGAAAGCTCCCAGCCTGATGGCCTCCAGGAAAACTGCTGGGAGAGTTCTAGGAAAGACAGCCAACAGGCAGATTTCTGACTTGCTAATTAGGTGAATAGCAGTGATAACTTCATTATGTGTTCCTTGAAATTTTTCTGCCTGTTCTGTATTCTTTTAAACTGATACATACATACATATATATATATATATATATATATATATATATATATATATATATCCTATCTAATAAAAGAGTAATATGCAAATTGACCATCACTCCAACATACAAGATGGCTGCCCCCATGTGGACACAAGATGACTGCCACAAGATGGCCAGCAGGGGAGAGCAGTTAGGGGTGACCAGGCCTTCAGGGGAGGGCAGTTAGGGGCAATCAGGCTGGAAGAGAGTGGTTAGGGAGTGATCAGGCTGGCAGACAGAAGCAGTTAGGGGCAATCAGGAAGGCATGCAGGCGAGCAGTTGGGAGCCAGCAACCCTGGATTGTGAGAGGGATGTCCGACTGCCCGTTTATGTCCCACCGGGATCGGGCCTAAACGGGCAGTCGGACATCCCTTGAGGGGTTCCAGATTGGAGAGGGTGCAGGTTGGGCTGAGGGACAACCCCCCTCTATGCACGAATTTCGTGCACCGGGCCTCTAGTATATATATGCCACATTTTGACACATATGTGCAAATAAATGTTAGCTATCATTATTAATAGTATACATTTAAAAAATCATAGACAATCTCTTATCGTTTATAAAATTTAATTAATTAACTAGTTTATATTTTTGAGCAGGTAACATATGAAGAGACTATATAAGCTCAAGAGTTAATTGGGAGAGAAGTTCTATATAAATAAACTGTTTACTCTTTTAATATAGAAATAGCAATAGAAGTCTAGTTTTTATTACAATAAGTTTTGCAAAAAGGGAGTCATCCTATAACGACACTATTTTCTCTCTCTCTCTCTCTCTCTCTCTCTCTCTCTCTCTCTCTCTCTCTCTTTACAAACTATTTAGTAGACATGGCTCAATGTCAGTAAATAGAAGCACATATTATTTTTAAAGGCTGAAAAGCATTCTGTTATGTGAAGTCACATATTTAACAAGTAGATATTTGATATAGTCTTAGGCTATTTCTACTTTTAAAACACTCCTTTTGTAAACACTGCTGTAATAACTTCTAGGTTTCTATACTTTTGTCCTAAAACCTTGGTAGTGGGCTAAAATTTTCTAAATATTATATCAAAGACAAAATCCTGGAAAAACAGTAAAATTTTTCTATCCTTCCTCCCCCCCCCCAAATTATACTACTGAAAAAATTAGAAACAAACTCAATCTTATAAATAATTTTAAATGATAAATGACAAATTGGGAACTTTTTGCAATATAAGTAGTAACATTATATATCTTCAATATATAAATAGAATTCATGAATCAAAAATATGATTATCTTAATAGAAATATGGGAAAAGGCCTTTCACATGTAAGCAATAAAAAAATCAAATGGCTGTTAATAAGATGCTTTCTTTTTCCAAAGATAAAACTTTTTAAGATTGTTTTTAAAATAATTCTTAGGGTCAGTGAGGGAATAGAGAAATAAATGTTTTTAACTTATTTTGTCTTTTTGTCTTCCTATAGGTTTTCCAAATGATTGTATCTATCCTTGTCTTTAATCACATATATCCCAACTACTCCCAATTATGTACATTTTTTTCCCCTGGGCTTCAGATTCATATGCACATCTGTCTACATGAGCTTTCCATTTCATTACCTGAAAAATATCTAAAATTTCACTTAGCCAAACAGTACTTTTAATTTTCTTAAGCCTGGTCCTCTCCGAGTCTTTATTTATTCAGGGATTCATGTCTCAGCGTAGAATTATTCCAGATACCTTCCTTTATCGCTCCACACTCAGGATCACAAGTCACATAAGCGCCATCTCCAAGTATATTGTTAGTTCCATCACTTCTCTTTACATCCATCAAGACAGCATTAGTCCAAGTTGCCATTCACTCTGTTCCTACTTCCTAATTGTTCCTTTCAACTCCTTCGCATACTCACTAATTTTGTACTCAGCAGTCAGAATTATGCTTCTCAAATGTAAAAAGGTCATGCTTCTTCCAAGCTTGAACTGTCAATGCCTTTTCATTACTCTTCTATTAAATTCAAACATTTGGGGCCTAGATGAGCATGTACCAGGTACATAATAAATGTTTATTGAGTAAATGCACATATTCAATAGGCATTGAATATTCACAGACCCTCCATGGTGTGGCTACTACCCCCTGCTGGAGCCTTACTTCCAGGCAGTCTTTTGCCCTCTGCCCTTCTCTTGCTCCCTCCACTTCTACCTTCCCTCAAAGTATTCAAATGTGCCAAGTCCTTGTCTGTGTCAGGAACTTTTTCTTGGAATGCCTTTGCCCTCTCTCAGAGGGCTGCCTCCTCCTGGTCATTCAGGGCATAGCACATAGGTGCTACCTCCTACCTCCCCTGTGAGGCCTTCCCTGAACACTTAGTCTAGAATAGATTCACTCTGTGATTCTCTCATGCCACCCTACATTGTTTACCTGCACATGACCTATCAGAGTTGGTATTTATATATCCAACTGTAAAATAATTTGATCATGAGGCCTCTAGGGCAGTGACAACAACTGTGTTTGGCTTATGATTATATTCTTCATACCTTCCATAATAATGGAAATTGTAAGCCAAGAAAGAAGGGGGAAAATCATATGGACTAATATATAGTAGATTTTGAAAACTTGCCTTATTCCAGGCACTCTGCCTTGAAAGACATAATACACATAAATATTGGTAAATCAGGTATGGGATTATAAAGGGTCTGATGCTTGGTGAGCTGCAGTGATATGTATAAGCATACATTCTCTCATTGAATTCTCCTGATATCAGATTTGAGAAATCTTGGTGGGGATTAAAAAGCTCGAGTAACTGCCAGAGTCTGGACCCAAACCGAGGTCCATCTGACCCAATAACCATCTTTCTGTCTCTAATTAGGAGTGCTTTTGTATCATACCATTTGCAGAGGAGCCTCCAGCCTTGGAGGGCTGACCTTGACCTCTGACACCAGCCAATTAAAGCAGGACTTTCTAGTCTTTTCCCCAGACTTGGGAGTTGGATGGGGAATAGACATAGCTATCCCTCAAAGAAAGAAGAGCTAAAATGAAGTCACTCCCATTTTCTCTCCTGACATTGTCCACAACTAGAGTGACCCTCCATCTGGTTTGCCAGAGCAGTCTCAGTTTACTCCAGTTGTATCATTATTAATAGCAAGTGTCCCTGTGTGGCCAATAAGTCACTCTGACTATAACTGCCTAGTATGGCTTGTGGCTGGTTTTTTAGCTTCCAATCCCTGCATTCCTCATCATTTATGTCAGTGACTTTCTCTCTGTGCTCTAACACATCAGCTCTTTCAGAAGTGGCTGACTTGTGTGGTTACCAAATTCACTGCCCTGCTAACGCATCTTTGAGCTAGCTCAGAACCCAGCCATGGCACCAGGACCTGAGGCTCAGCATCTATTGCCCTGCCCTACTCCACACACAGCTAGCACTGCGCCTGTGCACTCATGGATAAGAGGGCTCATCACAGCTTCCAGCAGCCACTTCAATCCCTATCATCTTTCATCTAGGTTCTTCCACAGTTGACTGGCTTCGAAGATGCATCAGAAACTTCAGGAAGAGCAAATGCGGCCCTCCGCACTCCCTTGCCTGTGGGGGCTGCTTTGTGTCTTCTGTGGGGCTGATTTATTTTGCTCTCTCAAGCCCTTACCGAGAGGGCATGTGTCCTTGCCTTGCATCTCTGCTTCCAGTATTCCCTGCTCAAACCCCTGCTTAGTTTGTGGTTTTTGAAATGATAATGAGCTGCTGCTTTTCTCCCCTAGTTTGTAGATTCTTGTTTTAACAGAGTGAACAGTGTGTCTCTTGATTTATCATCTTAGGAAGATGAATGCCACGTGTCATAACAGTATAACATCATCTTGCCTGCCTCTGTGCGGATAGATGCGGGGCAGCCTGGATTTATTTTTTGCTGCATTCCATCAGGCACACAACACCATGTAGAAAATGTCAGTTTATTGCAGCTCAAGGTGAATTTCTTTCTCCTGGAGGCAATGACACAAAAGTTCCCCAGGGGGCAGCCCCTAGCAGACCCCGCTTGATTGTATTTTTCCATAAATGAGCTTTCAGGGCAGCAGCAGGCTCTGGCGTGCTAGAGCTGGCTGGACGGTGATGGGATTGGATAATGTCCCCCCACGCTCCAGTCCACGGCCGGGTAGGACTGATTGCATTATCTAGAGTAAGCTCGACCCAGAAAAAAAGTGAAGTGCTTGACTTTCAGGCGTTTCTTTTAACAGAGCAGAGCAGAAGGTGGTTTCATTGAAAAAGGGGGGCGTGACAGCTGACTATTCGGTTCATGGTCTATTCTACAGGACTTCATTTTTTCTTCTCATACGTCTACTTGCATTAGTTCAGGACGCTGCACCCTGAGTGCACTTGCCAGGACGTGGGTCCTCTGTGGGTGGGAGGCCGGCCACATGGAAGAAGGGGCAGTGGAAGCCAAGGCAGAGGCGGTTTCTAACTAGCGCTCATTGGAAACCGAAGGGTTTTAGGAGGCCAGCAAAGAAGCCTGGAAAATAATTTCGGAATGTTTGAAAGTATTACTTTTCTAGCCATTCCAGTCCTTTGTTTGTTGTCATTTCTTCTATTTCTAACCAGACTTGCCAGAGGAATGATCTCTAAGTCTTGGTTAACTAAAGTATAAAAGGAGTCTAGAACTTCCTAAGTCGAATATAATTTGAAAAGGAGAAACTTTCCAGTGTGGATGCATGATATTTAACTGGTAGCAATGTATAATATTTAGGGATATTCACTGGTGTTAACGTAAAAACAAATTCAAACCTGTAAATAATTTTTGTGAGTTTATTTGAACCAAACTGTCGACAATTGCAGGGTAGCAAAACCTCAACATATTGGGATAATGCTCCAGAGAATGGCGGGTTTTTACCTTGTTTTTATAAATTACCATCAAAGGAAGATCCGTAAGTGGGTTACATGAAATCCACTGGTGATAGATTAGGGAGGTGGGAGAAAGCAGAGCAGAGAAACCTCTGGGATTGGATAAAAAGTGAAATGATGGACACATGCTTCTTTACATAGGGGGATACAGGATACTTAACAGTCGACAATTAATATAACAATACCAGTGAGGGAATTTGTGGTCTCCACCCTGGTGCCATTTGTTGTGCCCTCGGGGTCCCGAAAAAGGCTCAGTAAAAATCAGAAGTTGGTCTTTGTCAGGGAAAATACTGGCCTAGGAAATGACTACCTACTATAAACTGCTTTTAGTTAAAATTTTTAATTTCAGACCACCCTTTGTGGTAACTTTAGGTCTTTGAGTTTGCAAAACCTCCATGCAGGCCTTCCCTGAACTAGTCAGGTTAGCATGTGGTCTTTTTTATTTTTTTTAATTTTTTGTCCATACTGGGAAAGATTAGATTTCTAAAGTAAGTCTTACAAACATACTAGAACTAGCAACCAAGGCATCTAGTCCTTTGAATAAGGCATTGGGGTGCTTGGTGGCCCTTCTCCCTCATCCCCTCACCTGAGTAAGTCTTATAGCAGAGAGCTCCTTGGCACCTAGGTACCTGCTTCATGGTCCGACAGTGTCAATGATCAGTTGATGAGTGAGGCCAGCTCATCCCCATTCCTCAACTTAGAGTTGCCAATGGCAATTCTTCTAGGGGTCAGGCAGGCAGAGTGTGGACATGAGTGACATGAATGAAGAGGGTCCATGAACCAAGGGTCCTGGTCACCCCGCTCTGCTCTTTATTGTGGCATAACTCCTGAAGGGCAAGGGGCAGCTCTGAGTTTGTGTGAAAATACTTAGGAAGACTGTCTCTCCTAACTTCTTTTGAGGCTCCTTCCTTTAGACAGGATGGTGGCTCTTTCTTGGGTGAAATTCAAAGAAACCTCCAGAATGAATGAGGAAGCACTTTACACCACTTTGCAACCCACAGCTTGTCTCTCCTGGTTGTATGCGTTTATTGTATTATTTTTAGAATGTTTACTTAAACAGTGTGCAGAGCTGTCCAAGCAGGATATCTGAGTCTTCTACTAGAACACCTCGATGTCTTCTATCACTGGCGTCCAGTGGCAGGAGAATAAAAATAGCCCATGGAGCCCTCTCCTCCACCACAAGGATTGTTTATGTGCCAGAAGAAGAGAGAAAACAGAAACTCTCCCTTCATCCCTCTCCCCGAATTTCTTCTGAAAATGAGTAAATGCTTTGCTCAAGAAATTAAAGATATTTGACTTAAAAAGGGCGTGACACTTTCAGTCTGTTTCTGCAAAGTTGAAGGTGAAGTGCATGTTCTGATCATGGCATAGACTTGCTCTAAAATTTTAGCAGCTTAGCATTGCCTGGATGGTGGGCTCAAATGTCTTGCATTTGGTATTGAAGTCTCTTTTTAATCATCTGCCCGCCCTGGTTTTCCAACATTATCCACAACTGTTTCAGAGCTTTCAGATCCAGACTCATCTCTTCAATGTCCCCCAATGCCCTTGGTGTTTGCCTGCCCCATTAATCACAGTATTCTCTCTTCCAAAATGCCGGTGTCTTCCTATAAATTGATCTGGTCCTGCTTCTCTTTCCAGGAATGGCACCAAAGTCCCCTCCTGGAGAAGCCTGTGCTGACTGCCACAGTCTGGCAAGCTTTCCAGGCTCCTGCAGTATGCCTAGTCCACACCAGTTGGCTGTTTTTGACACTTCGTAAGAGAGCTTACATGATTATCTTCTCATGTGTGCATTTCATTTTCTTAGTACCTTGAAAACTTCTGGGAATAGTAACCATAGGTCGAGTCTCTGTATCCTCTCCAGCGATTGACAAATAGTAGCTGCTTAATTGGTATATAATGATTGATTTAGAGGTTCTTGCTCTATTCCCACAGGATGAGTTGAACACTCTTGTTGTCCCTACTGGGACCATCCTACACAGGGGCAGAGGTCTCCAGGGTTTTTGTAAAGTAGTGTTTAATAAACACTCCTCCCCCTAAAATGCTAGCAGGGGGGAGGTGGTGAGTGTTGAGAGGAGGAAGGTCACCTCTGTGGTTTTAAAAAAGAAAATGCTTTGTACAATGTTCTTATTGAGGCACAAGACCCTTGACCATATTAAAGGTGCTGAGAAATCTTGCCATAAAGAAAGCTTTTTTATTTTGTTGAACCCACCATTTCCCAAATTAATTTTGCCATAGAACTCTTTTTTCCCCACTGAGAAGTAATAACATTTAGCATCCAGAAACACTAGATGTCTGAGTCAGTTCAGGCTGCTCGAACAACATAGCATAGGCTGGGTGGCTAAAACAACAGAAATTTATTTATCAGAGTTCTGGAGGCAGAAAGTCTGAGATCAGAGTGCCAGCAAGGTTGGTTTTTTTGTTCAGGGCTCTCTTTTTGGCTTGTAGATGGCCGATTTCTTGCTATAATTACACATGGCAGATTGAGAAAGAGATAGGGAGAGAGCAAATTCTCTGTTTTTTTCTTCCTCTTTTTATGAAAACACTAATCCCTCTCTCATGAACTCATTTAATTCTGATTACCTCCCAAAGCCCCCATTTCCAAATGACATAAAATTAGAGGTTTGGGCTTCAACATAGAAATTTGTCGAACATTTGTTTAACATTTAGTTGAACATAAATTCGCTCAACACTTAGTCCATGACATAAAGATTCTGTTGAGCACAATTTGAGTGTGTCTTCGTCCTCTCTAGCTTCCAACCTACCTTCCCTCAAAGCATCACTTTCATTGAGTTTTTCTAATCTGTGACTCTGGTATAATCTATTGGGTATCTGGATTCTACTACATCATGAAGTGTTGATTATATTGCCCAATTTTTACCATCGATAAGCTTCTCCACTTCCTGCTGCTCTGTTTTGCATTCTTTATAGGTAAGCCTAAATGAGGACCAGGAAAATTAGTCAATAACCACTAAACTTAACTGTCAAGTTTTTATGCCTCTACTACTAGCTTGTTGTATGAATATTTTAGAGATAGCCTAGTCTAGCCAGATTTTTTTAAACACACAAATTAATTAAGAACTTGAAAAGTAAGTAATGTACTCACCAATTGGAGCAAAGTTGAACTAAATCCAAGCCTTCTGGCTTTCCGATAAGGGGACTTCTCCATACACCTTCCTGACTTCTTAATCATGTATAATCTCTTAAATCTTACCTTTTCTTTAATCTCTGGAAATCATTTGAGATTAACCCAAACAAAAAAGAAAGTTATATCATATTTGTTGACTTTTCTGGGTTCCATAATATGAGACTCTTCAATTCTTCCTTGCATGGCAAGCTTTCCAGTCTGGTCATCTTCCTCTGAGTGCTTTCAAATCAATGTCCTTAAAAATGTGGCCCTCCAGACACAGTTCTCCAAATGTGTCCTGACTTTACAAAGTGAAGTGGGGCTCTCTGACCCCTAATTGAGGCATGCATCTTCTTGCTGTACAAGAAGGTGTTAAGATTCTCAGTGGTCCTGGATATTTTTCTTGAATCATGCTCTTTCCTGCCTCCTGACCTGGATACAGTCTCTTTGAAAACTTTCTAGACCAACCTCTCTTGGCTCCTACCCCCTCCTCAAAGTCATGCTGTCTTCCTATTTTCTCTCTAAATGTTCAGCATTTAGGGAATATTCTTTGTACACCCTTGTAATGCTCGGTGTAGGTTTCTACCACTTGTCTCTGTAAGTCATCTCTCTCTTTCTCTCTCTCACAACAATAACGATTGCAGTGGTGAGCATTTGTGTATCGATTGACATGTCGCAAGGCACTTACAGACACACTGGTCATCTGACTCCCTTCAGCCTTGTACAGGAGTTGGCAAGTACTAGCTCCCTTCTTATTTTCAGATGAGGACAGTGAATCTCAGCTAGTTACCTAAGTTGCTCAAGGTCTAATAAACAGTGCCACAGAGATTTCTGATTCAGAGATTTGCTGCTTCAAACTTTCCCCATTCACTGCTAAGATAAAGTTTGTGTGAGTAGAGAGCAAAATTTGAAAACACCTAAACATATGCAATAGGCTTTCGATTTTGAAGTTTTCAGAGAGAGAGGCAGGCAGCCCCTTTACACGTCCTCTCTGGTATGTTGTTGGAGAAGGATTTGCTCATCCTGGAAAGTACTTGGATTTCAGATATTTTTGTTCTTGTCACCTCTCCTTCATTTTGTCTCATTTCCGTATTTTCAAATTCCATTTTTTTATTTGATGAGTAAATTAGTTTTATATATACAATCAATATTTTAAAAATCAATTGTGAGACCTTCATTGAAAATGAAAACAATTTCATATGGCATGTGTTCTAGCATTTTCTACCACTGAGCAGGGCAGTAATTTAGCTGATGTCAACTAAGCAGGAGGTAAAATAATTTGAGCATAAGTTGAGGAGCTAATTGATAATATTTGGTAAAAAAAATAAACATGAGGTCACACTATTTTGCCTCACTACTCTATTGCAGCAGACAGATGAATCAAATTCAGCAACTGCTTTCTGAGTCCCCACTTTGGACCTGTGTCATGCTAGGGATTTGAGAGAAAGGAGTCAACAGTACAGGCAAGATTCCTAATCTCATGGAGTTCACAGTCTAAATGTGAATACAGACAGTGCAAATGTAAACAAATTATATACTTCAGGTAGTGATAAATACTAGGAGAAAACCACACAGAAAAATGTGACGGGGCACAGCTTGAGGGCAGGATATTACAGTGTGGTCACAAAGGTTTCCCTGTAGGGAATGGCATGTGAGTTGAAATTTGAATGGTAAGAAATAAGCAGCCAAATAAAAGTTGGGGGCTGATTGTTCTGGGCAAAGAACAAGAAAACCACGAGGGGGGAAGGAGCCTTGTTGGAGGCTTTAAATGAAGGCCGATGAGACTAGTGTACCATGAGTGGGGAGAACAAGAACAGGAAACTGCATGTTTACACAGGGGCCTTGTAGATCAAGGGAGCCATTGGAGGGTTTAATGCAGAGGAATAATGTAATTTGAGCTACATTTTATAAACATCACACTATCTGCTCTGTGTGCAAAGGGGATTATTGGAAGGAAAGAATGGCAGTAGTGAGGTTATTATATTAATATTAATCCGGGTGAGAGATGATGGTAGGTTGCACCAGGTATTAAGGATGATAGAAATACAGATTTAGGACATATATTTGAGGTGAAAATGATACGATAAACTAATGGGGTTGACATGGAGGTGAGGAGAAAATGAAATCAAGGATAACTTCTAGGTGATAAATAGAAATTTGCTGGAGCTGTGTAGAGTCGCTGGCAGAGCTTGGGGTGAACCCCAGCATCACTGATCTGGCCCAGGGCATCCATGCTGGGGAGCTGCATGAATGGGAATGTCTCAGACATTTTAAATGAATACTTTACATGCCTTCCTCAAAATGAATATATTATTTCATTGCAAAATGTGAACCCGGAACATCCAGAGGAACATAGTTTTAATTTAAAAGCAAAACATCTTTTAATGTTTGAAATATATAATATTCAATGCATACAATGACTCATATAATATGAGTTGCCTCTCATTGGTGGTGCTCACCCAGATGTTTCTCCAGGGCAGGAGATTAAGCTTCTTGACAATTAAGCCCAGTTCTAACATGGGTGGGGAAGGAGCTTATCTGATGTTAGCTCCTCCCCACCCAGGAGTAGTTAGAGGATAACTAATTTGTTGACAGTATGTCATAAAGTATTGGAAAAACACCGTTCTCCTCTGAGTGTTTCTGAGTGTTATTTTGACATGACTTTCTCTAAGGCTTTTTTCATCAGGGTTTTAGTAACTGTTATGATATCTTAAGAATTGAAGAGAAGGAATTTCTTCTAGAGAATATACTAAGAAGGACTTGTTCTCCTGCTCCTTGCCTAGCTATACTTATTAATCAGGATCCTTGGGGAAATGTCTTGCACATTTAACAGATTTTTGAAGATTTTTAATGAAGGGACTAGTGGCAGAGAGCCAGGCAATGATGCTCAAGCACTCAGAGACATGAAATGGTGGTGAGATCTTATAGGTCTACCGAAGCAAGTGCTACTAAAGCTTGAATGGAACCAGAGGTATGAAAGAAGGGTCATTCAAAAGAAGCTATAGTGACCACAGCCACCAGGACTAAACCCCAGTGATGAGGGGTCAGGGATAAAATATTCCCACTTTTCTCCTCTTGCTCTCCCACTGTCTGCTGGGATCTGTCATTGGCTGATCCCCAAAAAGAAATCAGAAGTTCGAGGATCTGGGCTCAGCCTCCTGGGACACAGGGCAGGGCAGAGAAGGACAGAGAATGGATTTGGGAGTGAAACTCCATTTGTCCCCATAGAATCCTTTTGGTTCTATGATTTCATAATTATACTCATTCTTATATTAGTTGTTTTATGTCCCACCTTTTACATGCTGTGCACAATACAGTAGAAATAATAGTTGCAATCACTATAGAGATACCAGTAGTAGTTAGCTATTGATTCTGAGGGGCCTGACGCTATCATTTTGCTAAAGGTGTGCAAAACTTTGTTTCTAAATATACAGGTTGAAAGAAATACAATAACAACAACAACAACATAAAAACCAGATTGAATTCCAAACCACATTGTCAGAGTATTTTTGTCAGAGCTAGTGAGCAGTTAACATGAAAATACTTACAAAAAAGGTATGGGACCGGTCACTGTTTCTCTTTTACTTCTTTGGCACTAGAGAAATATTTCAGGGATTGGATCTGCAAGGATTTGGTGCGAGTGAGGAAAATGGAGTGAATGGAACTTGGCCCAGATCATGAACTAAGAATTCCACCCCACATTGCTTAATCTTTATCCCTATTTAGCTACTAGATGTTAACATAAATCCTCCCAGCTTCTTCTCTCTTATCTGAACCTTACTGTGGTTGCTCAACAAATTGTGGTTCTATTCTACATCCCCTGTAATACTTTGAAAACTACACAATATGAGGCCTAATGAAGGTGGCATGCCTCTGAATGAGTTAGAACTGAAAAATATGACTACATCGAAAGTCTTTAGAAGGCAAGATTTTAATGGCTGAATAATATGCTGAAACAGAGGAGTAATTTCTTCTTGAATGCTAGGATGAATTATTTATGCTTTGACAACATTATGTGTCTCTAAAGCAGCTTTTAGTTATTCGCCACTTCTGGGCTACAGCTGATCCTGCTGCCCATTCTTGTAATTACATTAACCTCTTGACTTTACATGACAAGCTTTTCCTGTGCACTGTGATCAATAGCCTATAACTACACTTCTTTAATAGGACCATAGTTACACCTCAGTTCAGATACAATTAACTTTTATCCCCCTTTTCTCTTTGGTGGGACATGGAATAAAATTTCTTATTTTAACATCCGAAACAAAGGACCCACGTTGAAAAAAATGCAGATCTTATGAAAAGATATGATTATGATGATAAATAGGTCAGTTGAAAATCCATTTCTGCCAACACATAGGATTAGAAACCCTGGGAGAAACAGTGAATTTCAAAGCCCTAAATATATGTGGTGGGCCTTTAAATCTCTGCTTTGATAAACTTTTTACTTTCGGTGGGATTAAAGGCACTGTGGACCACCTACTTTCCTATTCGAGGTATAACAATTAATTATACGGTGTATATGTAAATAGAAAAGGCATTATGTTAAATGCTGAAATACCTTCAAGGTCAGCTAGTTAAACCCTACTCTCTGACAAAGAAAAACTGAGAGAGGTATAAACCAGTGGTGTGTCAGAGCCTGTCAGCTCAAGAAAGTAGATTTTGTGTGTTCAGTCATGTTGGTAGCTTTAAATCAGCCATTGTTGGAGTATTTACACCATGGAAATTGGCAAATGTTACAAACCAGTGCTTTTGCCCCCAAAGAGCTAATTAATATTTACCTGTATATCATTGTGTGTGTAAGCACATGCATATGTATATATATGTACTATATATACATACATACATTCATGTGTGCAACACATATATATGTAATTATGTGCTATATTATATAGACATTCTATTTATATTTCTCATAGGAAATAGCCTCATAAAACTTTCCCAGATATTTTTGTGATAACATTATAATACCATAGTGTATTACTTTATAATATACGAACACACATTAACACAAATGCATAAATCTACAATAGGCATATACACAGACTTGCAAGGACTTGTATTTTAGATTAGACTTCAAATTGTGCCAAAGACCTGTGAGACTCCAGGTCACTTAGAGAAACTCAAAGGAAAAGTCATGACAATCTACTCTACAAAGATAGGCACGATGGTCCAGGCTACAATCAGACATGTTTGAAACACTAAGGGTTTTGGACGTGAACTGAATTAATTTTTCCTCTAATTCTATGCTGTAAAAGAGCAAAGTCTGTTACTGTCTTCTGTACTATATTACCAGAGCAATATATCTTAGAAATAATAAAATAAAACTCCCCATTACCAAAAGCAATAACTTAGGACCCATTCAATGTCCCCTATAGATAATGCATCTGGTTTAAAATCACCTTAAGAAATAACCGGTGGCTGCTGAAATCCTGTCAGACTACTCTAATTTTCTTTTATGACAGTGTCAGATTTGCTCTATTGCAGGAACATAGCATAGATGCTTGATGCCTACACGTATTACATGGTCAGCAAATTTAACATGAAAAGATAATATCTCAAGTGGGTTCAGATTTAGCAGGAGGGAATTAGAGTGCAGCTAACCACCAGGAAAAACAAAACAAAACTACAAATAGAAAATTCACAGTGTCCCAGGACTTGAGCAGCCCCTGCTCCAGTGTGAGAATGGAAGTACATCCATTAACATGTACTGCAGTGTTAATAAAAGATTCACAAACCTGTGCCCAGTCCTTGACCCATTGAATTACTAGTAAATTTCCCAAAGTGACTCTTATACATACTCAAAATTGGAAATTTCCACTATTGGGGTATAGTTACCAAATGAGGAAAGATTAAAAAATAGGAAGCCTCTGACATGTGCTGAAGTTAAACTAGAAGAACATGTTTTACTTTCTGGTAAAGGAAGGAAGACATGAAAGACACCAAAACATGGGGGCGGGGGGCAGGAGGGAGGCACTTCCTCCTCACACTCTTGCCTCTCCGTGTCCTCCTTCTCTGAGGCTCACCAGGCTCCAAGTTAGTATGGGAGCAGGACTTTTCAGATATAATTTCTGGCAATGTGTTGTAATGGAAGAAGCTTTGCTCTTGGACACATGAAATCAGTGTGGAATACCCCATTCTTTTGTGTGGCCTTGATAAGTTGTTGACTTCTTATGAGCTAGCTCAATTTGCTTTATTGGTAATATAGAAATAATCATATTGGTTTTCTATATATCATAGAATTGTTCTGAGAACTAGAATAAATATATGCAATGATTAACCCCAAGTGGTTAGGTACAGGGTCATGTCAAGGTTGCCATGACTTAGCTGTGGGACAATGTCACTTGTTCTTAAAAGGGTTTTATAGGGAATCTTGGTTTGTGGTCAAGGGTCTAAAGGTCTGGGTAAGAAGTACCAGAACTGGGAGATAAAAGGAGTAATGAAGAAAGCATTAGCAATGGTAGTTTTAAAGACACTTGTAATTATAGCTAACCATTTTCTATCACTTACCATGATAAACACTTTCATAATTTCATTTTATTCCTTTTAATATATTTTTAGGTACTATGTCCTTTGAGTATGTGCTATAATAATCACCATTTTCAAAAGAAAAAAAATGAATGAGTTCACGATTTACCCAGAGTATCATGGCTTGTAGATGAAAGAGTCTGATTGGAATCCAGAGCCTTAACCATCAAAATTAGTAGGAGATTTAGGTTAGCAATGGGATTAGATTAAACCAGTGGCAGCTGTTACAACTATACATCTTGAACTGTAGGACCAGATACCCGCAAAGGTCAGGAAAGATGGAGCATGAACAATAAAACTGCTTTTCTTGCTTCCCCTAATGCACCAGAAACTATAGAATAGGGAGGGTGGGTTGTTAATGCCCAGTAAATCTAAATTAACCCAATTTTCTTTTCATGGATGGTTTGTAGAAACTTGATTAAACTAACTAACAATAGTAATTACAGAACCGGCTTCTCTAGGGGGTTTTAAAAGTGTTGGCTATTTTATGGTTAGAGTTGTAAATGCGACATGTTTCAAAGGTGAGAAGGAAGATGGGATAGATCATGTTCTTGAGTCTTTCTGATTCATTAAGTTTATTTTAGTTTAGTTCAATGGGGAATAGCCATTTTTTGTGAGGACAAAGTACCTAATAAAATATTAAAAGTTCACACTCCTCATTAAACTTTAGGGATGATCTTTTTTTCTTCCTTTTTATGGGTGGTCTATAGGATCCAGTGGAACAATAGTCTCCAGACTTATAAGAATGGGGCACACATATTGCAAAAGCATTTTGCCTTTCCAATGGGCTTAAATCACACAGAAAGACAATCTGGACCCTTTCATGTAGATGGAGCTACAGGGCCTGATAGTCTACAAAACAGCACTTTGCCGAAAGGATCCAGATTCTTTCAGGTCCAATACAAATTCTCTTCAAACATCTGGATCCATTTCCAATGAAAAACTTGTGGGTTAATGAAATTGCCAGATGTGACTACTTGCCAAAATATCGAAATGCTTTTGTTAGTGAACCCCTACTTTAGAGGTGCTTTTGATAGGGGTTGAATTACCATTCTGATCTTATTCTTCTAAACAAATTAACATTTGAAAGCTTGGCAGGCAGATATCACTATTTGAACAATTTACACCAGAAGGGGTTCTTTGCTCTTCATAGGTAGGTAGATAAAACCCTGATTTCAAAGTGCCTTTCTCATCTTCACAACTAGTTACACTCTATTCTCGTATAGACATTATTTATGCTCTTCACAATGCATCCTGTGCCCTAATACACCTTTTGATCATTAATGTATGAATCATAAGAAAAATCTACTTTGGATATCTAAATTCAGAGGTGTCTATCTTTATTCTTATTTCTCTACCTTCGTTTCAATTGTGAACATTGTGAAACAATTTCTCTCTGCTCTGGAGAGGCAAATATTTCCTTCCTGAAGGGTGAATCACTCCGAAAATAATAAATCCTCCTCTGTTTAATGTTACAATTCCTTCCTTAATGGGGACATGTGACCCCGGTAACCTCTCTTCCCATTCTCAAAGTACACCCTCAAACCCAAATAAATAACTTTTCCCATCAAAGAGCACAGAAACAAAATGCTTTTGGAGCAACAATGGTGGCAGTGCTTTGAGACTTACTGTACTGAGGGACTTCAACACAGCAATCCCTCCAAAACCAACCAAGATATTAAGACAACGATGCAGACAGATTAGCAGCAACAGACTCTGAAAGCAGGTTTCTTTAAAGATCCAAGAGCTGTCCTGAATGGTCACAGACGAGGCTGAACAATAGATGGGATTTCAAGGAACCAGGAAATTCCTTATTTTGATCCCTAGTGAGAAAAAAAGAAAGAGAGTAGCAGGTAATGACAGATGACCTGAAGATGAGGGAAGGAGATGGTAATACAGCCCTGCCTGCTGTAAGAAAGAGGTTTGTCTGTCCTGGAAACCAGAGCAGGCTGCTTTCCTGGGGTGGGTGGAGTAGCCCTTTTTTTGTCACACTAAGAAGGTTTACTTGTCTTTGAAGCAAATATGCATAAATTATATCTTGTTGTTTAGATGAACTCCCACAGTTCCAGGGATAGGAGTCTCTTCTTTTAGGATGAAGTTGATACCAGGTTATAAAACAAAACTTGAATAAAACAAGCAAAGGCCTGTTATTCAGGAAAGAGAAGCTGGAAGGCTGGGTCTTAGCCAGCGTTTGGCAGTCTTGACTCAAGGGTCAAGATAATTTGTGGTTTGCAGTACAGTGTAGCTCTACAAAGTTTAGCCTTGTATAATGGAGAAAGCACAGGCCAGAGAATCAGGGAACCTGTTTCCTGTACACCCTAGGTATGTATCCTCAACTGAAAACTGTTATGTTTGGATCCTGGGGTCTTACATTTGTTTCTCTTATTCTTTATTCCATTCATTTTCTTTAAAATTTTCTGATAGGTGGAATGTTTATTTTTAGCTCTATCACCAGTGTTACCCTCTTTTGCTGTGCTGTTGGTTTGTGTGTTTGTTTGGGTTGGAGGTTGACTAGAAGCATATTTTTTTTAGATGAAATCTCTAGTGGCAGTGATCACCCATTTTATTCTGCTACACAGTTTCCTAACACATAAAAAGCAGAGGATTGTGTGAATTTTCCTGTTCTTAGTTTGATACTTAATCCTCCATAGGACGGATTTTCCAGAAAGAAAAAACAATCTTGATACGATTCATCACTTAACCCTGGTATCTACTTTTCTACCTTCAGTCATTAATCTAGCTTAAACTGAAGGTCCAAACATTTCTCCAGTCTCCAATCTGGTATTCAAGATGGTAACACCAATCTTACTTTATTCTTTTTAGATCTAAAGTATTTAGAGATTTACAGACAAAAAAAAAAAAAAGAATTCAAGACTAAATCCACTGCGTTTTTTTCTTCCTTACCTCAGATCAAAGCAGCTCATCCTCTCATTTATTGTCTCTGTGTTTCTCTCCTTTTCATAGATACTTCTTCCAGACTCAAAAATGGAAGTTTTCTTTTCATAGTTTTAAAATGCTAAATGCTCCTTGGAGGACTTCATATAAAGAACAAGCCATCTTTCTTTAGATACATGAATAATCATTTTCTATTCAGACAGCTGTCTCAAAAGACCTTGCTATTGCATACCTTGTAAGTTGAAGAAATAACATTTCCTCAAAAATAAATGACCAAAGCCACTCCAGAAAGCAGCAAACTTCAAACAAGTTGGTAATTTGTAGACCCCTCTGACATCCCAAGTGCATAATGGATTTGCAAAGACATTGAAGATTAAGTAAATCGACTACAAAGTCACAACTCTATTTAAACATTTTTTCCTTTAAGACCTTTATTTTTTGGAAAATACATTTGCTGATAAATGTTCCCTAAGAAGCCACTGTGGTTTTCAACTCTGTCCCTGGTAGTCCATCTATCCAATAGATGCAGTTGATAAAATCCACAGGCTGAAAGCCAAACTTAGCCCTTGTGGGTCATAGAGTCTTATTAAAAAAAACAACTTCAGATATTCTGTGAGGTTTCTTAGAATAACATTCTGGAAAGGGTATTTTCTGCTTGCGTTGTAGGCATTAGAAAAAAATCCGGAGTGCATCCAAAAGTGAACCATTTGAGGCTTCTGTTCCGGTGATGGGGCCATTTTATTGAGTACCGTCACCCGCATTGAATTTATGGCCACCAGCAGACAGCCGGGGACTGTAAATCCTGAGGCCTGCTTATTAGAACCCAAGCACATTTGACAATGCACATAATTAATGATCATTTGCTAAAAGTATTTTTGGGGATTTTATTCAAACAAAGTAAAAAAGAAACACATTAAATATTAGTCCTGTTATATATTATGGGACATTATATCCATTTGTGTGCCCATAAATCATTTAGCTATGAATACTTAAGAAGAGCAAGAAAGTGATACCCTATGTACACTCTGAGATAATATTGTCTTAGTATTTGATTACAGGCATGGTGTCCTTAATGGACAGATTCATCCTCCCTATCCAATGTCCAGTGGAACTGGGGCACTAAGAAATAGCAATGGGAGGATGGTAGACCAGGATTAAGCAGAGTTCGGGAGTGTGACATTGGTAAGGAAATAAGACTTTTACTGGCCTTGTCAGAAAACTCTGTTTCCTTTATTGGATTCTTTTCCAGTGATTGGTTTTGTTGCCCTAGTGTGGGTGTTGTGGGTGTAAATGTATGTTTGTTTATGTATACTTTTGTGGGGAAGGTATTAAAACAATATAGCCTGGTTTGACTATCTTTTTATTGGGTCAAAGAAAGAGAGAAGGGCAAAGAGAAGGGCAGTGGTTACTTTTGTGAGACTGACTATTAAAAAAATAGGAGATTTACTTTTTTAAAACAGCTACAAAAAAATCATTGCAATTTGAGTTAAACCAGAGCCAAATCTTAGTCTCTATACACAAAGTAAAGGAGAAAATTAAAATAAAATAAAAAAGGGGGAGGGAGAAAACACAAAGAAATATTGCCTGGGAAATTCAGATACCCAATGCAGGCTTTGTGGAATGATGAGAGACTCGGGGGCTTATTTTAGGTGCTGACTACCATGGAAATGCCATGTGATTTGGGACAAATCACTTAAACTTTCTGGCCTCAGAGCACAATTCTAAAAAATGAAGGAAAGTCAATTATTAACATCTCTAAGGACTTCCTAATTGCAAATATTTAGGATTCCAAGTGGATATTTTAAGGAAACACACAATCTCACACACAAAAAAATTGTGGGTTTTTTTGCCCAAATGATCCATAAAATTGTTTTACATCAATGGTTTAGTAGACATGCTGTGTCTGGTTGCCACTGTATATCATTCCTAGGTGCAAAGTCTAAGCATTTACTGCCTTCTTGGGGGAAAAAAATATCTAAAAGAAAATTACTTAAGGTCACACAAACAAACTGTGGAAGAGCTTTTTAAAAATCTTTTAAATATTTGAACTGAGTGCAAATTTTTAAAGTTTGCCTGAAAAAAGAAAAATATTTCAAATATTTGTTGAGACAGGTTAGTGCATATAACATTGATAAGCATATTGACTTCTTTGGGGATTGTTGTTGATATTTTTTTTTAGTTTCTGGATGCCACTAGTAGAAAATTTGGAACTCAGGACTGCTAACTTAAGTGTTAATTGTATCCACCACAAGTTCATTGATTTGTGGTGATTTAGACATAATAGTCTAAATGAAATTTATGAGAGTTAAGCTATACCATTTCTAAATTTAAAAGTTGTCACAAATAAATAAGGTAACTGCCACTGCCCCTCAGTGTAGTATTAATTAAGGATGAGGTAAGGGGTTGAGTACTAAAGCTCTTCTTCACTCTTATTTCTAAAATTTAGGCCTTCATTTGGGTTAGAAATATTGTTTTACTTTTGTGGCTATCCAGAGTCCACACTAAATAGGATGTGGGAGAAGATGACAAATGCATTTCAAATCAACCCACACCCATGATTATGAGATCTTGAATCCACTTTAACTTATTAAATGAAAATTTTAACCAGTGAACTTAGATGAAAAGTCTTACTTCCCTGGAAAACAGCATCCTTGAAATCGATATTCTGCCAACATGTCTTATTTATGTTCAGCCAAGTTGAAGAAAAAAATATCAGCTAATCAAACATTGTGTTTCGAGTTATAAGAGATTCTTTGGGGTGGAGGAGGGGCACTGGCTCTGACCCTCAGCAGAAGTTGGCAGATGAACCAACAGCTGAGCCTTTTCTTCTCTAGGGCAGCATTAAGGTTTTAGTTCCCAATTGCACCTGCATGCAAGCCAAGGAGGAGAAAAGGCACAATGTGTTTTAAGTAATGCAACCCAAACCATTTGGGGCAGTTAGAAATTTACAAGAGAAGGCAGCCAGAAAATTTCTTTGCTGGTGCAGTTGGAAAAAAGCCATCTTCCAACCTTTGTTAGTCTGTTTCCATCTCTTAGACACCAAAAGGCATTTAAAAAAGGGAACTCAGTGTGATGACTAGAACAGGCAGAAATGTTAACATCTGTCAAATGTGGGTGGTGGGTATATGGCTATTTGTTACCTTAATCTCTTTCTGAATGTAAAAAAAATATTCATAATTAAATAAAGTGAGTATGAGTTTGGATCTCAGGCTTGGGCTTTAAATCCCTATTACCTTATTTTCTAGCTATGGTGGCCTTAGAACAGTTATTTAACTTCTCAGAGTCCCAGCTCCCTCATTAACATAATATGAATAATACCCACCAGTTGGGTTGATTTGAGGCTCCCAGATAATGTATACACCGCCTGACCAGTGGCTGGTTTGTCCTTTCATAGTGGCTGGTACCCAATTTTAAATCAAAACTCAGCTGAGAAAGCGATCTCCAGGGAAAATTTCTTGGAAGTCATACATTGCATCTGTTCTTCCAGATCTTTATATTTACCTCTGGATTAAGTCAGATCATCAGAGATCAGTGTCTCTGCACTGTATCCTTCATACTGGGATCCCGTCAAGATGTTTATGCTCCATTGTCCTTAGGAAAAATGGCATGGGCTTTCAGTGGGGAACACTGTTCAAATACTCACAAACTTCTGCTCCCTGTCAGTGTGCTATGATGTGGTTCACTGCATGACACTCTACTCTTCAGTGCCCCTAGGGGAGACATTCTTTTCTGATATTAACATCTCAAATAATCATTTCTCCTGAAAGACTTCTTTGTTTTTTCTCTTAAAACACTATGAATTGGCCTGGCCCTGGTGGCTCAGTGGTTGAGTGTCAACCTGTGAACCAGGAGGTCACTGGTTGATTTCTGGTCAGGGCACATGCCTGAGTTACAGGCTTGATCCCCAGTAGGGGGCATGCAGGAGGCAGCTAATCAATGATTTTCTCGCATCATTGATGTTTCTCTCTCTCCCTTTCCTTTCCTCTCTGAAATCAATAAAAACATATTTTAAAAAAACAACACTATGAATTGTTAAAATGATTGGGTTTATCCTTTGGGGCTGGTAGCTAAGAGTTTGTGAGCCAAATCAGATCTGCCCAGAGCAGTAGTAAGGGTCATTATGGTATGAAGCTTTGTGTTCGCCTTATTCCAAAACCCATTGTTCCATCTATATTGATGGCCATGGGCAAATTGAATTGGGAATACAGGTCTTTTACTTCAGGTTCCTTAGGGCTCATTAAATGAGAGTGTTAGTGACTAGTGCCACCTGTCTGAGTCTCAGAGCCTCCATCAGCAATATTAACTCAGTAAACCTTGATGGAATTCTAATCTCATCTAAGAGCATCTCTGACATGAAACTATATACATTTGCCCTATGACCATGAGAGTAAGTCTGTGCTGGTTTGTAAGTGCTCCTTTGCTATGATTGCAAATTCCCAGAAAGTCTTGATTAAATATATTAAAATAGAAGTTGCATAATTTCATTAACGCAAAGGGGCAATATTAACAATTTTTTTAAGCTGAAAAGATATAGTGTAAAATGAATCCAGAAGCTAAAGACTGAAATGTTGAGAGATTTAGAATTAATGCTCAGCATATAAATACACTCAGGCATCCCAAGCCCATTCAATGTGACTATAACCAAGACTTAGGACAAAGGTAGATTTTAAGTATCTTGAGACCAAAGATAAGTACACATTCCAAGCGAGGAAAATAACATACACCAAGAGGAGGAAAAACATTTATGATTCTACTGAGAAAAATAATCAGCAGTCATCTGATGAGGTCAGGACAATAAACACCTAGTCTAACAATAATGACCTGAATCACCGTGAAAATTAGCCACTTACTTCTAGTACTACAGGGACTGCACAATTACCATATCTGGCATCATTTAAAAAAACATTTCAAATAGAGGCTCACAAAATGTTTTCTGTTAAGAACCCTCTTGGCATGTAAATTAAAGTCCCTGAGCTACCTCCCATATTGTAAATGTAAGTGTCCCTTTGGAATACCCTCTTTTTGCTCTATATGGGTGGGGAAGCTTGGAGACTTAGAAAATCCCTGGGCAACTGTGCACAGAAGGTCTCCAGGGGTTCTAGAACCATTTCAGGGAAAATGTTTTTTTGTTTTTGTTTTTAAAGGAAACAATTTGAGACATGCCTTCATGAAAGAGAATTTATATGAAGTATAGTAATGTGATTCAAAAATATGATCAGTATGCAAATTCAAGATGAGAGAGGTTACTGGGAATGTTATGGGAACAGATGACACAGCAATTATAATTCTCAGGTGGCCTAGTTAAAAAGAAGGAGATGAGAAATTGACACTAAAGGTGGGAAGTCCATGGATTTCTCTGGTTTGTTGAAAGCTCTGGATATTGAGGGGGGAAAATGATTTCTCTAGAATGCACAAAAATATTCCTGGATGGATGGAGGTGGGCGAGGGAGACGGAGTTTGAAATGGGTACATCTGTAATAATGTCAACAATAAAAATAAACTAAAAAAGTATTCCTGTTCTGTCCAGCTTTATCTTCCCCTTGAATAAACGTCTGTCTCTCCTCTACTATTCAAATTGTATTCTTCCCTTAACCTCCTTTTCAAAAGCAAACATTTTCTATGAACTTAACCTCCCTCTTCCCTGCTTATGCAAGATTCTAATAATCACTCTATCCTTGAGCTCAAACAACCTTGTAGGTTGCTGTACTCAAATGCATAACTAACTTACTGATGGTCTGGGTGTGTACAAGTCTGCCTTTGTTCTTTGCTCCTCAACTAAACTGTAAGTACCCAAGAGGGCAGAAAGTGTGCCTTACATTTGGCTGTGCCCACCTTCTATGCCATTAGCCTGTCCACATGCTTCAAACAAAGCAGGCACCCTAACCATCATGATTTATATTAATGAAGCTCCCTGGCAAAATGAGTTCATTCAGAGAGAATCTCAATAATATAAAAGCTGAAGGAGAATATATCTAAGATGAATGTGAGTTAGACCTGTGGTTTGAGTTTTAGAACCCAATAGAAGCAACCCTACTCTGAACTGCCAGTTTAGAAGCACTGCGGATGCAGAGTTGTCTTTATGATAAAAATTTAGTTATGGGAGGAAATTGTGGTGAGTAATAGCTTATGATCAATGGTTGTAAAAGATAAACATTTAGATTAGATAAACATTGAGTGCTTAATATCTGCTAGGCACTACCACATTTCATCCTCAGAGACACCCAGCCAGGGTGTTATTAGTGCTAATTCACAAATGAGGGATATAGGCTAGAAGCAAAGATTCCAGCAGAGAGTTCAGGGAGAGTAGGTGGTGGTAGAACATAAAGGGGAAGTGGGACTCTTTACTTCAGCTCCATCGGGTCACAACTCCCTCCTGGGTGCTAATTGTTTCAAGAGTAGAGCTAGTCTATGTTTTCAAGTTGCAATAATGAAAAGGGGTATAAATTAAACTCTAAGAGATTCTTTCTCATGCCACATGATCATGAGTTGTAATATTGATCAAAAACAAATATCTGAAAATAAGTACTGATACATTTTAAAATAACAAAAACCAAACAAACTTATAGACTCAGGAATTAAAGAAAATTCTATTCATCTTTCTATGTTCTTCCTAAATCAAATAAAATATATATGAATATTATTTATGGTGATTAGAACCATTAGAAAGAGTCTTTCAAGTCTACTTGTAGTGGATTATTATTTTCTTTTTTTCCGTTTAATTAAAGAACTCCCTTTCTGGTTTTCGTGAGTCTGTTACATGACTCTTGTTGGAAGGCTGGGTCACTACTTCATTTTGAATCTATCTAATTTGTCCCCATGCTTTGGAGGGCAGATGGAAAGAAGGGCAGCGAGTGGGCTCAGTCAGTCTAATCTCCTCACCCAGGAGATTGAACATGAAGGGGGTGATCTTGCTCAGAGATGGTGGAGCCCAGCAGAGTGGTAGGCACCCTGGAGTCTGCATTCTGTGGCAGCAGAGCTGTCCTGCAGCAGTGGTGACAATGCTCTTCCCAGATTATTTTTCATTCCTAGACCCCCTTGCCTCCTTCCTGTTTTCTGATCCTGATTTTTTTTAACTTCTCCTTTCCATTTATTTAGCAGTTACCCTTCCAAATCACTAGGACTTAAATTAACTCAAATGGTGGCTAGGCTTGCAACTAATACTCATTTACACGATAGTACAATAGGAAAAAAAACATACCATACAAACCATAGTACTAATGGGAATGATTAAGTTCATCTTTATGTCTCTAGTTTATACCAGGGACATGTGGATGGTTTTCAAAACACGGTGATTCACCAAGCAAACATATTCCTATAGGTGTGCAGGGTTAATGACCAATGTCAAAATAGATGCAATACTTGATGTCGGGACTAATGTTTAGCCTGGTGATGCTGGTTGTTTCCCAGGTGGAGCCCAGGAACACAAGGTGCACAAAATTGGGAGGCAGAGAGACTCAGTACGAAGAGCAAGAGCTTTGAAGTCATTTCCACCTGCACTAACAGCTGTGTGATCCCTACAATTACCCAGTGCCTTCAAGGTTTACTATCCTCCTGTGTATATGCACTTCTTCTCACTGGGACAAATGCATATACTCTTCGAGTTGTAATAAGAGTTCATGAGTCCAAAGTACATGGTAGATATTGAATGAATGTTAGTCAAGCCTTTTCCTCTTTTGTTACAACGTCTGCTCATTCCTGTATGTGGTGGAAACTTGTCCATATGGAAGGGATAATAAAGAAGTAGATGACTCAAGAAGGCAAAGACCAGAGCAAAAATTACATATACATATGTGTGTCTCTGTGTGGCTACTGGCATATTTAGATATTTATAATTTTAATAATGAGTGATCCAAGAGGTCCATGACATGAAATACCTTATAGTTTTGATAAGGTATTAGTTTTGATAGTTTTGATAAGGTATTAGTTTTGATAGTTTTGATAAGGTTATAGTTTTGATAAGGTATTTCATGTCATGGACCTCTTGAATGTTTGACCAGCATTCTGCAAAGGTGGTGAAAAGAGCAAATACCTTAGCCTGCGAGAAAACCCTGCTTGCTGACTTCCCGGCATTAGCATTTCAGCTAGTTGCCATTGTCCTCTAACTCCTATGTATTGTGCACTCAGAAGGTGATTGGATTTTGGTTTCTGTGTGGGGAAGCACCTCCAGAGGGTAATTCAAGGCAAGTGAGAGTGAAAAGTGCAAGAATAAGAATATTTGTTTTTTCTATTGGAACAGACATCTGAGAGAGTTGAATGCGACCTCAGCAATGACTTGGACCTGTAGTGGGGGAAGTTCCACATTTATTCTACACTGGAATAAGGCATAAAACTACATGCAAACATTTTAGCACTTGTTAAATCACCTCAAAGTTGTTTCTCTGGTGGGAGACTATTAAAAGGCTGAGAGGTCATTTTAAATTTGTATTTACATTTCATTGCAGTTTATGTTGGGACTCATTCACTGTAGTAGTAGTTGGAAATCTCTTGGTTGGCAAAAGTTCATGAATAGCAGTGTTTTTACCCCCTGTCTGTGGGTGGAATTTAGTATAAAGCTTAAGGTGTCAGTATTTTACAAGGAAAACAATCTAACTATATAATAATTAACTGATTATCCCCCAAAGAATTTCAAGAACAGTGTTTGCAATGAAAATCACCAAATTGAAGAGCAATGGAGCACCCCAACTTGTCTCTCTAGTTAGATTAGATGATGATTTTAAATTAACATTCTAAATTGAGTTTTTAATTCCATGGACATTTATGCACATGGTTTTCAGAAAGTTAGCTATTATTGGATCAACAAACCATGGTACAAACCATAAACTGGGGATAGGGAATATATGGGGGGCAGGGGCGGGGATGAGAGGGTCATTCAGCTGGTCACCACTTCAGGAAAGTCTTCGGCTTGGAATATGTGACATGCCGGTACTGAGGGAGTTAAGATAACATATCTCCTAGCTGTGCTCCTCCACCGTGGGAGGCTCAGGTCTGTGAAGGAGTGTTTGACAGAGAAAATAAAGGCAAGAAGAATTATGAAGGCTCATTAGAAAAATATCTGTAACTCTTAGTGAATTTCAGTTTGAACTGATAGCAAGTGCTTGAAAATACAGCTTCAGTCCTTTATTAGGATTTCATGTGATATTGTGTTTTAAGGAATGTGCAACCATTATGCTGTCTCTTTCTGGTGGATGAAAAATGTTTCCTCCACAGTCCCCACAATTAAAATTATATCGCTTTATTTCCTCTCTCTGAAGAACACATTCTTTTTAAAGGTGATTTATTGTTCAGGCACCTCCTTTCTGTGATTTCTTCCTCTGATGATGAGGTGACTCAGAATATCATCCTGTAGACACATAGCAAAGCTCAGTAGCACAAAAAATAACAGTGTCATTAACCTCCTTAACACTGGAGATAAATTAACACTAATAAGTTAGGTACCAGAGTGGCAGTTGACTTGACAGAGTGAAATTCACCAGCCTAGAGTGAGGGGAGCCCAGTTACCATGCTGTATTCCCGGGCCCTGTGTGGATGCAAGGGCTGGCGAGCTTCTTATTCCTGCCTTCACCATGTTCAAAGTGCACTGAATTAAAGTCTAGCTGATCCAGGGCTCCCTCAACCCTCCGCTGCTGGCCTTGCTGATGGAAACCAGCGGCTCCGTTATTAATTTAAGTCTCCACGGATCAAATGACTATTCTCGTCTCATTTCATGGCAGAAGATCATGACAGCTTCATGGTAGATATATGGGCCAGGGAGAGAGTGAACTCTGCCTCACTGGAACACGGTGTGTCTAGATATTTAAATGATGTGCTGTGAGGAGAAATAGGCCAGAATGAGTGTCTTGAGAGAAGCAAACTAGGAGAAAAAAACCCCACAACAACCTAAAGATAGAAATTAAATCTAAAATGACTTGGTTATCTAGAGGTCTCCCAGGTGACCTTTGGCCAGCCATGGAAACACATTTTAAGTTTTCATTTGTTAATTGAACATAAATGAATATGGTGATAATTAATGTTTTTACTGCTTATTAATTAGGAAATTGTATCCTGTGTAAGCTCCCAGAAAGATGATATATGAGGCATGACTAAGTTGCAGAGCCACCGTGAATTGATTGTGGTCTCACACGTGGAAATATAAATGTGTTAATCATTTTGCTTTATTATTAGCGAGGCTTTTAATAAATTGACAGTTTGTCCAATTGTTTCGTTGGTGCTTGGATGGACTGCAGGTATGCACAGGGGCGACGCTCTTTGCTGCTTTGTAACATTGCTGGCAGGCCGAGACAGTATGCAGCCTATGGCTCACAGAAGGTCTGCTTCTGAAGAGGCTTTGTCCATGGCATGTGAAGGAGGTTTCCAGGTTTGTGCCTTTATCCTGTTGCCAAAACATCTGGTTCAGTTTTGGGGAAATATTTGTAGTTATTTTTCCATCCGGATTTAATTACTGCCCCTGAAACATTAATGGCTGCCCTGCTGGCCTAATGGATTTTATCTGTGCGCCCTCATAGCTGTGAAGTGTAACTGACAAACCAGAGCCCTGCGTTGCTGTGAATTTCACAGGATGGCCACAATCTGAAGTACTGAGGATGGACAGAATTCAAAGGATGGAGCGATATCAGATTTGTGAGACAGGAATTTTAATTTGCAAAGAAGATCACTTTTGCTACTTAAACCATTTAACATTCATTGATAAAATAATTTACTGTATTCCAAAGTTAATTCCTTAAGTAAGATAGATATGTTGATATCAATCATAGAAGTATATGTTTTCATGTTGAAACTATTGTAATCTCTAGTCTATTTAGTGGGAAAAGTTTGATTGATTGTGCTTTTTAATCTTTCAAACAACAGGTTATATAAAATAGAAGATGAAGAAGAAGTTACTATTTATTGCTTTCTATATAGCAGGCAATGTCTAATCATTCCAATAATGTGAGGTGGGTATTATGATGATACATGTTATAGACAAGGAAATTAAGGCTCAGTGAGATTGTGTAAACTGACCAAGGTCATACAGTGAATAAAAGGCAGGTAGAATAAGGGTTAAAGCAGAAGTATGTTTGAGTTCATTCTCTTAGCTATAATGCTAGTAATGTACCCTTATTGTTTCTTTATCTAACATCTGTTAAACACTTACTAAGTTCCAGGCAAGGTACTTGGTGCTGGGGGAATAGAATTGGAACAAGATGAGGTCCTGGTGCTGCCAGAAGGGTTGGCAAGGCCAACAGGGTCTCTTGGGCATCACTTAAAGGCTAGACTATCCTGGTGCAACCCTACCATGCTTTCTGCCATCTGAAAGCTTCATCTCAATTTAACTATGAGTATTAATATTGTCAAAACAAATAAAACAGATCTTTAAAAAATGTAAGAGAGTAGTAGTTTATCACCAACCAATATTTAGGAGAAAGGTTGCATGTTTTAGTGGCTGAGATTACTGATTTCGGAATCAACAGAATTTGCATCTGAGTCCCTGCTCATGCTTACAATCTGGAAGTTGTTTCAGCTTTTGGACCCACCCTTTTCTCATCTGTAAATGGTGATGATGCTGTCTTTTTCACTGGGTCTCTTTGACCACCAGATGAGATTATTATAATGTGGTATAGTGTTTGGCACATAGTTACATCTTAAAGATATAATTGCTGCTGTTATTGGGGGGAAAAATCATAGGAACTAACCTCCTCTCCATGTGTTCACTTCAACCTGGTGCGTCTCATGTATTTCAACCTGTCAATTGGCTCTCAGGAAGCATAGAAAGCTCCAGGGATGAGGCAGCTTAGTAACTCACATCAGCTGTGTATCTTCCTGCTGGTTGGAGTTCTATCTTCAACTTGCTCTGTCTCTATTCCTGGATTGTTCACTCATGCTGCAGGGGGAAAATCTCTTGATTTCTGGTATTTTTTGTTTGTTTGTTTTGCTTATCTTTTAGGTATTACTGCCTGATTCTTTTACTCACTTCTTTCTCTGAAAGTATACTCCCATTTGGTTTCCCAGAAAAAAAATACCTTTGACTTGTTTTAATCATAACCATAACTTGCTCCCATGATAGCTTCTGCTGCCTATACCCTAAAATAACAAGATGAGGTTATGTTTGACTGGAGTTGGGGCATGTGTGATCAAGGCCAGTCAGTATGAAAATGTTAATTTTTGGAGAAGACATGTCAATATGCTGCGGGAAAATTTTTTGAATTGTATTATACCAATGTAAAAATAATGCACCCCCAGGGGTTTTAACTAAAGGGGATAGCCACAGAGTTGAGAAAAAAGTTTGCATCATGGAAAGAGCACAAGTATCAGTATTCAATACTTTATTTTTTAAAGCTGTTAGATTTATAGAAAATTGAGCAGTAAGTACAGAGGTCCCATATAATCTCTCTCCTAAGGCCCAAAATTTACCCTTATATTCACATTCCACATTGTTAATAACTTCCCCTACAATTGGCATTAGTGTGATATAGTTGTTAGAACTGATGAGCCAAGTCCAATAACTTATTATTAACTAAGGTTCACAGTTTCCAATAGGGCTCACTCTTTGTGTTGTATACTTCTAAGGGTTTTGACAAATGCTTAATGTCATTTGTCAATGAGAACATAAGTTTTGAACTCATTTGAATAAATGTCTAGAAGTACTATTAGTGGATCACATGGCAAAACTATGTTTAGTTTTGTAAGAGACTACCAAACTGTCTTCCAAAGTGTCCATATCATTTTGCATTTCCATCAGTAATGGATGAGAATGTTTATTGTTCCACATCTTAGTCACCATTTGGTGTTGCCAGCATTTTGGACCTTAGTCATTCTAATAGGTATTTTAATTTGCAACTTCCTAATGACATATGTTGTTGAACACCTTTTCATATGCTCATCTTATTTACTATCTGTATGTCATCTTCAGTGAGGTGTCGCAGATATTTTATTCACTTTAAAATTAGGTTGTTTGTTTTATGATTATTGCTGAAATTTAAGTGTTCTTTGTGTATTTCAGATAATGATTCTTTATCATAAGTGTTTTTCAAATATTTTCTTCAAGTCTGTGGCTTGTTTTTGTTTTTTGTTGTTGTTCTTTTAACAGTGTCTTTTGCAGAAGTTTTAAGTTTTAATAAAGTCTAACTTGTCAATTTTCTCTTTCCTGGCACATGCTTTTGGTGGTATACCTGAAAAGTGATCATCAAATCCAAAGATTCACTTCTGTTCCATCTTCTACATGTTTATAGTTTTGTGTTTTACATTTAGGTCTAGAACCCATTTTGAATTAATTTTTTTTAATGTTTAAAAATTTTAAGTAATTTCACTACTGAAAGTGTTTGAGAATCATTGAGATGAGAAACTTTAGAATAGCTGCCCCAAATACTGGTGATAAATTCCATACTATTGAGTTGCTATTTTTTTTCTCTTTAATGTGAAGCTATATTTCAACACAAATGAAATATATTTACATTTTGTTTATAAATATTTTTGGAAAAATAGAGTAAAAATACTTAGATCTATGACATAACCTTAATTCATTCTACTCCCAGTGAGGGATGGGTGCCTCAACTCATACTCAAATTCATAATCACCAGTATTATCTGTAATAATGCCCATAATCACCAGTATTTAAAAAAAATAGTGTCAGGATTCTAAGTAGTCTCTGTGAATGATTCTAAGCAGTTAGAAATATTGAGTGGCTGCTAGAATATCATACTTGTACAAGTGCTCAGTGATTTTAAAGAATTAGAACATTGGTATAATTCCCCTCACATCCGCTGTGTTCATGCTGATGAAAAATTCTGTAATTTTTGGCAGCACAGCCCCAAGGCCAATGGGGATTCTATGTAGCACACAGAACATGGTAGCATAGTTTTGGGATTTAGAAAGTATGAAAAAATCAGAATTCCTTCTTGTTTGTCTGTTAAGTTATAGTGAACTATACACAGTGCTTCTCAAACTTTAATGTACAGTTGAGTCACTTGGAGATTTTGTTAAAATGTGAATTCTAATTTGGTAACTCTGAGGTTGAGCCTGAGATTCCATGTTTCTCACCAGGACTGACTTGTCCATTAGACACAATCTTAGGGGTCCAAGACAATGTTTTAATTTCTCTTAAAATATGAAGAGAAAAACTAAACTTTAGGTTGAAGAAAAAAATTGTAATATATAATATTAATATAATCATAAAGTATACTTTTCTTTTTAATTGAGAAAGAGACCCAGGAAGACAAAAGCATCTATGTGATTTTTGTCACAATGAGCCCCTGTTTTAACCAGCTCCTAAGTGATAGCAGGACAGCTGGTCTAGGAAGTACACTTGAATAATAAGGTTTTATCAGGCTCTCTTGCAGGGGACAGCGAGAAGACTATCTAAAACCATGTGGCATATCTGGGGTTCTCTACTTATTAAAGTCTATACGAACATGTAAGGCTCCCATACCTGAACATTTCAACAGAGAATGCACTTCTGCCAGATCTCATGGCATTGACTTTCCTGAAGGTTGGTGACTTTTCTCTTTTAAATGGGCTCCCCAAATACTGGGTCCCATGTCTATAGTACACTAAATCTTCCCACTGCTATTGTTGGCTTTGGTAGGTTTTCTTCAATGTGCGCATTCTCTATGTTATGGGGAGATATGTCCAAAGCAGTCTTTGAAATCTTTTTGCTATTTACTCAGGATTTCTTCTGTTTCTACCAAGAGAGCAAAGCCATTTACCTCCCCTGTTCTGTTAGCCCTTAACCGTGTCTTCAATTAAACAAATATTTGTTAAGAATTTATTCTATGCCTTCACATGATCCTTGGCTTCAAGTTGCTCTCTTAACTTTCTTTTACTTGAGCACTAGGAACTTCTAACAAAACAAAAAGTACCAACTAACTCGCCAGCCAACAAAACTGGCCAAATAAATCTCACCTACAGGAAATGCAGCATCACTTTTCCATTCTTCTATTCCATTGGTTCTCAAAGTGTACTCCCTAGACCAGCAGGATCAATATAACCTGGAAAATTGTTAGAAAAAAACACACACAACAAGCTATAGGATCTCATCTCAGACCTATTGAATCAGAAATTCTGGAGGTGGGGCATCAATATGACTTTTAACAACCCGCAGGTAATTCTGAAGGAAAGTAATGTTTGAGAACCATAGTTCTTAGACATTTGCTTTTAACTAAGCTACAAAATAGAATTACCTGGAGAGCTTTAAAAAACATGGGCCTGGGCTCCCATCCAGACATTCTGATTCAATTAGTTTGTTGTGGGGCCTGAGCATGGATATTTTAAAAAAGTTTCTCAGATGATTCTAATGTATAGCCAGGGTGGAGAACCACTGTACCATCTGTTTCTTCACATTGAATTCTTCAATAACATGTGTGTGTAAATGTGTGTCTCTGTGTGTGTGTCCTAAATTTTTGCTTAAATAAATCTCAGTCTTAGAAAACTACCTGTCACAGAGATTGTTCTAAAATAATCTAGACCTGGTTAGCAAACTATGGCCCTGGGCCACCTCCAGTCCTGAGACTGTCTTTGAGCTAAGAATTATTTTTTAAATCCTTAAAGGATTGTTAAGAAAATAAAGACAATTATGCAACATAGAGCACATGTGGCCCAGTCAACCTAAATATTTACAATTTGGTCCTTTGCAGAATATTTTGCTAACCCTCCTAGGAGATGCACCAGGGGTTTATAAAATAGTTTTAAAAGCAAGTATAACACACAATAGCTACAGTATAAGACTATTTGCGACTTCAATGATGCCTCACACAAGGAGTTGGAACTCCTCTAATCATTAACACATTTGGTAGGTGGAAGGAAGAGGAAGGCCATTTTAAGGAAGGCGTCTGGGTAAGGAGAATTCAGACTCCAGGGAACTCAAATTCAAGCACTCCTCTCAAACTTAGAATGCAGCATTCCTGACATTGTTGGGCTCCTGGTGCACTCTTCATATAGAACTCTATCCTCCATTGAGTCACAGGGCTTTGCAACCAGGGTTGCACTTTACCAGGGTTGGAGCATTCTTTTGAGGTAGGTTGCAAGGCAGCCTATCTCAAAGTCTGTCCTAAAGCAGGTGGTGTCCTAAGGGAGGCCTTTCCTAAAGCTGATGTTTGTCTTCACTGCCCCACCCTCCACTCACTCCTCATTTTCCTCTGTGGAGCACTGAGAACCTCCTTAAAATGACTTCTTGTGTTTTTATTACCTGTCTCTCCCTGCTGCAATATAAGACCCATGTGTGTAGGAACCTTGTCTATCTTATGCAACCCACATCTCCAGCACAGAGCACAGGACTTCAGTATAGAGTAGGCATTGCACAGAATGTTTTCAGAATGACACTTCATAACTGCTACTATTGTTTGAAATGCAATGAAAATAAACAAAAGGTTAAGATGAATATACTCAGGAATTGAGTGTAACTAAGAAGAACAGTTTTTATAACTTCTTAATATGCTCAAGTTCTAGTTTGATAAGTAAACATTAAATGTATTATAATGTCAAGAATCCAAAATGTTTATGATTGCTTGATTAGATGCAGATAGGGGCAGAATCATGGATGAAACCTTATAAAAATACAGAACTACAGAATTCCCCATCAACACAGACAGCTGTTTATTTATAGAATTTTTATTGGCATTCCCTTCATTGATATCCCTGTAGTTTATACAGTTGATTGTGCATAATATAATTATGGAGATTTGTTGCCACTGTAGTCACCTGCATATTTTTACATTGTTTAAAGTGAGAGGGAGTCAAACAATCTTCTAAGAATAATTCCTATCCATGATTAAAGGCTTCCCAAAGTAGATCTGAGTTTACAGAACCAATTGCTGAAGAAGAGTACCCAAATTCTTTTAATATAATATGTAAACGTGATAAGCTTTGGTGGTTTGGCATACTTTGAGCTCTTGCTCTCTATTCTTCTGGGAAATGAGAAGTCACTCATGTCACTTCATTTGGGGAGAGCTATTCATTGCAGATAATCCTACTGTCACTCGATTAGCCAAACATCACCATTTTTACTTTTTAAATTAGTTGAAATTCTCTGGTGAAAATCAGTCTCCTAACACCTATAATTTGGCAGAAGAGCTGCCATTCCCCAAGTTTACAAGGAGACCTTGAAACAAGGGACTTGAAACATGGACAACAGAAAAATAATAACACAGGCACTTATTATTTTAAAAAAAGGAAAAAAATAAGATATCTAATCATCTTTGTCCTACTGGTAAATATTTTTCTTTATGTAATAAAAGGGAAACTGGATAAAGCCCTGAGCAAGCTCTGAAAACTTTTGTTAGAAAGCTTGATAAAGAGCACTCTCAATATCCTCCTGGAAACAGTAAATGGTGCCTAAACCTCACATTTTACAGAAGCAGGTACAGAAAAAAAATTGAACTTGCCCTATATGACAGCCTGGAAGCAACTGTTCTATGGGGATTTCAGTTTCCTTTCAGCTGTGATAATTGGCAATAGCTGAACAATTGAGGAGTCACATGTTTGATGAAATCAGCAAAATAGCTATTGATTTCTCATGTTTGGTTCCTGTTATTTCAGCTATCAAAACAGAGGAATCTAATCTATTTCATAGTTGGCAGCTATAACTATGGCCAAAATGTATTTGATTGGGAAATATTAAACACAGTTTAAGTGTTGAGCTCAATAGATCTAGTCTATTAATGACAGCTTGGGATAGGAGATTGCAGCCCTGATTAAAGCAGCCCAACATTTCAATTTCCAAGTATCTTCCAGTCCCACTAGAAATGACAAGTGAGTGGCCTTTTTTTAGTTTCCATCACTTTTAATTACAGAAATATCTGCAAAGTGAACTTGAAGAAGCACCATAGCTTTTCTTCTCTTTATATTCCTGATATGATTTTCTCCGTCATTAGTTCTATAGTCCTATAGACAAGTTATCATTGAATTTAGAGAAAAAATACTTGAGTACATGAATCTCCTGGTGATAAGATACCTAATGATTCAGAATTCTATCTAGAAAACTATGTATTTAACTTGGATTTTTCTAATCGAAATTCATTCCAAGCATGATTTTGAAATGTTGCATCTTTAACTTAACCAAAAGTTGATCTTAGCCAATGGTCTAGTTTTAACAATAGAAAGAATTTGCCACCTGAAAATAATTTTAACAGGCTTCAAACTGAGCACTGTTTTTCTTTACCTAAAGTGTGAGTCACACCACCATCCTGTTTTCTCCCTCACTTTGGGGAGTTAATGTTTTACAGAAGTTATAGGGATGGATTGATTTGCTAGGTGTTGGTTTTGCTTTGATGTGCAACAGACAGATGCTGTTGACATTGGAAAGACAAGGCAGCCTCCTCTGTCTCCTAAGGAGCCTCGAAACTCATTTCACAACTCATTCGTTAGAAAACAAAGCCCCTCTCAAAGGAGGCCAGTACTCCATAACCCTTGTATGCAGGGTAGAGTAACCCTGCATCTCTGGGGAGACAGATAAAACTCAACCTCTGAACCTCAAAGAAGGCTTTTGTGCTCTGAGGGAGCAAGTATGACAGTTGGTGAACCAAAGAGGTGTGGACATTTGAAGGAATAAGGTTAACTGAAAATTGTCTTTTTGTTGGAGGGGATGGATTTGTTCTTTTTGTCCTTCTCCTTTAAAGTATTTCTAAAGGGAAGTACGTTTCCAGCTCAATCACATTTGAAAACTAATATACAGCAAATTCTAAAAAGGACATTAGAAATCTCATGCCCACTGTGTGAGAGTTCTGGGACTGTACTTTAGAAAGGAACTACACTAGTTCAGCAGAAAGTGGTCTTAGCTTGAGCCACAGTCAGTAGTTGAAGATCCATACTGATCCTTTGAATGTTTGGAAAATCTATAGCAGAGGAAACAGCTTGATTTTAGCCAACTTCAAACCTCTGCATGGAGACAGCAACTAGCTTTGTCTTCTCTCTCAGTCAAGATGGTGGTCAAAGATCTCTAGTTATTCAAACCCTGGGGTTATTATCATAAGGGCCACAAAATTACATTAATAAAAATAACAGTCCCTCAGGTCAGGTGAACAAATTCTCATATGTGCTGTCATTCAAAGAACAACCTGGTATGTTCTTCTTTGGACATGTAGGATTTATTGAGAACAATTTAGAACATCTCAAAAGCAATAGCAGCATAAGAACAAAACAAAACTGATTGACGTTCACCTGAGAAACAGGACAGTCAGTATTACTTAATCTTTCCCGTGAGCACCTGGATTTAACTTCCTGTATATACCACTGTGGTTTCTTAACCCTAATCTTCCCTACTCTGAACCTTGACTTTGTCTTTTAACAGCTCTCTCAGTATTGAAAGACTTTAAAAAAATCTTAACTTTTTCTCTGGTAACTCACATTCTACTGCTATTCACGTATAACATGATATGGATGGCACTTTAGAATTATAAATAAAAAAGTTCAAAATCCATGTTTACTCTGGCCTCTTTTTCTTTTTGTGGGAATAATATAACCTCAGAGAGTTGATGCCTGCATGAAAATGAGAGAATACTGCATATCAAGTGCTTATCTGGTCTTTGATTCATATCAAACACTCCATAAATAAGAATAATTACTAACTCACTAAGTAATATACATATCAAGTAACCTCTTCTTTGGACAATGAATGAGTCCTATCTGAGTAACTTGCCAGCTTCTACTCCAGGGCTTTGAATCATATTTTTGCTTGATGAACTTCCAATATGCTTGCCTGGTTCTTGCACAGAACAGCTGTCTTGGATACTGCCTTCCTATTGCTTATGCTCCCTTGGTCTTGGAAAGGTCCAGCCTCAATTTTTAGTAAATCAAGCTTGGAAATGCTGTGGTCTTGAAATGTTTTACAAATCTTCACCATTCTAACTGCTCTAATGAAGAGAAAAATGGTAATTGAAATGAGACTAATTATATTGTCAATTACCTGCCTCCTCACAAAGGTAATTGAAATCCCCCTAATTATGGTGTCTGTGTGTCTAGATGCTTTGTACTGAGGAATTATTAATGGAAAGCAGCTTTAGATGAAGTAATAGGAAATCTTGAAAAATGATTTAGAGAAAATTGGTTCTAAAGCGTTCATTCTTTTCAAAGCAAAGATGTTATATATTCAATCCAGCAATGAAGTCATCAAGGAGGAAAGAAAATCAGTTCAGCATTTTTCCTTTACTATAAAGTTCAGTTTTAAAGACAATAGAATGATATGAAACCTTGACCTTGACCTTGATTTTTATTTACTATATCATTGTTTTAGAAAAATCTTCCTTTGGGCCCAGGGGTTCTTTTTTGCTTTGAAGGAGCAGGTGTTTAGAGGGTCTCAAGGTAAATATAGAAACTGGGATTTGCAGATGAGGCTCAAAAATGTACACAAAATTAAATATATACATCAAACAAATGACTTCCTTTGAGTGCCCACTAGGAAGAGACTTTATTGAAGTGGCTTCAGGGTGAGTAGGGAAGGCAGTTTAGATTCCGGAAAAAAAAGTTATAATGATGAAATCATTAGAGTTCTCACTGTTAGAAAAGTGGTTTCCTATTTTAGGCAAAGTATGTTCTTAGAAACAAGGCCTCTTCTATACTTGTTTCAATTTTTTAGTGGAAGAGTTTCCTTGGAGCTATAAGGTCATATTGATGATTACATTATATTTGTATTGAAATAATTTTTAAACTTTTTCTAGCACCACATCTGCTAGCTCATCCGTTTTTGCAGAACACTAGAAGTTAGGCAGGAAATAAAAGGTAACCTTGTCTGAGATGTGAAGAAAGAGCGAGCAGAAAGATGAAGGGGCTTGACCAACATGACCAAACTTGTTGAATAGAGTCTTGGCCCTTCTTCTCTTTGTTCTCTGTGATTAAGCAGGGGCCTGGTTGGGAAAAATAACATTACTCTTATTAATCTCGTGAATCTGCAATATAAAATATGCCTGTCTCTTTTCCTGTCCAGCTAAGTTCCATAAATGTGGCAGATTGTGACTTTTGAGCATCTCTTTTTAGTTATATATACATAAGAAACATTGGAAGACATCGAAGGTTCAATATTATGCTGGCTTTGCAGTCATCATGAAAGAGCTTTTATTGGCCTCTTAAGGGGGAACCAACCATGGGAGAAGGACAGGTCTGGAATGCAATTTAAATCTAGCCCCCAAGTCTGGTGGATTTTGGGGGAACTGCTGGTATTTTGCTCAGTGTGTGACTAAGGCTAGTCTCTTTCTGTGGTGCCCACCAAACTCCGTACCCTCCAACCCTACTTGGTGTTCATGTTTCAAAGATAATGTGTTTAAACACCTCTAGCTGTGGGAGTCCGAGGGGTGGAGCAGCATTATGGTCTGTGCACATCTGGAAAGGAGTAGATGGTGGCTTTGTATCAGGTGGTAAGGAGACATTGGCTCTGTTTTCAATAGCAACACTGTGTGACAGCAATAGCTGAAAAGTGTGCCTCTGTTCAATAGGTGGCATAGTGTAATCATTTTAGTGGATTAGAATTAGCACATTTTTGGTGTAACGTAAACATAGTAGAAAACATCAAGTTGCAAAACATAAATAAAATTGATTTATTTAAAGAGAAAATGTTAATAATCTGGCGTTTAGATTTATAGTACACCACAGTTGCCTCTCTAGGAGGCATTTAGAGATAGGACTCTATATTGGACTGAGCAAGTACCCTCCTTGGTTATTTGAGTAGTGAGTGGAGAGCCATAGAGAGGTACTAGATTTATAGAGGGTAGGAGAAGAATATGTAAATTTTTGGGGGAAAAAGCAAAATATGCACTGCCTTTGTTCCTCAAACTGGAGATGTGGGTCATGCTGATTATAATAATAATTAACTAGCTTTGTTTCAGGAATTCCTAAACTGCTACATGATCATATTCTAAGGCATGATAAGAAATGGCAAGTTTCTCATCTTCTTTGTAATGGGCCTAATCAATGAGGTGGGAAAAATTAGTTAATAATTTCTCCTCCTCCATCTGTTCATTATTCCCCAATTAAACATATTTTTATAAAGCTAGACTAAAAAGAACCAAGATTTAAAATGAAAGAAAATGTGCATACTCATAATCACTGGGTATGTGTGGGCTGGGAAGAAGGAAGAGGAGGAACAATACTTGAAAATGTGTCCTCAGGCTTTCTAGAAACTTTTGACTGGTTCAAAATTTACCTAATAAAACAATTCAATGAGAGAGGGCTCCAAAAATAGAACATGTGTTTTTTAGGTGTTTCTCTCTCTCTCTCTCTCTCTCTCTCTCCTTTTGGTATAGACCAGAGATGGTTTCTGATGGCACAGGAAATTGGGTGGGTGGAATAGCAAAGTCGTGTCATGATGGAATTTGACTGAGGAACTTTTCACTTTCCCATCAACTGAGTACCTCCCATTAGCAGAGTCATCCCTCAACCTGATTTTATTCCTACTGTACATTCAGTTCCTCTCAAGCATCTATGTTGCACTTCTCCTAGTTTCAGGCTCTGTTCATCCGTCCAGTTACTGATACATCATGTATTAAATTCCTTCTGTGTTCTCAGGGCACACACAAAAAAAGAAATTATAAATGTACCCTTTTAGAAACTAACAGTCTTCTTAAGTATCTTCAGTCTCAATTCATTATTAGAAGCCTATGACATATACTGTTTGTTGGTTAACTCAATGTCCTCTTCACTTTCCCAATGTCCTCTTCACTTTCCATCTTCCTATACAGCCAGAAGTGAGCATGCAGCATTATTCTGACCAATGAGATATAAAAATAACCTAGTTGGGGGAAGAGGATTGTTCTAGAGTCTAGAACTAGACTGTGTATTTCTTGATTAAAGGCATAAAAGTGGCTGATACTTACCTTTCACTTTCTGTTCTAGAATAAGTTGAGACACCTGTCACTAGGGAAGTCATCTTAACATTATGAATTGATTAACAAGAAGAAAAATCCAGGAGAATCAGGAAGTTACAGGCTGTCTGAACTAACTATTATCAATTACTTCAAGATTTCTTGTTATTTATTAAAGGCCCTGTAAACCAGACAAAGTTCGAGGGGCTCATGGTCAAGTTGACTGGGCTGGACATTTTGATGGATTTTCCATCTTCATTTTTCTCAGCTCAATCATTTTTAACCTAACACTATAGCAGGTTATTAGACTATTATCACTGCTCTTGGCTACCAGGAGACTTGGGTCTCCCAAGCACTTTTGGTATAATTATCTTTTCCCCATTTGTAAATATTGAAAAAGGGTTTAATCAAGAAAATGATGAAAACAAAACAAGTCAGAGTGTAGAATTCTACAGAAACCCAGCTTTGAATGAGATTGTATGTTAAAGTTCCTGGCACATAGCAGGTGCTCAACAAACACTGAATCCTTTCCCTTTCTTTCATTGGAGCTGAGGCTGCTCATTGTAAGCAACTGAAGACTAGTCATGGGATCAGATGGGTGGCACAGACTCTGGGGCAAAAGCACCCATTGATTTACATTAATTTGGCCTAAAGAAAATTGTTCAAAGGATCCCCTTTTCCATTTATAAGCCCTTTTCCTCCCACATATTCCTTTGTTCTGGTGTTGTAGAAAGAACCCAAGACCATGAGTTAGGAGAACTGTGTCTTAGTCTTGGATCTACTGTTAATTCGCCCTGTAAACTTGAACAGGTCATATCAGTTCACAGTACATCGGTCCCTGCTGCAGCCTGAGACACAGAGATAGACAAAGAGGTGTGGTTCCTCCCATTGGAAAACTTCAGTGTAGTTAGGAAAAAGAAATACATGAACAAAGAATTTCATTCCAATATGATTTATGCTTTGATGGAGATACACATAGGCTGAAAGGGCCCTGGGTTTAGCCTGGGGGTTGGAGGAGGTGATGCTGGGTGATAGTACTGGTAGATGACTAAAATATAGCTAGGTGAATGAGGTTTGAAGGCTGCCCTAGGAGTGAAAGGAGCATAAGCAAAGAGCATTTTCTCCCATGTAAATTGATAGCTTTGGGTTGGTGATTCACAAGGTCTCTTCTAGCTTCAACATGCTATTCTATATTTGCTTGTCTGTTTTTTGGAAACAGATGGATTTATTTTCCCAAGAGCTATCAACTAAGAATCAAAAGAAAGAATAGAAAGAAAGAATCTATGTTGGTATATCTGAGCACAATAATTTCCACATGTCTTCTTTTAGATTTCAAATTTCATTATAGCTAAATGACACTTGCACAATTTCATTCTTTTCCATGAATAAAGCTTTATTAAATACTTAAAATAATATAACGGTTTAGTAGTGGTTATTGCTGTATTCTAGGAGAAACAAAGCTCTTGACAGTGTGGAATATAAATGGTTTATAAACTTAATTTTTTAAAAATGAGTCCTCTAAAGTTAGGAACAAGGGGAACTACAAATTATAAGATCTAAACTTTACTAATTCTGCCTCTGGCTAAGGCAGGGTCAATGCCCTGTAAATTATACCAGTAGGTCAGGGAAAGGACTGGAGTAGGATCTCTAGAGAATAATGCCTTTTTCCCTGTCATATCACTGATACCTAGAATACCTTTTGTGTATTTTAGGTGCTCAGTAAATATTACAATGAATAGGTGGCTGGGATGATCTACTTCTGTTATCAGCTGCTTGGACCACAGGCAGCGATTTATAGATCCAGTGGCAATAACAGAACAAAATCTAAACTTTACCTCACAATATAAGGCAATTGGGGTAAGCTTTTCAACCCATGGAGACTCGAAACTTTCCTGAACTCTCTTGTTGAATAAGAAGCACTGAATGAAATTCTTTCTTCATTTTATAACCCATGAAGTCTTCTTCCACATACCTTTGGCCTATAGATTAGCAAAGTCAGGCTCAGTAGGGCCAGACAAAAGTAGCCTTTGTCAATGTTCAAAAGCATAAATCTAAAAATAGATCACCCTGTTAAAGTTAGTTGCTGACGGAAAGCCCTATATTTCTTATCAAATATAAGTTGTATTTAAGTTTAAGTCTTCAAATGTTACCTTGTTGATTAGCTGACCTCTGGTTTAGGCAGGCATTTTTATGCATGAACTTTGTGTGAACCTGAAGAGACAAAAGAATAATGTGCTACCAGGTGAGGGTTAAGAAAGTGAACTTGCCTGGGTCACTATGGGGATTCCCCAGGGCCATTGAAGAAGGCTCTGCCATGCATTGTCTAATATTATCCAATAAAAGGGAGAATTAGTCTGATGTGTTGTCAGCCCAGCTATAAATTCTTATGCAATAATAAAATAATAGGATGCTATTAATTGAACCATTCTGGTTGCTTCTGAAATAGTATTAAAGTAATATCATTGATTCATATTTTTGACTGCTAATACATTATTTTCTAGAACTATTAACTGCTTTAAAACCAGCGTAGTATAATACAGTGGGAAGATATAGTGAAATATTTCGACTAATTTCAGCAATTAACTTAATTTAAGGCTACTATGCACATTTTAAAATTAAGGATTATGCTTTGGAATAACTCAAAGAAAAAAGTTAAAATGAGACAATGAGTATTTTTGAACTTCATTACTCAGTCTTACAGGTGAAAGTTAGGTCACATTTTTTTTTCAGAAAAAGAAACTTTAGTAGACATTTAAAATGTCAATCTTCCATATATTTTGTACCTTTGAATCAGAGGAACAAAAAAGAAAGTATAAGCATTTATTGAATTTTGACTTTGAGCAGTATAGGGTGCTTAAAACTTTCACATATATGGAAACACTTTCACAGGGTTTATGGAACCATGATCTAGATGAAATTGGAACAAGTTTGCTAATCTTCTCTTAGTCCAGAAGTACAATCTTAAAGAAAAAGTACATATAAACCACATTCTAAGAATAGGAAGGTGTAGAGGAGCTTGGCAGGTGACTAAATTTGCCTTCTTGAATGCTATGGAGTTGAGAATATTACTGGTGTCTTGTGTATATCTGTTAAAAAACAATAGCTGAAACTGTTGAATTGAATGTAATATCACTGTAAACAAAATACATTGGTATCAGGACAATTAAAACAGACTAGGAAAGAGAAAAACATTTTCACTCAGTAAAAACTGGAGAAAAGAAAATTTCAGAATTCTGTACAACCAAGAGGTGTACTTTTGTAGGCATGCTATTGAGAGTGGTTTGGTTTATAGAGGATTGAGAACAAACTAGAATAATAAGAAAACACACACACACACACACACACACACACACACACACACACACGCAGAGGGAAACTATTGTAGGAAAAACTTCTGCTACTGTAGCTGGAAAGAACTGTTCAAACCAAGAGGTCTTAATAACCCCCCTCCTCAGAGCTTACTTACTCTGTCAACCACTCCTGGGAGTCAGGGGACCATAAGCAGGCAGCCTGAAGTGTTTTTGAACATTTTTTTTGAGAACCCATTAGATCAGAATGGGCAGGTGTGTGTTAGACTCTTTTAAGTTGCAAGGAACAAAGAGAAATTCAGTAATAGGCATTTTTGATGTAATTTATATCTTTAATTTAGGTAAATTATCACTTCAAATCTACTTTTATATTCATAATTTTGTACCCTTTTTTTCTTAAAGAGGGCTCTCATGATCACACAAGCTTCAAGATTCACAAAGCTTAGATCTTTCACTGGGAGAGGCAGAAAACAATCTCATCTGCCAAAAGGCTGTGTCTTGAAAGACAATAGGAAGCAGAACCAGTTGCATAATTTGCCGGACTCATTGCAAAATGCAGACATGGGCTCCTTGTTCAAAGTATATGAAGAGTTTCAAGATGGTGGCAACAGCTTTAAACCATGTGTCGGGCCCTTCCTTGCACAGGACAGGGAGCCTGCATGGGTCCCATCGCCATGAAGTTGGCCCTTACAGGCGGGTGGTACATGGTTACACTGTTATCTCTGGTTTTCTGGTTCTTCCTGATCAATAAGCATTTGAGGCTTCTACTCCCAACAGCAGCCATTATGGTGACAGCTTACGGCTCTTGCTTCTTTCTACCAGCAAATGGACTCAGCTCTGCTCGCTTTCTGACTTCTACCCCCTGGATGTATATGCATTTTAAACCTCTATTTCCTCCTGTTTTTCACTTTCAAATTCACCAAGGGAGAGAGTGAGTGAGAGAGGAGAGTTGATTAGGTTCATTAATAGTTATCCAGAATGAAAGCATAAAGCACCCTGTTGGGTAAAATCCTCAAGGGCGGCTGATTCACGGATCACCAGACAGCATATAAATGGCTGCTCATTGTCAGGTGACAATCTTGGTTTAATCAATTTGTGTAAGAGTTGTGGTGTCATACAGGGGGAAATATGATGAATTAGTTGCTTCTAATAAGTCACTTAGGAGCTGTGGGTATGTAGCGATGGAGAGCTTCTCAGTGGGCAGGATGGCTGGAAAGCATTGACCTGTCCAGTCCAACCCAATGTGCTTAAGGTCTAATGCTATGCTCCTGGACAAAATATCTCACTGTATCATATATTGCAGCACAAAAGTCGGCTTTTGCAAGTTAAAAAACATGGTGTTCCCAAATTGGGGTGATGTGAACATTGGAAACACAGAAGGGAGGCTGGCTCCCTCTGAGAACCCCCGCTCTGCTTCCTTATCAGATTCCAGCCTTCTGTGAAGGCATTTTCAAGTGGGCTGTAATTGCCTGCTGGTATATACTTCAGACCCTCATAAATCTTCACTAGCACAGAAAAGTAAATTTTGTTGTGTTTGAAAAGTCTTTGGAAATGTTGTTGGATAGTGAGAGGGATACAAGATAAGGGGAGGGGTTGCATTCTCAAGGTGAAAGTTACCAGTCTGAGCACATGGTTCCCAGGAGATGGCAGCGAAGGCAGAATCTAGCTGAGGAGCTTTGGGTGCCTGCCCTTTCTGTATACAGCAAGGACACGCTGATGGAATGGCTGGGGCTAGCTGTCTTGTAGATCCTTTTAACTATGGTCTGTCCAGAAGCTGCTGTGGGGTGACAGCATTCTATGCCTCAACGTCCCTGCGGGGTGGACTTTTGTAGATACAGACTTCAAGAATAAAATTTTGATCACAGTAGTATAGGGGTAGTTAAGGGTCTTTGTCTGGAGTCAGACTGTTGGTTTAAATCCAAACCTTAAGAGTTACATAATACTCTTGTGCTCTCATCTATGAAATGTGGACAATAATCTTCCCTTTCCACAAGGTCTTGTGAGATTAAATGAGAAGCTGAGCATTTCAGCACCATATGTAAATATTTTGGAGCACCTAATAAATCCTGGTTGTTATTTTACATATTCATACTAGATATAATTATGGGTACAGGTGTGCACTCATAGGTTTATGTAACTATATACATACACAGCATAGGTAAACAGCATTAAGTCTTCATGCACCATTGGAAAGGGGATACTTTCCTGTAGTTTCTTTAAAAATATGCTCTCCAAAGATGAGCACAGTACACTCACATAGGTGTGAAAAGTGAACTTAGAAGCCAAATGAAAGGTCTTTAAAATGAGGCATCATAGATGGAAGGACTTGAAATTTGACAATCAAAAGGTAAATCAAGTTTATTTTAGGGGAAAAATATTTCGAACCTGCTGAGATTAATTCCTGTGTTCCAAGCATAGGGAGGAAAACAAGCCCAACAAACAGAATGACTGTATTTTAGAGGCAAAAGTGACACGAATTCAGTGAGCAACCAGGCAAGAGGGGAGAATAGAAGTGAGGCACAATCTTTTCTCTGCGATTTATAACTACAGCTCTCTGGATTGTCAATTCGTGCAGGGCATGGACCGTGTCTGTTTCACTCCCTTGAGCTAGATCCTTACACATCACTGCTTGTGGATTAGCATTTAATAAGTGTTTGTGACGATGACTGATGATACGGCCAGTGCACTTGGTAATTTAGGGCAGGCTGTGTCGGTAGTGAGAAGTTTTATTTTCCTTCCTGTGGGGATCCCTTCTCTGCTTGACTTATCTTGTTGATTGTAAGCTCCCTTGGGCAGGAAACTTGTTTGTCTGTATGTTTATTAAGAGGCATTGAACAAATTGCGACAAAATACACAGTGGTAACAGTAAGTAAAATTTTCATGAGATGCTATCAAATGATTCATTAAAAGAAAGAGCCAGGATATTACCACCAACTGCTACATTAACTAGTCATGTCATAACACCATCAAAATGCTAATTAGGTTGTCTGGCATGATTTGTTATTAAAAAATTCAACCCAAAGTTTCCTGTAGTTTTTGAATTTGGGTAGATTTTCCTCTCCTCCTATTTGCTTCAGGGTTTATTGGGTACCATTTATTATTTTTTATTCATTGGAGAAAAACAAAGCTTTTGTGAATTCCTCTATCACTCTGCCTATGGATCCCCAAGCAGCTAAACTTGTAGAGAGAAGTCCAAGTCGTCAGAATAGTGAATTGAAATCACTAAAAGAGGATAAAGCATGGTGTTAGAAAGGTGCCAGGGGGAAGATACTGCTCATGTTGTCCTAGCTTGGGCTTCAGCCAGGACTGGCTGGCTAGTGGCTTGCAGCTGGACAAGGCTGGCGGGAGGGGCTAAGACCTAGAGCTGGAGCCATCCACTGGCATAGGCTGGGAGCTGGCAGGAGAATAATAAGGGCAGGCTCATACAGAGAAAGTTCTGTCTTGCAGGCCAAGTCTGATATCTTCGGGTAGAGGTTCCAGAACAAATCAATGAGGGACAAAAATTCAAGATGAAAACAAAGGGGTGTCCTAGTAAGTAAGAGTCAGTCTCAGAAGGGGCAGATGCACTAAATTATTTTATGTAAGGGGCCATTCAGAACAGGCATCTAAGCAGAAGTCTAGCTATAGAGATGTTGGGGTCCACTGTGGACTGATGATGAAAGAGGATATGAGGGACCACTTTTCAGACCCAGGACACCATGTCATAGCTGAATTGATTGCAAGATGACATGGAACCCTATAATGTTGGTATCAGCAGGGCCAAAGTCATTGCTTTAGGTTAGGAACTGGTAGCAGGACAGAGTGGTTCTGTTGGGGAGAGGAAGAGACAGAGACTGACAGCCAGCATGGCTCTGCTATGTGGCAGCCAACTCTTCTGCTTAGACTTCTGTCCCCAAGTCTCCAGAACCATGAAACTGACCATCATTCCTAAAGGCAGAGACAGCAGAACAGAGCACATGTTCTGCTGTCTCCAGAACTGACCATCATTCCTAAAGGCAGAGACAGCTAAGAGCACATGTTCTGGAGTGAGATGATTTGTTTTTGATTCCTAACTAGAATTGCCAGATTTAGCAAATGAAAATACAGGGTACCCAGTGAAAGTAGAAATCGTGATTAAAAAATAACTCATTTTTAGTATAACCCTGTCTCAAATATTACATGAGACCATAATTTTTTTATATAAGTATGTCCCATGTAGTTATACTAAAAATTAGTCATTGTTTATCTGAAAGTCTAATTTAACTATGTCATGTATTTTCTCTGGCAATCTGACACCCAACTCTTCTACTTTCTAGCCGTAGGAAGTTATCTAATGCCTCACATTTGTCCTCTGTAGAATGGAAATAATCTAACTCACAGGGTTGTTGTGAGGACTGAATGAGTTAATAGAGGCAAACTACTCTGACTAGTGGCTGGCACACAGTAAGTGCTTGGAAATTATTAATTCTGCTTTTTATTACTACTGTTACTATATCTGAGAGTGACTATGAGTTACTAGTATCCAGCAGGATCTTTTCATTTTCATGAAGTAATGCAGGGCAAGGCTTTAGCAAAATTATGAAATGTTTTATTTGTTTGTTTATTCCCTACCATATTAAAAAAAACATTGTATGGTTTTACAATAAAATAACATGTAAAATACTCCCAAAGATAGTTGCCATAAGTAAAAGGATAATCATTAAGAAATTTAAAAAGAGATAAAAATAAAAACATCAAGAGATTCTGGTTGGGGACAAAGTTCTATGTGGCAGTTGAGTATAGAGCGAGGTTCTGCGTTTACTAATAGCTCTGGAGTACTTTCCCCTCCTGAGGCCCCACTGCATTTCCTCCTTTTAAAACCCGCTCCAGAGAAAGACACTTATATCCTAATAGCAAATTAGTGACTTTCTTTAAGACCATTTCCACTTAAACTCATTGTAGAACAAAAGGGCTTACTCTTTGGTTGGAAAAGACTCCCAGTGTTATTGCTTTGTGGGGTAGAAGAGATTCTTGTTTTGTTTGGTGTGAGTTTTAGGGCTGAGAGATCTCCAGCCAGAGCCATGGTCCTTGACCTTGTCTGCCTATTAGGTTCACCTGGGAAGGTTTTAAAACTCCCAAAGTTCAGGCATGAACTTAACACCAATTTCCTCTGGATCTTTGGGGGCAGTACCCAGTCACAGCCTTTTTTAAAGAACCCCAGCTTACCCAGCTTGGGCAGCCAAGGCTGACAGCCATCGAGCTAGTGGCATATGACTCTGCAAGCACTTTATATGAAAAGACTTATGAGACAACCATGCAATCCAGGAAATAACTATAATAACTATGATTTACAGATTCTCACTAAATGTCTGTTATGTACATATATTTCTAACCTTTATAACATTGGGAAGTAGGTATTTTTATGCACATTTTACAACAAGGAAAGTGAAGATTAAATAACACAGTAAGTAAATGAATCCAACATCAATTGGATGCCTGACTCCCAAGCCAGAGCCCTTGCTAATAAGCCATGTTGTAGAAAAAGCAAGATCTGCTCCTTTGGAGACCACTGAGTATCCATCCTTTCCTTGGGCCTTATTTTCATCAGTGCCTTGTTGTTCTATCAAATATCAGTGCCTGGTGGTCATTAGGCCTGTTTCATGGAAACTTGTAGGGAGAGAGCTCTGTGGCTGGCCTTCATCCTAACATTTCCAGTTCCCCAATGGGCCTCAGCCCCTCCCACAGTAGATGAATCAGCCAGAGTAGAAGAGCAGACACATATATTTGGGCCTTGTTGGACAAACCTGTCTGAAGACAGACTTGTGAATGGTGTGCCAGGGTCCTCTGGCTATAATTAAATGGGGCTTTGCCTGACAGGTTTAGCCAGTCAAGCAGGACTTGCCTGTGCCTGTGCCAACGACAAAGCTTGAATGAAAAGCAGGAGCAGAATCATTTCAGCTCTTCTCATCAGATACTAGGTAACTATTTTACCAGGAAAGTCTTCTTTGCTAAGAGTTCAACGCCATTACATTTTATTATTATCCCATGCATGGAAGAAATTGCCAGGTGGATCCAGTAAGCCTACTAAAACTCTGACTTTCAAGTCTGTATATATGTACAAGTGTATGCATTCATGTCTTTTTTCATTCATTGTTCATTTATTCATTTATCTACCTATTCATTCATTTGATACACAGCTAATGTTTATCAAGTGTTTGCTATAGAGCAGGTCCTATGCTAGGCTCTGGATATTCATTTGTAAGCAAGACAAAAATGGCCCTGTGGTCATGGAACCAGTAGGGTGGGGATGGTGGGAGAGCCCCTCGGTAAACAAATAAATTATATGTTTTACTGACATAATTACCCATTGTGCTGGAGGCTATTAAAGAAAAAGAAAATGGGTGTTATGAACAAGGAGAGATTAACTTTTCGATGGATAGAAGGATAAACAAGTCGGGCTATGTCTGGGAAGTCTTCTCTGAGAAAGTTATCTTTGAGCTAAGATATAATTTTGCAATTAAAAATATTTTTTCATCATATTGTCATTGAATATTTTTCTAAATTCTGGTTTCCCTTTAATCAAAAATATCAACTGTTCAAATATTTTATCCCAGTCTTTCTACTTGTTTTTTACATGTAGATTATTGAGCTAAGGGTTACAGATTAGCTATTCAGAAAAATAAAGCCCCAGCATTTCACCAAGGATCATTGCAGATTTAATCACCCTATTTATTTGTACAAACCACCTGTTTTTCATCATTATTTCCTTATTTTAGGGATGCACTTTATCGTTTGCAGAGCATTTTCACATATATTACCCAGTGGATCTTCACCAACAGCCATGCAGGGCATAAAGAGCATCTTATCTCTGTAAGAGTGAGAAACAGGGTTCTGGAGAATCAATGTCTTGTCCAAGGTCACACACAGGCTAGTGAGTATCAAAGAGAAGAGATGAACCAATGAGTTTTTACTCCTAGGGCAGAAATCTTTTATGCATAGTGGGGGATTCTAAAATTTTCTCCTTCTCAACCCCTGCCCTTCTCCACACCCTACTTTTCCAAAACACACAAGTTTTCTTTCTGATTCAGAGCATTTAGGGAAAACTTAGAGGCTTAATTTCTCTTGTGCATTATCATGGATCCAGGAGCATCTACCTGGCTCCAGTTCCAGATCTAGCTCTCCAACTTACAGTTAATAAATAGATAAACAAGTAGATAATTAATATATGTATTAAAAATATATGTATCAGTTGCCTACTGTGTATCAGTTGCTGCCTTAGGCACTGGTAATACATTGCTGAGCAAATAGGCAAGAATCTCTGCCTTCACTGAGTTTACATTCTCACAGGAGAGGCAATCAATAAGTAAATAAGTAAGTAATTGTATATCCTACATAATAAAATCCCAGCGACCGAAATGGCAGAACAACCAGAACAACCAGAGACCAGAACTACTGGGCCCTCTCCCAGGCCGGCCCCGCCCCCCAGTGGGGATCCCCACCCAATTGGGGGCATGGCCAGCCTGAAAACCCCCAGTGACCCTTGCTCTGGCTGGCACTCACCAAAGGGAATCCCCACCCTGGTCAGAGGTGTGGCTGGCCTGCAAACCACCCATGAGCCCTCGCCCTGGCCAACCCCGCCCCCCAGCGGAGACCTCCACCCTGATAGAGGGCATGGCCCCTCGCCCAGGCTGGCCCCACCTCCCAGTGGAGACTCCTGCCTCAATCGGGGGCCCCATCAGGGCAGGCCATCCAGCCCCCACCAGTGCACCAGGCCTCTATCCTATATAATAAAAGGGTAATATGCAAATTGACCCTAACAGCAGAAGGACCAGAACAACCTCTGGACCAGTCATTATGTGGTGCACTGACCACCTCTTGGTCCCTTTCCCTGGCCAGCAGGCTCCGATTGCCTGATGGCGAACGGGGAACCAGGGTTGGGTGGCCGGGGATGCGGTTGGCGCCAGGCCAAGGCTCCAGCCCCGCCAGTCTCCCAATACACAGAGGGCAACCCCCAGCGGGGGCAGGGCCAGCGAGTGGGCAGGAACAGCCGACCTCTTGGTCCCTTCCCTTGGCCATCAGGCACCGATCACCCGATGGGGAATGGGGAACTGGAGGTGGGTGGCAGCGGGGGGCAGGGCCAGCTGCAGGCAACTGGAGAAGATAGCCCTGATCTCAGGCCAGGCCTAGGGACCATACCCGCACACGAATTTTCATGTGCCGGGCCTCTAGCATATATATATATATATATATATATATATATATATATATATATATATAGTCAGATGGTGTGCTGTGGAGAAAAATAAAACAGGGAAGAGAATTGGGGAGTGCTGGTGGGAGGGTGTTGAAATTTTAAGTAAGATGGTCAGGAATGGAGAATGGGCTGTTATTGTAGTCATGATGTCACCTGGGGGAAGAACATTCTAGGCACAAGGAACACAGGCTAAGCTGCTGGCCAGAGCTCAGAACTCATTCGATGCATACCACCCTTGAATTTAAACTGTTTTCCAAAGGCACAATATTAAAAGTGATGGTTAGACACAGTTGAAATCATACTTTTAAGGCTTAGGTTTTATATTCAATTTCATTTTGGGTTAAATACCCTATTGTGGGCTGTCCAGAAAGCCAAACCACCATGAATAATGTTTCCATGGGAAAATGTTTTCTGAGCTTCAACCTGCTGACTTACAAATGAACTGAGGAGCAGAGCTGGTTAGTAAGTTGAGAGCTGGCTGTATTAATTAAGGGGCAATTCTCCTACCACGTCTCCCTCTTTCGGCTAGAATAGAACTCTATTGACGAAGCCGCTCTGACATTCTTTCTCTGTCCTTATCCTCCCTCTAGTCTCTTTGGTTCCAACCTGTATTTTCCATTTCCCCCTCAGGGCTTCTCTTTTTGCCCTTAGATCTTTGAATAATCCTTCTTGAAGCCATATTGAAAGCCCTTGATTCCCTTATTCTTCTCCTTCAGAAGAGCTGCCGTCTATCTCACCTTAATTGTAGTGTCTCGGAGATTTCCCAAGGCTTTTTTCCATGCACATGGATTTATTTGTATTATTTCACTGTCTGCTTCTGGCAATTGCAGTGCATTTAGTGCCAGTAATGAGCATTGCACCTGGAAAATTCTGAGCACCTCACAAATAGATTAATGAATATATGTTGTATGTTTTTATAAAATTAATGACTACCTGTTCTCCATTAAATGGTGAATTCTTAAAGATGCTTTTCTCTGTAGGAAGGCTCCACTGTCTGCTTGAAATTGACTGTATGTGTTCATAAAAATAATCAGCCAGTCTGACTTTCTTTTTCTCCTTCCACTCTGCGTCCCATTCCTTAAAGGCTGGGTGGATGAATAACAGCTTCACATCTCCAGAGAGGCACAGTGGGGATTTATAAACCTGCAGGATCAGAGGAACAAATGAAAGGGAAGTGGGTTTTGCTGTACTTGTATGCTGGGAAGACTATTTGGAATTATTCTGTGAATTTGCCATTGGGGTTTGCCTGGGTCTGCATAGAAGAAATATATATAGTTTGGTTATGTACATACTTAGACATACCCAAACTAGTGGACAATATTTTCTTTATTCTTATTTTATTTAAACAGTTAGGAAACCAGTTAGGTCAGACACTCTATTGTGGGCTGCCCAGAAAGCAAAACCTAGAGAATAATAATAGTTAACAGGTTATGAGCACTTGCTATGTACTAAGCACTGTGTTTCCTGTGAATTAGCTATTTGCTTCACAGTATATACTGAGACAGAGTGATTAGGTAACTTGTCAAAAATCACCCAATTAGTAGAGTCAAGATTTGACCCAAGGCAGTCTGATTGTAGGGACACAACTTTTTTTTTTTTAGTTTTTTTTTTTTAATTTAAATTCTTTATTGTTTAAAGTATTACATAGGTCTCCTTTTTTCCCCATTGACCTCTCCCCAGCATTCCCACCCCCCCACCCCCAGAACATGCCCTCACCTCCCTACTGTCTGTGTCCAGGGGTTATACTTATATGCATGCATACAAATCCTTTGGTTGTTCTCCTACCCCCAACCCTCAACCCTTTCCTGCCTTCCCTCTGAGGTTTGACCGACTGTTCGATGCTTCTATGTCTCTGGATCTATTTTTGTTCATCAGTTTATACTGTTCACTATATTCCACAAATAAGTGAGATCATGTGATATTTATCTTTCTCTGACTGGCTTGTTTTGCTTAGCATAATGCTCTCCAGGTCCATCCATGCTGTTGCAAATAGTGAGAGTTCCTTCTTTTTTTATAGCAGCATAGTATTCCATTGTGTAGATGTACCACTGTTTTTAATCCACTCATCTGCTGATGGGCATTTAGGCTGTTTCCAAATCTTAGCTATTGTAAATTATGCTGCTATGAACATAGGGATGCATATATCCTTTCTGATTCGTGTTTCTGATTTCTTGGGATATATTCCTAGAAGTGGGATCACTGGGTCAAATGGGAGTTCCATTTTTAATTTTTTGAGGAAACTCCATATTGTTTTCCACAGTGACTGCACCAGTCTGCATTCCCAGAGGGTTCCTTTTTCTCCACATCCTTGTCAGCACTTGTTGTTTGTTGATTTGTTGATGATAGCCATTCTGACAGGTGTGAGATGATACCTCACTGTCGTTTTGATTTGTATCTCTGGGATGATTAGTGACTTTGAGCATGTTTTCATATGCCTCTTAACCTTCTGTATGTCCTATTTAGGTCCTTTGCCCATTTTTTGATTGGATTGTTTATCTTCCCTTTGTTAAGCTGTACGAGTTCTGTAAGGACTCAACTTTTAACCACCATCCACCACCAATGACCATGGAAGATAAAGGAAAACAGATTTCCCCATTTTTTCCCCCTTTTTGACTCTAGATAGTAATTCAACCCAAAAGTACTTTGGTAGATCACAGATGAAAGCAAGGTGCTGGTTCTTCTACTAGCATGCATCCAAATTCCCTGGAGGACTTGTGAAAACACACTCTGTTTTGGATTTGATAGGAACTAACAATTTCCCAGGTGGTGCTGATGCTGCTGAACGGGGGAGCACACTTTGAGAAACCCTGGTTAGGTACTCCCCCCAGGCCCCCATAGATTAGTAGCATTCATAATTCTAACTTTGCATTTCATAACATTTTGCTGCTTTCAAACACTGTGTCTGTATTGTCTCAGTTCCTCTCAACAGTGCTTGGCTTTACCTTGGACTATGTCACCTCCATTGCAAGGATGGGTAAATAAAGGTTCGGTGACAGCAAGTGACACATTCCTCATTATATAGCAAGTTAGTGGCAGAGCTAAGACTTAAGCATTTTTTATTTTATTTTATTCTACCCTTGTTAATGCTCTAGAGAGAGTCCAACTGTCCATCCCCAGCAAGCAGCTCACAAACTGGTTTGTTCACTTTTCAACCCGAGCTTGTTACAGGAATGAATGAGCTCGGGGAAATCATCTCCGGCTCAAAAGGAGAAACTATGTCCCCAGAGGCAGGCACATAGCTGAGCACAAAGGAAGGCGGGCCCGTTTGTCTCCGAAAACAAGATCTCGACACTTACATCCAAATTAAAGGTCTCTGAACTTGAGTTGGGATGGCTAATATTTCTCTTTCCTTCCCGGTTTGCTGAGCTTATAAATATCAATTATAAGGCTGAGTAAATTACAGGGATGTTGAACTTTGAATTGTTGTAGCACTTTAAAGTGTCTATATGGGGATAATAAGGAGATTGTGAAAATCTGCTGAAGGAAATCTCACACATATTTATAGATAATTAATACAGTGAGCGGAAACTGAAAATCAGCACTGAATTCTTTAAAGCAGTAATTTAAAAATGCATTATGGCAACACATTAAGTTAGCAGATATTCAACAAGGATAGGCGAAGATTATTAAGCTAATTAAAAGTAATAAAAACAAGGTGTTCAGCATACAACTTTGAAATTAGAAAGAAAAAACCATCCTTCGTTTATTCTTACTACTCCTGCACGTCACAGATGGTAATTAATACATTGATAAAGTTACTGAGTTTTTATAAGTAAAGATTGTCCTATAAAAATACATTCCCTGGAGAAGCACAAAAGAAGTACAAGGAGTGGTTTCTGCGTAACTCTAGATGCTTTAGCAGGCCCTGGTGAGCACACGTGTGCTTTCTCTTTCTCACCGCCGGATGAATGATGGTCATTTCAGGAACTTGATCTTGGAAAACTTTCTCCAATATATCTGATCCCACTCGGCTTTCAGATCCTGTGGCCTCTTTCCTGATCTCTGGGCTCTCTTCCACTTCAAGTCACAGGACAGCAATTTTTAGGCTTCTCTGCACGTTTAGCTCTTGTTCTCTGCATGGAACCACTATTGCTGTGAAAGGGTACTGTACACTGTAAGTGGGAAGCTGAAATCGCTGTGCGAATGGAAATAGACACCTCCTTGTGGTGGACGCTTCGGTTAAGTGGGTTCAGCTCTGCAGGGTTGATACGTTTCTTTGGGGAAAGATGAAGAAGAACGGGAGGAAAATGTAGAAGGTAATAAATTAGAGAATAAAAAAAATTTCACACGCAACAGAATAATATACATATGTCCAGACCTCTTTTTGTTTGTTTGTTTATTGGTTATTGAGGAGGAAGTGGTGGCAACAGGAGGGAATTAGCCAGACTCCAAATTAACCATACCTGTGTCTGCCAGCAGGATTAAACAGATTATTAAATGCTTCTGGAAGAAATCCTGGGGGTGTTTATTGCAGCACAGGACTTTGCAATTTCAAATTAAAGCTGGCTTATGATTATTAATGCTGGTAGAGGGCCCTTGTAAACTTTAACACTGAGCAAATTGGGGGTGTGCACAGTTAATGGGGGCAAAGGCCGAAGCTTATCACAGAGAGCGCTGTCCTGCTTATCAAAGAAAGAGGGCTCAAGTAAAATAAAAACTAATAAGAAAAAGTCTATCAAAAAAATTATAATTTGTTGCTAATTCTACACAATTACAGAAAGATTAGGTTAAAGGTATACCGGTAAGCTTTGGGTCTTCTATCCTAAACTAGCTTGATTATTTTAGCTCACTAGAATCTATAAAACTCTTTATGAACTCCACCTTTCCTAAAAATAGGGAGAAAAATCATCCTAAAGAGCAATTTGATCTAACACTTAAATGAAGATGTTTTAACATTGCAAGTTATTTGGTTGATGATTATGCAAATTCTAGCTATGATTTCTATAACCTTTGTTCAAAACTTCTAAATAGGTGAGAATGTCTTTGGAAAGCTAGCACACTTTTATCAGCAAGGTCACACTCGGAATTTTAGGAGGACAAGTAAAAAATGACTTCCTCAAGCAAAGGGGATCCTTGTAGGTCATCAGAATGAATTGTTTGAAAGCTTCAAAGCAGCCTTGGTTCTCATTACTGGAGCCTGCCTTTTTCAAGAAATGCCCTTTTTCAATTATTTTCACTTTTCATTAGAAGTCTTAGCAGTCGTTGCTCACCTCATTAAGTTCACTAAGATGCTATGCATTTAATTTCCATGTTATAATTTGTAGCAAATTGTTTGCCATTAAACCCAGCTTTTTGAATCTTATGATTTCTGAAGATTTCTGCTGCCCTTCCCCCATAGTAACCAGTTACCTTTGGGAAGATTGAAGAAATTAATATAATTAATATAATTTGTAATTTAACTAGCCTTGATTGCTGGAATTTTGTTCTGAAAGGTTGTCCAAGCCATCGTGCCTTCCAAGTGTTGGAGAAGTCATTACCAGATGCCTTCTGGAAACACATTCCTCCTGCTTGTAAAATGTCCCTCCTGAACCAGCCTCCACTTCTATTACTCAATGATCAGCTGGCTAATTGAACACTTTCCGAAGATTTTTCTAATTCACAGCCGAACGTTCCTCTGCTAATTTATATTAAGGAATGTTTTCCTTATGCGGTGAGCGCACATTCCAGGTATTTGTAGCTTTTATCATTTTGCCCCTCAGCTATTGCCCAGTCAGGTTGCTTGATTTGACTCCTTTAATCTTTTCTCATCAGTCAGTCACTTCCAATCCTTCCATTTCTTTAATCATCTCCTTTGAACTCAGTCCAAGTTTTTGGGGTACTCAGGTACCCAAGACGCAATGCAGTAGTCTGGGTGTGGTCTCCCCACAATCACAGGAGCTAAGAGAGGGGGAAGGGCAGAAGAATCTTGAATGCATCTTAAACTTGTTCTAATTTGCATTTCAAAAATAGTTCTTCTTTTCCACCCTCTATCAGTGTGCCTGCCTCTTTTCCTTCTTTTCTCCTTCCATGTAATGCATTCAAAGATAGGGTTTTACTATCCCCACGGGTGACGTCACAGACAGATCATTCCCACCTTACAAAATTGGTGGCATCCTGGACCGCAAGCAAGGTTGTGCTTCTGTGAAGTCTCTACACAATGTACATAGCACTAGCATATGCAGACTCTGAAAGTTCAGATGAATTGTATTTTCCCCCTGTCTTCCCATCAGCCTACAGAGCCTGAAAGGATACATGTGGTGGACTGATCACCAACGGTCTGGCAAACATCAAAACGCTGTTGAACACTGTTGTTAGATCACGGCGTTTTCTGAGCTGCATTAGTAAACGTCCAAGTACAACATTAGTCTCAGATTGAAGTAAACCCCAAGGCTTTCAACGGCGGTAAGCAGCACAGATATGGGAAGGGGGCCACGGGCATTGCTGTGACTGGGAGGAGGGGGGCGCTGCACATTGTCACGTCACTAATCCCACATCACCGGTGGGCCTGAGGTTATACATAAAGTTAGGGAACATAAAAATATCACTCCAGCCAAAGACAGGGCACCATACATTGTCATTTAGGTTGAAGCATAAGAATTTTGTCATTCATTAGAATTGAAAATTGACCTTGTGCTAGGTACAAGAGCAGACCCCTCAGCTGTACATCCTGGGATTCTACTAAATTCACCGCACTTTCCCAGCGAAGGGTTACTTACTGTATGTAGCTTTAGACCCTTCATTCATGGATGGACTAAGTTTTTCCATTTTCACAGCTCAACCTCTTTACTGGTAATAAATTGCTCTGAGTTGGGATCCTGAGGCTGTCAATTTGCACTTTCCCGTTGTATCTGCTCTTGTCTCCCTTTACGAAAGTGTAGCACTGTGACAGGAGATTAATATTGAAAGAGAACTCTCCCCACTCCGTTACATTTTACTTGCCCACTTCTGGCTCTTATTTCTTTCTCTGAGACTTATTTTCATTTGGCAAAAGCCTCCAGGTTAATGTAACAAAGGATTTCTCCCTGAGCTTACGTGCGTTTCCTGCCCATGGGTGACCTGTTCTTCTACCAATTATTTGTCACTGAGTGATTCTGAATGTTGATCTTGCTTCTTTTCCTTAAGAGGCAACATTGTGCCTTCAGGTCAATATCCCTCCTAACCACAACAGAATGTAAGCTTCATTCTCAGACAGAAAGCAATGCATTTGTTCAAAGATGAAGAAAACATAAAAGGGGATGAGGCTGAGGATGGAGACAGTTTCTGGGCGTTCACAGGTAAGCTGATACTTTGAGATTCTCGGAGATTAGTGTTCTATCAAACAGCAGAACATCTTTGGCAAGAAGAAACCTAAGGGATTAATGGTGGGGTTGGGGAGGGGGAGCTAACTGCCAGAGTATGGGGGACAGATGTGTACAGAGGGTGTAAAATCATTCTTCTTAGAGCTGGGAAAAAGTTTAGACATTCTGGGGATTGAGCCAGCTAAATTTTATTTTAAGCCTTCCAAATCAGAAGATTACAACAAGCACGGACAAGTTTAATTATAGTAGATGGAAGGTTATAAAGCACACACATTTATACCCGAGTGTGCACACACAAACACAGGAGTTCTGTTTTTTGTTTTGCTTTTTGGTGAATGCATGTTAGTACTAATTGCTTAGGGGGAAAGATTTGTTGCAGCAATAGCAGAATTCTCTGGCATATGCTATAAACAATGTGAAAATAATCAAAAGAGAAGTTAACTTTGACACTAACCTGACACCTTGAAGAGAGCAAATGAGACAATAAAAACAGCATTGGAGAGTACATATGGATCCTGGTTGATTCTTTAAACATGAGTATTGTGTCGCACATATATGTGCATGCATGCCTCTGTGTGTGTGTGTGTGTGTGTGTGTGTGTGTGTGTGTGTGTGCATTGAAAAATTCAGTCATGAGGTAGAAAAATAAGTGTAGCTGCAATAAAATGCATTTGAGGTTAATACAACAGAATGTTTTTAGGAATAATATGAAGTCTGACATAAGAATGTAAGTTGCAAAGCTGAAATAGGGTGGTGTCTTTTTGGTTCTCTGTATAATATAGACCCATTGATTTATTTTTTGTTATTCTCCACAATTCTCTGCATTGGGTATACTCAGTTGGGCAGCTCTATGGCAACTCATGGCATCAGCTGAGGTCACTCATATTCAGCTGGGAGCACACCTGGGGCTGGGAAGTCCAAGACAGACTCCCTAGAATGCCTGGAGCTCTGGTGGGGACAGCGGGAGGTCTGGGACCTCTTCATCTCTAAGTGGTCTCTCTGGGGTAACTGCCCCTTTGCATAGTGACTCAGAGCTTGCACAGATGAAAAGCAGGGCTAGGTTGGGTCTGGCACAATGTCACTTCCTCCTCATTCTATTGATGAAAGTAAGTCACCAGGCCAGCCCAGATTCAAGGGGAGGGAAAATAGAGCCCATCGTTCAATGGACGGAGCGGGGGGTGGGGTGGGGTGGGTAGGGGGGCAGGTACAGGCAGTATTGGAGTTGGTAGCCACCATTTTGTAGACAGTTGACCTCAGTCTTGTAAATATATTGGGTCAAAAGGTCGGGGTCACAAATCTGAAATCTGCTCCAGTTTCCAAATAAATACTGTCTTCATGCACAAAACAGAGTTGTAGTTTCAATTCAACTCACGGGCAAGCACAAAATTCTTCATGTCAGGTTTGAGCTGAGAAGTGTAATTAGGTACCTTCGTAGGTTTACATTTCCATGTAACTGGAATGCTTCCTTCAACTTCAGAGTCAGTGGGCTGGGGGTCATGGAATTTCTACCTTGTTGATAACCTTGCCTTGTACCTTTCTCCTATTGACAATTAGTCAGAGGGATTTAAATAATTTTAATTCCTTTTTCCATTTTTGCTCAATGTGTGGCAGCCAGATTAACCAACCATTTGAGGAAGACAAAATACTATAATGACCACTGTTCCATGTTTTAGTTGCTTATTATCAGGATTACAATGATAGAGAAAAGCCTTACACTACTGCCTTTTGTTTTTATTTTATTTTGTATATACTTAAATTTTTAGTTAAGTAATATAAAGTTAATAAGACTACTTGGTTTTAAGATGAAGTTATCAGCCTGTTGGTTTGGCTATGTTCTGCTCAAGATTTATAGTGCTTTTGGGAAATTTATCTTCCATTAATTCAATACATATGTATTGTCTGCCATGAACACTATAGTGTATTTTTTCAAAGGTACAAATGTTCTATGAAGGAGTTGAGTCATTTGGATAGGTCTTTTTGATACCAACCCAAATAGGAATCATGATCCTGCAGAATCATCAAAAAAGATAACAAAATAAATATGTTTAAAAAACTTGATCCAGCTACTAAAAAATGAATCAACAAAAAATAAATATATCCTATGGCAAATACAAATGTTGTCTCAGTGTGTTCTCAGCAGTTAAAAATGAATTTTTTCCCCCATAGAAGCCATAGAATTTTCCTAGGGACTGGAGAAAAGACAAAAAGTAAAAGATCAAGGGACATGTTAAACATAAGGAAACTATTTATAAACTACAAGTCTATGGCAGCAAATACTTGTAGAGCTGATCCTTTGATAAATACATTATGTTAATGAGTAAATTTAATGAAAGATTATTATTGAAAGGTAAAACAACCATGAATTAAAAAATTATATAAATCAACATTAATCTATTTCAGAATTTTTTTTTAAATGTGTGTTATGGAAAATGAAAGTAAGAATGAGCATAGAGGGTAAAATAATTATTTTTATTTTACTGATTAACCTTTACAAAAACAATAATATAGAAAACAATGTTTTCTGTAGTCATTTAAAAATACTAAAATTTTATTACAGTTCTAAATAGTTTTCTCTAATAAGCAAACATACCTCAACATTTTAAAAGGTGCATTCATCTTTATCAGGGGTCAGCAAACTAGAGCTCACAGGTCAAGTCTATCCTGCCACACCCATTCATTTGGTTATTGTCTATGCCTTTTATGTAACAACAGAAGACTAGCCATGACAAATCCCCAGACCACAGGCCTTCTTAGCTGACCTCCAACAGAAAAAGTTTGTCAACCCCTGACTTTGAATATATAACTATTTTAAACTTTTATAGTGTTGTAAAGATAAAGAAGACCTTGACTATTAAAGGTCATGGTATGAATGATTCCTCTACTTTATTGCAGTAACTATTCTCTTCTACTAGATTTTATTCTATGTTATAGTGCAAGGTTTTCAAAAAGAATTGTTAGCATTGGAACTCTCCCTATTCCACTCCAAGTAAATCTTACCTGGTTTTACTTGTCTATGCAATACAGGGGTTAAAATAGTAATCTGCACACCTCTGTCTCTCCTAATGATTCTGTGATAGAACATACTATGATAGCTTCAACTTTGTCTGGGTAGCCCAAAAATAACCTCTGTATATAAAACAAAGATGGAGGTTGAGGTGCAATGGAAGTTGTGATGTTTAAGGTGGGGGTGGAACTCTGGCACGTTCATTGTTTTTAAGCAGTTCTTTCTCCAATAAAGTCCATGAAGTTTCCTGAAGAAACTCTTGGATAACTTCTGGGCTACATGAATAAAATTATAGAATGTCAGAGCTAAAAGGAACCAGAGCAATTGTTTTTTCTTTACAGAGGAAGAAATCAAAGGCCAATGAATTTGAATGCTTTAGGCCAGGGACTACACCAGTTATTGACAGAACTAAAAGGTAAGACCAGAACCAAGTGACCTTATTTGTAATCCACGCTGCCCCTGTCCTTTCCTGCAGACAATGATGCAGGGGTTAGTCTCATTTGGTGACATGGTAATTCCAAGACCCGCAATAGCTTCTTCTAACACACTCTAATAGGTTCCTTAATAGTGTTAAGCAGTGACCTCGGAAGAAAGAGAGAATGAGACTCAGATGGGAAAAGATAGCCACATTTCAAAATAGAAGAAGTAAAATGTGGATCACTGAAAGTGAAATTTAATGGAAAGTTTTTTAAAATAAACTGATGACACTGCCAAGTATTTTTGCCCTACAAATGATATTTTAAGATTTCATAGACCAAGGGTACATTAGACCATTTGCATTTGTGTTTACAATTTTTTTTTTCTTATTTCAGATTAAGGGAGGTGGTATAGAGCAGCAATAATTACAGTAAGAGACAGAAAGAAAGAAAAAGAGAGAGTATTGATGGAATGAACTATAAAGCTATAAAATTAATTTAGAAGAGGAAGTGAAGAATCATTTGCTTATCTTAAATTATAAGGAGATTTAGGTAGACAGAAATGAATTACTAAAGCAGGAATTTAGCAGGGCACTAAGGTTAACAGCTTGAGCCTTATGACAAAGGTTATGGGATGTCCAATGAGGACAATGGCCATGAGCATCTAGTTAATATCATTTTCAATTTATGGCAGGGGTTAGAAAATCTATTTTGGCCTGAGATTTCCCCAGCCTCACAAAATAGATTTCGGTTGATTACACTTTTAATAATATTATTACTACTCATTGATAAAGGCTAGAAGTGAATTAGGCCATTATCCATTACAACCTGTTATATCTTTTAAGTGGATGAAGTTGTTCAAGTACCACCAAAGATCTATTAGTAATTACTGAACAGTTGATGCCCATGTCCCCTTACTTTAATGGCACTATCAATTTTGTAGATGAAAGTTTGAATGAAAACTTTAAGAAACTTAAGTTGTAGGCACCCAGCCAAAATGGAATTAGAATACTTGGAAGAGTCAAAGAAAATAATTCATTGGCACTCATACATAGCTCTGTCTCTCGAAGTACTCATATTTGCATTCTATATTGATTTGATCTTTAAAAAGACGATTGATATTAGAAGTAAAAGAGAATCAAAACACTTCTAGATAGGTAATAGTTTATCTCTGCTTGTAGAGAACATATGTGGACAAAATGTTTCAGCCAAATTCAAACATATTGGAATAAGGATAGTAATAATTTGTAGAGAAGTAAACATTAAACCAAGAATCATGATTCCTGGAGATGAGTCTGGCATTGCCTTTCATTTGTTTTGTGACCTTTGATCTATGTGCTGAATCTACCTAGTCCTGGTTTTACTTGTCTATGCAATACAGGGGTTAAAATAGTAATCTGCACACCTCTGTTTCTCCTAATGATTATGTGATAGAACATACTATGATAGCTTCAACTTTGTCTGGATAGCCCAAAAATAACCTTAATTTTTTTGTTGGAAAACTTTACTATTTTTAATTGATTTTTGCTACCCTTAAACATTTTTAATCTCATAGATTTAGGTTGAAATAAACTTTAAATTATCTTGTTCAGAGGTTCTCAAATCTATGCATGTATCCTAATGAACTGGATCACTTATTAAAATAGTGAGTCTTGAACCCTAGCCCCAGAATTTCAGATTCAATAGACTTGGAGTAAGCCCTCACATTTGCATTTTTAGTAGGTTTCCAGGTGATGTTGACACACTGGACCAGGCTTCACAATTTTAGAACTATTGGTCTCATTCAAACTCTTTATTTACCAGATCAGAAAACAGGCCTTGCAAAGTTAATTGAATTAGCCATGCTTACTCATCGAGTTAGTGGCTGCACCAAGACCAGAAAAACCTTAGTTTCCCAGATGCTGAGGTCAGAGCCTTTTCCAGGACACCACAATTCCCCACTTTGAATTTGGGTTATATGATACAACATTGAAAAATCCAAATGAATTTATTGCAATTCACACTGCCACTCAGACTAGGATAAAAGAAAAGCAAGTCTTTACGCTTTATGGAGAGGAATTTTTTTCAGTCAGCAACAAGGGTACAAATACCCAGTAATTTTTATTTTATTTTTTTAATTTGTGGCCTACACCTGAGCAAACGCATGACAGAGAATTAAGGCTGAAATAGGGCAAAGAAGGCAAGACTTACTGTGAGTGAAAGGCTTCTGTCAAAACAAAGACAGACTAAAAGAAAACAATGCAGATTGTGTCTACTAATATTTTGTAAATATTCTCATGCTTGAAAATAGTTTATTCATAATAAAAACTGAGCAAGTTTTGGTTTCATGAAAGATTGTGGTAGATTTAGAATTTCATCGATTAAAAAAAATCCCCAAGATCCTGATTTTGCGGAGATTAAATTTTATTCTTGAGTTCCCAGAAATAAGCACTAACAACATGGTTTGGGACACAACTGAGACCTCCAATTGACAAAAAGGTGTCCCCAAGTTCATGAAACTCTGGGCTTTTATAGTGCTTTCATTCTTTTCTGGAATCGTCCTTTGCCTCCTCTTTTCTTCCCAGTTTATCTAGCTGCTCATCCTTCAGGCCTAAGCTTAGATGCTATTTGCTGACCCTCCAGGCTTAAGTGCAGGGCATCCTCTAAGAAGGTTGGCAATCATCCCCATGTTCTGGCCCTTGTGGAGTCCCTGCCCTCGAGTGTCCCTGGACCTAGCAATTTGCTCCTAATGAATCTAATATGACAAACGTGGTGGGATGGCATTTCTAATGTTAGGTTACCCAAAGACTGGTTTCTGGTTTACTTGTCCTTTTTTGTTGTCATGTCCTGAGCTGCCCTATGGAGCAACATCTATGGCAAGAAACACAGGGGATTCCAGCCAACAGCCAGGAAGAAACTGAAGCCCTCACGAGGTGCTGAATCCTTCAACATCTGTGTGAGTGCACATGGAAGCTGGTCCTCTTTCTGCTCAGCCTGAGGATAAGACTTCAGCCCAGCAACTTTGTGAGTGACCTTGAGGCAGAGGCAACCAGGTAAGCTGTGTGGAGATTTCTGACCCACAGACACTGTGAACTCCTAAATATTTGCTGTTTTAAGCTGTCAGTTTTGAGGGTAATTTGGAGCACAGCAGTAGTGAACTACTACAAGGACCCATCATATTTATTGAATCTGCCTATAGGTCAGTGGATCATAAATGTTAGATGGTTAGCTCCTAAAAATAGAGATTTCCAAGCCCAACACACAGATAACCTGACTCAATTGGTTTGGAATAAGGCCCAGAAATCTGTGCTTTTAAACTAGGATTCTATGTAATTTCTAAGCATTATAGTCTTAAGACTACACTTTGGAAAACATTCCCTTCCTAATATGGAAGCCACAAGCATCTATGTACAGGGTGGGGCAAAAGGAGATTTACAGTTGAAAATATGTGAAACACATTTTATTCTTATATCATTATTTATTAATTATTGTGTTATTTCCTATATGAACAACTGTAAAACTACTTTTGCCCCAGCATAGCTATATACCCATGTCTGAAACATGGTAGATTAAAAATAAATATAGTTGAATTAATGAATGCATTTGGATGGCTTTACAAAAATTTAGTTGTATGATTAATATGAATAGACAAATTAACTTCTGTGTTCTTAGAACCCTTATGTGGTTATCATAATTTTTCTTAACTGTAGCTGTTTATGCATTTATACATGCAAATTTCCCTTCTCCTTAAGAACAAGGACACTGTCATCCTTTTTACCCATCCACCATGACCTCCTGGCACCCAGCAATATTTCTTGGCATATATTTAATTTTCAACTATATCTGCTTATCTCTCTTCCTTTTATTTGTTGTAAAATAACCTTATAACTATGTATACAGATATATATCAGATAACTATCTTATCACAAGCCCATCAACATAACAGTCATACTAGCATGGCAGAAAGACAACTTTCAAATTATGCCCGGCTTTTTAAATTCCATTTTCTAAGAACTGTGAGTGCTCTGGTAAATTATTTACATATTCTGAGTTTTTGCTTTCTTCTCTTTAATTAGTGGCCTATGTTCTTGTTAGATATTAAAGAACTAATATGTCAGAAGTCAGATCTGGTAGATGTTTGGGTCCATATCATTTTCACTGATTTTTAGTATATTCCTTTCCTTTTGCTTATGCTGTTGGTTGAATTGTGTATGCTCAAAATTCATGTGCTGAAGCCCTAATCCTCATAACTCAGAAAGTTACTGTATTTGGAGATAGGTCCTTAAAGAGGTAATTACTACTTTAAAATAAGGCCATTAGTGTGGCTATAATCCAATCTGAATTGTATCTCAATAAGATGAAAAAATTCGGACACCAGGGTTCCATAAACACAGAAGAAAGACCATGTGAGGACATAGCAAGAAGGTGATCATCTGCAAACTAAAAAGAGTGGCCTCAGGAAAAAACAAATTTGCTGACACCTTGATCTTGGACATCTAATCTCCAGAACTGTGAGAAAATAAATTTATATTATTTAATGACCTTTCCCTCTGTATTATTTTATGACAGTCCTAAATACATCCTCTTAATATCATAATATGTTTTCATGCTGCTATTATATGTATAGTCATGATTTTGAATGACTAAATAATAGTCCATTGAGTTGCTATAATTTATACAACAACCTCATTGGATATTAATATTTTTGTTACTTTGTAGACTGTTCTGTCAGGTCTGGCCCTCCCCCCCTCCTCATATGATAGTGATGGCATTCATACCAACAAGCTCACTGTTCTCTTTGTTCTGAACACCAACCCTAACCTGAAACAAGAGACAGCATGTAAACAACTCTACTGCTTCAGCTTTAAGTACAGAGCCAAATTCACTTTCACAGTGGTCTGCTTCTGCACTCAAGCTAGCTTGGGATACTGGGCTCTGCCCAGTGTTCCCTGGTTCTCCTGTCCTTACAACTGGTTTCCTGTCTTGGTCCTTTACCTTGACACTTCTACCTAATGGTTACTTAGATAAATGGTCAAAGAGATAACACCATCAACTGCCCAGACAATTTTAGTTTAACTTCTACTAGTCTGTTTTTGTCTGAACCAGGAATCAGGGACATGGTCAATTATGTTTGGGGGATAAAATCATGTAGACATGCCCGAAAAAGACGGAAGAGGAAAGTGATTGCGCTTGTTTGTTGTGGGGGAGAGTGGGTGACAGTGGTGGGGAAGATGGGTGGGGAAACAGCGCTGCACCTTCTAACACTCCAAGAGTTTTAGAGGTTGGAGTTCCAGGCCATGGAAAACAAAGCCAGAAAAGATTCCATTTCCTCAAAAAGTAGAAAAAAGTTTCAACAGCAACCAGAGGCCTTTGATTATAAATAAAGATAAATATCTGAAAAGAAGGGTGGTGAAACATCATAATATGTTCCTAGAGGGGTTGTTAAGTTACTGCAATGGTTGGTTTTTAAAATACAGAATGTCTCCTCTATTTAGGGTCATGTAAGTATAGTCAACTTGAACCTGAAATGGAGAAAAAAATGCAAGGACTTATTAAGAGCACATCTACCTCTGTAATTCCATGGTCTTCATGAATCAGCAGCCATTTCTCAGTGGGTTTACCAATTGTTAATAGTTGATATTATTTTAGGTTTACATCTTAAACACACTTCAGGCTCCAAGTCTGTGCATACTAAGATTTCTGGTAACAGCTGGATATCCATAATTATAGTTCACTGGGTACAATGCTCATCTGGCAAAATCTGTAAATAAAACTTAGCAAACAAATATCCCATTTATATAAACTGTTTCTGAATATGGGAAATCAATTGCCAAGGGAATAGAGAACTAGCTCTTCTCAATTATTTCTTTCTCTATGTCAGAGGGTAACAATTTATGACTTTCTGCAAGAGTAAAGAAAATAATTAATATTTAAAGACTTAGATGTAAAGAGTGAAATTTATCTAAAAGTATTTTTCTTTTTTGCTCTTCATATAACTTGAAAAATCAGTCGACTCTACATTGTGGAAACATCATCAGAAAGAAAATGATTTCTTGAAAGCAATTTTCTCCTGGAAGCTGTCCCCTGCAGGTTTGTTTTAGGGAAGCTTCTGGATTAGCTGCCAAAGACTGTGAAGTCTCTCTGTCTTAATGTCTTTTTAAAAAATTGTTTGATGTACTATAGACCAACATGAATAAAATAATATGGGATCCAAAAATAATTTTTTTTGTTCATAAATGAAAACCAACCCACCATATAAGTTCCATTTGAAATAGGCACAATCTATAATTTAGGGTATAAAACAGTTAAAATTTGCTTTTTAAACACCACACTTTAATAACCCCTCACTACTTTCCATTTTATTCCAAGTATTTATTTGAGAATAGATTTTGATGGAAAATATTTGAAACTGAATGAACCCTTAAACAATTAATGATTATAATTCAAGTAGAAGTGACACAATATAAGCCCACAAATACACCACAAGAGACATTCCAGTGACTGCTTAGTATTTGTGGTGGTTGAGGAATGAGAGCATGCCTCTCACTCATTCCAGAATAAACAATTACAATGGTCAATCAGGCTAAATTTTGTGCGGTACTCCACTGGTTTAAGAAGAAAGGCAAACATGTTTTCTTCTTTCCTTTGCAATATTTTTACTTTTGCTTTGAGCATGTTTAAACTAATTATTTAAGTACTTAACACAATTTAAACAAAATAAACCAACTAGAAAAAAACGCAATTTGCCTATATTTGTCGCATGTTAGACTTACTGGTATCAGTCACTGTCTGAATGTCCTGGGGCACAAGCAGATATAAAATTTGATTTTTAAATCTCCCAAACCAGATGATTGAATATTTTAGCATATATAAAATTTGATTATTTTGTATCACTTCTTTTGCAGAGTAACTGACATTAGTATGCAAGTAGCCCTGAATATATCTTTATACTTCTATCTTTTTATGTCTTTGGAGCTCTATTGCTTACTAGAGGCCCAGTGCAAGAAATTCATGCACTCAGAGGGTGGTCCCTCAGCCTGGCCTGTGCCCTCTCACAGTCCAGGAGCCCTTGGGGGATGTCAGACTGCTGGCTTATGGCTTAGGCCTGCTCCCCGCAGGGAGCTCACTAACCACCAGACAAGCTCCTGCATTGAGTGTCTGTCCCCTGGTGGTCAGTATGCATCATAGCGACCAGTCATTCTGCCATTCAGTTGATTTGCAAGTTAGCCTTTTATTATATAGGATTATTTTACTTTCTTGATTCCACTCTCATATTTAAAAATCTATACTTTTTTTTTTTTTTGTCAATCCTCACCCGATGATATTTTTCCATTGATTTTTTTTTTTAGAGAGTGGAAAGGAGGGGAAGAGACAGAAAGAGAGAAACATCGATGTGAGAGAGATACATTTATTGGTTGCCTCCCACATGTGCCTTGACCTGGGCTGGGGATCCAACCTGCAGCCAAGGTAGGAGGTACGTGCCCTTGACCAGAATAGAACCTGGGACCCTTCAGCCTGTGGGCTGATGCTCTATTCACTGAGCAAATCGGCTAGGGCAAAAGTCTATACACTGACACATTTTCAAAAACATCTAGAAATCTAGAATTGCTCATGTGAAGTCCCTACTTTTTTTTTTCTTCTATAAAATAAAGCAAAATTAGTCCACCCAAATAAACAAATAACACTTTGCATATATATTAAGCCACCAGGTCAAGATCTTTGACTTAGGTATTTGCTGTGCATATGGTAACCATTACCTACATGCAGCTATTGAACACTTGAAATGTGGCTGATCCAAATTAAGAAATGCTAAAAAGGTGAATATACTTAGCACAAAAAAGAACTCACTATCTCATACACATTTTTTATTGATATATTAAATTTAATACCCACAAGTTATACAATCTTATACATCCCTCTCCTTTTTCTCTTCAACAAAAAAAGGAAAGAAATAAAAGATAAAATATACTTTGGTCAAGTAAATTTTGGATACACTAAATTAAATAACATCAGTCAGCCTTTCACAGACTGCTGTACACAGTGATTCTCCCAGAGAGGGCGATCTAAAATTCAAACCCTCTTAAATTTACTTGACCATGCACACAATTATTTTTGCTTTACACATATTCTCATAGCACAATCTTTTGATTATGAAATATATTTATATTATAAATTATTTAGAAAATGAGGAAAAGGCAAAAACAAATAATTTATAATCCCATTACCCAGAGAGGACAAACTAATTAGTATATTATAGGTACCCTGTGGGTGGGAACTGATGTCTGTCTGCCTTTTCCACACTGTATTTTCAGTACCTAGCACTGGAACAGAACAGGCATTTGATATTTGTTCATTCATTAATTTTTACCTTTTTGGGTGCATTTTCTATGCATACTGTATGTATTAGTGTATAGAGCTTATGTTTTGTTTTTAATATCAGAACATATTATTCAGTATTCTTAGAAAACATAATCTATAGTAGATACAGAATAATCCATTATATGGATATATCACAATTTAGAAAAGTGCATCTTACAAATATTCTATGCTCTTTTAAATTTGACTTAAAATTGAAAGTATTGCATTTAAAGTTTTTATTCTTTTAATTACATTTAATATTATTTTGTATTACTTTCATGTGTACAGCATAGTGGTTATGCAATCATATACTTTGCAAAGTTTCCCCCCAATATTTCCAGTACCCATCTGGCACCATACATAGTTATTACAATATTATTGACTACATTTCCTATGTTGTACTTTACATCCCATTGTATTTAATGCCAAGTGATTGTACAAAATACCCAAAACTCTTATTTTTCTGGCACTTATTTAAATTATGAGTTTCCAATACTTCATTTCTGAGAGAGAATGGTAGTGTGGCGATAACCGGACAGATTGGATTCAAATTTTTTTTCTAACACTTACTAGCTATGTGACTTTCTACAAGTTATGAACCTTCAGTAGTCATTTCCTCTTCTGTGTTAATGGGGGATCAGTAATAGTTTCCCTATAGATTTGTTGTAATGATGAATAAGATTTAATAATTAGGTTGTAATGGTGATTTGTCATACTAAATGACATAATGGGCAAATTGTTCCTAGCACATAGCAAGATCTCACCAATGTGAGCTCAGTCATTCTTTGTCTTCTTTAGATAAAGTAGTATTTTCCAATGCAAGCACTACTCCTAATTGTAAACTAGGAGTTTTCTATTTTAGAAATGTGGAAGAATAGGAAAGAACAGGATGAATATATATATATATATATATATATATATATATATATATATATATATACACACACACACACACACACACACACACACACACACACACACACACACATATATTTCGTATTATTACCAACTCTGGCAGGGAGAGACCAGGCATCAGGTACTGAAAATTTAGCTTACTAACTTCCAGACCAGCACCCATGGTCTGAATGTAATTACAAAGTTCAATTTCATTGAAAGTAGATATTATATCCTTTGGGACTTCATACAACTGAATAGTCTATCAAGACTCTTTTTTATTTTATTTTATTGCTTTTTTACAGAGAGGAAGGGAGAGGGATAGAGAGTTAGAAACATCAATGAGAGAGACACATCCATCAGCTACCTCCTGCACACCTCCTACTGAGGATGTGCCTGCAACCAAGGTACATGCCCTTGACCAGAATTGAACCTGGGACCTTTCAGTCCGCAGGCCGACGCTCTATCCACTGAGCCAAACCAGTTAGGGCATATCAAGACTCTTAACTGAAAATTACATAGCAAGTTCCTCAGTGTTTTAGTATGAGTTTATGATCTGCACACTCATGTTTATAAGCAATGTAACATTCAGATCCTGATGAGACCCTGGAAGTCATTTAATCCAAGATCTACGTTTTAGAGATGAGGAAATGAAGACTCAAAGAGGTCAGGTCAATTGACCAAGGTAAAAGAGCTTAAATGTCAAAGCTTGGATAAGCCTATCACAGTGTCGTTATTTCACACAGCATCTTGATATATTAGTGTCCAGTCGCCAATATTTTCTGTTGATAATTTAAATATAAATGCTCAATTTTAATAAGTATAATTTAAATTTACATATACATTTTTGCATGTTCTTTATATTTTATGCTTTTCTATAAGCATTTGCAAGATATTTTGTTGAAGATTTGGTAATTAAATAATCAGCTCTGCATATGAAAATGGGTGGCCTTGGGCCATCTGGTCTTGATTTTAAATTAATCTTAAAAGGGTGAAGATAAATAGGATTCCTGATGAACAGAGATTAGAAAAAGGTCACCATCTTCTGATGTTAAAAAAATAAAATAAAAGATACTCTTTCAATTGATTGTTGATGAACACCTTTAAGCATATTTTGCAAAGTATTTTCATATCTATAGTGTGTCCCCCCAAAAATGTATATACACTTTAAGAACTGATAACTCGATTTTAAAAAATGAAATGTATTTTAATAAACACTGCCTTTATAATTATTCAAAGTGTGTGTATACAGTTTTTGGAGGACACCCTGTATATCATTTGTTGCTTATTATCCATAAAATACGCGTTATTTTCCACATTTAATCTTTGAACAAAACAGGTCTCCAGAAACAGTCCAGTTGTTGGGTTTCAGAAACACAGAAACACATCTTCTCTGTCTATGAAACCCTTTTACCACTACATATACTTAAGAAGAAGTGAAGCTTAGTCAAATTCATGTCCTTTGACTTCCAGTTTTTTGACATTTTTAAGTGTGTCATTGCTTTAATACATTTTACTTTTCAAATAAACCTACCGATGTGATAGACCTTTAAAGAGATAAATTGAATATAGACGTGTGGCATATTATCACATTTGTATTATTGCTAAGGTAAGAACTAAGTTTGGTCTCATGCCTTCAATAGTTCTGATCAAGTAACAGAACATTCCTTTTACATAAATACTTAAAAGTAAATATTTAAAAGTAAAAATTGAGATCCATCTTTTAAACTTATCAATTAAAATGTAATGCCTTTGTAAATAACCTTTGAACTGTGAGGCAAAATTGTCACCTGGAGTCTGGGTTATATTTACTCTATGGACTTATTTTATGGAGGACATAATTTATTCTACTATATATCCAGATTCAAATAATAAACATGTGGCATAGGCTACTACTATACCAGCAATTATTTTAAAATAGACCACACTTCCATTTTTTTAAAATCATTTGCTTTGCCAACTTATGTTCAGTCAACATAAAATAAGTTGGACTATGTGACCTTTCAACGAACCATATGATTTAGTTACACATATTAGTTTCAAAAAGATTTACTTTCCCAAAGTCATTCTCTACGTGTAACATTATACAGGTAAGGGAATTTTAATGGACATTAAGCATTTGGAGAAATGCATTATACATAATATTTAAAATAAAATACATTGATTTTCTATGATATATTTTTCAACCAGGTAGAAAGCAGTTTTATGTAGAAGAAAAGAATTTTTATCAACAGAGATGGCTGGAACACAACTCAGTGGGTATGAGCCAAATCTCTCATCTAATTCTGTATATATTAAAATGTTCTACACATTAAAAATTAGTGGCCGGAAAGATTGAATTTTCAGGAAAAAAAAGTGTATGAATTGAAAAATCTCTAGTTCAGTAACAAAAATATTTTATTTTTAGAAAAAATATTTTCAGAAAAAATTAGTAATTTTATAAAAAATAAGGTAGTTTTAGAAAAAAATACACATACATATCTCAAGGATTAAACTTGAGTGAAATAAAACATTATGTAAGAAGGTCTTACCGTCACTTCGGGGAAACATCATTTACTTGCCAGTTTTTTTGTGGGTGACCTCAACTCAAAATGAACCCTAATAATTAAGACCTCAGTAAACAAATACCATTCATTTGGTCTAAGACATGGATAAATTAGGATATAAACCATGAATTCAAGACCTTTCTCATCATAATTAATTACATAAACAGTCCACACATATCCAGTCAAGGAACAAAGAGGACTCAAATGTCTACATAGATTAAAGTATAAATTTCCCCCACAGGTATGGGCTACTTGCCATTGGCAAATAATTTTTAAAGAGTCAATGAAAGGTAAGATTGGATTTGATCTGTCTTGCCAAACAATACAATGATTCCAACTGCATGTGCTTTTGTATATAGCCCAAGAAGTCAAGTAATAGCAGTAAGAGGGACAACATTTTATTAAAGTAAATACTAAGAAATTATGATATTTTCTGCAGCAAGAACTTGGTTTCTAGAATGTCTTCAAGTGCTTAGATCTGCTATCTATAGAAAGGAGATAAAATTTTAGAGTGTGGTTTTCAATTATTTTGAGTATACCAAGAGGTTTTCTAAAAATATATTTAAAAAGTTAACAATATAACAGTACTCAGATTTTATTATTGAAAAAATAATAAATCGCATGCCAAAAAGCTACTTTGAATTCAGTAATGCTTTTAAATAAATTTACATTGTAGAATCATGATAGCATCTGTACAAATTGATTAAGAATTATACATATCTATGTATGACATAGTTTTACATATATGATACATACATATATGGTACATAATATCCTATATAATAAAAGGCTAATATGCAAATCGACCGAACAGCGGAACAACCAGTCACTATGACATGCACTAACCATCATGGGGCAGACACTCAACACAGGAGCTTCTCCTTGGTGGTCAGTGCACACCCACAGGGGGAGCGCCACTCAGCCAGAAGCCGGGCTCACGGCTGGTGAGCGCAGTGGTGGTGGTGGGAGTCTCTGTGGCAGCGCTAAGGATGTCCAACTGCCGGCTTAGGCCTGCTCCCAGTCAGTTGGACATCCTCCAAGGGCTCCCAGACTGCAAGAGGGCTCAGGCCAGGCTGAGGGACTCCCCCCCCTGAGTGCACAAATTTCGTGCACCAGGCCTCTAGTATATCTATAATACGTATAGCTATCTATATAACTGTATATATTTATATGACATATATCATATTCAAATAGTGCATAATCAGGTACTTATGTGAAATATTGTTTATTCAGCAATTCTACATGTGATCTTAAGAAATACATGAATGATTGTCTTGGATAACCTTGAGTCCATTCAAGGTGAGAACTATTGTTTTTGAAGATGCCTTTGTAATGTAACTTAATATATTGGCTTCCTAATTCATGTACAACCTTGTCCTAGGTGCAAATAATGCTTTCTACCTTGTTAATTTCATGGAAGTTATTTTGTTACTGGTTTTAGAAAGTGTTGATGTCTTTCATGAAAGGATTCAGTTTTCACAGAAGAGACAGACGTTCCTTTATACTAAATCTATTTTCACTGTATTTTAAGATGTGCTCCATTTCTATTTCTTAGAAGTTATATTTTCTTTTTGGAAGTACATTGCAAATTTCTGGTTTTCTCAAGATCTTTTAAAATTTTTAGCCTACTTGTTTTTTAGCCTCTTTTGTGTAGCCAATGAGGTTTTTTTTACGACTCCAATTTTGTGTGACTATATGTGTACAAAAGCACTACATTTCTGCAGTAAATATAATTTCCACAAAAGTTATCTTTCTTGACCTCCTTCTCATAATTTTCTCTCTAGAGAACCTAGTTTCTTAAGGCTATTGAAAAAGGCTTTCTTAAAATGATTTATTCTATTTTTTCTTACATTTTCTAAAAAAAAAATTCTTAGCTCTATCTATTTATAAGCATTTTTTAAGTGGAGCCTCTTAACTGAAGTTTAAATACTGAATGTCGGTGTATTCTGATTTTCCCTGAAGAGGAGCCCATAGCTTTTTTTCCACCTCAGCAAATAATGTAGACTTTTAAATAAATAGGTAATCAATGTATATAAGTAAATGTTGTTCTATGGTGACCTTTTAAAGTAAAAAGGATTCTCATATACCTGGAGAGACTTAATTATTACCTGCTTTAAAGGCAGAAGGCCTGATCAGTTAAAGTCACAGAATCTTAGAAATCATCTCAGAATTCTAGAAATGGAAAGAACCTTAAATGTTAATGACATTATTTAATTGATCACTCTTGGAGTCACAAAAAACAAAACAAAATACAAACAGTTCTATTCTCTCTTTCCCATGATAGTCTTATAAGAATTTAAACCCCATAAACATCTCTATTCTCTAGCCTAAACATCCAGTCTTATATAACATGGTAGTTCCCTTAGATCATTAATCACCATGGACTGAATGAAGCACATTTTTCAGGAGTGGCTGAAGACTAGCAGCATAGATAAGAACCATCACCTCCCTTATCTAGAAACTAGACCACTATTAATGCAACCCAAGAGAGCATTAAGTTCTATGGCAGACAAATCACATCATCCACTAATTATGATCTTGTTAGCCTCCCCTCCTTTTACTCTGTACTTGTGTAATTTCCCCCCAAATCTGTGTTCTATAAAGCCTTTGGATTTTCTCTTTCCAAGAAAAGAGATATATACTTTATTGCCATATGGGAGTTCTTCTAAGAATGGGGAAGGTAATTTTCTAGACCATAAGAGGAAGGAGGGATTTCAATTCAATTCCTTTGAACTTGAAACACAGATGATAGGATAAGAATGAGAATTACAGACACTTTGGTCATCCCTTCAGCCAACTACCTATTTGAATCAATATGTCTTAGATTCTGTCTAAATTAGAATTCTGGAAGTGATAATGCATTCAGTCTTGAGTTTAGATTTTATTTATCCATCTATGAGAAATAATGGTTGTATATTACCCTGAGAATCTAAGTGGTTCTCCGGTCAGTCCTGATGATTTAGCACATTCACCCTGCAAAACTCAAATAAATAAAATCCCTGTGCCTGAATGATTTGATTTGACATCATAAGTAAGCAAAATGTCTTCATAATTAATTGTACCCTTCACAAGCTTCTCCATTTCAGCAGCATATAGGCACAAACATAGATACTTATTTGTGCAAAACTTTCTAGTGTAAATGTGTACATGAATGTATAAATAAATTTTTATAACAGAAAAACTGTGCGTTAGCTGTTTCTCCCAATTGTGTATTCAATATTTTTGTGCCACTTATAATTGGATATCTTCTATATTCATGAAAATTCTGTGAAATGGAAACTAAACCTTTGGTGGTGAGCACGCTGTAGTGTATACTGATGTTAAATTATAATGCTGTACACCTGAAATTTATATAATGTTGTAAATCAATGGCACCTCAAGAAGACATTCAACAAAATAATGAAATAAAAAGAAAATTCTGTAAAGCATATTTGAAAAACATTTACTTTCAAGTGCATTGAAATGTATCTCACTATTGTTATATTTGCATCATCCACAGCACTATGTTTTTATTGCCTGGGATGACTTAATAGTCAATAAAAATAAATGAAAGAAACACAATATCTAATTATTCCACTGTTAAGGAATGTTTGGATCAAGCAAGTATAAATGATTCCCATCAGGAGAAAACATACTTAATGTAAAGGCAAATGCCTAAATTTAGAGAGAGAGACAATTTTATTAACACTTGTAAAAACCCCATTAAAATCCTTCAATTTATGGCAGTGAAGCAAGTTTACATGCTGGAATCACTTGAGATTTCATGTTTAAAGCAGATCAGTTGATGCTTTATGAATTATCTGAGGTCTAAGAGAAAGATACTTATAGCATAGTATTACATTTTATAGAGGACCTGATTTTCATATTCATCTGAGATCTTATTCTACTCATTGCTTTTGACAAGAGGGATTCCGGGGAAATACTTCTCTATAGTGTTACAGGAAGGAATAATATGACAAGAAACTGTAAAGAAAGTCACCTGTCTTTCCTGGCAGTATTGTTAAGAAATTGACATTTATGATATCAAATAATCTAAACAACAATAATAACTCTAATATAAAATAAAAAGAAAAGCAGAAGGCTTGGGTATACTAGTAAAAGGTGATTTGGGAATAGAGTTAGCATTTTCTATTTTCTTTGTGTTCCACAGCAAATTAAAAGAACATACGATGACCCATGATTTGTCATCCTTGCATTGGGAATATTTTAATCAACAGGCAAGACATTTAGTTAAATATCCTGGATAGATAAAGGCAAACTGAAAGTCTATGCAGAAAACTGATAATGCACTTTTAATTAAAAAAAAAATCTTACTATTTAGAATACCTCAAGATATCCAAATATTTGGATGAAAATTCATATTGGTTTTTTGAGGTCTTCCAAAGACCTATTTTTCAAATTCCTGTAGTTAGCAAATTAAGCAGTTGGATTGACTCTATTGGTGTCTAATCATAATGCAGATTGAGGTAGAAAAGTCAGTAATGCTGACCCTTTCTTCCTTTAAAATGTTGATATCCTATTATTATAGATTTAAAAATATATATTCTTATTGATTTCAGAGAGGGAGAGGGAGAGAGAGATAGAAAAATCTCTGATGAGAGAGAATCATTGATTGGTTGCCTCCTACATGCCCCCTCTTGGGATCGAGCCCACAACCCGGGCATGTGCCCTGACTGGGAATTCAACCATGACCTCCTGGTTCCTAAATTGATGCTCAACCACTTAGCCACACTGGCCAGGCTATTATTATAGATTTTTTGCATTAATTTTAATTTTTTAAAGCTATCACATTAAAATGCTGTTTATGTTTATTACTGAGATTTTGGTTCCCCTTAAATTTTGTGCCTAATTTGAGTGCTTTGCTTGCCTCACCTTAACATGTGTATGTACCCACATTTTGGAAGTTGTTATTTATATCTAAGTTTACCCTTTTATTTTATAGTTGAGAACCATTTCCCTTCCCACACGTACATTTTTAGTGGATTTAAAGACAGATAATTATACTACTCAGTTCCAAGCATTTTTCTCATATTTTTAAGGTTAAATCTTCTTCTAAGCTTTGTTCTATGTTGTACTTGTTTTATAAAAATTATGTCAGTACTATTTTTTCCTTGCTCCATTCCCTCGCTGTAGCTAGAGGAAGGGATAACCCAGCATGGTGTCATTGAGGAGCAAGCTCTTGGCAGAGGACTTTGTATGCTAAGTTAAGGTGGTGTGAGTGCATGTGTGTGCACATATGGGAGTAGAGCTCAGCAAACAAATGCTATAAGAATATTGTGCATGTGCACATCGGGATTTGGGAGTAAGACTAATCCTCATTCTGTGAGATGAGATTCCTTGTTTTTATTTCTTTTAAAAAAAATACGTTTTTATTTATTTATTTTTCTAGAGAGAGGAAGGAAAGGTGAGAGATAGAAACATCAATGAAAGAGGAACATCTTCAATTGGCTGCCTCCTGCACGCCCCCTACTGGGGATCAAGCCTGCAACCTGGGCATGTGTCCTGACTAGGAATCAAACTGGTGACCTCTTGGTTCCTAAACTGATGGTTAAACACTGAACTACAACCTTCCATGCAAGACTTCTTGTTTTTAGATACTTAACAACAATATACGTTTAAAAGGTAAAAAACAAACGGATGTGGTCTTCTCACTCTCTTTTGTCTCCTAGTGCCAGAGATTTAAGAGATAGAAGTTTACTGAATTCAGCAATTAAAAAAACACACAAAAAAACGGGGGTAAGAATGAGAGGAAACAGTCTTTGACTATTACCAAAGAATAAAAATCTGTGGCCAAAACTCTAAATAATTATTTTACTGCATATGCCTAACCTTTTCCTGTCTTTTTAAGGGAAAATTTGTTCTTCAGTATTCCACAGTCATCCCCATTAAGCCTTATTTTAGTTGTAGCTGACTTTTGGCAATTTACTCCATTACTTTGTATTTTATTCCTCCTACTCCAGGAATCTGGCCTTCCCCCTTTACCCTTTAGAGTTTAATAAGAACCTTCTCTCCGCTGAATGCTTTAGGTCACTGATAGAAATGTTAAACGACCACAGGCTTAGAGCTGACCCTGGAGGAACCGTGGCACCATTTGTTGTGTGTCCCTAGGTTGACACTGATCCATTGATAACCTCTCTCTGGGTTTGACTTTCCAGCTGGTTTTCTACTCACCTCATAACTGAGTAGTTCAGACCTTGTTTTTCCACTTAATTGATGTGTGTATTGTGTGGGGCAGAATCAAAGTCCCTGCTAAAACTTAAGATTGATTATATCTCTGACTTCCTTTGGTCGACCAGAACTCCCACAAGGATATCGGACTAGTCAGACTAGACATATTCTTGTCAGTGCCACTCTGGTTTTCTTATCAAAGTGTTTACTATTTCATGTTCTGATAATTTTACCAATATTTTTTTTCTAAGTGTCAAATCCTGCTGAAGTTACAATACAGATCTTAATTATAACCTAAGTTCACAATCCAGATAGCTTTTAACTTTCATTTTAAGAAAGAAAGAAACCATTAGTAATTCTTTTAGTGTATTAAGGCAAAATCCATACAGTTTAGGGATAAAGATTTCTGGGAACAAAACAAAGAAATCAGGGCTTTCAAAAGAGCTTTCTGGAATATGTCTATGCCACTTCTCTCTTTGTTTCCTTCTACTCTTTTCCGGGACTTGGTATATACATTTGGACAGTCATTCATGTAAGAAATCACCCCATTTTGAGAGCTATAACTTCATCTTGTTCATTAATGTCTCTGCTTTCGGGTAAAAAGAAAGGGGAACATCAATGTCTACCTGCAGGTATAATAAAAATAGATGTATCACACAGAGATGGATCATTTGTCTAGTTTATAGGGAATTCCTTTGTATGCCCAGGGAATTTAAACATTCACTTGAAAGGAGCAGCCATGGCATTGAGGCTTCTGCTGTTCTTCATTCACCACAAAGCAGTAATTCAATTAATTTATTACTTTGAAAGACTTTGATGCAACAGTGGTGTACATGACCTACTCATGTTGGGAACAGATGAAAATGCTGTGCTGGCAGAAGGCTTCCATCTACTTGATGAGATCTGATACTGTTTAGGATAGTCTAAGGCATAAGAATATGTTGAAAATTCAAACTAAAAAAGGGAACATTTAAGAAATTGGGATAGATAAGATGCATAACAATTACTGTATATTTGTCAAGATAACTGATGTTGAAATAACGAAGCTTCCTTTCTCTTTGGAATGGAAAAGTTTACTTTTTCCTATTTTAAGGGTAAAACTATAGGCTTCCCTTTTAGATGCTTATACTTATGTGCTTTTGAATAAAAGGTGTCACAAAAACATAACTGAAAATGCAGAATGCAAGATAGATGCAGGCTTTCCATGAATATTTTAGATGTGAGGAAAGTCTGCAGACTGATGAATCCTTCATACTTGCTGTATGCTAGGGGTTCTGCTAGAGCCTGGAGGTGACAACTAAAGAGAAAGGAGCCTCCAATCTAATTCTGGGATTGACACCCAGGATAAGGTCCTCCATCATCAATTCCACTGCTGGCCAGGGATTAAACATGGAATATAGCACTGGCTCACTTCAGTACATTCAGCCCCACTCATCCTTTTGTCCTAGCACACCCTCCCTTCCACATGTTGTTAGTGAGCAGGTCTATTTTCTTTATTGGATTATAACTTCCCTCAAGGCACTGTGTTGTGATATGAACTCAATTAAGTATTACAACTAAACAATAAAAGAAAACACACTGAAGAAAAACATGCATGAAGTTCAAAAGCAACTGTGAAACAGTTCAAGCAAAATATAAGGTAAAGGTACAGGGGTGGCTTGTATGGGTGGGAAGTCTGTGCTGCACCACAGCTCTAGGCCAACTGAGGCCAGCTAGGGTTGTGCTCACCAAGCCTTATGCCTGTGGTACTGAACCTGCCTGGTTTATAGGCTTCTGCCCACCCTGCCAGGTTTAGATGTTAGTTATATATTACCCTTAGATATGAACTTTAAATACTTGATTGGCAAAGAGAAAAAAACAATCTGCAATTTTTTTTACAATCTCTAATTCAGGAATCTCAGGGCTGACAGCGTAGGACACAAAAACATCAAAGGACCATGAAAAAGAAGAGAATGTAAGTAGGACTAAGAAAGTATCATTTCTTTAAACCATACTTACTAAAGGCTCCAGTAATTCTGTAGGGAAGAGAAATGAGAAGTAGATATCTGCTTTTCATTTGTAATTTGTTTAATAGATACCAATGACCAGGCTTCTGGTAACTATTTAGTAAACTGATTACAATTCTGGTTCCTAGTGTGGTTCTCATTCTCAGTGATGCCTATTATTGTCTTTATGACCTGAGATGGAAAACACCTACAACAATTGTTCTAGAGTATACCTAAGCCCCAAGGACTCTGCATGGTAATTACAATCATGATTCAGGTGGCAGGTAGGGTAAGCCAGGTAAGCCAAATCAAACAGAATGCCTTACATGGCTTGTCCGGAGCAGTGAGCCTTCTGTTAGGTAAGTGGATACTCTGCTAGTTATTCTTCACACAGTCATGGGTGGGAACATGTCTTTGATGCTATGCCAGGCACTGATTCAAGTAATCAGGGGGTGCTTCATGGAGGCAGTGAACTTTTAACAGAGGGAGCATTAGAAGAACAGGAAGCCACCTCAGGAAGAAAGAAAAAGTCATCCTAGTGGTTTGTGCTGGAGGCCTACAGAGCAAATTTGGTTATTGTGTGTGTTTGATTTGGCCCGCAGAAAGTTTATGTAACTAGGGAACTACCATAGTTGATCAAAACATTACTAGCTTAGCACCTGATAGCTTTATTCATTTATGTGTCCTGCCTAGCTCTGCAGAGCTGTTGATTTTTTGAATCCCACAAGCATCTCCCTTTGGAAGTTTAAATAGAAAAAGACCAATTACATTGAAAGAGAATGGACAGGAACAATCTTGAAGTATATATTGTAGTGTTTAATCATGATGTACTAAGCATTTGCGAACCTATGTTTTTTTCAGAATGTTTTAGGTTAGTTAACCTGACTGGGTACTATATCATAAAACTTACCCAAAATTATTTCTGGGATGCATAATTTGTGTTGTATAAGCTGAGTATTTAGTAAATATAACCTGAAGAAATACATCCTGTGTGACCTTGAACCCATAATTGTTTGAAACTGTTCCACAAGATCAATCTTTATTGGGGTGGAAGTTAAGGAATGCGTGAAAGAAACTTAAGGGCTAGAGAGTTTGGGGGAGGGGAGACGGGAGGGGGCGAGTGGGAGGTTTACAATCAGAAAAACCTGATATGCAACTCAGGTATGTAGTGTCCTGGTGATTCCAATCTTGCTTTTATTAGTACTTGAGAGTTGAATGTTTAAAACTATCATGGCAGATATTGTTCCTGAAAGAGGGTTTAGAGCACACAGCAGAAATCCCTGTAGCCAAGGAAGAAAGAGTGTTCTGAAGGTAGAGTCCACCCAGGCCCCTACAGCTAGGGAGACTTCTTACAGCCTGTTATTGAAAATGGGGGAATTTTACATATTGCGCCACGGTATTTTTATGCTTGCTTGTATGGAATTTATTGTACTAGTAAATCTGTTGCCGTTGAGAAAAACTGATGTTCTAGGAAGAAATACCCCATTGGGACTGTTCACCCCAGAACCCCACCTGCTCTCTGTGTGGATTGGGGTGAAGAAGGTGTAGGAGTACCCCAATTTGAGAAAATGAGGAATTGGGGAGACCAAAATGAGAGATGGAAGCTTCTGTACTGTTAGGACTCAATTCTAATGAGGGGAGACCAACGAGCATGCCCAGAGGAAGGCTCTGTTTTCATGGCTGCTCTGTCGCTGGCTTCCCTCCCAGCCACAAACCCTCACGGAGACACAGGATGCAGTCACTGGGACATTCGACACCTGTCCAGAATAAAGAGCTTCAACATTTACTAAGTAAGTGAGCACAACTTCCGATGTGTTTTAGGTACCAACAGGTTGTCCTTAAAATGTTTGCTCAGTATAGGATGGACATACAACAGCCCCATAAGCATTCAGATTCCCCTTTTAGCTGACTTTTTTCAAAAAGCTGTTTTCACTTTCTGCCTAAACCTTCTCACAGGGTGCTACGGTTAACTATGCACACATGACAGACGATGTGCTCAGACAGACACGAGGAAGAATTAAAGTGAAATGCATGCACTGTTTAAAATAAAATCCTTTATGCCATGAATAAGAAAAACAAAACAGATGGGATTGTGTCTTTGGCCATGCCTCAGAAGACTTTCAAACTCTTCTAAACCACTTAACTTAATAAAGAAATAAGAAAAAAACACATTTAATATTCCAAAAGCAATAAAAGAAAAAAAATAAACCTAATTCTATAATCACATTGGAATTTGATATCAATAGTTTTAATGTCAGGAACTCACTGATGAAATGACATTACGGTTTATGGGGAATACGTTGAGGGTAGATCATTGAGGGAAAATGACTATTGATTCAAATGTCACGGAACTGACAAAGTGGCTTTGCGTTGACAGATCCCATGCTAAAAGAAAGATCTGGTAAGTGAAACTGTGGTCAAAACTGGGGAAACCTCATATCAAATGGGTTGAAGCATGCCTGCCGTTTCTTTGACACGAGTGTTCAGTTCCTCAAAAAACATTCCAAGCAAACAACTCTTCACACAGCTATTTTCTCTTTCCTCGAATGAAAGAGGGGTGCATGTGGTGTAATCACTTGGTTAGCCCAGAGCCACAAGTAAAGTCAACAGTCTTGAGGCTGCTTTCTCAATGGAATGCTTCAATCTGACATCAACAGGAAGGCCCAATCAGTCTTAGATTGGAAGTGCTGGAAACGTTCCCCCCAACTGATGGGGAGGGGGAGGAGGGAAGAAAGGAAAGGATTTACTCACGACCAGGGGAGCCGAATAAACAAGTGCCATCACAGTTTCCTGCGGGAAAGTGGAAAGATTAGTCTGGTTTATATTGAGATGAGGATGGAGCTTAACACAGGTTGTAGTTGATTCAACAAGAGTGAATCATTGCGCTGCCCCATCTAGATAATCTTTTTAGCCGGCATCTTTCCGAATAACAGGGAAATCCCGAGCTTTCAGGGAGCCCCTGACCGAGTCCGTCGTGAGGCGGTGGAGCTCCAAGACATGCCATCATTCTTGTCACCTCACCGCCACAGTATTTCCACTCGCTTCTCACTTTTAAGAAAATAATATGTAAGGTAATATCACAAATCCTCATCAGAAGCGTTTAAATCATGCGTTCGGAAGCTCAGGATCGTTTTCAGGGTCTTGGGAGAACAGTCTCCTTGCTGGATGTCCTTCGGGACCTTTGTTCCTGGAAGCGGGCACTTTGCCAGCGGCTGTAGTGAAGCTTATAAAAAGAGACAAGATAAATGGACTTTTAGTGCAGCATTGTGCCAGACTTTTAATTTTCAGGAAATTATTTTTTTTTGAATCTAGCCGAGAGTCAAGTCAATTTGTGAATTAGCTGGAAGGATGGCTGGATATGTGGGTGGGGGGGCGGGTGGGGGTAAGGCATTCTGACATTGGAAGTCAGAAAAGCCTGCCACCCAAACAGATTTCTTTGGCAATCAAGATAACTTAACAACCATAAACACATTGTCAGAGGGAAAAATTACATTTTGCTCTAACACAGATCATGTACAGATGACTGGTTTTTCTTTCAAGTCCCAGCACAGAAAGACTGTTTATATATCTCAACTTCTGACCCAGGCAGGCAGGACAATCTTAGAGGTCTGCATAGGAACGGCTGAAGAGCTTTGGGGTATTTCTTTGCTAAGGATGTAGCATAACCATCATGAGATGCGTACACACAGCAGATGGCTGAGCGTCAGAATGAAGTTGCTGCCACAGCTAATTTGTGACACGACTTTTTATTATAATCCACAAAAAAGGGCAGCACAAGTGCAGGTTAAAAAATGTATTTCCTTTTGCTTGGCTTATTTGAAACATGACAAGGTTTGTTTCTCTGTTTCTGTGGGTGCTTGTGTCACCCTAAGGATGTTCTAAACTGACATCCAAAAATTTTATTGGTATGAGTTCATCAAATTTTCAGTTAACGAGTCCTTCAGATGGTGAACATAAGGTATATTAAAAAAAAAAAAGACAATTGGAAATTGTTAAGAAACCCAAAGTATTATTAGTTATTTACCATTATTACTATGAATGTTCTCAAAACCAAACAAACCAAAAAGCATAAGAGAGTTGTGTTTTTTTGTTTTGTTTTTTAAACCACTTGAGACTGGCTCAAAGATGGCAATATTATTTGATGTAGTTGTTTTTATTTAGAGTGGAAGCGAGAGGAGAGGTGCCCCGTTCTCTAGAAATTTGGAATTATTTATTGTAACATGTATATATTGCGTACATATTTGCTGAGCACCTTTGATGTAATGGAAAATGCGTTGGATATTTGTGAGAAAGCTACAAATAGTCCCTGCTGCCAAAAGTTTGTAAACAGCTGGTTGTACAGAAAAGACCCACTTGTGCTCACAGACCCATAAACACACATGGTAACCATTAAATAATAATACAAGACAGTAGTGCAAATAGCAAAAGAGGAAAAGTAAGTGGCAGCGCATTATAAATACCTATTTTCATCACGAATTTGGAAAAATCACAGAAAGGTGGTGTGTATTTTTGTGTGTCTTCTTGGCATGTCTTTATGTAGCTTAAAAATGTATTCCACAAGGCCCCATGAAAGGGGACAAAGGTTTATTGAACTCATGCTGTGTGCCAGGCACATGGCATGCATTCCCTCATATAACTGTCAGAACAATAACTGAAGTAGGTGTTATTATGAATTCCACTGCAGAGACCTGGAAATTGAGCCTCAGATATGAAGCAAGTTATCCAAGTTGTGTCAGCCAGAAAATGGCAACAATGAATTTTTGATTCCATATTTTTATTTTTTAATTGAAATAGACTGACATATAATGTTATCTTAGTTTTAAGTATGTAATATAAGTAGGGGCCTGGTGCACGAAAATTTGTGCACTCGGAGAGGTCCCTCAGCCCCACTTGCGCCCTCTTGCAATCCAGGAGCCCTCAGGGGATGTCTGACTGATGGCTTAGGCCCACTCCCTGCAGACATCCCTGTGGGAGGGCACTGACCACCAGGGAGCAGCTCTGGCCCTGCCCCCATTGCCCCACCCTGCCGCCACTGCCTGTGGCCTCCCTCTGCAGGAGGCAACCTGCGGGCCGATCAGGGGATGGCGCTGGCCTGCGAGTTGCTGGCCCTGTCCCCCAATTGCCCCTCTGCCGCTGCTGGTCGCCGCCACCCCCAATTGCCATCCCCTCTCTCTGCCCACTGGCACCCACCTTGGCTGGCCTGGCGCCACCTGCTCTCTGACTAGTTGTTCTGCCGTTCAGTTAATTTGCATATTAGGCTTTTATTATACTAGTATAGGATGCTTTGATATATGTGTATATTGTGAAATGATGACCACAATATGTCTAGTTAACATCCATCACCATACATAGTTACAATTTTTTTTTCTTAGGATGGGGACTTTAAAGATCTATGCTCTTAACAACATTCAAATCTACAATATAATATTAGTAACTATAGTCACCATTCTGTACATTCCATCCTCAAGACACATTTATTTTATAACTGGAAGTTTGTCCCTTTTGACCACTTTCAACCTATTTGCTCAACCCCCACCCCTGAATCCATATTTTTATGATTAAAAATATTCTTTCCACTCTAGCCGGTTTGGCTCGGTGGATAGAGCGTTGACCTGTGGACTGGAGGGTCCCGGGTTTGATTTTGGTCAAGGGCACATGCCTGGGTTGCGGGCTCGATCCCCAGTGGGGGTGTGCAGGAGGCAGCGGATCAATGATGTCTCTCTCATCATTGAAGTCTCTCTCTCTCCCCCGCCTCTCCCTTCCTCTCTGAAATCAATAAAAATATGTTTAAAAAATATTCTTTCCCCCTGAAATAAATTTTATTTTGTTTTTAAATGAGATTTTTGCAGACATAAATTAGAACCTCTGGTGGAGAGAGGGTGGCAGGTTGAGGAACAGGGGATGGAGGGTTACAGATCACTAAGTCCTCAAACTTCCTGACCCTGAATCGCACTTGACTGAGAACCACTGTTCTGCACTCTGCACCAACTGTCCCTGTGACATAGATATTTTGTGCTTCAAGTAAACACAGTTGTCTAAGATGAAAGAAATAGAAAAAAATCCAAATGCATTGCTCCTTGAGCTGAGGTCACTTGACTGAATTCTCTTCTGTTTTCACTACAATTCTTTAGGAGTCTACAAATCATTGAACAAGTAAAAATTCTATTTCTTCCCTGAGGAAAAAAGAGAGGGAAGCTCTCATGAGTAACTGGCACCTGAGGGATGGATGTGGCCTTTCTAAAAGAGAAGTTTCCAGGTAGTTAACTAAAACCTAATGTAGATCTCATAGCCATTCTGGAGCCTTCATTCTCACATTTATTTTTATCTAGGACTATAACACTCAAAATAAATTTAGTCAGAATTTAGAATGAAAGAAGTTTCTTTATTAGATTTTAAGATGAAAGGAAAGTTAATCGTAGCAAAAAGATTTTCATCTATTTTATAGTATTCTATTGGGATCTAACAGATAATTGGAAAGTAATTCATAGATTCAAAGGATCCTAAGATTGAATGGAAATGTGATTATTTCTACTTGGGGAAAGGGATTCGTAAAATATTTGTGCTCATTATCCTTCCTCTGAGCAGAATAGTACTTAAATCAAGCTCTGTCTGTTCTGTGCAATAGGTTTCTGAAACTGAGATATAGGATTTTACTTTACCTCACTCTATTAAAATGTAAATTTGATAAATTAATTTAGTAATAACAGTAGGTGCTATTTATAAAGCAGTAGCCAAAAGGTTAGGCACTAGACGAATCACTTTATTGCCCTATTTTATTGAGAATTTCATTATTTTATGTTGTCATCCAATATTGATTCCCTTACCTACCTATTTTATGCAAAAGAATATTTCATTTTTATACCACAACATATAATACCTAGTTCCTAACATATATTTTATAATACATATTTTACATAATTTATACATCCTATATAATAAAAGCATAATATGCTAAGTGTCCAACCGATCGGGCGACCATTTGGTCGATCACTCGACCAGTCGCTATCATGCACACTGACTACCAGGGGGCAGATGCTACGACCAGTAGGTTAGCTTGCTGCTGGGGTCCGGCTGATCAGGACTGAGTGAGAGGGCCAGACACACCCTGGAGCCCTCCCGTGATCCCTCCCCAGCTGGTCAGTCCCCATCGGCCCGATCAGGACTGGTGAGACAGCCTTGATAGGCCCTGATTGCCAGGCAGGCCAAGGGAACCCACCCATGCATGACTTTGTGCACCAGGCCTCTAGTAATATATAAGTATAAATATAAAATAAATTTATAATATCTACATTATAAAAGGCTAGTGTCCCTAATGACTGCAATGACCAGATGGATGATTGGTCACTATGAGGTGCATTGAGCACCTCTTGGTCCCTCCCACCCACCTGTGAACAGCGGCTCCCGGTGGTGGGGCAGGGTGGCTTGTGGCTCTCAGCCCAGAAAATTCAAACCAAGTGGGTAGGACTGAGGCAGCAGATCAGGTTTTAAAATAATTGCTTTTGTGACACAAATGTGGAGCTGGAAAAGCTGTCTGGGCTAGGCAATGTCTCTCACTAGAACGATCACCATGTGTTCCTCCTCCAGCTTGCCCAATGTCTCAGTGCTGACTGGAGGTACTGCTGAGAAAAATCAGGTGACTCTTGGCTCCCAGCAGCGGGGAGGGGCGGCTCTTGGTGGCGGTTCACCCCTCCTTCACAATGTCCCACCCAGCAGTGGGGGAGGGGGCAGCCTCCCTCTTTTCCAGCCCCCAACACCCTCCGAAAGCCTGGGAAGAAGTGCCCGCCCACCCAGCCGGGACCAGCACCTCAGGCTTCCCATCCTCGGGAGCCTGCCTTGCCAGTGGCTGCCATTCCCCTCAGCCATCAACCCGCTGGCATGGGAGCAGAGGAGAGGAGGGGGAAAGCTGTTGGTGCAACTCTGTCAGGTTCAGCCGGCCTGCCGGAAGGCTCTCCCCGTGTGCCCCCCTGCCCCGCCTCTGCTGGTGGAACTCGGCCCCTGATGTGCGTTTGTCAGTGTTGCTGCCATCTTGGGAAGGTCAATGCCCGCTGACTGCCAAGGCCTCAGGCAGTAGATGCCCTGTGGACGCCATGACAAAGAGGTCATAGAGGGTCAAGACACTGCCTCTGGTTGAAGCAGGTGCTGTGGGAGCAAAGGGACCCCAAGAAATGGTTAGGTCCAGCAGCCATCTAACTCCACATGTGGTGTGCGAATTAGTCATTGTTAGAACTGAATGTAGTACTGGTGTGCCCCATTTTAAGCAGACCCCCCAAATGGACTTACCATGTTGATAATTCACTTTACTACAGAAAGAATGCACAAAGATTCTTGAAATAAGCAAAATATCTTGCACCTCATAGTACGAAACGTTTAAACATCATTTAAAATAATCTCTATGAGTAAAAGGAGTTTATATTAGCAAAATCTAATATACCCAATTCAAAATGTCATTCAGAAATGCATCTACTATGTAAAATCAAAGATGGTATCTAGGGTTTGGAAAAAGCAACTTTACTCCACTCTGCCTGCTACTCCCCTCAGCCTTATGCTTTGCACAAAAGTCTCAATAAAGAGATGGAGCAGAAGGAAAAGTAATGCCTTATGGCACTGAAATTTATCAGTTTCTTCAGCAAATATTTATAAAAGTTGTATTAACTTTGTGCCTGTATTATAGAAACACAATACAGCTTGTCCCTATCTTCAAAGGGCTTAAAGTCTCTGTGAACAGCCAAAGAAGGAGCAGGTTCCAATACAATTCTTATTATAAAAATTACTGAGTAAAAAACTGTCCTCACTCTCCCTCTAGAACAAGAATTAAAAGGAGCAGGTAAATATAATGAATGAATCTGAACTCCTTTGGGGACCCCAACCCTCATGGACTAACACAGGTTTTGTGAGGCCTAAAGTTTACTGAACCTGAAGGACTAATTTTAGGGGGGGGGGGGGCGTTTAATAAGGCTCAAGAATGACTTCATTTATAATAAGAAAATAAATTACAAATAACTGTAGGCTTGGGGAATCTGTCCCTTTCTCTTTTAAATAATTTCAGGCAGGTTATACAAAATTCTGCTGGTTGCAACTTGCTTGCTCTCTCCCAGAACAAATCCAGCCCTCACAGGGGCCCTGAAGCTTCCTTAGCTTTACCATAAAAACAAAAACAAAAACAAAACACATTTCAACAACACTCCTTTATAGACAACATTCTTTGTAATTTTTACAATTTTATCAAAGTAGTAAATACATAGTTAATAATGTATCTATTTTTTTCCTAATAGGTGTGTAGTGTAGTGGTATATCATTATTGTTTTTATTCTATTGTGGACACTAATATAGATGTCTCCCATTTTCCCCCTTTTACCCTCCTCCACCCAGCCCCTCCTCCTCTGGCCATCACCACACTTTTGTCTATGTCTATCCCCCTCCCCTCTGACCTCTATCAGTCCCTCCCATCCTATATAATAAAGGCTAATATGCAAATTGACCAAACGGTGGAACAACCAGTAGCTATGACGCACACTGATGACCAGGGGGCAGACGCTCAGTGCAGAAGCTGCCCCCTGGTGGTCAGTGAGCTCCCACAGGGGGAGTGCCACTCAGCCAGAAGCCCTGAACTGGGCTCACAGCTGGCATGCACAGCAGCAGTGGCGGGATCCTCTCCCACTTCCGTAGTAGAGCTAAGGATGTCTGACTGATGGCTTAGGCCTGCTCCCCTAAGGACATCCCCTGAGCGCTCCTGGACTGTGAGAGGGCACAGGCTGGGCTGAGGGACCCCAGCCATATGCATGTTGGGGGTGACCAGGCCATCAGGGGAGGGCTGTTAGGGGCGATCAGGCAGGCAGGCAGAGGCGGTTAGAGGCCCGGTACACAAAATTCATGCACGGGGGTGGGGTCCTCAGCCCAGCCTGCACCCTCTTGCAATCTGGGACCGCTGACTCCTAACTGCTCACCTACCTGCCTGCCTGCCTGATTGCCCCTCACTGCCCCCCTGCTGGCCTGGTTGCCCCAACCCCCCTGGTGACCTGGTCACCCCACACAGCCTGTGTTCGGTCATCTGTCCAGTTGTCTCAGTCATGATGGCCCTGGCTTTTTATATATTAGGATAATCTTACATAATAAAAAGGTAATATTTAAATTACCATCACTCCGCTACGCCCATGATTGGGCCAGCGGGTGACACAGGGGGCGGGACTCGGGGTGGCTGGGGTGGTGATTGGGCCGGCAGGATGCTGAGCTCGCGTTGCCAGCGGCGACGCGAGCTCAGCGTCTGCGCGCCATGGCTGTGCTGCGGCACAGACAGGCCTCTGGGGCAGCGAGCCGAGCCGGCGTTTTGGAGGTTTGGAGGCGGCGGGCGGTGGGCGGGCGGCGTGGCTCCCCGGGGAGGAGTCTGGCGGCAGTTGGGCCGCAGGAGCACGTGGCGGCGGCCCCAGCCTTCCTGGGTGGGAGGCAAAGGCAAGACCCTGGCCTGGGCTCCGGCCACAGGAGGACCACGCCCCCGCCCCGCCTCGCCCTAGGGGCCCAGGGACTTCGGAGCTGCTGACCAGCGGACAGACAGCTTACACGTGCATGATTAAATCATGCACTGGGCTTCTAGTATAATATAATATAATATAATATAATATAATATAATATAATATAATATATACATATACATATAAAACATTTTCATGCACTCCTATTTTATTATTAATATTAATAATAGCAATAACAATTTTGGTCAAGTTTAATCCCCATGAAAGTTTTGTCAGGTAGGTGCTGTGCACATATTACAGATGATGAAACTGAGGCTTAGGGAAATTAAAAGATAAAACTCAATGATCATGTAGCCTTAGCTTGCATCATCTGGAGGGCTTGTTAAAACAGTGCTGGCTTCCACCTCTACAGTTTCTGTTTTAGCATTATTTTGGAGTCACTTCAGGAAAACTACTGCTCTCTGAACCTAGAGTAAGACACTGTATTTCCAGATACTAGGTGTACCAGTTAATAATAGCGGATTTTGTAATCAAAGAAAACACGATAATTTCAATAGAAACATCAAAAGTGCTTTATTCAAAGTAATGTTCATCACTAGCTACACATTTCCCCATCTTTCAGGTAATTTGTGGATACTGTCCCAATAGAACTTTTCTTGTTTTGAGGCAAACCATTCAGAGACCCAATTTTCCATTTCTTCGTATGTTTTGAAGTGCTGCTCAGCAAGTGTGTGTGCCATCGATCAGAACAAGTGGTAATCTGAAGGAGCAAGGTCTGGTGAATGCAGCGGGTGGGTTAATACTTCCCAAGGCAAGATCTTTTATCATGTCTTTAACTGGTTTTGAAGTGTGTGATGGTGCGTCATCATGAAGCAAAATTACTTTGCCGTGTCTTCTGGCCCATTCTGGTCATTTTATGATCAAAGCATGGTTCAAATTGATTATTTGTTGTTGGTAGCGATCAGTATTAATGGTTTCACCTGGTTTTAGAAGCTCATAATACACCACACCTTCCTGATCCCTCCAAATGCAGAGCATTGTCTTCTTTCCGAAGCCATTTGGCCTTGCAGTCGATGTTGATGGTTGACCTGGATCAACCCATGATTTTGTGTGTTTGGGATTCTCAAAATATATCCACTTTTCATTGCCAGTCACAATTTGATGCAAAAAAGACTTTTGTGCCGTTGAAGCAACGTTTTACTGATGACTTTTTGATTTTCCATTTGTCTTTCATTCAGTTGATGTGGAACCCATTTTCCTTCCTTTAAAATCTTCCCCATTGCTTGTAAACAATCAGAAATTGTTTGCTGAGCAATGTTTAATCTTTCTACAAGTTATTTTTGAGTTTGACATGCATCTTCATCCAACAAGGCTTGTAATTGTTGGTCTTCAAACTTTTTTGGTTGACTTGGATGTCTTTGTCTTTCATATCAAAATCATCACTTTTAAAGCACTTAAACCAGCGTTCACAAGTATCTTGAGATGGAGCATATTCACCATAAGCTTCCTAAAGTATTCAGCAGCACTTTTATTCAAAATAATGAATTAAAACTTCCCGCAAATGCTCTTTTTTCGGCACAAAATTCAACATTTTTAAGTGTAAAAATATCTATGCTGTTAATACCTTCAGCAAATTTGACATATGAAGTTTTGAAGCTTGTTGTCAATACAACAAAATAGCACACATATCAAATCGCTTATATATCAACATATGTGTAACTCCGTCTATTGAAAAAAATCCGCATTATAACCAGTACACCCAGTAGGTGTGTGTGTGTGTGTGTGTGTGTGTGTGTGTGTGTGTGTGTGTGGTGTTACTTGATAACCTAAATCACGGATGTGAGCAAATAAATATTTGTTTCCTTTTTTTGTTTGAACGTTTTAGATAGAGTTTTAATAGTCCCTTGGCCTATATTCTAGGAAGTTAAGCAGAATGACTTGCAAGCACTTCAGCATGAAAATAAGCAAGCCTGTCTGCTAGTGAGAATACTATTTCGGAGACCTGGGTTCTAGTCCTGATTGTTCCATTGATTAAGGTTCTCTGGGGATATTATCTCTTGCTGTCACAGCATCTTGAATAATTTCTATTCACCCTATGCCTCACAACATGACTTCCATGATTGATGGCATTGTAATAAAGAGGCTTCTGGGGAAATTTCAGGAAATGGTCAGGGAAAAGTAGTGTTCACTGTCCACTAGCTGTTGGAAGGGCTGAAAGGAGATGTGATGGGGCAGAAGCTGCAGAATCAGAGCCATAAACAACTTACAGACGATGGAGTCATTTCACCTTGTGGTAGCCCAGTCAACCTTAGCCTCTGGCTGTCGTGGAAAACCTGGGATGAAAAAGCAAAACCAGAAAAATGCTCTGGAAACAAAGAAGAATACATCTTACATCTCACATTTTTTACTAGTAATTTTGTTTTTGGTGGATGCTTGTTGTTGCTCAACTGTCAGAAGCAAACAGGACCAGATTAGGAAGAAAGAGAAGCTAAGAAAAAAAACCTTTCAAAATGAAGGACCTTTCAAAGACCTTCAAGGGCTTTGGCCATAAGATTCAAAGAATTTTCATATAGTGATTTCTCACATTTCATGCATATTTTTTACATTAGTTTTTTTTTCTTTTTTTTTCGGAGCCCTGTATGTGGCATGCTGGAACATGTTGAACAGCTAGATCTCCAGGAAGTTGGGGGCCCTATTTGTGGTATTTGATGCTTTGGGTGGTGTAAATACCACCCCTCCCCCACTCCCCGCCAATGACTAATTTCAAACTAACAACCTGATGTCAACTGAGTCATAAAATTCCTGAAATTTTACCAATTGGCTCTGGTATGAGCTGACTCCAGCCTACACCGAAATTACAGAGCGGAAACTCTAATTATCTCTGCTCTGTGTATGCATGTAAGGGGTATAGCTATGTGGTCCTCCCTGAGGGTGCAGAGGTGATCGGGATTGTAGAGCTCCAGGAAGACAGGTTATGGATTCCTTTGGTGCTCTGTTCCTAAGCAGGACTATTCCGATACTACTGAACTTTGTGGTTTAGAATAGAACCCGGACTGTGGAGGTCGCAGGGCACTGCTGGGGGAGATCCTTCTAATACATTAACCCACGCAGGCAAAATTAGTGTGGAATGCAGCCGGCTCTGATGTTTCAGGTGCTGGGACTCTGGACACAAAAGTAGCCATTGTTAGAAGAAGAGATGACACAACCTTTGCAAAGAGGAGAAGCATTTGCCCTGGGGCGAGAAACAATAATAAGGAGATAAGGAGGTGGAGGCACCCTGACACGTCCCACAGCAGACACAAGTTTAAACAGAGCAGGTAGAGAATCCACCAGTACCAGATAATGAAGCAGCCCAGAAAGGACAAAGGAAAATAAGGAAAGGGTGGGGATGACTTCAAAGTGATAGCTGCAGGAGGAGGAATGAGGAAGAAAGAAAGGGAACAAAGAGAGGAAGGAGAGAAGTAGCCACAGGAAATTGGCAGAAGAGCCCTTCACCTGTCAAACATGTGGGTGGGTTGTTTCAGGGAGACACAGGTGGGATTGTGCTAGGGGACTGGTTTCACAAAGGGGTAGGAGGAGGAATGTTTTCAAGGGAAATCCATTGTGACACACTGGGAACTTCCTATAAGCAGGCATGAGTATATATGTTTATGTATATATAAGTATTATATACTAATAATTTCACCCCGGCAAGAGCTGAACCTCAAACTATATTTATAGACAAAAGAGCAACAGGTATCATAAAAAATGGAAATACAAAAATTCTAATGTCTGGGATGGAAGTTAACGAAGTGCAAAGTTTATTTATTTATTTTTTTTAAAGGGACAAAAGTAGAAATCTCTGCTACTCTTCAGATCTTTCTGTTTATTATTTGGCCCAGACTTCTAAACCAAAGGGCAGTGGATATTCCTAAAGAAAAAAAAAATAACCCAAGTGAGATGTATCTTTGGTTCTATACTGCAAGTAATACATACAGAGATAAAGCAAGATTCCTGGGTAATTTTTGAAACATGAAAGAATAGATGACTTTTGGGGTGTGGGGGCTTGTGCAAGAAACAGACTGCTTTATAAAAGAAGGCTGTTTGCTCCTGAGGGCCAGTGATTCCCATAAGGTTCCTTTTGGACTTGAAGGGAGACAAACAACTAACTAATAATAAACTTCCTATTTATTTTATTTTCTAATTATTATTATTATTTTTCTTTATTGTTTAAAGCAGTGGTCGGCAAACTCATTAGTCAACAGAGCCAAATATCAACAGTACAACGATTGAAATTTCTTTTGAGAGCCAAATTTTTTAAACTTAAACTATATAGGTAGGTACATTGTTATTAACTTAATTAGGGTACTCCTAAGCTGGCCTTTGCTAAAAACTCAAGGGGCCAAAGAGCCGCATTTGGCTTGGGAGCCTCAGTTTCCCGACCACTGGTTTAAAGTATTACATATGTCTCCTTTCCCCCCCTCATTGACCCCTCCCCAGCCATTCCCACCCCCCAGGACATGCCCCCACCACCCCAGTGTTCATGTTCATTGGTTATGCTTATATGCATGCATACAAGTCCTTTGGTTGATCTCTTACCCCCTCACCCCAACCCCTGCCTTCCCTCTGAGGTTTGATGGTCTGTTTGATGCTTCTCTGTCTCTGGATCTACTTTTGTTCATCATTTTATGTTGTTCACTAGAGGCCCAGTGCATGAAAATTCATGCACTGGAGGGGGAATCCCTCAGCCCGGCCTGCACCCTTTCACAGTCTGGGAGCCCTCAGGGGTGGGAAGTGACCCAGAGATCAGGGGAAGGTGTCGCCCCATCACACCTCTGCTGTTGCCACTGCTGGCAGCACAAGTCTCGGCCGACCCTGGTTACCTGAGCCTCAGGCAGCCCTGGGCAGCTGGGCAGCCGCCATCTGAGGCTTGCCTGCACCTTGGGCAAGCCCTGGGCGGCTGGGCAGCTGCCATCCGAGGCTTGTCTGTGCCTCGGGCCAGCCCTGGGCGGCTGTGGGGCTGAGGGGACTGGGGGACTCCAGAGGCAGGCATGTGGAGTGGCTGGGCCTGCCTGGGGCAGGCCTGCCCTTGCCGTGCACCTGCCACCCCAGCAGGGCTGAGGGAACTGGGCACTGCCATCTTGTGGCTGTGGGTGCCATCATCTTTGAAGGCAGGGCAGTCAATTAGCATATTCTCTCCTTATTGGCTGTGAGTGCTGCCATCTTTGAGGGCGGGCAGTCAATTAGCATATTCCCCCCTTATTGGCTGTAGGCGCCACCATCTTTATGATGGCGTGAGGGTCAATTGGCATATTCCTTCTTTATTAGATAGGATTATATTCCACAAATGAGTGAGATCATGTGATATTTATCTTTCTCTGACTGGTCTTATTTCCTTAGCATAATGTTCTCCATGTCCATCCATGCTGTTGCAAATGGTAAGAGTTCTTGCTTTTTTACAGCAGTGTAGTATTCCATTGTGTAGATGAACCACAGTTTTTAATCTACTCATCTGCTGATGGGCACTTTGGTATTTTCAAATCTTAGCTATTGTAAATCGTGCTGCTATGAACATTAGTGTGCATGTATTCTTTATGATGGGTATTTCTGATTTCTTGGGATATATTTCCAGAAGTGGGACTACTGGGTCAAATGAGAGTTCCATTTTTAATTTTTTTAGGAAACTCCATACTGTTTTCCACAGTGGTTGCACCAGTCTGCATTCCCAACAGCAGTGAACTAGGGTTCCTTTTTCTCCACATCCTTGCCAGCACTTGTCATTTGTTGATTTGTTGATGATAGCCATTCTGACAGGTGTGAGATGGTACCTCATTGTCATTTTGATTTGCATCTTTTGGATGATTAGTGACTTTGAGCATCTTTTCATATGTTTCTTGGCCTTCTGTATGTCCTCTTTTGAATAGTGTCTATTTAGGTCCTTTGCCCATTTATTGGTTGGATTGTTTATCTTTCTTTCGTTAAGTTTTATGAGTTCCCTGTAAATTTTGGAGATTAAACCCTAATCGGAGATAACATTGGCAAACATGTTCTCCCATGCAGTGGGCTTTCTTGTTGTTTTGTTGATGGTTTCTTTTGCTGTGCAAAAGCTTTTTATTTTGATGTAGTCCCATTTGTTTATTTTCTCCTTAGTTTCCATTGCCCTAGGAGCTGTATCAGTGAGGATATTGCTTCGGCATATGTCTGAGATTTTGCTGCCTGTGGATTCCTCTAATATTTTTATGTTTTCCCGTCTTAAGTCCTTTATCCATTTTGAGTTTATTTTTGTGTATAGTGTAAGTTGGTGGTCTAATTTCATTTTTTTGCATGTATCTGACAAATTTTCCGAACACCATTTTTTGAAGAGACTGGCTTAACTCCATTGTGTGCTCTTGCCTCCTTTGTCAAATATTAATTGAACATAATGGCTTGGGTTGATTTCTGGCTTCTCTGTTCTGTTCCATTGGTCTATGTCTGTTCTTTTGCTAGTATCAGGCATAAGAGAACAGTGGCTTTGTAATATAGCTTGATATCTGGTATTGTGAACCCTCCAACTTTGTACTTTTTTCTCTGGATTGCTGTGGCTATTTGGAGTCTTTTTTTATTCCATATGAATTTTTGGAGAGTTTGTTGTATGTCTGTAAAATATGCTGTTGGTATTTTAATGGGGATTGCATTGAATCTATAAATCGCTTTGGGTAGTATGGACATTTTAATGATGTTGATTCTACCCATCCATGAACATAGTATATTCTTCCATTAGTTTATGTCTTCCTCTATCTCTTTTTTCAATGTCCTGCAGTTTCTGCATACAGGTCTTTTACCTCCTTAGTTAAGTTTATTTCTCGATATTCAAACAATCCCATTTACCATAGTAAATGGGATTGTGTTTTTAGTTTCTCTTTCTGTGAATTCATTATTGGTGTTTAAAAAAGCCATGGATTTCTGGGTGTTAATTTTGTATCCTGTTACATTGCCAAATTCACTTATTAAGTCTAGTAATGTTTTGATGGAGTCTTTAGGGTTTTCTATGTACAATATGATGTCATCTGTGAATAATGACAGTTTTACTTCTTCTTTTCCAATTTGGATACTTTTTATTTCTTCTTCTTGTATGATCGCTATGGCTAGCACTTCCAGTACTATGTCAAACAGGAGTGTTGAAAGCGGGCATCCCTGTCTTGTTCCTGTTCTTAGGGGACATGGTTTTAGATTTTGCCCATTGAGTGTGATGTTGGCTGTAGGTTTGTCATATAAGGCTTTTATTATGTTGAGGTATGATCCCTCTATTCCCACTTCCTGAGAGCTTTTGTCAAGAAAGTGTGTTGGATTTTGTCAAATGCTTTTTCTGCATCAATTGATATGATTATGTGATTTTTGTCTCTCAATTTCTTTATGTGATGTATCATGTTTATTGATTGCAGATATTTTACCAGCCTTGCATCGCAGAATAAATCTCATTTGGTTATGGTGTATGATCTTTCTAATGTAATGATATATCTGATCTGCTAGAATTTTTTGAGGATTTTAGCATCTATGTTCATCAGGGACATTGGCCTGTAATTCTCTTTTTTTTTTGTAGTGTCTTTATCTGGTTTTAGAATTAGGTTAATGCTGCCTTCATAGAAAGAGCCTGGAAGTGTGCCTTCCTCTTAAATTTTTTGGAATAGTCTGAGGATAGGTTTTAGTTCTTCTTTGAATGTTTGGTAAAATTCCCCTGTAAAGCCATCTGGCCCAGAGCTTTTGTTTGCTGGATGTTTTTTGATTACTGCTTCAATTTCCTCAATAGTTACCAGCTTATTCAGATTTTTTGATGCTTCATGATTAAGTCTTAGAAGCTTGTATTTTTCGAAGAATATATCCATTTTGTCTAGGTAGTCCAGTTTGTTGGAATAGAGTTGTTCATAGTATATATATATTTTTTTTTTTACAATCCTTTGTATTTCTGTGGGGTCGGTTGTTACTTCACCTCTTTCATTTCTGATTTTGTTTATTTGGGTGTTCTATCTTTGTTTCTTGGTGAGTCTGGCTAGAGGTTCATCAATCTTATTTATCCTTTCAAAGAACCAGCTCTTGGTTTTGTTGATCTTTTGTATTTTTTTTTTGTCTTTATGTCATTTATTTCTGCTCTGATCTTTATTATTTTCTTCCTTCTGTTTACTTTGGGCTTTTCTTGTTGCTCTCTTTATAATTCTTTAAGTTGTAGGGTTAGATAATTTATTACCATTTTTTTTTTTTTTTTTTGAGGTAAGCCTGTAGAGCTATGAACTTCCCTCTCAGGACTGCTTTCACTGTGTCCTTTAGATTTTGGATTGTTGTGTTTATATTGTCATTTGTTACCAGGATGCTTTTTATTTCTTCTTTTATCTCTTTGGTAGCCCAATCATTGTTTAATAGCATGCTATTTAGTCTCCAAGTGTTTGATTTTTTTCATTGTTTTTATTGTATTGATTTTTAATTGTATGCCATTGTGATCTGAGAAGATGCTTAATATGATTTCTATCTTGAAATTGAAAAGACTTTGCCTGTGCCCTAATATGTGGTCTATCTTTGAAAATGTCCCATGTGCACTTGAGAAGAATGTATATTCTGTAGCTTTGGGGTGAAATGTTCTGAAGATGTCAATTCATTCCATCTGATCTAGTGAGTCATTTAGAATTGCTATTTCTTTGCTGATTATTTGTCTAGAGGATATATCCAGTGGTGTCAATAGGGTATTAAAGTCCCCTACTATGATTGTATTGCTGTCAATCTCTCCCTTGATATCCTCTAGAAGTCTTTTTAAAATGTATTTGGGTGCTCCTGTATTGGGTGCATATTGTTTACCAGAGGTATGTCTTGTTGTTGAATTGCTCCCTTTAGTATTATGAAGTAGCCCTCCTTATATATTGTTATGGCCTTTACTTTGAGGCCTATTTTGTCAGATATAAGTATTGCTACCCCAGCTTATTTTTCATTTCCATTTGCCTGAAAAAAAAGTTTCCATCCCTTTACTATCAGTCTGTATGAGTCCTTTGTTCTGAGGTGGGTCTCTTGTAGACAGCAAATATATGGGTCATGTTTTCTTATCAAAAGACACAGCTATGTCTTTTGATTGGAGCATTTAATCCATTTACATTTAAGTTTATTATTGATAGGTACTTGTTTGTCACCATTTTTATTCTTTATGCCTGTGTTTCTTCTTCCCTTTCTATTTCTTCTTTTTATAGCAGTCCCTTTAGCATTTCTTACATTGCTGGCTTGGTGGTAATAAACTCCCTTTTCCCTTTTTTGTTTGTGAAGCTCCTGATTTCACCTTCAATTTTGAATGATATCCTTGCTGGGTATGGTATTCTTGGATTCAGTCCCTTGCTTTGAATCACTGTGTATATTTCATTCCATTTCCTTTCTGACCTGATGTGTTTCTGTTGAGAAATCAGTTGATACTCTAATGGGAGATCTCTTATAGGTAACTTTCTGTCTCTCTCTGGCATCTTTTAAGATTCTTACTTTGTCCTTGATGTTTGCCAATTTAATTATGATGTGTCTTGGTGTCGGTCTTTTTGGGTTAATCTTGTTTGGGACTCTGTGCTTCCTGGACTTCTGTGAGTTTTTTCTTCCCCAAATCAGGGAAGTTTTCTGTCATTAATTCTTCAAACAAGTTTTCTATACCTTGCTCTGTTTTCTCTCCTTCTGGCACCCCTAATATGCAGGTGTTGTTTCATTTTATGTTGTCCCAAAGTTCCTCTGGGCTCTCCTCCTGTTTTTTAAGGTATTTTTTCCCCCAGTTGCTGCTCTGCTTGGGTGTTTTTCCTCCCTTGTATTCTAACTCGCTGATGCAGTTCTCAGCTTCTTCTAGTCTACTATTGATACTTTCCATTATGTTATTTATTGCAACAATATCATTCTTCATTTCTTCTTGGTTCTTCTTCACTTCCTCTTGGTTCTTACACATGTTATTGAATTTGTCTTCCATCCTTTTCAATGTCCTTATAACCATTGCTCTGAATTCTTTCTCTGACAAATTGGTTGCCTCCATTTTGTTTATTTCCTTTTCTGGTGATTCCTCCTCTTCTTTCATATTGGTGTTGTTTCTTCATTTCGTGTTTTTGCTATTCCTTTGTGGTTGTTTCTATGTATTAGATCAAACTTCTATGTCACTCAGCTTTTTTTTTTTTAGTTTGTCTTATATAGTAGATGTTTTGTGGGACACAGGGATACAATATCTCCAGTTTTCTGGGATGGGTAATATAAAGATGCCCCCTATTTGGGATATTTGGGTTCTCCGGGTGTAGTTGTTTCTTGAGTGTTATTGTCCCATTCGTGGATGGAGTCTCCTTTCAGGTGTCTGGTTATGTGGCTCACTGTCTACATCATTGACCCAACAGCACAAAATACAACTCGACAAGATACAACACAAAGGGAACAAAACACAAATGTACTAGTACTCATGACACTGATAACCTCAATAAAAGTGACCACCAGAGAAAAGAGAATTAGGAGAGAGAAAAGGGAGCAAAAATGATATTGAGAAAAAGAAAAAAGGTAAGAGAAAAGAAAAAGAAGAAAAAAGAAGGGGAAAGGTATATATGGGGAGGAAACACCACAAAACAAACAAATACACCCAAAAATGCAAACAATAAACACCCAGAAAAGTGGGGGAGGATCTGTAGAGGCAGAGCTTATATACAGAAAGTAAGGCTAAGGAATTGAATGAATAGGGGAAGGACCCTGGTTCAGTATAGAGAAGGTAGAAAGAGAAAGAGTGGATAAGAAGAAAAGTAAAAAACAAAATAATAAATAAGAAAAACAAAGATAAAACAAAAAAAATTTAAAAATGTATCTATCTATATATTCATCTATTTTTGGAAAAGGAGAATATTGGAGAGAGCAGACATGTTGAGTTTAGTGAGTGAAACTAATTAAACAAATAAGATAAGAAGAGAGCAAGAGAGGAGAGGAAAAACAAAAGTATAACAAAAAATTGCCTAGTAAAGAAAGAGAAAAGAGAAGGGTGCATGGACATGGAGCAGGGGAGAGGAAATAAGATATATGAGTAAGCCAAGAGAGACTGCCATAATAATAACACGTCAATAAAGCTGATAAAGGAGATCAATTTTTAGCAAGGGGTAAAAAGAAAGGAGAGAGAAAAACTAAATTGGGGTCAGGAGAAGAGAAACAGGATGAAAACGGGAGAGGTAAGGAAGAAAAGGGTAGAAAAAAATAAAAAAAATAAGATAAAATAAAATAATGATAAAAAATAAAAATAGAATGAAGAAAATAATACAAAAAATAAAAGATAAAAAATAAAGAAAAAAAAATTTAAGTAAAAGATAAAAAATAAAAAAGTGAAGTGTCATTCACTTCAGCCGAGTTTTAATGTCACATGGGGGCTGGCTTAAAGACTCTACTCTACTGTTTTATCTGCCACTTCTCAGTTTCTTGTTAGGTAGTCAGCACCGTGTTGAAGTTCCCAGCGATCCACCACTCCTCTGTGACTCTCCACATCCTTGGTTGCAAGCAGGCTGGACCAATCTGCCCGCTTTCTTTGTTTGCCTGCTCTAAGTCTTAATTACTCAAGCTTCTATTTCTGACATGGGCTTTAGGTAGGGGTGTTGCTGTATTGATTTCTGGGACCAAACGCCCCTTCAATCCAGTCCCCAAGGGCTCCCTGGGGCTATTCATATTCTTCCTTTCCTCTGCAAAGCTGGAGCCTGGGTGCTGCTGCACTAGATGGGTTGGCTCTTCAGGAGAAAAATGGCTGCTTAGCGTTGGAGGGTCTGGAATATGTCAGTGCCAGATTCCTGGTCACCTCTCCCTGCCCTATTCCTCTCCACAGTCTCACCTCAGCCTCCACAAAACTGCACCTCCACCTGCACCGCAGCCTTGGTGAGAGTTTGTAATAGAAAGATCCTATGAACTGGATTCAGTGAATAAAAGCAAGGAAAATACAGAGGCAAAACAACTGTGCCACTGTGAGTTTCTCCCCCACCTCCACAGCCCCCTGCATCTCGCGGCTTGGACAGTCCTTCAGGCTTTCTTTCTGGGCACAGCCTCTCGAGATTGTGGAATTAGATCTAAATTCTCTGGCTGCCGGCAGCCCTGTGGACCTCCCTTCCACAGTTGAGTGTTACACGTGTCCCCCAAGGAGACATGGACTTGTTGCCATGCAGGTTCCTTCTGATCCTCTCCTCCTGGTGGTTGTGGGTTCAGATCCCCAATCCTACCGTTCTCAAGGCATCCTCTGTCCTTTCCACCCGCAGATTGTCTCACCAGCTGTGTTTAATTTGCCAATTCTAGGTGGATGTTATTCGATTTAGTTGTTTCTTCTATTTGCTCTGTGAGAAGGTGCAGGACATTTTCACCTATTCGGCTGCCATTTTGATGAGCCTCCACTTCCTATTTATTTTGCTTCATACAGAAACATGTACCTGTTGAATTTCAAAGGAGATAAATTATAATAAATGTTCAAATAATAATCCAACATGTGTCTCTAGACCATCTCCCCCTGAAAAGGAGAAAATAAAAATCAATTTAAACAGGTATGCTCTCAACAAAGATGTTAGGAAATTGATGTGTCTCTCCATTCCCAAACTCATATCGGAAGAAGAATATTTATGGAGTTCATGATAGAAAGAAATAAAAGATTTTTAGATGCAAATGCATGTTAACTCAGAATGAAAACATTAAAAGCCATATAGAAATGTTGCAGACCCAGGTGAGACAGAGCTGAGTTTTATCCAAACCTTGCCTCTAACATTTGCTACTTTGGACAAGTTGCATAAGCTCTCCCGCCTGTCTTTAACGAATTGCTGAAACTGAGCAGATACTGGAGTTCTGTTTGGCATGAAATTGACAAAGCATTCTATAATCAAGGAAGACTCGGTGTCTCTAAATACAAAGTAAATATTTCATTTTAAAATTTAATTAATTCATTTTAAGTACATAAATAATGCATGAATAAATGTTCTGTACAAAAATTCAAATAATACACAAGTATATAGAGAACAAAATTATCATATATATACTTCCCTCCCCCATCTTATTTCCTTCCACAAAGGTAACCATTGTCATGGTTTGCTGTGTATCTTTTCTGGTTCTTTTTCTGTTCACTTATGTATACGATCATTTTTATATTTTTACTATTGAAACAATAAAAGAAGTAAAAATTTTTTTCACTATTCAACAAACATTCAGTAACCATTTAATATATTTATTTTTAAATTTCTATACAAAATTTTCATTAAGAGTAATAATATTTAAAAAGGGAGAAGTTTTTAATTCTTGGGTCAAAAATTAATGTGATTGTGTACTTTAAAAAAAACATATTTTTATTGATTTCAGAGAGGGAGAGAAATAAACATCAATGATGAGAGAGAATCATTGGTCCACTACCTCCTGCACGCCCCACACTAGGGATGGAGCCCAAAACCCGAGCGTGTGCTGTGACCTCCTGGTTCATAGGCATGTTCCCTGACCTGAGTAGAACTGTGACCTCCTGGTTCATAGGTCGACTCTCAACCACTGAGACACACTGGACAAGCCACATACTTATTTAAAAAAATACAAAACTCTAACAGCAATATAATGAAGAAATAAAATATTATAACAATAATTACATATATATTTCAATATGTATTTGCTAAAGCATTACCACAATAGAAGACACAAGATAACTGATAGATTCTTATGTCTAAACATGGGTCTATGATAATGCTGCAGGTGGGTTCTTTTGGTATTAACATGTATTGGAGTTTTCAGAAATAGTAAGCAACTTACTAATATTCTGAATAAAAGAAAGTCTAATCTTCCCTCTACCCAATAAATTTCATTTTTGGAAAATTCTGTATGCTTTTGGAACATGCAAATAATAATGTGTCTATACACTAAGGTGAGTAAGGATCTGGGCCTCATTAATTGCAAGTAGATTATTACTTATTTGGGACTGTTCTGTTCATTGTTGTCCATCTAGAAACCTTGGTACTGGCCTCAGTAAATGTCAGTCTTGTCCCCCTATCATTCGGACAATCCCAACCAAACCAAACTGTTCCTCCAAATGTCTAAATTATTATCTAGAAGCAATAAGAACCATTAAGAACCACTGTCTTGTATCAGTTAAAATCCATTCTTAGAATAATTTTTTAAATTCAAAAAAGATAGAAGGCATGATCTAATAACCCCTTAATTCTACATTAATTACTATATCAACAAGTACTAAATGTTGAAAATGCGATTCTATAGACATACTGATCAGTAAATTTTCACAATTCTAAGATTACATTCCTCATTCTAAATGAACTGTATTTAGCAAGTTGTGTATCTGTATGGCCTTGTGTGAAAGAGACTAGAAATAAGGAAGGCTGACCATGAAGAAAGAGAATATAGTATTTCTTACCCAGGGAGAAAAGGAATTGAACTATAAAGGCCCTATAGTATTAGCCATTGCTAGGGTCAATTAGATAAACTGTAGTCCATGGTTTGGAGGACCCCATACCTAACACTGAACAATGAATGCCTCAGGAAACAGTGAGAGGAATTAAGAGAGGTTGCTGGCCACCTGTTTCTAAGCTGCCCATAATATTTCAGGGTGTGAGGTAGGCCTTCAAGGCAATCCAAGGCACCAAGGACCTGGACTGGGAGTGCCCCTACCCCATTTACATGTACTTCAAAGGCTGAACTCCAGTGGCCTTGAAGCTCCCCTTGATGACCAATGTAAGCTGATCACAGATGGACACAGTGAATTAGGAGCACGCAGAGTCATTGGCTCTGAAAGAAAAATCCGGGAGGAGTGATTGGCTTGGGCTTTTACGTGACTGTGGTACAACATGAAACCAAACCATTAAAAAAAATACTTTTTTTCTTATAAAATTAAAAAAAAATATATTTAAAACATGCTGAAATATCCAAGGTCTCATGAGACAGACACTTTCATATACTACTCATGAGAGATGATTTGGTAACATGATTAAGAAAATGTATAGGCAGATCTATGGATGGATGGATGGATGGATAGATAGATAGACAGATAGATAGATATAGATAGAAAATATCATATCTTTTGACCTAGTGGCTATACTTAAGGTTCTATTATAAGCAATATGTACAAAACCAAACAAAAATTCTTGTGTAAGTGATGCCCATTTGGAAATAAGTAAATAGCAAACACTTGACAACAAAAGAGTCTCCAGCAAATTGTTTAAGTAACTAAGTATCTGAGGAACATAGGTGCAAAAATAAGCATATATATATGTGTGTGTATATATATATATATATATATATATATATATATATATATATATATGTATTTATATACATATATAAATACATATATATATGTATATATATATTGAACTTTTCACAATGGTGTACACTTTCATATATACAATTATTATCTATCTTGTATTGTTTGATGCCAGCTTTTATGTTTGTACATGTAAGTAGATAGGCATGATTGTTTATACACAATATATGAATATAATATGACAATAATATATTATACACAATATATGAATATAATATGGGAAAGGAAAGCCCATTCTAGCACGAACGTAGTAGTTAATCACAATATTCTTAAATTAATATTATTAGTATTTAAGAATATTTTTTAAAATAAGTTCATTTCATTAAGAGAATTAGAAAAGACATATAAGAAAATTAATAAAATAGTCAAGAAGAATTTTCTAAATTTCAATACACAAATATATCCTCTTAACACTTTAATATCTGATCTACTGGATTTTCCCCAAACATTTATACCCTTCTCAAATAATAAAACACATTTTTCCTAATATTTTTAAGATTATAGGGCCTTTTCTTCTCTATCTCTATAAAAGTCAAGAAAATAATGAAGCTTTAATGGAGGTGTATATTTAGTTTTATTTATCCATCAATCAGTGCTAACTCTAGATCCATAATTTAATTTCTCAGGTTTTTAGATTTAATGTGTTTCCATCACATTTGATTAATGTGAAAAACAAATATAGAACATTGCCAAGGACCAAATATAACAAGCACCCTCTGTTCACCACTGAAACTGCACAAATATTTACCCTTATTAAAGTGCTTTAGATTAAGAATTATTATAAAGCTGGAAAAAATAATTATTATTATGATGTTCAAGTCCCTCATGTCACTCTTCCTGGTCCCATCCCTCTCTTTTTCTCCCCACCTCCCCAGAGCAGAGAGCAGAGAGCAGAGACTGAGATGATTGGTATATATCTGGTAACTCTAAAAGAGTAGGTGCTCAAATATTTATTGAATGAATATTTATCCATAAACCATATATTAACACATTTATATTTATATATACTATATAACATCTGTTCTTGTACATTATATCTATATCTTACCTAATAATAGACAAACATGTAAATTGACTGTACCTCTGCTACACCACCAGCCAATCAGGAGTGATATGCAAATTAACCCAACAAAGATGGCGGTTTATTTGCATACACAGGTGCTGAGTGACAGGGGTGGGTGGGACGCTTGCATTGTCGCCGTGGCCACGACACAGGCATTCTGCCCCACCCCTGGTCTCTCAGGGCCTCTGGGCAGCGTGGGAAGGCAGGGCTGGAGGGGAAAGAGGCGGCTCCCAGAGCAGAAAGAGGTGGCTCTGGGGACTGAGCAGAAAGGGGCTGGGCTGGAGTGGAAAGGTGGTGCTGGCAGCCAGGGAAAGGAAAGCCCATTCTAGCACAAATCTTTGTGCATCTGGCTCCTAGTATCTGTATAAAACATATTATGTTAGCGGTATTTGAATATTTTTCAACTATGTATAAGTAGTATCACATGGTAGCTAGGCAGTGAATTCTTTAAGTTGCTTTTTAAATTTACTAGTAATATTAAGTACCATATTAAGTATTCACATGATACATTGATATGTATGTATCTCATTCATTCATTTCACCTTTTCTTACCAATTTTTGTTTATGTACAATAAGCTGTATCCATTTAAAGTGTACAATTCATTGAGTTGTACACACCCATGAATCCAACAATGCAATAAAAATATAAAATACTTTATCACAGCAAAAAGATTGCCCATGTCCCTTTTTCTTTTGCCCCTAGACCAATACAACTACTGATTTGCTTTTTGTCGCTATAGATTATTTTTTATTTCATATAAATTAAATTATACTGTATGTATTTCCTTGTGCCTGGCTTCTTTTTCTCAGCAAATTGATTTAATATTCATTTATGTTGTGTGTTTCAGTAGTTTTTATTCCATTTTTATCGATCAGCAGTATTCCAATCCATGTACATACCATATTTATCTATTCATTCACCTGTTAATTGATATTTAAGTTGTTTCCAGTTTGGAGCTATCATAAACTGAGCTGCTGTGAAAATTCATGTGTATGCCTTAATTCTGTCCTGACCAATGATGACAGTCATATGGTAACTTAATATTTAACTTTTTTAAAATTGCCAAACTATTATATTTCTCTGCTCCATTTTCTCCTTCACTACTGTTACTCTATTTTCTTGCAAATTAAACTTTTTACAGCTCCCTGAGATTGTCCATTTTTTTTATTAAATTTTTTTCTGTCTTCTTCAGATTGTATAATTTTCCTGTTGATCTATTTCAGGTTGATTGCTTTTCTATCATGGCCATTAGATAATTTTTAATACTTTAGATATGAAATTTTTTAGTGCCTTTTCAAATTCTTTTTTTTCTCTGCTAAGATTTTCTATGTTTGTATTCATCTAAATTTTGTTTTTCTTTAACTTAATGATTGTTATTATACTTACAGCAGTAAAGTCTTTGGTAGTTTCAGAATCTGGGTCAGTTTATTGTTGGCATCTGTTGATTGTTTTTTCCTCCAGCATATTTTCTTGGTATACATAAGCATTATTGTTAACTTATCCCTAGGTATTTCACAGTTTTCATGACTATTCTGAATATATTTTATTGCAATTCTGTTAATTAGTTAATGCTAGTGCATTTTGATATTTATCTTGTGTTCTGCAAATGCGTTATTTTTTTACTAAGTCTAATTTACTTGTAGAATCTCTAAGATTTTTTAATAAAAATAATCAAAATATCTGTAAATAACAATATCTTTTTCTTCCTTTCCTAATCATATTTTTTCTTTATTTTCTAAAAAGTGATTAGAATCTCCATTATAATTCTGATTTAATGAGAATTCTTTGAAAATACACTGTTCATTATTTATTATGCTTATTATAGGTGTTTAGCTATAGGTATTTAGCTCTTTATCAGATTAAGAACATTTCTTTCTATTCTTAGCTTATTAGAAATTTTATCAAATGATTGTTCTGCACTTATGGTTTTTCACTTTTACACTCTTAATTTTTTTATTAAATTGGTTTTATGATATTGCATAATTGTAGTACTTCTTAATCAAGTTACTTAATTGTGATGTTTTAAAATATGCTGCTAGGTTAATTAAACTTACTATGTTGAGGATTTTTGTGTCCGTGTTCATAAGTGATCTTCAATTTTTTACCTGTTTGTTATCTGATCTATGTCTTCTGCTTCTTTCTTGTGTATGGCAGGAAACATTTTCCACTTTTCAATGACCTTTGGTTTGTGAACACATTTGGCCAATCAGAGCACTGGCTGTAGACTTAAAGGTGGGGAAAAGGATAAAGCAAGAGTATTATGACTCTGACCTCTCTGGTTCCATCTCTTCTCTATTTCCAACTTCCACCAGACATCGCTCTCTCTGTGGTTCCCAGATCCTACCAGAGAACTCACCATAGTTCCTGCCATTGCTGAGTGACCCCCAATTCTGGGCTCCAGTAAAAACACCTTTTGTCTTTGGACTTTTTGCCTTAAGGCTGATATTGGCTTCATGCTATTACTAATCTCTCATGACTTCACAGTCCTCTCTTTGGCCATTCAAAACAAATAAAAAATATAATCTGTGTTACTAATTATGGTATTAAATTCTCTGTGCTTAAACCAGGTAGAGTGGTTTGGATTTTTCTACTTGAATCCTGACTGGTGCATCCTACAAAGTTATATTTATGTATTCTACTTGTCTCATTTGGCATCCTGGCATATCCTCATAATATGAAATCGGCTGTTATTACTCTTTCTTTACTTGACACACTTTTATAAGACAGAAATTGACATTGAAATTTTTATGGTGGCAGAGAAACTAGAAGTTACATTTAAGATAAAAACTGTATTACTTTGTTTTCTCAGATTATGTTTTAAAAGACAATGGAGATTGGATTTACTCTATGTCTTTAATAATCCTATAACCATTTTCCTTAGAGAGGTGAAAAGTTGAGTGCTATTTCTTTTATGAAGTAAGTGGCATAATGGGCAAATTATTTATATAAATGTAACTGGTCATCATATTTGATTTCAATCCTTGCTATAGACTATTGTTAAAGTTTGGGGGAAGACTTTGTTGCTATATGTATCTTAGAAGTAGAACTTTGACACAAAAGATGCTCATGTATCCATAAGGTGTCATTAATTTTGTTATTGTTATTATACAAGGATAATTTTCTTGTAGTCAGTGGATGATAACTTTATGCAACTCCACCCAGCATTCCAACACTCCTCTTCCCATACCAGAATAAAGAAAGTCTAGGGAATATTTTAAACTTTGTTTTTCTTTTTTTATTTCTTTATTGATTAAGGTATTATATATGTGTCCTTATCCCTCCATTACCACCCAACCGCACCACTCATGCCCTCACCCCCTTGTTTTCTGTGTCCATTGGTTAGGCTTATATGCATGCATACAAGTCCTTTGGTTGATCTCTCCCCCTTACCCCCACCCTCCCCTACCTTCCCTCTGAAGTTTGAAGGTCTGATTGATGCTTCTCTGTCTCTGGATCTGTTTTTGTTCATCAGTTTATGTTGTTCATTATATTTATAAATGAGTGAGATCATGTGATATTTATCTTTCTCTGACTGGCTTATTTCACTTAGGATAATGCTCTCCAGTTCCATCCATGCTGTTGCAAATGGTAAGAATTCCTTCTTTTTCACTGCAGTGTAGTATTCCATTGTATAGATGTACCACAGTTTTTTAAGCTTTGTTTTTCTAAACATGACAAACAGGAAAAATAAAACCTGTCTGATGAAATATTTGGATGCTTAGAGTTAGATGTGTAAGTAGGTAGATAATATTATTATACTGGGAATTCAATTTTATTTCTACTCTCTGCTATCTTAAACTCCACAAATTCTTGTTGATGCTACAATATTTTTAATCATTTGGAAGTTTGAGATGATATGCTTTGTTTTCTCAGATTATGTTTTAAAAGACAAGTGAGATTGGATTTACTCTATATCTTTAATAATCCTATAACCATTTTCCTTAGAGAGGGGAAAATTATAAAGTAGTATAATTTTAGTTCTTATACAAAAATTCTCATTTAATAGTCACAAAATCCTGTGGTATGTATTATTGCAATCATTTGATAGATGAGGAAACTGAGACTCACTGTGATTAAGTGACCCAAAATTCACAGATCCAGTTAAGTGTTGGTCCATATTTTAAAACCAACTTGCCTGACTTAAAATAGACTACTACATGATAGGTACCACACTACCTGCCAATCATAATTTGCTGTTCTCCTACAAAGTCAGAACCCTATCTTCTAGGATTCTCTCCCAGGTACAGGAGCACATCAGAATCACTTTAGGAAACTTTTCACAATGTACAGATGCCCTGGGGTGGTATGAAAATAGCTAATTACCTCCTTGTCTCGTTAGACCCACATTTGTGTAAAACTGCTGAATATCAATCTTGCATATGTTCAATCTTGTCCCTTTCTCCTGCGGGATATGCATTAAGAGTCTGGATCATTTAATTCAATAGTCTATGAGACTTTTTTAGTTTTCTAACAATACTAGGAGGAAGAAAAAAAGGAACATTAAGGGGAAGCCACAACCATCTGACCACCAAACACCTGTCACCTGCTCCCCACCCCCACTGATATATTATCTATGTGTATCCTACCTAATAAAAGAGTAATATGCAAATTGACCCTAACTCCACTACACCCACCAGCCACGCCCACCAGCCAATCAGAGCAAGTATGCAAATTAACCCAACCAAGATGGCTACAGCCACAGAGAAAGTAGGAGGGAGGCTTGGGTTTCCAAGGCCATAGAAGAAGCCAAGCTTTCCCCTGCCCTGGCCGGCCTAAGCCTCCACTCATGGCTACAAAGTTTCAATTATAGAAGGTAAACAAATCCAAACAGAAATGGCTGCCGGCCACAGAGTGAAGAGGAGGGTTGGCTCTGCTCCAGGATACAAAGTTTCAATTGTAGAAGGTAAATATATCCCAGATACCAGGGCCTCTGCTTGGGTCACCAGGGGGCGTGGCTGGCCTGCAAACCACCACAGGCCCCTTGCTCAGGCTGCCCCACGCCCCAAGGGGCAGCCTGATCCGGGAACCCCCACCCTGATCCGGGACACCCTTCAGGGCAAACCAACTGGCCCCCACCCATGCACCAGGCCTCTATCCTATCTAATAAAAGAGTAATATGCAGATTGACCATCACTCCAACACACAAGATCAAGATAGCTGCCCCCATGTGGTCAAAGATCCTGCCCCCATGTGGAAACAAGATGGCCACCACAAGATGGCCAGCAGGGGAGGGCAGTTGAGAGGCACCAGGCCTGCAAGGGAGGGCAGTTGAGAGGGACCAGGCCTGCAAGGGAGGGCTGTTGGAGGTGATCAACCCTGCAGGGGAGGGCAGTTAGGGGTGACCAGGCTGGCAGAGGAGGGAAGTTGGGGGCAAACAGGCTGGCAGGGAAGCAGTTAGACATCAATCAGGATGGCATGGGAGTGGTTAGGGGCAAGCAGGAAGGCAGGCAGGCGAGTAGTTGGGAGCCAGCAGTCCTGGATTGTGAGAGGGATGACCAATGGTATCAGGCCTAAATGGGCAGTTGGACATCCCTTGAGGGGTTTCAGATTGGAGAGGGTTCAGGCTCCCAACTGCTTACCTGCCCAGTGGGAACGGGCCTAAACGGGCTGTTCAACATCCCTCGAGGGGTCCCAGATTGGAGAGGGTACAGGCTGGGCTGAGGGACACCCCCCCCCTCCATGCATGAATTTCGTGCACCGGGCCTCTAGTTTGTTAATAAAACCAACCTTGGACATTTTCATCATCTATACATAGGACAGACATCCTTTTCCTCCTGTTTACTGAATTACTCATTTCTATCTTACTTGCAAAATGTCCAAAGCCAAGGGAAACTATCTGTGCTAACACTAATACACTAAGATCGTAATTTTGGTTTATAGAAATTTTCTCCACAATGACTGGGGAAAACGTAACAGATGATCTCTTTTGGAGTACTCACTTCAGTTTCTGGGTCTCGACATGAGTTCTCCTCTTCAACTGAACATGAATATCAAGTCCACAAGTTTTAGTAAGCTAGGACAGAATGCCATTTATCAGTCTACAGCAGGACTTCTGCTTAGGAGACCAGTCTCATGTGCCCAAGGCACCAGATCCCTGGCAGGATCTGATAGGTGGTTCAATGAGAGAAGTTACAGTTGACTCAAAGACTACCCTCAGAGAGTTTTATAGTAGAAATCTGTTCAAGAAAACAAATGAATATCTGAATTGCATACTGAATACAGACTCATTAAGAAGGACAAAGGATCATGAGCTATTTAGAAACCCTTTCCCACTTTTTATAGTACACTCTTATCTAAGAAAAGGAACGTTTGTACCCTGATTAGACACTTTTCCCTTTAGTGCTATATTGGGCTAATATCAACACTAATCCTTTCTTTTGCTCAATTTTTTAAGGGAACATATTTCTTTTTGCAGATTTTTTTTTACTTCCACTGTGTTTCAGAATTTTAAGATGATCTCACTTTCCCAATCTTTCAAGTTCTATATTAGTATTCGTATTTAATTCCCTGCAATTAAATGGGAACTACAACTTTACATATTCTGGGTCATGGTCATAAATGTGCATGGTTAATTCTTGATGCCAATTCACTCTCTGTTCTGGCTAGAGACTGCTTTTATTTTGCATTTAATTATATTGGGGTGGAATGTTAATACATTTTGGTTCTTTACCAAGAGCACTGGTCTGGAAATCAAGAATCTTTACAAAATTCACTTAACCTCTGTGAGCTTCAATTTCTCATCATTAAAATAGGGAGTTAAGACTAAATAAATGTATGTCTTTCCTTTTTATTAAGATATGCAGTAGTGCTTCATATATAATAAGCACTCAACAAATCTTTGTTAAATTAAATTACATTATTTACTGTTTCTTTCATTTCCATTTACTGAAGAAAAAAATTCCCATATTATTGCTGTCATTTATATAGGACTATTATCAGGGCCTCCTTTAAAATCCAGGGAACATAACAAAATAAAATTTTAATATAACTCCAAAATGAATGTCAAAGGAATTTCAATTATAATACAATGACATTGAAGTTAGTTTATGAATTATATGAAAAAAAAATCAGCCTTATTACTTTAATGTTACACGCTTTTTGGACCAAAACATGAAGTAGTGGATTTGGTTACCCACTTTGTTTACTGCACTTGGCTTTATATGACTTGATTTTTTTCTAAAAATCAAATCCATTTTCAAAGGATAAATATTTCTTAACATTGAAGGGCTTCAAAAGATTATGCCAAAGGCTCTGATCTGAAGGTAACAGAAAGAGGACCAGACAGTCTCTGTTATGAATTAATGAGCAAAGCAAATAAACAACACACCTCACGGATCAGAATACCTGGTTTCTGAGTGTTTTAGAAAGTTTTAAATGGGATAAAGTAAAAAGGAGTTGAGGGATAATATCTATTTTTTTTTCCTCTACCTTGGTAGGGTAGAGAAAATCCATGTAATACAGTGTTGTCAGCCACACATTATCTAATTTAAGCTAGTTGAAACAACAAAGAAATGTACCAGTCCATGTAATCAAAATATCCAGTGGAAGGTGCTGGATTCATGACTTAGGCAATATTGTTGGAGTCTCCGTTTCTTTCTCTCTGTCTTGCCACCCTTGGATTGGCCCTTTCCTCAGACTATACATGCCAGTCCCAGCTCTTCTCTCATTGAAACAAAAAGTTCCAGACTTCAGAGATTCATTTTATGATACCTAAGGAAAAAGACATCTCATCTGATAGCTTTTTTTAAAGGAGAGAGGTTGGTCTCCTCCCCAGAAACCCCCAAACATCTCTTATTACCATGTGACCTCATATTAGGTAACATGCTCATCTCTGAGCCAATCACTTGAGGTCAATGAAATTAGATATGAATTCTGATATAATCCAATCAGGACTTGTTTCTGGAGCTAAGGGTGAGGGTATTTTCATTCATACTATATGAGGGGCATGGGAAGGCTTAGGTTCTTCCAGGGAAAAATCATTGCCTAAAGGAGCGGATATGAAAGCTAGAGATCAAACACAAAAAATGCTTATGATACAATATAAAATAAATAACAGTAATCAGGATCTGAAAAAGCATTTATGAATTACTACCTATAATAGCACCTTATATATCAACTAGAGGCCTGATGCATGAAATTCCTGCAAGGGGCTTGGTCCTTGCAGCCCGGCTGCCTTGGCCGGCCCTCACAGCCCCTCACAGCCCCAGCTTCATCCAGAAGGTCGTCCAGACTGTTGTCCAGATGGTTGTTCTTCTGTTCGGTCTTATTAGCATATTAGCTCTTTATTATATAGGATAACAACGTAGAGTTTAGAGTGCTTTCACATATTTTATTTCCCAAATACCTACATAAAAAACGTAAGACAGGAGTTATAATTCTCATTTAACTGATAAGGAAAGTAAGACTCAGAGGATAAAATTCTGTTAGTGACAGGGATGGGTCTAAAATCTGAGGCTTTCTAACTCCAGAATTGCAGGGCTCTTTAGATTGCTCTTGTTCAAATTCTAGCTCCACCCACATCTTGGCAAATTTCTTGACTTCCTTTAGCCCTGGTTTCCTCATTAGTAAAATGGAAAAAATTATAATGCCAACTTAATGTGTTTGTTTAATGAAATAGTTTATTTATTTAAACCATTCATTGCTGTACCCAAGAGATAGAAAACATTCAGTAAGCATTAGTTATTATCATCGCCATTATCATGACCATCATCATCATTATTCCATGATAACTCTTAAGAAAAACATTCACTGTAGAATCCATATTTTATCCCAGGGAATACTACTGCTCTGGGCCATCTCACTACCATTTTTATGTCTCACTTAAATAAAGGCCGAACTTTAGAACTTGCTTTATAATGTGATTTACCTGAAACTCCTTAGTCATTGATTGTTACCAGATGGGATTTGTAACAATTATATACACTGTGTAATTTGAATAGTTGACATTTGTCATATTTTCTGGCTTCCCAAGACCCCTTTTTCTCTCTTTTCAAGTTTAGAGACTTTCTTGTGTTTTGAAGTCTACCTCCCCAATGCTAGTGAGTTCACTTCCTAGCCTCCTTTGTGGCTGGGGCCCAGACATGTGGGGTGACATAGATCCAGCCATTCAATGATCTACATGGGGCTTCAGAAGTGAGCACAGTGAGGTTCTAGTTATGTTAGACTCATCTTCTGATAAATGGGGTGATAGACTCATTTGATTCTTAGAGGCCAATGGCAGCAGAGTTTTGGGTGTTCAGTCCTTCACAGTGTCCATGTAAGTAATGGCAGGACCCTACGGAGTTGGCAACAATGCTTCCTCAGAAGTCCCAGGATGCATTGAGGTTTTGCTAATCACACTCACTATTGGTTCTTGCCACTGAAACTTCCATCACAGCATCCACCCCTGGTTCTCTAGTTTCCTATGGTAGACTTAGTAAGCACTTAACACTCTGCAATAAATATTTTTATCTGCTTGAACCGGGCAGAGTGGATATTATTGTCTGCAGCTAGACTGCTGACTCACACACTGAGGTTCTACCAGAGCCTGTCGCTCATCCTTACTGCCCTAGCTCAGAGAAGATTACCATGTGGGTGTTAATATTTTTATTATAAAGTATTTTTGACTAGTATAAAAGCATGACCTTACACAGGGAAGAAAATAAATGAAGTATACGTTTTGGTGCTGATTGCATTTAGTATAATTTATGTTTGGAATTACTTGATTTTTTATTTTTAAAATGTCCCAATTATCCTGGTTGATAGAACTGATTTAAGAAATGATTGGAAAAAATGAATTTAATTACTGCTTATTGTACATTTTGTCACAAACTACTTCTCTCAGAAGACAGTTTTATCATAGATCCACATGTCAATAGGTTTTGACCACTGCTCTTTACTCCAGAATATTCACAAATTTGAATAAGTATCTTAAATTAAATAGCCTTTCAAATAACCTGTGCACTCATGGACCTTTTAAGACTAATGATGCATAATTAGTAGTGTTTCTCTGCTATTTTCCATTTAATTTTCTGGTTTTTAAACATCTATAAACCAGAGATGTTAATAATTTCTAAAGTAGGAGAGAGGTCATGCCATTCAGGTGTTGAAAATGTTTCCTAAGCTCAAAGGAGGTGGTCATTTTGTGACTATTTCAAGTTGAATCATAGAGCCTAACTCAATGAGCCACATTTTGCCTTTGCGTATCTGTTTCAGAATAATGGAGCACCATGTTATTCTTTTCCATACTTGTTATCTCTTGGCAGAATTTCAAGATAAATATTTTCCACTTAAGCTCACACCTCAAAAAATGTCTGTAAGCCCAGTATTGGCAATTCCTGAGCTGCTTCAGGAAAAAAAAATTAAATGCAGAAAGAAAAGACTTTTAAAAATACCAGTAAATTCTTCTCAAATTGACTTATATTAAGTTGTTTTAAATCTTGTCTGAATGTAGGCCAAATTTTGGTTCACACTGATTAGATAAATATAAATAATTGGAGAAATATATGAATATACTTGTTTTTAAAGTTAATTTTAATGTTTATGAAAGAATGTAATCATATGTATCTTAAAATGTTCAATTTTCCTAAAAGTTTATAAACTAAAACAGTAGTTCTTTTCTTCTCTTTTCTAAACTTAATAGTAACATTTCATTGAGATAATCACTTTGAGCTCTATTTATTTCTTCTGAAAATCAAACCCATATTCTTAAGTAATATTCTCATAGTGATTTTCATCAGTATTGTATATAAGTTATGGAATATACTTAAGCTATTCATGAAGATAAATGTGAAGATTTAATTATCTTATACCACACACACCTCCCCTACTTTCAGTCTCTTCTTTTATCTGATTGTATATATTTACATTTTCTGTTGAACGAATTGTGTTCCTATGATTGTGTTCCCTTTTTTTATACAATCTTGTATTTTTCCTAAAGCCAATAATCCCCTTCTTTTTAATTTTGCTTAGGTTTTTTATGTACCTACTGCATTTTCTGCCCGAGGTGTTCTGGCATGTCTATTAAATGCTTATCTGTAATATTTTCCAAGTGTTCACTTTATCTGAAAATTCATCAGTCCCACTTTCCTCTGGAACCCTCCATTTTGGAGACTCCATTTCCTTCTCCACTAGGATGCTCTTTTGGCATCTTTCTCCTCCAATTAGGTGGAATGCCCTTGGTATCTTCTTGCTCTGATCTGGAAGGGGTTTCTTTTAACCTGGTGCTGACTATCTGGAGATTGTTTTCTCTTGCTCTCTTGGATGGTAAACAGCACAGATAACATGAAACTGAAATGAAAATTGTAGCATTGGTTTAAATAGCCATAGAAATTCACATCAAGGATGACTAAAGGAGAAATGGAGAGCATTAAAAATAGTTTTTCTAGTTTTTCATATTTCCTATAAAATATGAAATCCATTTAGATTTCTATATGAAATTATCCTATTGTATTGCACATTGAAATTGTTCTTTGAAAACAAGATTATGAATGTGATAGGTTCCCAATCTCTTAGGTTAAAAACAAAATCCCTTAGAGGACCTACAAAATTTCTATGGCCTTTTATCACCTATCCAGCTTTTCAAGTGTCAAATTATTCCACTATCTTGCTCAGTCCCCTTGCTTTTGCAGATGCCCCACATGTGTCCCCTACCCCCAGCCTTTGCATGAGCTGTTCCATCAGCCAGGCATGCTTCCCAACTAACCCAGAACCTCTTCTCTTTCACCTGGTTAACTCCTTCATTTTAAAAAAAATATTTTTTTATTGATTTCAGAGAGGAAGGGAGAGGGAGAGAGAGATAGAAACATTAATGATGGGAAAGAATCATAGATTGGCTGCCTCCTGCACACCCCATACTGGGGATTGATCCTGCAACCTGGGCATGTGCCCTGACCAGGAATCAAACCGTGACCTCCTGGTTCATAGGTCAAAGCTCAACTACTGAGCCACGCCGGCCGGGCAACTCCTTCACTTTTATTTCACACCTCACTTCCTTGCAGAAGCATTGCTAACATCCCAGCCAGTTTATTGTCTCCCATTGTGTGCTCTCATGGGACCCTGACTTCCCTGAACATTGTCCTGACCACAGTGTGCTTTAACGTATTTGTTGATTATTCGATTGTCTAACTCCCCCAAGAATTAGCTGGCTACAGAAGAGCTGGGGCCATGTGTGTGTTGGCTCACCATGAATTTCTCAAAGCCTAGTAGAGTCTCCAAAAATAGAAGGCACTTAATAAATACTGACATGAATGAATAACTAAATAAATAGCAGCTAAATAATTAAAATTTGATAAGAAGTTGGCATGTCACTGTGGCTTCATTTGCTCTACATTGAACACGAAGCAGTACCTGCATATGGTTATAATTTAGTAGATATATCTTGAATTAATGCTTTAGTTGATGAAATTTAACTTGGTAGTTTCAAAGTAACAAGTTATGCTAGGTTTGACTCTAAGAGAAATTTGAATAGGGGCATATTTCCTTCGAAAACCCCAAGGACCCAAATTATCATTAAATACAGATGCATGTCCATTGTACTATTATTTTAAAATTTGTCCAAACCATTCTCTGTTATACTGTGTCTACACTGTTAAGAACACTAATTGGGTCCAGACTGTAAAAGTTCATTCACTTGACTTTTGTTTGGCTTGGTTTGGTTGAGAAATCACACACTCCATGAGGTAAAGTCATCTTCTAGATAACCACAGAATAACTCAGGTTTTTACCTCCTGCTTATTTAAATACACCTACTTTATTACAGTTTTTAACAGGCTTGGTTATCTATACTCAATTTTACAAATTAAAGGGGAGGCTTTATTTAAAAAATGAAAAATAATTGATTGCAAAGAAGACAGAAAATCTTCCAAAGGCAAATGCAATTAAAGCATCCACTGACACAAACACACTCCCTCATATACTGAACACACCCAAACACACACACACACACACACACACACACACACACACACACACACACACAGACACACACACACAGAAACTGGAGTGATTTAATTAATTACCAAAGTGTTCTACATTCTTCAATTGAGTCTAAGGACATTGAAGTAGTATTAAAGTAAATGATTTGCATTAAAATGGTTTTGACTAATTAAGAAATAACCAACTCAGTTTAACGTGCAGGGAATGTCCAGTACGTTTTCAGAATGTTTCAATTCAGAGTAATTCAATAACCTACTTTCGGGACTTAAGGGAGTTTACCCTAAGGGATTTCCAAAGCTGAGCTTTCTGGAAGGATCCATTCCCTAAGGATTCTGAATGGCCAAGATTTTATTGTACTTCCTGAGCTCAATTTCCTGCTGATAATAATAAAAAAAAAGTATAGGATTTCCTGTTTGGTTTCCCTTGTTTGTGTGTTTCCATAGGATTCATGGTGGCTGTAGAGTTTAAAAGTGACAAAGAAAAATTCAAAATATGAAGAACTCACTTGACCCATGTTGAGGACTGAACTTTGAAAAGGTGTATGTGGTTGTGTATGTTATTTTTGCCTGTGAAGTAAGTGATAATGTTAGTTGAATGTTAAAAATTACTTGAAGGACAAGAACAGCCAGTAAGATATTTGGACTCACTCTCTTTTAGGCACTGCTGAAAAGGATACCTTCATTTTTCCATTGAAAACACCAAATTAAATTGAGAAGATCTAATAGTTTAAGTATGGATTCTATTACCATCCACTTCTTTGAACAGAGGTGGTATGAATCATCTTGGGAAAGTTTTCTTATGGATTAAGTAGAAATACTAATTTTCAGCCTACCAGGTTGGTAAGGTTTGGATAAACTAACAAAGCTTAAACATAAGGTGGGTTTTGAAAAGAAAACAAATGTAAAAGTCAATCACCATGTTTTGGGGTACTCATAATAAAAACAATATAACCTGATTGGCTTAGTCACATTGTATAATTATACTGTTTTTCAACAATGCTTCTCAATTAAATTAATATTCTAGCCACAGCAAGTAGGTACATTAGCTTCCGACAAGTAGTGTCAACATTAACTCTCAGGATTCTTATTGTCCTGGTGTCTAATTTCCATTGGGCACACTCAAATTTATTTCAAGTTGTAGGCCTATTTTAGTTGCCACCCACATAACTGAAAAATTGGAACAATAGTAGCACGTTCCTCTCAGCCATGTTGGGGTGGAGACACCTTCCTGTAAATGTCCACTGACCCAAGTTCTATTTCTGCCTTTGAGCTGGAGGTGAGAGGCATGCAGTCTACTTAATTGGAACATCTATGTTTCTTTGTTTTGTATTAACAATGCCAGACACATTTAATTATTTTAAATAAAATAATCTACATGCAAAATTGTCAAGCATTTCAGTGTCACAGATAATTACAATGTACACAAAATGGTAACACTTTTAGTGCAATTGGATTATGCTGACATTTTGGAGCTGGAAACTAATTAATGAGACTCCTCTTAGACTTCATTATGGAGCCTGCCAAATGGACTGCCATTATGCTCCTGGATTGGGAGAGTAGGATATATGTATTCAGATACAATGAATGAATAGCCTTGCCAGAAATTACCTTGTCATGGTGGTTTAAATTTTTTTAGCCATTTTTTTCTTTACAACTGTTATTTGTTATTATGTGAAAGTACTATTTTCTCAGGAGATTAAGAAATCCAAGGTGTCAAAAGTGGGGAGAAACATCTTAGCATTTCTCAAATACATGTGAAGGGGAAGAATCTTTGCAGCGAGGAAGAAAGCAGGTGGTCCTACCCAGGTCCTTAAGAAGCAGTGCAAAGGAGTTAGTCCCATTTTCACTTATTTCTAATCATTTGCATCAGGGAACTGACATTTTAGTGATTCAAAACATAGCACTATTCTGAGCAGATAGATAGCTCACAATAAAATTTGCACCTGGGTTTTGGGGAGATGTCAGCAGTGTGACTTATAGAGGGAACTGGCAAAACCTCTTCTTCCAGGAATCTTGAAGTTCCTTTAAAGCAGGCTAAGTAAAGAAGAAGACAGCAAAACTCTTCTGCAATTTAATTCTTCTATAACATAATTCTTCAAAATTCTTCTCTAAGAATTCTAGACTTATATGGCAAGGGAAAATAACAACTAATAAAGTAGTCAGTCAGCAATCTGGTAGGAGTAAAGTGGTTTTGGTATAAGAGGTTAACCAGATTGAAACCAATGAAGACAAATAAATTGATTCTATTTTGATGTGTTATACAAAATCATCAACAAAACCCTGGCCATTTTCCTCTTACTTCTCAATCTTTTCCTTTTTAATAAAGCACCCCTCATTTTTTCTAATTGATGATGTTGGAATTTATTGAACTTCAAGACATATTATTCAATGAGTGACTACTTATTATCTTTAGTAGGAAATTGTATCAAGGCCCTCAAATGTCTATTAGAAAAATAATCTCCTTGTGTAAAGAAAATTTGCGCACAATCAGGATGGTAGTGGTTATATATAAGAGTTATGATAATACATACAAATATTTTTGTACTTTTTTTACTTTGTCATTCTCTAAGTCTCATTCCCTAGGTCAGGCGTCCTCAAACTGCGGCCCGCAGGCCACATGCGGGTGTTTTTGCCATTTTGTTTTTTTACTTCAAAATAAGATATGTGCAGTGTGCATAGGAATTTGTTCATAGTTTTTTTTTTTAAACTATAGTCTGGCCCTCCAACGGTCTGAGGGACAGTGAACTGGCCCCCTGTTTAAAAAGTTTGAGGACCCCTGCTAGGTCATCATTTAAGAGTCATTTATTATCTTGCCAACAGCACTGAGAATCTTCTCCCACAGAAGACAGACAGACATTAAGGCCTGGATCTCACAGTACCAGGAGGCAGAGGAGGGTCCAGAAAGTTCTGTAACCTGTAAACAAACATTGAATTTTTTCAGGGATAAGATGAACCCTGATTGCACTCTGAGGTTCCTGATTTAAAAATCCAACATATCCATCATGTTGATGTATTAATCCCTAATAACCTGGGAAACAGGAAATGGATGCATGCTGAGATTCTTTCTCCCTGGCAAATGCTTTTTAAACTTACCTATTGCACCCTACTTCCCTGTTCATTTCCAACAACTAGCAATTAGGGCCAAATTTAGCTGATGTTTACATTAGCTGAACAAAATCTTTGAAAGACAGCAATAGCAAATTGTTAATAGTAACGAAAAAATTAGAAATTATTCAGAATTTAAAAGTCTTACTTTGAAAGTTACTTTTAATAGGATAGTAATTTATAACTAAATAGCACAAAATAAATTTTAGACTAAGCTTTGGCATATTATGGCCTGTGGGAGAACTCTGGCCTGCTACTTCTTTTAATAAATAAAGTTTTATTAGAGCACAGCCACACCCATTTGTTTATAAATTGTCTACAGCTACTTTCTCACCCCAATGGCAGAAGTGAGTAGTTGTGAAAGAGACCTTATGTATATGCCTACAAGAATTCAAATACTAATAATCTGACTCTTTAAGAAAAATTGTTTGCCAGCCCATTTTAAACATGAGCATTTTTATTGAAATGTTATTTGTTTTACTCTCAAAGTATGAGAATATGGAACAAATAGTCTTATAGTAACTGATTTAGTTGTTTCTGTTCTCTCTTTCTCCTCCTCCTTTTGCCTAGAATATTGCCATGTGCCAGGAACTGTGCTATTCACATATATTATGATATTTAATTTAACCTTCCCTCTGTGGGGAAGGTGCTTCCTCATTTAGTTACAGACAAATCAAATTCTGAGAAGCTGAATAACTCATATAAATATACAACTAGCAATTAAGAGATTAGGGACTCAAGTCTGTCTGACTCGAATACATAAAAACCAGTTTTGCAGTTACAAGTATAAACTTGCAGATATACAAACATTCTCCAGAAGGGTTGGTGTGATGATTAAATAACACATTGCATATAAGGTATCCACAAGTGTCTGACATAATAGATGCTCAATAAAACTTAGTTTCTGCCCTCTAACATCTGAATTGCATTATCCTTGTTGAATTGAGTCAAAATTGAATTTGAAAAAAATCAATGTATATTTGGCATGAAAATAGCATAGCTAATCTGACTAAAAAGGCAAATGTTACAGGGACCTCTTGCTTCTAGGAGTAGCCCACCATTGTGGATCATGTGTGCTTTTGTAACCCAGTGGTAGTAAAAGGTGGCCCTGAGCCATCCACATGCTCCTACCTGGTCTCAGTTGGGAATAAGGATGAGCCATTATGAGGTGGATGATTGTGGTTAAAAGTCCAAGCTATGGCTATGGTAATGATTTTGCTTTATTTTGTATTTAAAACTCACAGGTTCCTAGGAGACCAACTCCCTGACCTTAACATCATTAGCACCATGCTTTATCTTGCTAGGCTAATTGGCCTATTAGGATTCATAAATTCAAATTCAAAATCTGAAGGCTAGGAAGATAAACTACTGATTTATGTATGCTTTAGTTAACGTATTTGATTAGATGACTCCTTCCTTGTGTGACTGGGCTTCTAAATAATACATTTTTATGGGGTCAAATTATTATGTTCTATTGTTTTTACACCTCAAGTTCTATTGGCTTTAGGAGAGGACTGAAAATAGAATAATAGAATAATTGCAATTGTGTGACTATTTTACACATTATATACACTTCTGTGTTTTACAAAGAAGGTAGAGGCTGAATACTTCAGTTCTTGCTAGAGAAAGGATAGGATACTGACCTCTTAGCAGTAACCCTGGGCATAGAGACAGGTTGAAGTTCCATCTAGATACTTACCTGTGTTAGGTTATTCAATAGCCATAATTATATTGACCCTTACTTCAATTAGATCATCTTCCAAACTATGCAGAGCTATTCATAACTGGCACTGGAAAATAGACACATTCTAGAACACATTTGGTTGGGTTCCTATAAAATTATTGTTCTTTCTTTCTTCTTCCCATTTTACTGAGATATAATTGACATACAGCAGTGTATAAATTTAAGAAGTATAATATACTGATTTGACTTACATATATCATGAAATTATTACCACAGTAAGTTTTGGTAATAGCCATCATCTCATATAGATACAAAAAAAAAAAGAAAATATTTTCTTTGATAACAGCTTTCATATACACCATAAAGCAATGTTAACTATAGTTATCTTGTTGAGCATTACATTCTTCTTACATTCCTGATGTTTATTTATCTCATAATGGAAAGTTTGTACCTTTTGACTACCTAAAAATTGCTATTCTTGAATTCCCTTTTGGTGGCATGCTATCCACTTATATGGAGAGCCACTATCAAAACAGGCCTACTACATTCATCGTGGCATTGTTGTTAAGGGTATTCTTGACTATATAGCATTCTCCAATCTTTATGACTTTAAAGTAAAACCCTCTTAATCTTCATAATAAGAATATATGTAAGCTACCTGGGAACTGTTCTTTTTCATCATAGTAGGTATTGTGAATTTGGTACCTAAGCGTCCCCTTTTCCATTGGCAGAAGAAGGTCCAGAGTTAAAACTGCGATGATTCTGTGGTAGAGATAGCACTTGTGCCTCATCTCCCTTTGAGCCATGGTTATTTTTATTCTTTAATACATTCATGATCCTTTTATAATGTCTGGGACTGTTTCTTTGTAAGGCACATATTTTTTGTGTGTATTTAAAATATTGAGGGTACTTGAGAAGAACTGACAAAATTTGACCATTTGTGTAGGCTTGGTGAAGACAGAAGAGAAGTGTTACCACTTTCCCATTCCGTGCCCGTGGCAGACATCATTAATCCAGAATGGCTCTCATTCACCACTTCTGGTTCCTTCTCAATCCATGTTTCTTGTAGTCACGACCAACTGATTGAAATTGGCAATCAGTATGCAACTAATCTGCCATTGCTGCCTTAGAGGTTTTTTTCCATGCAGTTTTTTATATACTGCATGTCACCTATAAGTTCAGTAAAATCGCTTTCTGGTTTTCTTAATGTGAAATACAACCTTTACATTCATTAAAGAAACAGTAAAATAAAATGGTACTCTAATAGCAACAATATGTACTTTTAAAAATAATTTACATAATAACCTTCCAGAAAATATCTCTTTTAATACTGAAAAAAATAAGTATCTCATTCCCTTTGGCCCATAGATCACTGACATTTACGAAATAGAACAGCAGGGCCATATTCTTTCTCTCTGAACCACTCTGGCTCTTGAAGATCGAAGAAACCTTTGCCTAGGTGTGACTTGACTCAGCCATGTTTTGTGTAAGGAAAATGACTTCCATATGTCTGCTCTTTCACGGCCAGAACATTTGTGCACAGGATTGGGCAAATGCTTCCCACAGGGTGTATTCCCTTGATTTCAAGTCAGGAGTAGAAAGGCTTTGGATTACAGAAAAGAATTTGACTGTCTTTACAACATGTACAACACACACACACACACATATGCATATGCATGTATTCTCTGTCTTACAGTGATTTAAAATGGTGTTGGGTTCATTACCCACCACATAGACGTGCTCTAATGAAAATGCCATCATCAGTGCTAATGAGAGAATTTAAGTCAGTGTTATATCAGACAACATAAGGTAAAGTATCAAAGGGGAAATGGTTATAAAAATTTATTTTGGTGTGTGTCTGAGAAACCCTCAATGGTCCAAATATGCTGCTCGCCTTCCTGTATTTCCAGCTCCCCAGAGTAATGGCCCATTCCAAAGCCAAGCAATTTTGAAAATTAAAAACATATTTTATTAATAGCTCAAATACAGGAAGAACACAACGGCCCTTCCTGGTGATGTAATTGAACCTGATGATTTGAATTAAGAATATGCTAACATCTGGTAGTACCAAAAACATGGCCTATTAGAAATAAAATAGACTAATCTCTGAAGTAATATTCATACTTTCTGCATATTTTTTAGAAACAAGAAATATATTCCTCCAATAGAAATCTATGTCATTTTTGAAAAGAGAGAATGTTTGGCCTAAGGCTGTGTTTCAGCTTACAGCAGTGGCTGTGTTGCCAAAAAGGCTTCTGAGGGGTCCTGAGCATCAGATGTGAGGATGGAGCTGTATCTATCAGCCTGTGTCTACCCACCAGAACCAAAGAAATGTGCATGCTTTAGCAGGATAGGATTTGGAATAAAGTTCATGATAGGTACTTGGATATGAAGTTAAACAGAGGTAGCAATCTTAAACAGGCTCTTATGATGTGTTGTTACTAAGACATTGTCAGACCTTGAAAGAAATTAAATTATATTGTTGCAGTTTGAAATGTTTACCTTTACTTGCACACACCAAAAAAAAAGGGGGGGGGAGGAGAGATGAAAAATAAACAACATACAAAATTTCTTACATTTCAATTTTTGAGAAAGGCCCCGGTAGGGGTTTTCATATGATAAATGCCAAAAGACAACCTAATAACAGCTTTCTTTGTTCCAAAATTAGGAAAGGGAAAAAGTGGAAATGAGCATGTCACGTAGTTCTTAGTAAAAAAAAAAAAAAAAAAGGACAGTTTGTTTTCAGGACTGAAAATTACAGACCTTTTTTTTTGTCCGAAGCATGGGAAATTACTAGAGAGGTTACAGAAGTTTACTCCGAAGGTGGCTGCTGCCACTATTATGCTAACCTTTGGTGGTTCCCCTACCTCTCCCAGCAAGTGTTCTTAAAAATAAGGTTTTCTATTTTGGGTGCCTTTAGAACAAACATGTCACAGTAATGTTCTTTCCAGAGATTGTGCCCTACCTATGCTTTTGTTCTTTACCTCTCGGTAATGGAAATCTTCCAGCCCTACCTGGAGTCCAGATCCAAGCCATGCCCCTCATCCTTTCCCAGCTGAGAGAGCATCTCTCAGGTGTAAAATGATGAAATCGATCAACATCCATTTGTAGAGCAGAGTTTACTTTTAGTATTTAAAAATTTTATATCATATCAAAATTTTTTTTAAAAAATGCAAAAGGACAAGGAAGTTCTTGTATATTACCATTTATTTATATATTTGAATAGCTTTATCATTTTCTCTCTGCCATTGTCTCTTCTCTCTCTGCACATAGACAGACACATACACACAAATAATATATTATTCTTCTGGAAACATTTGAGACTAAATTAAAGACACTGTCTGCAGTTCCAAACCAACATTACAGGATCTTGCCATTTTCCATATTTGTTACTCCCTTCTTTAAATGTAAGAAACTTGGCTCCCATTATCCTTAATATAAATACACATTTGCTCAACTCTAGGGTACATGGAAAGTAGTTTCAGAATTGTTTATATTATTACTGTGAAGCACAGATTCACCGGTGAGCGTTTATATTTGTTTACAGTTTCTGGAGGTATAATTTGCAGGCAAAAATATAAAGTACAGTACATAACTCTTAAGTGTACATACAATTTGATGAGTTTTGACAAGTGCATATTCTCATGTACCCATACTTCTACCAAGATATATAGAAATTTTCCATCAGTTTGCTCCTTGCCAATCAATCCCCACCCAAAGCAAATTAACTCAAAGTAAATAGAATAAATGAAGGAATGAAGGTAAGAACAAAGACCAGAAAAACAGGAAATGGACAAAGAATAGAGAAAAATCAACAAAACCAAAAGTTGAATCTTTGAACACCTCATTAAAATTGATAAAACCTTAGCTAGACTGATCATTATTAGAAATGGAAGAAAAGAGGCATAAGCACAAATCTTTTAGATTATAAAAAATAAGGGAATATTACAAACAATGTTTTACAATTTAATTTGTCTATGTAGATGAAATAGAAATATCCCATGAAAGGCGCAATTAACAATACTGACACAAGACAAAAAAGAAAATCAGACTACTCCTATATCTGCTAAGGAAATTGAATTAATAAACTAAAGCCTTCCCAAAAATAAATCTTTATGATTCAGTGTTGAAATGAAACCTTTAAGTTAGGAAAAATACAAACCTTACATAAACTTTTAATTTAAAAAAATAGAGGAAGAAAACCTTATTTAATTTTATTAGGGCAACAAAACTTTATTAGAAAACCAGACAAAGATGTTACAATGAAAGAAAGTTATAACCTAAGATCCCTTAGAAGATAAATTAGATGTAGCAATAATTAATAAAAATCAGTAGTAATACCAAGTGGGATTTATCAGAGAGATGAAAGATTGGTTTAGATTATAAAAATCACTTAGCACAATTTGTTACAATAACAAGATAAAAGAAAAAAATGTAATCTTATTTCAATAGATGAAAAAAAACAATTTGACAATGTTTTCGCATTTATGATTTAAAATTTAAAAAAAAATCAGAAAACTAGGAATTCCTGAAAAAGGGCATCTACAGAAAACCTACAGAGAGCACTACACTTCATGCTGAAAGATTGAATTCTTTACATAACATTGGGAACAAGACAAGAATTCAAAAATTTTCAGAATTTTTATTCTTTAGCTGGCAAAACTAATCTATGGTAATAGAAACCAGAACAATATGTTGGAGACATGGTTAGGACTGACTAAGAAGATGCACTAGAAAATGTTGATGGGGAATGTTGATCCTTAGATTCATTACCATCTGGGGAATTTTATATATATATATATATATATATATATATATATATATATATATATATACTAGAGGACTAGAGGCCCAGTGCACAAAATTCATGAAATGGGGGGGGGGGGTGTCCCTCAGCCCAGCCTGCACCCTCTCCAATCTGGGACATCCCTCTTACAATCTGGGACTGCTGGCTCCTAACAGCTCTCCTGTCTGTCTACCTGATTGCCCCTAACTGCTTCTGCCTGCCAGCCTGATCACCCCCTAACCACTCCCCTGCTGGCCTGATTAACATCTAACTGCTCCCCTCCCTGCTCGATCGCCCCCAACTGCCCTCCCCTTCCAGCCTGATCTCACTCCCAACTGCCCTCCCCTGCCAGCCTGATCTCACCCCCAATTGCCCTCCCCTGCTGGCCTGATCTCCCCACCAACTGCCATCCCCTGCTGGCCTGGTCCCCCCCAACCGCCCTCGCCTGCCAGCCTGGTTGCCCCCAACTGCCCTTGCCTGCTGGCCTGATCTCGTCCCCAACTGCCCTTCCCTGCCAGCCTGATTGCCCCTAACTGCCTCTGTCTGCCTGATCACCCTTAACTGCCCTCCCTGTTGGCCTGATCTTGCCCCCAACTGTCCTCTCCTGCAGGCCTAATCTCACCCGCAACTTCCCTCCTCTGCCAGCCAATTTGATTCTGATTGGTTGGTTTCTATGCCAGCCAGTGTCAAAAGCTCCGCCTCGTAGGCAGTCATTGGCTCCTCACACTTCACCCAGATTTGGTTCTGATTGGTTGGCTTCTATGCCAGTCAGCATCTCTGGGCCTATCAACAGGGCCTGATCAGAAAGGCGGGGCTGATCAGCAACCCAGGTGGAGGCCTGGAGAGAAATGGAGGCAAGGCTGCTGGCCTGTCCCAGAGAGAAAGAGAGAAGTAAGTGCTGATCAACAGCTGCCACAGAGGCTACGGATGAGACCCTGCTTCTCTCTTCAGGCCTCTCTCCGGGCCTGATTCACAGTCCCCTCAGCAGTCAGTGCTGGGTCACTGGGCCTGTAGCCGTAGCAGTCAGTGCTGGGTCACCATGGCAACCCAGCGCTGACTGCAGGACTGACTTCCATTGGTCGAGCCTCCGGTCGTGACAAACCCAGGGTTTTTATATATTAGGATAACATTTTAATGATTATCTTAATTTAATGTTCAGATATGTCCATTCTCTTAAACCATTCAGATTTTGAGTTTTTACTTTTATTTTGATAATTATATTTTTAAATTTCCATATTCTTTAATGTGAAATATAAAATTCTGTACTCCCTAATGACCCACACTCTTGTATAGTCCCCTCTCCTTGAGTGAGGGCAAGACCTGTAATTTGCTTCTAACCAATAGAATGTGGCAAAGGATGGGATATGACTCCTGTGATTATGTTACATTGTATAGCAAAGATGGAGAGATTTTGCAAAAATAGTAAAGGTCCCTAATCAATTGATAATTTTTAAAAATTATAATTTACTTTCAGTATTATTTTTTTTATTAGTTCCAGGTATACAGCATAGTGGTTAAATAATTATATACTTTGCAAAGTGTTCTCAATATTTCCAGTACCCACATGTAATAAATTATCATAAATAGTTATTACAATATTATTGACTGTATTTCCTAATCAACTGATTTAAGCTAATCAAAAGGAGATTTGTCCTAGATAGGTTTGACCTAGTGCTTTAAAAGAGAGTCTAAGCTCTAGCTGGGTTGGCTCAATGGATAGAGCATCTGCCTGAGGACTAAAGGGAACCAGGTTTGATTCTGATCAAGGACACATGCCAGGGTTGCAGGCTCAATCCCCAGTAGGGGGAATGCAGGACGCAGCCAATCAATGATTCTCTCTCATCATTGATGTTTCTATCTCTCTCTCCTTTTCCCTTTTGCTCTGAAATCAATAAAAATATATTAAAAATAAATAAATAAATAAATAAATAAAAGAAGACTAAGAAGTCAGATGCTAGTTGTCCCTGAAGAAACAAGTTGCCATACATTCTACATCTTCAAGAAAATGAACTCTGCCAACAACTACATGAGTTTGAAAGAGAATCCTGAGTTTCAGGTATGACCTTGAATACAGCCTGTGAGATCTTAAGCAGAAGGCTAAGCTGAGCCACACCTGGACTCCTGATCCATTAAAAATGTGAGATAATAAATACATTTTGTTTTAAGCTCTTAAATTTGTGGTAATTTGTTATTTGGCTTTTAAAACAACTACATTTAATATTATTTTTTTACTTTATAGATGGGATACTTCTGGGATGTCTATCCATTTATTCTATTAATATACCCTCCTAGGACATAGATTTTTTTCTTTTTTGAGTTTTGTGTCTATCTCTCATGTGGTTAGTTTCCTTTCATTTCTAGTTATTTAAAGTTGTAATATCTTTGTATTTGATTTATCTTGATCATTATTAGTGGCTGTAGGTTTTATTTTTAATGTATTGACTTAGCTATTGAGGCTGAAGTTGTCACACAAAAGGCAGAGTGTAGGACAAGATTCTCTTCTGAATATAGGGCTCTTTCTTTCTTCTAATAAGTTTCCTGGGCCACCTTCCCAGGGCCTGCTCAATGGACCTGTCATATCAAGACCTTCACGTCAGAGAGCAGAGTCAGAGCATGCTGATGTCACCTGCTATCCTTCAGTTTTTTCTCTCCCTTCCACTGTGGCTGTCAAGGTCAACAATAGCCTCAGGCTGTGCTGTGCTTACCTATCTTGCAACAACACCCTTTCTAGGCTCCTTAACCAGCTATGCCATCCTCCTCTTTTTAAAAGAAGACAATAAACAGAGAGAAAACATCATTGTTTCGTGGTAGGCAGAGGAGGGGGGTCTATCCAACTATTTTAAATGCTATTCTTTAGTTACTTCCTCTACCTCTGTCCTGCCCTTGGCATACCTTATCCTGATCTTGGGTTATCCCTGGGATTTCTGGGAGCGTTCTTTACTCTTGAGTGTGTTTGAGTTTCTGATGTTTCTGCTGCTGCTTACCCATTAATGAATTTGACATTTTCTCATGTCAGGAATTCTTCAAAATCTCTTGTTTACCAATGACATTTTGTCTTGTTTTTAAGCATTGGTAGGAATTTTCATTATTTTGATTTGTTTGTTTTTGAGATTTGAGGCAGAGGAGGGGTGGTTTTTATCAATCTTCTTGTTATATTTTCATCTTTGAGGTGGTCAACTAACATGATCAGATAATTCTACAGATGCAAAAAATGATATTCAGAGATGGTAACGTGACTTACTCAAGTTCACCCAGCTGACAAGCTGTATAGCTAGACCAGAGCTTAAATCATCTAACACTTAAGCTTTCTTGACTTTCATCAGGAGCCAAGTTATATATGCTAACATGATGGAACATCCTTTCTCAATGAATTTGTTGAGTATTTCTTGTGTACTTATATACTAAGGTAAATTATCTTGAAATTCTAGGAAGCTGTATATTGAATTATACTTCAGTGACTCTGAAACTAGTGATGTGTATTTTAGTATCATCACAATTTAATGAGGCATATCCTTTCATTTGCTGCATAGTTCTATCTTTTATCATATAAATGCAGTGAACACTCTCACACACACACCCTTATATTGTCAAAGTAGCACTTTGGAGGGTATGCACGTATGCTGAGGTTACATAAATGGGAACTGATAGCTGTCTTGTAGGGGAAGATGGGTATACTAACCCAGCTTGAAATTGTCTTTGTCAATGTTAATTTCATCATTTGCTTTGGAATTTTCATTTGTATGCACATCTTGAGTGGGAGTTGTTTCTCTCTCTCACTGCCTAATTATTCCTGTCTAGTCATTTTTATAGCTGCCTCTATTGTAGGTGGCAGAAATAGCAATAGGTTTTAGAACCATAGGGTCAGGCTGGACTGAGTTCAGCAACCTTGGTACTTGAGTTCTGGCTAGGAAAGAATTCAGAGCCAAGACTCAAACTATGAGAGAACATTTATTTATAAAATCATAGGGGTGGAATAAGTAATTTGTAGAGAAAGGGCCCTTGGAGAATGGGAGTAAAGAAGATAACGATAAAGTATCTGGGGTCTTTATCAACTGAGGTCTAGATGTTAACTCTAGGGAGGAAAGGTCAGGGGGTCCAAACTACATGATCAATAATATGTTATGGGAGGAAAGGTCACCCTGGGGGTGAGGTCCCACCCTACAATTGTCCTTTGGTAGGCACTTGGGGCTTTCCAACCTGGTGACCTTTTGTACCTGGCCCATCATCCTTGCTCTGCTCATGTCTAACTGCCTACCACATGTCCACCTGGTCTCATTCAGCTGGTTTGGGGTTACCATGCCAAGTTGTTTTTGTGGATACTAAAGATCCAGTTACTGAATTGGGTTTCTCTGCTGCTTCCTATACAATTTCTGTAGGTATGCACCTTTACACACCCTGCGGTCCTGGGAGAATGTGCAGATTATTTTAGCTCTACACAGGCTCCAGTTTAGCATAAAAAGCTTGCTGCTAGTCCTTCATAACACATGAGTACTTTTGATCTCTATTACCCAGGGATTCTGGACCTGAGTGCCAGCAGGTCCAAGGCTCCTTTCTCCCTGATCAAAACTGTGTGATATAATCTCATTGCCCCCTCACCCACCCTTTTTAAGTATATTGTTATTGATTTCATAGAGGAAGGGAGAGGGAGAGAGAGATAGAAACCTTAATGATGAGAGAGAATCACTGATTGGCTGCCTCCTGCATGCCCCCCACTGGGGATCAAGCCCACAACCTGGGTATGTGCCCTGACCACGAATAGAACCGTGACCTTCTGGTTCATAGGTCAATGCTCAACCACCGAGCCACACGGGCCAGACTCATTGTTCCTTTACTGATGCAAGAAGATGAATCTTCTTGCTTTTGTTGATTTTAATTTAAAAATTTTATTAGTTCTTCTGGTGTTTATGGTGAAGAGAGGTTCTCTCAAAGTAACCCAGGATTTATGTCTTCAGTTGGATCAACTATTCCATAATAATTTTCCTTTTGTCTTCTGTTGTACACAAGTGAGTAGAGGGACTGCTCCCTCACTGTCTTTTAAAAGTTCACTGTGATTCTGATGAAAAGAATCTGTCATTAATTAATTTATATTAGTAAATGTTTAACAGAAGGACTAAAACACTTTCAAATCACACTTTTTGCTAGCCAGTGTTGGGCTGGAGAGATTCCAAAATATTTTTCATTTGTGTTTTGGTAGTTCATATTTGCTAAATATGAGCCATTATATGACATATTTACATATATATGATGAGCATGAATCAAAACATTTTCCTTCTGATTTTCTTAATTGGTGTGGAAGGAAAAATGTCTTTAATCTTATTGGTAAATGATGTTTAATTTTCTTAGTGTTAATTGGTGGCAATAGGAAACACCCTTCATTAGTAAAATATACAGGAAGATATTATTTATGGGTTTAATATCCATAGTTAATGATTCTATCACCTGGAGCTATTCCCTTGTCTGACTTTACTCAGTACTAATACTAAGTGAGGTCAGTTGGTGTATCTTGTAAATTATAGAATTGTGTGATCTAAGGGGAAAAAATTGTGGGATAATTAATTATTCAAATCAATTGTTACCAAAACACTTTTATGGTTAGTAATCAGACTTGCTTCATAAATATCCTATAAGGCTAATCTAGAGTATTATAAAGGACAGACAAGCATGATAGGTCATAAGGAAGTGATAATTATATGAGGTATTGAAATAAAATCACTATGGGTTATATCTTTTGTCATAAAAGGCTTAGAATTTAAAATTCTCAATTTGTATTTTTTATACAAATATTATCCACCTCTATCTCACACCAGCCCTCATAACATTTCCAAAAGATTGAAAGAATTGTGTTTACACTTGTATTTAAAATAAGAAAAATAACCTCATGACTGAAATCACTGAGATTTGTGACAAGGGCTCTTTGGATGAAAGGTTGATCTGGCCACACACAGTGCGAAGCAAGAGCTCAACCTGCAATCACACAACAGGCTTTCTTCAAATACTGCCCCTAACACATCACAAACAGAAATCCAGGCCTGTGTGGGGCACAAGGTCTGTGGGAGGGACAGCTGAATTTTATAAAAGGTTTTTAGGTAGCTAGAAAATAGGTTTTTGAAAATGCAGGAGGCATAAGAAACTTCAGTCTTTTATAATTTTCTTTCATAGAAATAAATGTAAAAGGAAACACTCATCCCTGCCTTCCCTTCTCACTTGCCAGCTTCCCTTCTACAACCCCTGGGGCATACAGGAGGATATGACTCTTGATCCTCTCAAGAAACTTGTTTATACTTTGAAAATAAGCCATCTGATTACCCTTATCACTATTTGGTTCTGTCTAATTCACGTTATTGGTGCCCATAAAATGGCATGGACTTTTATGACCCAGCTTTCCTGTTGTAGTGAAAAATTATACTTTGATTAATTGTTGATTGCTACAAAGTCATTGAAAAGTTTGTGTGTGTGTCTGCAAAAAAAAAAAAAAAAAAAGAGAGGGGGGGGGCAAGGAGGAAAAAACTCAAAAGAAAACTCAACAATAAAAACAATAAATTACTTCACAAGAAGATAGGACTATACTGAGTGATGTGTAGAATGTGGGTAAAAGTGTTTTATCATTGGTTACTATTTCATAATTATTGCTATGAAGGTCATACTTAGGATAAAAGCCCCCAAACCATAATGAAAACAGTGTAGTCCCATGAATATCGATATATCTCTTTGGGGAAAAACACCCATACTATATAACAAAAGGCTAATATGCAAATAGACTGAATGGTGGAATGACCAGTCACTATGATGCACACTGACCGCCAGGGGGCATACACTCAATACAGGAGTTGCCCCCTGGTGTTCAGTGCGCTCCCACAGGAGAGCACCGCTCAGCCAGAAGTCCTGAGCTGGGCTCACTGCTGGCAAGCGCAGCAGCCGTGGCGGGAGCCTCTCCTGCTTCTGTGGCAGCGCTAAGGATGCCCCACTGCTGGCTTAGGCCTGTTCCCCCAAGGGCTCCCAGACTGTGAGAGGGCAGAGGCTGGGCTGAGGGACCCTCCGCCCTGAGTGTACAAATTTTGTGCACTAGGCCTCTAGTTTATTTATAAAACAAATTGAGTGGGTGTGGGGAATCTAAAGAAAATAGAATCTTAAGTATTTTAAAAACTATATAGTTTCACAGAGGCTAGATGTACAGTGGCTGAGCTGGACCTAGAGCTCAGGGTTCACAACTCCTGAATGGTATTCTGACACTGTGCCCTAAGGAGAGGATGAAAACCCTGGTGTCCATGGCCTAAATAAAATAGGTTGTGGTTGACAGGGTTTTACATTAGGTAGAGACAGGCGATTCCAAATATTCCCTTCCCTCCTCCCCTCCCCATCCCCTCCCCCGCTGCTGAAATGCCAAGAGCTGTATTCTTTAAGTGCTTTTTAGGGATATAAAATTTTAATTGAGCATATGCATGAAACAATTGGAAAGAATTCTATATTTAGCCAATTAACACTTTCACGGCTGGCATCCAGGATCGGAAGAAGCAGGATGCAGAACTAGTCTCCTTTAAGGAGTGTCTGTCTGTTTTAAAGAGAGAGGTTAGGAGGAGTCTAGGTTAGTTAGTGCTCCTCGGTTTAATGTTTGTACATGGTGATCTTGTTGCATTCAGTAGTTCCAGGGTGGGGCCTGAGACTCTGCTCCCCGGACATGCTCATGTTGCTGGTTCATTGGACCACACTCTGAGTAGCAAGGGGCTGGGTTATGGAATAATGAAGCAAGGTTTTCTGTGTGTGTACATGTGGGGAAGCAGAGTCCAGCCCTGACATCCTGGTTTTGTTTCCTCAAAGTTTTCTTGAGGGGAGAAGAAATAGTGGTACATACATCTGATAAAATAATGAAATTAAACTTAAACATGGGCTCTGAGTTAGAGAATTTTGCTATTTATTTAGCCACTCTCTTTTCTCTGAATCTTCCATTTCATTCACCCATTTCCTTCTCTGAAATTGAAAAAGGACCTGGGTACAGGGTTTCCCTCTTCCATTTGGTCTCTAGGTCTTAACATTGAGAATACTTTTTGGAGAGAATAACCAGGCCCTTAATTATACCACAGGTACAAAAGAATTTTAATTGAGGTATGGTCATAAATTCCTGCTTTGTACATGCTCTTCTCTTAATCTTGGTTTTCAGAGGGGATTAAAAATTAGACTACAAAATGGCATAATATGTATGGAGTTACTACGTGAAGCACTCTACACTATTCTTTCATTTTCTCTCTTTGTCCCTGAAAAGGGATCAATGAATGGGATTTTGGGATGAAGCGAATAAAAAATGCTAGATGCCAGAATGTGCAGTTACTGAGCTGCTCTCTCTATTGTTGATGCTAAGACAGGCACCTGTTCCTACAGTGCCTCTGTCTCCCCGTCAGTAACCACATGCTTCTTTGCTGGGGAGTTAGTACATTTGGCAGTGGCAGGAGTATTTTGTTGTGGAAACAACAGTTTTGTCCTTTTTTGGAGTCCTTTGCTATTTTGAATTAAAGACACTCATTTCTGTCACACAATAAGGTGTTTTCTAAATAAAATTTTTGTGTAGACTGTCAAGGAATGAGTTTTCCTCCACTGTGCCGTCGCTTAAACATGGCCATTGGACAACAAGACTCCGGAGGGAGAAAACAATGTTGAGGGAGCCAACAGTACAGTCATTTGGGAAATTCTTACATCTTGAGAGACACAAATTAGATTTGCTGAAGTTTCTTAGTCAGACCAGTTCTAGGAAGACAAAAGAGAGGGCGGTTCTGATGAAGGTCCAGTTTCACTGAAAAGGGAAGTTTGCCTTAGTTGCAATGGGTCCCTTAGATGGTAGAAAGTGAATGATCAGCACAGCCGCTCCTCACACTCATGTAGAGACCACAGCATGAACAGCAATACCTGGTTCAGTACCGGATCCTGCTGTCTAAATGGAACTGCCTTAATGACCCTAAGCCATAGTTATTACACCCAGAAAATGGGCATGACAATACCTGTCTTTAAAAATAATATTTATTGTTGAAAATATTACATATGTCCCCTTTTCCCCCACTGACCCCTTCTAGCCCACCCTTGCCCCCCTTCCCCAGGTCTTCACTACAATTACCTGTCTTTTGAATTTGAGTGAAATTTTAAAATAATATGTTAAACACCCTTATCTGAGAAGTACAAGGGAATCACCATAATTGTATTTTTAGTGCTCTTTTACTTTATTGTTTATTCTACTATTATCACTTGTTTTATTATTTTCTTTCCAGGTCTTTGTTGAGGCTACCCTTGCCCTGCTCTATGGCATTGGATGCTTACCCTCCCCATTGTCCTCTCTCCTCCCTGTGGTACTCATTGTCTGCTGTTCTCACCTCCCCCATACCGTCTCCCATCCCTGCTTCCTCATCTATCCACTGCTGCACAGTTAAATTCTATTGTATACTGATCTCTATAAAACTGGCAAGCATGCACAGTCCCACTGGACATCCCAGGTATAAAGCTGAGGCACAGAGCCAAGTCATAATTACTTTCTAGAAAGTTATTTTTTAAGTGCTAATGTAGCACATCCTAAATCCTATGCACGTAGGGCCTAGGCTTAGTTGGAAAGTATTTGCTTTGTTCTGACTTCTGTAACCTTGAACATGTCACTTTCACTCTCCTCTTCTCACTTCCCTGATGGAAAAATTAGGGACATCATATCAGGAAGTTGCTATCTAAATATGAAATGATGTATAAAGGAAATAAATATCAGAATGTGTCTTTTAAAAGCTGCTGATTCTCCCAACCATAGGTTTGTCTGTGACTTTTAATCTCCTAGGGATTAGTCCAGGCATCAATAATACAAGTCAAACACTACTACACTTTTCCAGAATCATCTTATGGTGGCTCTTCTACATGTCTTGCACTTGTCTAAAGAACTGGGTCCCAGTTTCCTAATAACAGAGCCTATCGGTGTTGGGCCCTAAATGCATTAACACAAGCAAAGAATGTAGAATAGCATCCAGCAGAAAGTGAGTACTCAGTAAATGTAGCTGTTAGCATTCACGTTATAAAGCTTGACCCTTGCTTGCCTATTTGGTTCTAATCTGTTGCTTAGTTCTTATCTCCAGGACCTACCAGTTGACATGGTTCTCTGGGATATAGACTTCAATTCAACAATCATGGCTTCTAAACCCTACCTTGGGCTTTAGATCTATCTCTCCTCAGTTTTCCCCAGCTCTTTCTATCCCATTTTTAAGTCATGCAATTTGCAATCCACTTCCTTTGGGGCCCTGCATAGAGAGGGTAAAGCACATTGCACAAATTGCCTGTAAAATAAAATTATTATGAAGTAAAATTCGAGAGAGTGCCTCAGTGGGGTTGGGGGAAAGAAGGGCAACTGTAACCAAGTAGGCTCCCCCACTCTCCTTGGATTCTCCCAGGCCACAAGGAGGATCTAAGATGACCTTGGAATTGGGTCAGTTTTTAAACCCAAGAGTAGATTGTTTCCTATCACTTGAAATGTCCTCATGAGGAGACTCATTCTACATTTTCACACTTACAACACCTTAAAAGGTGTGTTAATACTTCAGTGTAACATTTTAAGAATCGTAAGATGATGGTATTGCCCTGGGTGTTCTAGCCATCATTTGAGGCTTTAACTAATGATGGTAAATGTATAAAATTGCTACGTAAATGGCTTAAATAGAGGTCGTATATATTTCTAGGTCTAAATTGCTCTTTTCTTAAACGCATAATCATCTATTCTAGTAAAATTATATTTTTTCTTTGTGATGAACTTTTATTAAATGTCCCATTTTTCTGCCTTGCCAGGGTTATTTTCATTTCAAAATTAGAACTTCTGAACTGGAGATCAGTACTTCCCTGCTTTTAGTCAATAATTTCTATTTGAGCATTATAAAATTGTCATTCTCCCTAAATCTCTTAATACTTTGAGCTTTAGATTTATAATTACAATAAAAATTCACTTCCATTATTTTCAAAGGAGGAAAATTTTATTTAAGCCATTATTTTGCACATGACTTGCTGTTTTATAGTAGCTATGCAGGCTACTCCCAGGCAAAGTCCTGTTGAGTATGAAGCTTGTCTCTAGCATCACTCTGTCTCATTTTATGGGACAGTTCATGTTCAGAACCACCTGAATGGTCCCTTCTTTGGATTTTCTGCTGAAGCATCACTGCACATTCCAGATCAGTAGTTTCAAGCTCAGATGTCTATGGAAATAAAATAGTTAAAGCGAATAAACCTAAATGTCCATCCACAGATGAATGGATAAAGAAGTAGTACATATACAAAATGGAATATGACTCAGCCATAAAAAAAAAAAATGAAATCTTGCCATTTGCAACAACATGGATGGACCTAGAGAGTATTGTGCTGAGTGAAATAAGTCAGACAGATAAAGACAAATGCCATATGATTTCACTTATATGTGAAATATAAAAAACAAAATACATGAACTAACAGAACAGAAATAGACTCATAGATACAGAGAACACTTCGATGTCTGCCAGATGGGAGAGGGATTGTGGTGATGGGTGAAACACATGATGGGATTAAGAAGTCCAAATTAGTAGTTCCATAACAGTCATGGTGATGTAAAGCATAGCATAGGGCAGTGGTCGGCAAACTGCGGCTCGCGAGCCACATGCGGCTCTTTGGACCCTTGAGTGTGGCTCTTTCACAAAATACCATGTGTGGGCGTGCACGTACAGTGCGATTGAAACTTCGTGGCCCATGCGCAGAAGTCGGTTTTCGGCTCTCAAAAGAAATTTCAATCATTGTACTGTTGATATTTGGCTCTGTTGACTAATGAGTTTGCCGACCATATATTCCCTATGCCAGTGGAAATATATATATATGTATAGTCAATAATGTTGTAATAACTCTATGGTGTTAGATAAGAATTCTTTTATTGGGGTAATCACGTTGCAAGTTACATAATGTCTAATCACTATGTTGTATACTGGAAACTAATATAATAGTTAATGTCAACTGTAATTGAAAAATAAAACAATCATTAAAAAAAATAAAATTGTAAAAACAAATAAAGCAAATGAGTAAAACCCACAGAGTGGAAATGATGGTGGTGACTAGAGAGTAGATGCCCTACCCATACGGGATAGCCATTTCTCCATTCAAAGAGATTATTGTCAAACCATTATTCAAAATCTGCAGAATTTTCAAAAGAAGACTGAAATCCAGATTCAACTAAAAAAACAACGTGAATTGATATTGCACAGACCAAACAAAACATGTAAACATATTGCCCTTTGAGATCTTTCTCTTCCACCTCTAAGTGTCTATGACATCAACACTTATCTGTCCCAATCTTTCTCTAATGGAATTAAAATGAGTAAATGTAAAAAGTACCCATAGAAAATACAGATGACATGTTAGTAAGATAGAAAATGACTATCTCAGAGTGGAGTTAGAGGTGGAATAAGAAACAGGATATCAATCAGGCACATTACTTAATAAAATAATAAAAAATAAAAACAGAAAAAAATTTGCATTTTGACAAACATCTTTTGGCTGTTTTAATTAATTCTAAGTATGGTGCTAATGGCTATTGAAATTAAACACGTTATCCATTTCCTCTTGCTTATAGGTGTATCTTTATACCAACCTCAACCACCAGAATTAAGTGGAAGGAGTGATGAGGGATACAGGGAGAGAGGCAGATACCTTCTACCAATCTGTGAGGACAGGCCCAATGATTCTTATTTGAGATGACAAAAGTCATGAACAAATTTATACATAAGGTGATAATGACAGAAACTGAAACAATGTTTATATTTTTGTAGTTTTTTCCTTATGCACATTCTTATAGATTTCAAAAAAAATTATCTTTATTGTTGAAAGCATTACATACAGATATCCCCCTTTTTTGCCATTGATCCCCTCCACTCTTCTAGATTTTGGACTTACCCTAAAACATACTTTTAGGAAAGCTTGAAACCTTCTCACATGGATGTAAGAAAGACCACACAAGCACACACAAAAATCAGAATTTATGACCATAACCACAGTTTTAAAAATTTCCTGTAGATGTGGTATAATTAAGGGCCTGGTTATTCTCTCCAAAAAGTATTCTCAAAGCTAAGACAAATGTGCTCCTTTGAAACTATTTATTTTTGAAACCTAATTATCAAATACAGAAGTCTGTACACTTAGCCATAGTTTATCTACACAGTTGCAAACAGGATATGCCTCTAGCTCAGACTCTTCTCTATACTAACAACTCTTCAAATGCCTGAAACGTTGCTTATTTATCTGTCTCTCTTTTGTTCCTTAGGGAGGGGAATGTCTGATTGTAAATTAACATTAAGAAATGTCATGCCCAACTCGGCCTTTGAAGACCCAAGATATTTTTAAGGCATACATTGACTTTGTCACAGATTTTAGGAATAAGCAGTATGTGTTCTTTTAAATGACCAAGAATACCACAGGAGGAAAAAAGCAACCAAATATTGTAATGAATTATGCTCACTTTTTCCACATATGTGAGCAAAATGTGGCATGGATCTGGTAGGCACTAATTTGAGATTTTAATCCTGAGTAGTAATAAATGAGAACACATGGCCACATTGGTTAAAACAAACAGAACAGCAAGTCTTAATTCACAGAAGAAAGTTTCAAGCTGCAGACTTGATTCAGTTCTGAATCATACATCTTGAACACTAAGTCAAATATTTGAGTGACTATATAACTAAGCCTTCCCATTTCAATTACAATCCATTATGAGTGGAGCAGCATGTCTTGCTCTGTTGAGGCAGATCTTCTAAAGGAATCTTGTTAGATGGGCTCATGTTGGGAATGGCAGGAGGCGCTTCATTTTGGAGGTAGAGCTCAGAAAATAAGTGATATAACATAGATCCTCCAGGAAATTGTTTCAAACCAAGTCTGTGTTCTTTAGAAGTCATTTTTTTTTTAAATGTAATAGATGTTGAATGCTTCCTGTTAGGGGTGATTTTATGGCTTTTGGTTTTAGAGACTTAGGGAGTTACTACAGGCTTCCCTAAATGACTTCCTTGTATTCCAGAGGAGCAGTGGTTGGTGGGCTGATCAAAATCAAGTGTGTGTATCAATCTGGTTCTTTTGTCAGTTCGTGAGAGCTCAGTGAAACCATGCCACATCAAAAACACATTTTTACACAACAGTAGATGTAAGCACTCCACTTAATATTGCTCCCAGGGGAAAATAGATGCAAGACTCTAGTTTGGGATTCCAGAACACAAAATTCCCAGCTAAACTCTGGCAGAGATAGCAGATAATCTCTGATCCAATCTTCAGTGATGGCCTTCCTGGTTTTAAAAAAAAAAGGCTCACAGAGAGTAAGCGCTAAGAAGAGATTGTCCAGGCCAGTTGAAGGTTCCCAGTACACTAAATCTGCCCAGGTAGTGTTTGAATGATAAGGAGAAAAGACAAAAATTAGGGAAGGGACAAAACATGTGCAGTAAGTCTCAAGAATAAAATGATTCTGTGGGTCAGACTTTATTGACTTCTTGGTAGTTACACCATGTATCAGTTAGCTATTGCTGCATAACAATCCACCTAAAAACTCAGTGGCTTAAAATTAGCTGTTTGCTATTGTTCATGAGCCCATCTGTGGTCAGTCGTAGTTGAATATATGGCTCTGCTGATCCTTGCTGAGCTTTCAACATGCCATGTTCTTATTCAAAGTATTTTATTTTATCTTTTTATAGAGAATTTTTATGAATTTATTTGAGCCAAATTGGCAATAATTGTTTAGAAGCAAAATCTCAATGGGTTGAGAAAATGCTCTGGAGAATGGGAGTTTTGCAGCTTAGTTTACACATTAGAATAAAAGGAGGAGAGTAAGGAAGGTTACATGAGATCCATTGGTAGTAGATTAAGGGGTTAGGAGAAAGCAAACGGAGGAAATCTCTGGGATTGGGTAAAAAAAAAAGGCAAAATAGAGAAACACATGATTCTTTTACATTGGTGGGTACAGAATAGTTCATAATTAACATTTACAGTACATAGATATTTTAACTTGGGGAACAAAATAATAATGAGGGGTTCTGTGGTCTCTTTGGTGCAGCTATTGTGTCCTGATGGGTTTGGATAAGGAGATTACTCTGACCTTGTTATCTTAGATGCCAAAAGACAATACTCAGGTTCACTTGAGGTAAAGATTGACCTTTGTCAAGGAAGTTGCAGACCTAGGATGAAACCATCCCCCATGACTTGCTTTTAGCTGGGAATTCTTTTTTCTTAATGTATCTTTATTGTTGAAAGTATTACAGATGTCCCCCTTCCTCCCCACATTGATCTCCTAGACTATGCATATGTGCATATAAATTCTTTGGTTAATCTCTTCCTGCCCTCCTCCCTCCCCCAAAGGCTCCCTATTACTTAATTAGGAGTTCTCAAAACTGTTTGGTCTTAAGACTCATTTACTTTCTGAAAATATTATTGGGAACCTCAAAGATCTTTTGTTTATGTGGGCTATATCAGTCAATATATATCAGATTAGAAATTAAAACTGACAAATTTAAGAATATTTATTAATTTGTTTAAAAAATAAATGTTTACATACCAACATAAATAACACTTTTAATGAAAAATAGCTATATCATCTCAAACAAAAAATAGTGAGAGGAGTGATGGTGTTTTTCATTTTTGCAAACTTCTTTAATGTTTGGCCTAATAGAAGACAGCTGGATTCTTAGGCCTGCTTCTGCATCCAATCTGTTGTAATGTTACATGTTGGGTAGCCTCTGGAAAACTGCACTGTGCACTTGAGAGAATGAAAGGTAAAGAAATAAATAAAATTTTACTATTGCTATGAAAATAATTTTGACCTTGTGAATCCCATTAAAAGGCCAGTGACACAAGGGGTTCCTGGACTCAACTAGGAGAACTGTGGTCTATAGCATCAAGTGTGAACTTCCTGCTTTCTGTTTTTTAAAACTTCATGATTTTGGCTCATTTTATCTATAATGGGATTGCATTCTAATTTTTCTCTTATCATTTACTAGTTGTATAACTTGGGCATACTCATATCTAATTTATGGGGTTATTATATAACTGAATTAGCTATTCTCTATAAAGCATGCAGCATCATTACAGACACATTCTAAACATCTCAGTAAAATGATGCGATTATTTGTATTTTTAGTCATTATACTTCATTGAGCAAACGTTACTTAAATGCTTTTTCTGGAGTAAGCACTGTTCAGACACTGAAATAAAAGTTGTATGCACTATTGCCATAACCCTCAGAATATTATAGTTTTTAGGGGAAATGCCACACCAATGTATTCATTTCATAACTGTTTATTGAGTAACTATTATGTGCTACTGAGTGCTCTGAAGCACATGGGAGGAGTTCCCAGCCTAGGTGTGGGTAACAGGGAAGACCTTATGAACTGGCATTAGAACTACATCTTAATAAGTGTATTCATTGTCATGGGCAAAGAAGACATGAGGAAAGGTATCCTAAAAAGGAAACTTTTAGACAGAGTCAGCAAATATTTTCTAGGAAGAGCCAGATAGTAAATATTTTGGGCTTTTTGGGCCATCTGGTCTCTGTAGCAATTTTTCAACTCTGCTATTATAGCGTGAAAGCAACCACAGACAATTCATAAGGAAATGAGCATGGCTGTGTTCCAATAACACTTTATTTATGGACACTAAAATATGATTTCTTATAAGTTTACATCTCCCATAATATTATTCATCTTTGGATTCCACCCCCCTCCAACCATTTAAAAATGAAGAAACACACACACACACACAAAACCCCACAAAAAACAAAACAAAAAAACCACACTCACATTTGAAGGCCCATACAAAAACTGGCAATGCGTAAGATTTGGCTTATGGACAATAAAATGAAAAAGGATAAAAAGCTGAATGCCTGAATAAAAACACTAATAATGGTAATTATGAGTTTCAAATGTGTACATGATAATTCACAATATTTTTTTACATATAATATCATGCTTTTATTTGTACACGAGGAAAATAGAAATGCAGAGTAATTACTAACTGACTTGACCATGATCATACAGCCAGTTAGTTCTCTGGTATCTCCTACTATTTAATTCCCCATTGACTATGTTATACAGAGTTTATCCTATAAACCATGGGCATGGTACTATTTTATTTAAAAATGCAAGTATTTTTTGTGTTTGGGAGATGACAACATAGTTCATCCTTGTAAAAAAACACAAGTGTTTTCAAATTTGAAAACAAAACTCTATTGGAAATTGTATTTATATTAAAACACCTCCTAAAAGCTAGTCCCAAGAGGCCACAGAGGAGATGAGATTTAATTTCTTAGCAACTTTCAAATGTACAATATAGTATTGTTAGCTACAGTCGCCAGGCTATACATTATATCTCCAGAATTTTCTTATCTAATAACTGAATGTTTGTACCCTTTGAACACCTTCATTCAATTCCCCACCTCTTACCCTCCACCTGTGGCAACCACCAACCTAATCTCTCTTTCTCTGATTTTTCTTTTTTTTTTTTTAGATTCCATATATAAGTAGGATCATATGGTATTTGTCTTTCTTTGACTTATTTCTTTAACATAATATCCTCAAGGTCTATCCATGTTGTTGCATATGGCAAAATTCAAAATTTCCTTCTTCTTATGGCTGAATAACATTCAAGTCTGCACTGGATTTCTGTTCCTACCCAGGCAGCCCTTAGCCTCCTGAGACAGCAATCTTAGAGCCTAACATTAGAGCAATACCATATGTCAATCTCTAGATCCTGTGCTGTCCAACAGAACTGTCTGTGATAAAGTAAATGCCCTATATCTGTGCTGTTCAATCAGGTAGCCACTAGCTACATGTGGCTAGTGAGCACTTGAAAGATGACTAAAACTGAGGAACTCATTTTTTTTATTTAATTTAACTTTATTTTAATTTACATTAAATAGCTCTTTGTAGCAAGTGGCTGCCATATTGGATAGTGCAACTCTAGATCCTGGTGCAATGTCTTACTCATACCTGAGAGTTTTAATTTAGATTTTTTACATATTTCTAGTCCATTAAAACCAGTAGAGAAAACAGGCTTATGCATCTTTTTTTCATGAATTCTTTCATGAATTCCTTCTAGGAATCATGCTGGCAAACTGGATTTATTAATACTGCACAATTAAAACACACTGAATGTGAATTACTATATAAACTAAAGTTTCTTGGGTTTGAAGCCTATCAATCTTGTAAGGGCTTAGCTTAATAAAAGGAATTGATTTGCAATTTGAGTAGGTCAGGTTTAATTTTTTTAACATTTTATAATAATTCTGGTGTATTAGTAAGATTCAATGCTTCCCTCTTTAGCCTTTGATTGATGCCTGAATCACATCTGTTTGCTACCACCATTGTTAACAACACAATTTTATTGTCTGGCAACCATTTCGACTCCTGGCCTTGCAGACAAGTATTGAAAAAGTTTGGACCCCCTCACCCTAGACCTTCCCAGCTATCATCTTTTCAACCTTGCAGTCTCTTGAAGTCTTGCCATATGTTTAGCGACTTATATTTTAACTTAGCTTGTGCTAAGATGTTAATAGGTAATAACTGTTTAATCATTGTTAAGTAATATATTAGTATTTTAAAGCAGGAGCCGCCCATGTCTTAAGCCAAAGAAGGAATTAATAAGGAGTGTTCCAGCTTCCCCTGCCTGGCACCTGAGCAATGTAAAAGTAGAGGACAAGATGAGCACATCTAACTCAATAAATATTTAGTGTGTGACAATGACATGCAAAGCAGTGGAGACAGAGAAAAACGACTTCTCTTTCATGACAGGGCAAGCCCCCTTTTATGTTTGCGAGGTTGAGTCTAATAATATTTGCAATTTATTTGCCTTTTTCTAAAGACTTCAAAGTATGGTGTAATCAAACCCTGACGTTTTCAGTAAATGTATTTTTTAAGATTCTAAATTATTCAAGCAAAGAGGTAGAGACATTTGCTAACCTTATGGTTTGTTGATATATATATACATATACACAGACATACATACACACATATGGTTGTGTCTATGGATATATATATATATATATATATATATATATATATATATATATCCATATATATATCCTTCCCAACAGTAGATAACTATATAGTGTATTGTGTATTGTTCCCTTTACAGGAAATTCAGAAGCTTTCCACTTACTGACTATGCAACCTGGAGCAAGTCTCAATCTCCCCAAACCTCAGTATCCTTACAGAAAGTGATTAGTGATACTTACCTCCAAAGTTTATTGAGAAAATTAAATGAAATAATATATTAAAACCAGTAAAATAGGAAGCCGTTTAAGGTTAATGTATCTGATGGGGGAGAGGTAGAAATTGCTCTTTCTCAACATGATTATGAAGACTGCTGAAGTCTAATTTGACAAATGTACTGGGAAGCATATGGATACGTTTTCTGGACAGATGGCTGATACATTCTGTGCTGCATATGCATGGCTTTTCTGTGGAGTTGCTTTAGCATGAAGAGCTTCTTTCAGGAATCTTTATGGGGCCAATATGTTAGGTGAACCTCAGCAAACAGGGAGCCAGAGGCTTGAACCTAAGGCAAACAGTTGCACGGACATGCCGGTCACTGACTGTAAATAACATCTTGAATGCCACCAAATGTTAATACCAATGCTTGGTGGTATTACATAAATTCAGCTTTAATTGAGCAAAGCTAAACCCAACCAAATGGACCTGTTTATCGTCTCAAATATTGAAATAAAGCCCAAAACATGGATATTTTATGCCTTGTATCTGAGATATATTCATGTGTAGCGCGCACACACACACACACACACACACACACACACACATATATATATATACTAGAGGCCCAGTGCATGATTAAATCATGCATGTGTAGGGTCCCCTAGATCTAACCTGCCATCCTGGTGCTGGAGCGAACAGGCACCCAGCTCCCATGCTTTCGTTTTCGATCGTGGGGGAGCTGGGTGCCTGTCCACTGGTGCACCAGGCCTTTCAGAAGCCTCCGGCGCGGGGGAGGCTTCTGAAAGGCCTCGTGCTGGAGCGGACAGGCACCCAGCTCCCCCGCTTTTGATGGTCCGCGGAGGGATGTGGACTCGCTGCCCCAGAGGACCCTTCTGTGTTGCAGCCCAGCCATGGCGCAGACGCTGAGCTTGCGCTGCCGCTGGCGACACGAGCTCAGCGTCCTGCCAGCCCGATCAGCCACCCCGGCCACCCTGAGTCCCGCCCCCCCCGCGCCTCCTGGCCAATCGTGGGCATAGCGAAGGTACTGTCAATTTGCATATTTGTCTATTATTAGGTAGGATGTTTGTTCACTTGACAATTCTATCTAGTTGAGAACAAAGACTAAAGTAAACAGCCATCCTCCAATACCAGTGATCCAAAGGCTTCTCTATGGAGCGGAGAAAGGGTGATTTATGCAATGAGGAGAAATTGTTTATATCCTGTGGCACAGTGTGTCTCTGCTCCACTAAAAATTAGTAACTGAATCCATCTATAACAATCTTAAAACTAACACGGGTTCATAGGAGGTTCAATTTTTTGGGTGCTAGCATATTTATGACTTTGAAATAGATAATATGGGAGATTTAAGCAGACTGCTGAAAAGAACTTGAAGCAAGGTCCTTTCTGGAGGCTCTCACTATTGGAAAGTGCTGGAGGTGGGCTTGAACAACTGTTTTTAGGCACAAAATAAGATACCAAAGTGCCTGTTGTTTCTTGGCCAGGTGTGTGATATTAACTTAAATATATATTTGCATGTGTGTATTGTGTATGTATATGTGTGTGTGTGTGTGTGTGTGTGTGTGTGTGTGTGTGTGTATGTAAAATAGAAAAACATCACAGCTGGGTTAGCAATATGGATTTTTGTTTTATAAAGGAGATGTTTGAGACAGAGAAGGTTGCCCTTCTACTAAAAAATAATCCAGAGGAGGAATTGTAATTTCTCTTTCACTTATACCAAATGTAGTTATTAAAGATTTGCTTTTCAAAAGAAATGTCTGCTTGTCTAGAGCTGAAATTCCTGAGCTGCCACTTAGGTTCTTTCTCCCTTGTTCTGTAATCGGTGGAGTTTGAAGAGTAGCTGTTTATGATCTCCTGTATAACAGAGAGCACACAAGTGTGGATTTATTATCATGATGCACTTAACTGCCTCTTCTGCAGGCTAAATAGCCTAGTTCTATGCGCCTTTCCTTAAGCGTAGATCACTTTTCAACTGTTTAATAGCTGTCTTTGTTGCTTTCCTCTGAATAGTTTCCGAATTATTCTCACCCTACGGAAGTTTTCATCATCAGTGATATGCATTATGCCTATGTACTAAATGTTCTGCTGGGCACGGTGCCAGATTTGATTGCACGAGTCTTGTACCTGCCACTCCCCTCCCCCAAGCTTTAAGGCCATGTTGCAGACAACACAAATGAGATCAATATATTTAATAACATAATGACAATGGGTGGCCTTTGATTTAGGAGGAAAGAAAGGCATTTTTTTAAAAATCTCTTTTTACTTAGTTCCACTAACAATTTTGGTCACTCACCAAGCTTCTTTTAATACTCTTAATCAGGGTTGCCACTAATTTTTAAATTCAATATGAGGGTATATTTGAAATCCACTCAGTTTAAATTGTACAGGTTGGACTATATCAGGGCATTGTCCAAGAGGGAGGAACCAGGAGACAATGGGAGTGGCACTGGGTACATGTGAGGCTCAAACCTGGGTGTCAGTGTTTAATCCAGACCCATGCATGAATCAAGAGGATAATCCCAAAACCAGAAGAACCAGGTATTGGGAAATCTGGTATAAAAAGCAACTAACCAGCATCAAACATTGATAACAACAGAAGCAAAATAGAGATAATTATGAAATCAACAAGACAGAACAAGTCCCAAGGCAGCTGTTGAGCAAGGGTACTTTGCTGTCCTGGGTTTCCTTTTGGGGGTGGCACTGGCCCTCTGGTGAGATTGTTCTAGGGACCAGGTGCGGGCTGAGCTGGGGTTTGCACCTGTGCTATGAGGAAGTAAAGGAAGAACGCTGATGGAAAAACTCTGAGTTCAGAGTTGTGAAAATCGTATTTTAAATAATAAATATTGGTTATTCAAGGGATTGCTTAATTGAACTTTGTGTTCCATCCTCTTCCCCACAATGGTGACTGCCAGGAAGCTTAAAGCACACTTGCAGTTTAATGATCACAGTTAAGGAGAACCTGTTAGCATATATATTTGTAATTTTTCTCTCTCACTTGTTTGTATTTTCTACTCACATGTACATTTTCCCTGGTTCTGGTTTTGCATCTTTATTTATATTTTTTCATACTTAACATTAAGAGACCTTGTACCTTAGAACTTCTACTGAAAAGTAAAGCTGGACATAATAAGGAAATATCTGCATCCATAAAATAGAAGCCCTGAGTGGATTGTAAAGCTTTGTTGGCTTATTTGTGTGTTCTACCATTGTTATTTCCCAAGATGTGTCTAGTTGGGCAAGATTCACAATCTACATAAGAATCCTTTACCTATAATTGTCTTGCTTCCCTGGAGACACTAAGTAAAAATAAACCTTATTTCCCTTCAGTAAAAACTTGTTTGTAGGGTAGTTGTCATCTCTTTCAATGGGCAGGAATCCACAAAAGCTTCTGACCCTATGTCTGTCACATGCATTCTCAAGGATCCCTGGTAACCTTAAGAAACAGGCAATTTTAAACTCAGGCCCCTACACTGAAAGTTCCTATGATATGTGGTCAGAACTGCCTCCTCATCTTTGTGAGCGTTCATAGGCAGCTCTATACCAGTATGGTTCTGTTGCACTGCTAATTCATAGTAGGATATTCCATTAAACACTAGATTCCATTTGAGGATGCACTGAAAATGTTCTTTTTAAATATTGGGGTTCTGAAATTTGTTTTCTTCATGTTGTCTGGAGAATATTCACAAAGAGGTACAGTTTTAGTCTTACACTGCATCATATTCATCCCTTTTGCATTTTCTTTGCCTTGTAAGACACCTCCCAGAAAACACATTCTTTATAGGAGTGATGAACTAAATGGATAGTAGACATGCCATGAAATATCTTCCTACAAAAATGTCCTCATCCATAGGTTTAGAGTTCTGGGTTTGCAATGAAAGACCTGGGTTTCAGTCCTGGCCTCCATAGTTATTTACTCTGTTACCTTACACAAATCACTGAACTTTGCTGAGCTTCATTTTTCTTGTCTGCAAATGTGAAGAATAATTCCCTTTTGGCCTCATGAGAAGAAGTTGAGGTAATTTATGTGATGGGTCAAATGTTTAATCCTCCTTCCACCTGAACCATGTACTCTCATGGTCCTATCCTCAACCTCATTAACCTACCACCACCTAATTCTACCTAATCTCAACCTGAGTCTTCCTTAGTCTTGTTACCCAGACCAGATTCTATTGTTTACAACTGCAGACATCCCTTGCAAATATTGAACTCCCTTGCCTTGCTGCTCTCTCCTGCAGATGTTCATGGAAAAACCCCTATTTTGTTCATTAAAAACAAAACAAAATAAAAACTACAACAATCTCTCATGTACTTTATGCTGGCATCTGAGTCAAATGTTCCCAGAGAAAACTACACACCCTTGCTGACTATTTTTACTTCAGATTTCTGATCAGAAATCTCAGGTGGGCACTCCATCTATCCTTGCTCAACCTGCTAATGACCTTGCCTCATAAACTTCAGGCAGGAGGCCTCTCATTTGTCTGCCCTCAACATTATCAATCTCTTCTTTGTAAACTATACTGGGATCTATGAATATTATTTATTATTGTGATTCCATAGTTTAGAGGTATCTAAGGCATTTGGAATATTTTCTAAAAAAACTCTTCTCAAATTTGACCTCTATTAAACTGTTGTTCAGAAAAGGGACTATATTAACCATAGCACACAATTGTGAAGTTTAGCTTTATTAAAAAGTGTGCTAAAAGCTCATTATGCATAAAAGGAGTTGCTTAAGTCTGTTTAACATAATGACCAATTTGATCATTTTGTCATTGAATTTTTTTTTAGGAAATTTATATTTTGGAGGAAAAAGAACATTCAAATATAAGCATTATTCACTAGGTTTGAATGGAATAATTCCCTATATTTTATTCTGCTTTATTTTTTAAGAAACCCACAATGACCTGCGATGATGCTACTAAAGACTCAGATTCCAAATAAATAAGAAAGGTTCCTTTTCTCTGTTGCACCTTGTCTCTTGTAAATCAATAAAAGCCCTATTTGCTCATTGAGGTTAAACCATTCAGCTGAGAGGGCATTCGCAACCACTTGCTAGACTTTCTCTGTGAAAGGGCCCTTCATAAGATCTTTCTCCGGGAAGCAGCAAGAAGACAAATTAGCAACGTGAAAAATAAGGTTGTATTTTCACAATCTGTCATATTCTCTTTGATCTTGTTATGGAAAAGGCTTGTCAGAATTCTTTTTCTCCTCTAAGTTATGGCTCAATAATGATCCAGATCTTCATGATGCTGTCATTACTAGGTGTGCTGAAAAGCCAGGCTCAGGCTTCTGTTCCACAGTGCCTGTCTGTTTACCATCTGTATTCCCCAACCTGTAAGAGTGATAATATAACACCTGAGCACAAGGGCTCCATGATATAGATAGTATTTTTGATGTGAAAGAATTGGAAATAACGTTTTATTCTTTTCCTTTAGTTTGTTCTATAACATTCTCACAGATATTCCTATTAAAACACCGATCTTCTGAAATTCTCCATTAGAGGAAAAAAAAGTTTCCATGGTCAAAATAGTTGAGAAATATTTGTATGCTGATCTTTCTAAGAAATTCAAAATGCAAAGTGCTGAAGGACTCTGCTGTGTGACCTTGATCTAGCTCCGTAACTCTCTGTGTCTGCCTGTTGGTAAAATGGGAATAATAATAGCAATTACTCCACCGAGGGGGTCTGAAAATTAAAAGAGTTAATACACATAAAACACTTTGAACAGTGCCCAGTGCATAAAAAGCTATCATTTTTAATCTTACTGTTTTCTAAAATTTTAAGCTGAGAACCCATTATATCCCTTTAAAAATCTGAAAAAGTTATATGATATTAAATGTTCCACGAGATGGTAAGCACCTTGCAAGAATTCTGCTCTGTTTATTTTTGTATGACCTGCTCCTTGCACAGTGCCTTTCACATAAGAGGTGCTTGTTGAATAATTGGTGCATGAATGAATGAATGTATGTTTAACATTGTCCTGCATGTCACCTCTGGCCTCCTGCCAGGCTTAGTTTAGATAGTTGCAGCTATGGACTGAATGTCTGTGTCCTCCCAAATTCATATGTTGGAATCTATACTCTCAACATAATGGTAGTAGGAGGTGAGGCTTTGGGGAAATGATTAGCTCTGAAGAGTGAAACCCTCATGAAAGGGATTAGTGCCCTGATAAAGGGGACCTCACAGAGTCCTCTCTACCCACTGGGAAAAGACAGAAAGTAAGCTCTCACCAGACATCAAAACTGCAGCACCTTGATCATGGACTTCCCAGCTTTCCGAATGGTAAGAAATAAATCTCAGTTGTTTATAAGCCACCCAGTCTATGGTATCCTGTCAAAGCAGCCCAAATGGACAGATACTTGATCCTCTGTATGGCTGGATGAACGCTGCTACATTTTTCCACCTTGGTGTTAATACTGTTCAATTGGTTAGTGCTTTATAAACTAGTGCTATATCATTTAATTCTCTAAGTGGTATTTGCCATATTATACAATAGATAAAAGTGCCAGAGCTGAGATTTGAACCCTGAATGACTCCAAGAATAAACCTTTTCTTCCGTCATTCAGAAGAGATAGCTACTCAGATTTTTGAGGCCAGAGTGTCTTGGACCTAGGGTTAAATCTTAGATTCTTTCCTTTAAGCTTTTAACTTGTTTTTGGCTTTTGAGATGCAGAATTTGTCTCAATACAGAAGGATTTGGTCACTTTGTTGGATACTTAAAGCTATTCTTATAATTAAAGCTTTGGGCTTTTCCCCCAGTACATATATTTTAAAGGATTTAAGTAAATTTACATTAATAATATATGTAATTTGCCTGTTCATTTTGTCTGATTTGTCACAAGATATATATGTTCTTGAGAATCCCAAAGAACAAAGGTTTTGGAATGGAGCCCCAAGAGATTGGCTTGGAATTCTTAAATTCTTTCACTTTCTGTTTGCTCACTTGAAGACAAATAAGAATTTTCTAGAACCCTTATTTGTGCTTCAGTTGACAACACTTTGTCTTGTATATTTGATGAGATAGATTCCATAGCTTGGTGGTGTCCCTTACCAATGGTTTCCTCATCTCAAGCATGAACTATTATTAGTGGTTCTCTTGTTGGGAGGGAGATAAATGTAGTTATATTTTTTCCATGAAGTTTTTTTAGTCTCATTGCATTTAGATTTCATTGTTACTGAATTAGTCCTAGAAGTATGGTATTTTTATCCCCCAGTAATGCAAGAACAACTCTCTTTCTTCCCTCCTTTTGAAGTTTTGGAATCATAAAGAACATTTCCTTTCTTCTTTACTTTGACCACATATAATAATAATGGCTTTCATCATCGGTCATCTACATAAACCGTTTTGAATATCATTTTTTATCATAAATAGAGGAAATGCTAGGAAATATTTGCATTCCACTTTAGGCTAAAATCTAGGAACAAATAGAGCTTGAAATATGTTTTGTGGCATTCTTCTGAAGCTGTGCAATATACCTCTTAAATTACAATTTCAGTTTTGCAAGGGCACAGCAGAAAAATCAGAGCGATGAATGGGAACACCCAGCTGGTTCATTTATGTATATGTGCTACCCAGACCACATAACACCTAAAAGATCAATGAATTCCTTTTTGAGTTCCACCTAGATTTTTGAATTTGATGGATGAGATTCAAAATGCAGGATCAGTACTGATAGTAAATAAGTGAGATCTAATGAAATAATGGATAGAAAAGTGCTTTTGAATAAGGAGGACAAACATAAGATGTTACTGTGAGTCAACTACTATGACAGAAAGATGTTCAGAGAGTGGCTTATATATTCTTGCAGTTACCATCAAGGCAACTGAGCATTCCATCTATAGTCTTTGGAAGTGAATACGTGAGAAGGGCTAGGTTGAACTCAATAAAAACAGACTATCTGTCTAGTTGCATTCTACTTGAATATTAGCACAGTGGTTTGTAGTTTGCGCCTCGCTTTTATTTAGAAGTGTTTATAGAACATGAAAAGCTTTTCTTACTTGTGTGTCTTTCATGCTCTAAAACTGAATACAATTAAATTTATGTCATATTTAATGTATATGTTATATTATACTTTATTTAAGCACTTTTCAACTGCATTACTTTCTGTGAATTTCTCAGGTCCTCTGGCACCAACGAGGTGTCCTATAAATTCTGACACTATCTACCTGGAGTCAGAATCCAATGCCAAAAATTAAAAGACTTAGTGCTATAACACTATCCCTACTTCAGATGCCATTCACAAGTCCTGGGCCAACTGTGTTTCTGACTGGCAGGATATAAATTAGGGGTTCCTACCATGCCATCCACAGGTTTGATAATTAGCTAGAATGGCGCACAAAACTCAAGAAAACTCTTTACTGATATTGAACAATTTATTATGAAGGATACAACTCAGAAACAGCCACATAGAAGAGATGTGTAGGGCAAGGTACTGGGACACAGCAGGAAGTTTCTATGCCTTCTCTTGTAGTGCTAGGAAGGGTGTGCCTCCTTCCTAGCACTACAATATGTTCACCAACCTGAAAGCTCTCTAAATATCATATTTCAAAGTTGTTATAACTCAGTCTCCAGCCTCTCTCCCTTCCACAGTGGTTGGTGGGTGGAGCTGAAATTTCCAACCCTCTAACAATGTTCTCTTTCTGGTTTCCTGCCCCATTCTGAGGCTATCTAAGGGCCCTACCCTGAGTTCTATTGTTAGAATAAACTCAGGTATAATCCAAAGGGGTCTCATTATGAATAACAAAAGACACTCAAAAAACACTGGGAAAGTTCCAAAGGTTTTTAGCTTTGTGTTAGAAATTCGGAACAAAGAACAAATATTTCTTATACCACACCTGCTGTTTTATTTTTTAATAGACTTCATATTTTTATAACATATTTATTTTCACAGCAAAACTAAGTGAAAAGGAAAGCGCAGCATTCCTAGCAAATCCCTCCCTGCTCCCTACAGCCTCCCCCACTATCCTGTATATTTGTTGTAAGTGATAAATATCATTATCAACCAAAGTTCATAGTTTATATTAAGGTTCACTCTTGATGTTGTACATTCTATGGATTTTGAAGGAATCAGAGTATATTTTAAACTAAAGGCAATTATAAGAAAAACCAACTCTCTATCCTCTCCTCTCTGTACCAGGAAGGGCAGGGTGATTCTTAACCATTGGTGACAACCCTAGATGCTTCTCAGCCCAGGGAGGCACCAGAGGAAACTACATAACACATCTTAGTATCTAGCCTTTGCCTTTCATTAGTTTCTCCATATATTTACCTTCTCACAGTTTGCTGCCCTTTGAAGCATGAAAACCTTTTCCTCTGTTTTATCACTTCTCTACAAATGTATTGTCCTTTGTTGAGATGTTATATAAGCCCCAATTTCTGACCATCCCTTTGAGTGACTCATGACTGATTTCTGCTGTGTATATGAGTGATACATGCACTAATAAAATCTGTTTATGTCTCCCTTGCTGATTTGTCACTTTTTCCATCTAATTTGCATGTACCCTGTCAGAGAACCCAGGGGTATAAATAAAAATATTTTTTCCTCCTCTACAATAATACATTTCCAATAGTTTCAATGCCCTAAACACATTTGTGATACATTTATTTGTTACCTGCCTACTTTTTAAATACCATATTTTAGGCTTCATGAAGGTTAAGCCATGCAGAACCCATTTGAACCTCTAATACATCATAAATGAAGGAAAGCAGTTTTCAGAGGTGTCCAATAAACATGGGGCCAGTCTTCAGGGGAGATGTATTCTCACCTTGAAAAATCTTGGTGAATAGATTCTCATACTTCAAGTTGAGTCTTCCCTAGCCTAGGAGATATCTGAGATAACTTGAAATGACATTAGCCAAAAGCTTATTGTGTGAGGTGCAATAATTATTAAAAAGCTAAAAACAAGGTTCCACCCAAACAGGACTTGTTCTGAAGAAAGTTTCCTCACTTTACAGGGCACACACCTGTACTCCAAAGAGCAGACATGGAATTGCTGACAGCCAGCAAGGCCCTGGGCCCTGGCTCACTTTGTCTACACATCTCTAAGGATGTTCCCAGGATACCTCTAAGATGGGTCACTTCTCTGCAGTATTAATGATAGAACAAAACATTATTAACAATAGAAAACAAAATCTGGAATTAGAAATTTAATCAAATCCTTGCATTCCCAATTAGAATGATAAGCTGTTTTATTTCATTCTTTAATGGCTTTTCAAAAGGGCACAAAAAGTTTTGCTTTACCCTCAGAGAACAAATTATATAGGGATCCATACCTTTTATGTTGTGTCAGAGTAGAAATACTCCCTAAAACTGTCTGTCTGTAAGAATCAGCTGTCTCAGGCCAATAATTAATGATCCTGCTGAAGTCATGCTGGAGAACATAATTCAAGGACTATACTATTGTCTAGGGATTTTAAAAGTTCATAAAACAAAAGGATAACATACAAGACCTTTGTGGAAAGTGCTCAGAAATACCAAATCAATTCTTATTTTAAATAGTAAAAGGAGCGCTCAATATTTAAAGACGCTCAGAGATAATAAGAACAAGTTGTTGATATTTTTTATAAGAGCCCTATGAGGTGGTAAATGGTGTTCAAAGAGGAAAATAAAGGTATATAAATAAGAATATATATAACTCTTGGGGGGTATGTGGATCACACTTACATATACATACCTGGTGTACATTATTGCTGCGATGCTTTCCAGTGAAGGTACTGCTGGTGGGAACGAAGGTGGGGCTTTCTCTCCCTGTGCCCCATCCTGCAGCACCTGGTGGTGTCTGTCTGCACTGAGCCCGGGTTTGAGCACCCAGCCAGGTTGCTTAGTTCTGAGTTCACTGGTGCCATCAGAGAGTGCTTAGATAGAACAAAAGCTCTGAGCACCGTATTCTCTAAGAGGATTTAGGGAAAATCTCTGGAGGAAGTCTGTACTTCTAGGAAGCAATGTAACTTCAAAGCTGCTTTGCAGCTGGAAAGCCCCTAAAGCATTAAGAAAAAGAGGAGGGAGGAGGAGACCTTTATAAATGTCAGAAGAACTAAAGGTAAAATTCCTGGGTAGAACATTTGCTGATAGTTGGTTTTCTTAATGCACCAATGTATTAACACAGGCTGGATCTTTCAAACCATTTCTTTCTTTTTAATTTTATTTGTTTATTGAGAGAGAGAGAGAGAGAGAGAGAGAGAGAGAGAGAGAGAGATCTATTTATTTTTTTACTTATTTATACATTCATTGGTTGCTTCTTGTATGTACCCTGACACAGGATTGAACCAACAACTTTGGTATATTGGGGCAATGTTCTAACCAACTAGGCTACCCCTGGCCAAAGCAGGCCATTTTCAACTGTAGTTTTAATATTGAATTACTTCACTTTTGGATACAGAAACAAATTTTTAATGGTAATTCTAATTTTTCCTAATAACTTGCAAATAGTCTTCCATGTATGACATATGCACCTATTTATTTATGTTTCAATATGGAATTATCTATTTTTCCATTGGAAACCAAAAATATAACTTCCACACTATATTGGGATAATGCAGTCTCACTTTGCATCTCTTTGCACAATATACTACTAATACCATAGCATAGTTCACATATTACAGGATGTGCCATAAACAGTAAAACTTGAGCTCCTGTGTTATGAACTGAACTGTATCTCTCCAAAATATATACATTGAAGCTTTAACTGGAACGAGACTGTAATAACTCTTACAAAGGCAATTACACTTAAATGAGGTTATAAGGGTGGGGCCCTAATCCAATAGAACTAGTGTCCTTATAAGAAGACAAAGAAATACCAGGAGTGTATATGCAGAGAGGAAAGGCCATGTGAGGGCACAGTAAGAAGGTGGCTACCAGGAAGCCAGGAAGAGAGGCATGAACAGAAACCAACCCCGCTAGCACGTTGGTCTTGAACTTCCAGCGTCCAGAACTATAAGAAATAAATTTCTGTTGTTTTAGACAACCAATTTGTGCCATTTTTCCTATGGCATCCCTAGCAAACTGATACCTCCTGAAACTTAGGAAAATAGTTATAGGAAGTTTCATGTGTTTTATGTTTCTGAGAAGTGGAAGATCCTTCTTTTGGCCCAAACCCTAATTAAGAAGACATTCTTTCTGGCAAATGGGGCAGAATTCAGTCTGTCCTACCCCTTCCTCAAATGCATAACACAAAGGGGACAGAACATGACAGAATTAGAAAAGAAATTCCAACCTCACAAGGACAGAGATAATCCTGGTGTCACATCTATCTCATGGTCTCCAACTTCCCAGCAGGTCCTCATGAGGAACTCATAGAAAGTTTACTGCTTAAGAATATCATTTATTATTTGCTGTAGATAATTCTGCTTAAGCTATCTCTGTAATAAAATAAACGTGGCTCTAAATTCTATAAAATGAGTTTGATCATTCTAAAAGGATGTCCCCTTTATTACATTTATAAAATTGCTAGGTAAAAAAATTATAGGACATTCTTATGAGGAGACAACTGGATTCAGTGGACATTACCGAAAAAGTCAAAACAATATCAACAAACTAAATTTAAAAACTGAAAGGTTTTTGTAACAAAAACAAAAACCTTGATATCTCATTCACTCGTTATGTAAAATTACACATGCCTATGCCTGAAGAGGTAGATGATCAGCGAACTTCGTGGTGGTTATTTCAGAGATACAAGATTCTGTGATTTGTAATAAATTGATAACTTCTAATTTTATATATTATTATGTATAATTTTATGTATTAGTATATGCTAGTTATTTACAAAGGTGCTAAGTATTTATATAATCAGACAAAACTCTAGTTGTTATTTTTTTACTATGAAAAATAATTTGTATTTTTTTTCTGAATAAGATCCTATTTAGGTACGGCTCTCACTTCTGTACTGGCACAGGGATTCACAAAGCTGGCAGAGCAACATTAATGTGTATTTTCTCTCTTTGCAGAGCAGGGTTTGTATGTCTCCCAATGGCTGTATGGTAGGATATGAACATAAATATGTATACATTTGGATGTATACACTGTATTATTACATGTAAGAGGGGAATAGCAGCTCTTACAGACTCTCACTGTACAAACCTGCTTTCCATCTGGTAGGTTTTAAAATTGCATATTACTCCACAGGAGATGGGCTCCGGAAAGCAGCCATCTACGTGCAGGGTCTATGTTATGCAGATGTGTGCAAAAACACCTGTGGGGTTCTGTGTACATTTTCTTAAAGGAACTAAACACTTGGGAAATAACAGGGTGTGACTAGGGTGAGATTCGGCACTGAGGTCACTGTGGGACTTGGCTTGTGGGTTGAATGGGTGGTGCAGAAATGAAGTAGGAAACAAGGTGACAGGGTGCAGCCCTTCCTTTAGCAGTTGACAACAACAATAGGACAGACACCCCAGGTATCACGGTCAACACCAGCCTCAGTTCAGGAGGTATACATGTCAGTAGCAATCCTTCTATGTAAAGATCACTTTACATCACTTTATGTCGGAGCAGATTCTGCAGTGATTTAGTTCTAATTTTAGGGATGTTCTTTTAAAATTTTTATTTATTTTTATTGAATTTATTGGGGTGATTTTGGTTAATAAAGCCATACAGGCTTCAAATGTATAACTCAATAAAACAATATCTGCTTACAGCATCGGGTGCTCACCACCCAAAGTCAAGTCTCTTTCCATCCCCTTTAGGGCTGTTCTCTCCATCATATGGGGAATCTATAGAAGGGTACAGAACAGACTAATGCCTTCTGACTAATGGCTTTTAGAGGTCTGTCACCCTTAATCAGATACACCTCAAAACATACAGTAGAAAAACAGAATCAAGGGTTACCCTCAACCTAAGGAGGAACTATATAGAAGGAGCACTTGAAAATTACTTAATTATAATTAGTCTCATTATATTGAGAAATAAAGAACATTCAAAACAGTTAAGTCCTATACAAGGAATTCTATACATTTTCTAACTAAAGAACTAAGAATTTGGAGAAGAAATAAACACCATAAGTCACAATAAGTATGCAAGACCTTACCTAAATTGGAGGTAATTTGTATGTATGTATGTACATATGTATGTATGTATGTATGTATCTATCTATCTATATATATATCCTAGAGGCCCAATGCAAAAAATTCGTGCAAGAGTAGGCCTTCCTTCCCCCAACTGCCAGGACCAGCTTCCCTCTGGCACCCGGGACCCGGGCTTCCTTTGCAGCCCCAGCTTCATCCGGAAGGTGACCCTGAAGGATGTCCAGTCTAATTAGCATATTTCACTTTTATTATCATAGATATATTTAATATTTATTAATTAAATTGATCGGGGTGACATTGGTCAACATGAACATATAGGTTTCAGATGTGAGTTTCTATGTCACAAGACCTGTAGGTTGCACAGCGTATTTTGAATAGAATTGAGATATTGCAGTCTACTTGCTAGTTTCCTATTGTTGCAGCAACATATCATCATAGACTTAGTGGCTTGAAACAACACACACATTTATTGTCTTACAGTTTTGGAGGTCAGAAGTCTGGCATGACCTCTCTGGGCTAAGGTCAAGGTGCAAGCAGGTTTGCATTCCTTCCAGGAGCTCTAGAGGAAAACCGGTTTCCTTTCCTTTTCCAGCTACTAGAAGCTGCCCACGTTCCTTGGCTCAAGGAGCCTGCTCTTCATCTTTCAAGCCAGCAATATGGCATCCCTTTGATCCGTCTCCATTAGAAATCACCCTCTGATCACAACCAGGCAAGATTCTCTGCTTTTAAGGACCTATGTGATTACATTGGACCCAACCAAATAATACAAGATAATTTTTCTATCTCAAGGTCCTTAACTTCATCTCAGCTGTAAAGTCCCTTTACCATGTAAGGTAATATGTTCATAGGTTCCAGGGATTATGACATGGAATTCTTTGGGGGTCTACTTTTCTGACTACCACCCTGACTAAGAAGTGTAGTGTTATAATACAGATCAACAACACATATATTTGCACAGAGATTTTCAAGTCTGATGACATTTCATTCCTATTATCAATGCCTGTGTATTTTGATAAAAATAAGTACTTTGAAACATGGTGCACTATCATGTTATGATGTCAGAGCTACAAGAATAACCTTGAACTGCGTGTCATATAACTACCCCCCCAGTCACATTGCTGTATTAATTATCTGATGATGGACCATTGTCTTTCATGTAGATAGCACTTATAAATGTGCTTATTTAAGTATAAAGCAAAAATGTTTCCAAGATTAAAGCAGTTAGCAAACATTAATTTGTTAGGATCAAGTAAAGGGAAGTAATTTGTGATGGGAGAAATAACACTGAAATCTGGAAATCTAATATGTAAGATTCTTTGTTTCCTTTTCCATTTGCAGAACAGCTTTTTATTACTAACTCATCTGTAAAGCTAATGAATTGTCCCCTTAAACACTGTGTACTTAGTTTTATGGTTTAAAAAATTAGTATTATTAAAACATCTTAAGTAAAAGAGGCTTTTTGAATTCCATTGCATTTGGCAAGTGAAAGCAAATTGCATAATTATTACTTTGCTGGCTTGACATTCTGGTTCTGATACTCCAGTTCACTTCCACAGAATATTAAATTAAGAAGAGAGAATCAGTAATCCAGTAATCAGGATTACATGATACTATTAAAAAAGAGATTCCTGCATGGCTGGTGTGGCTCAGTGGTTGAGCATCGACCTATGAACCAGGAGGTCACTGTTTGTTTCCTGGTCAGGGAACATGCCCAGGTTGTGGGCTCCATCCCCAGTATGGGGTGTGCAGGAGGCAGCCAGTCAATTATTCTCTCTCATCATTAATGTTTCTATCTATCTCTCCCTCTCCCTTCCTCTCTGAAATCAGTAAGAAAAAAAGAGAGATTCCTAAGAATTTACAATACATGATATTCATACAGTTGGCCCTTCATATCCATTTAGTTTCACATCTGCCAATTCCATTAACTACGGACAGAAAAATATTCAGGAAAAATACCCCAGAAAGTTCCAGAAAGCAAAACTTGAATTTGACACATACTGAATACTATGCTGAATCAACAGAATGAAGTGACAGAAGGCATAGGCTGCTGCAGCCTACATGCAAATACTGCATTCTTTTATATAAGGGACTTGGGCATCTATAGATTTTGTATATTTGGGGATCCTGAAACCAATATCCCACATACAGGGAGGGACAACTGTATATAAAAATTTTCTGTTGGGATTTAAAAAGAGTTCATTTTTAATTTATTACTAATGAAGTGCAGTGGATACTTTAAAAAATATATATTTTATTGATTTTTTTACAGAGAGGAAAGGAGAGGGAAAGAGAGTTAGAAACATCGATGAGAGAGAAACATCGATCAGCTGCCTCCTGATCACCCTCTACTGGGGATGTGCCTGCAACCAAGGTACATGCTCTTGACCGGAATCGAACCTGGGACCCTTCAGCCTGCAGGCCGATGCTCTATCCACTGAGCCAAACTGGTTAGGGCTGCAGTGGATACTTTGACTGCTTTCCTGGCATACATTTCCCATTTCCTCCTTCCTAACAGGACCCCAGCTATTCAGATTGTATACACATGCTACCTCTCTTCCAACCTTTGATTCATGTGATTGATTTAAGCAAATCAATATGATTCCCTGCCACAGGCCACAGGCATGGGCATTCCATGATCATGTGCAGTGGAGTCTGTTTATGATGTTTTCTGCTAGGGACTTTAATTTATGATTTGGGAACTCTTTCTGTTAGATGGCATTGGTGGATACCAGTCTTGAGATGATAAGAAGAAAATACTTGAGTATAAAGCTGGCTGTTTTGAAGAGTAATTATGTTACTTAAAATGTTTTGTGTTTGTGATTGGTCTGGTGCATCTAGGGAATATTAGTGTGGAAAGGCATATGAAAGTGAATATCTGTATGTGTAGGTCCTAGAAGAGGTAGACATAGCACACCGAGAAGGCCTCACAGAGGGTACCCAACCTCCCCAAGTGGGTTTTCAAGCTGAGTGTAGGGAAAGAGAACCAAACTATCCATGAACAGCAGCCTTTATTGGGAGTTAAGGGTGGGATGGCTTTTAGCCTGTAGAAAGCACAAATGTTGGCTAATTTGAATGTACCTGGGTCAACAGGAGGGGCCATCACAGGAGGAAATTGGATGTTTTCATATGGAGTATGGCTTGGTTGTATTTGTTTAAGCAGGTTGTTGTGTGGCAGATTCAGGGAAATTGGGTAAAGGGTCAAATAGAAGTGGGCAGGGGGACACTGAAGCTATACATATTTCCCCTTCATGTGATGTTTACTAAACAAAAGGAGAAAGATGTTGCTGAAAGAACACCCATCATATTGGATTAGGACCTACCCTATCAACATCATCTATCCTATATAATAAAAGGTAATATGCAAATTGACCCTAACGCCAGAACGACCAGAACGACCGCTGGACCAGTCACTATGAAGTGCACTGAACACCTCTTGGTTCCTTCCCCCAGCCGTCAGGCACCGATCACCATTTTATACCTAGGGTGTCCTGATTCTTACATTTCCCAAGTTTAATTATTTAACTCCTATTTTTCTAAAAATTGTATTCTTTTCCTTTGCTTGCTCAAATAACCAAAATAACTTTAACTAATAAGGTAGGACCATGAACATGTGATAATGGAGATTAGAAGTATGGATTTTGAAGTCATGCTCATAGAGATGTTCATTAGAACCATGGACCTGATACAGAGGAGAGTGTCGAGGTGGATAGCCTGGCAATAGAAAATAAATCTCTTGAACTCAGAATCAGTTCATTTATGGAACTGAAATTGGAAGAGGCATAATCAGAAGAAACTGGAAAGGGATATCAGGGAGTGGGGGAGAACCAAGAAGGTACATGTCATAAAATCGTAGGGAGAAAATTGTTTGACAGATTAGATACTGGTCTGCAGCATCTGCTTTAGTTGGGATGGGCTACACATGGTTACCAATAAATGCAAGTCTTTTAGTGGCTTAACATAGCAGAAGTTTATGTGTTGCTCACATCACAGTCCAAGATGGATGGTCCTGATTGCGATGTGACTCAGGGGAAAAAGCTCTTTCTATATCATGGCACTAGACCCCAAAGGATCTTGCAGTTATTGGTAGAGAGACAGGAGGAGAGAAACTTGGAAAAGTCCTTGATCTGAAAGAGACTCATGTCCTTCTTCCTATATTCCATTGGCAAGAACTAGCTTTAGCTAAATGTAAATGCAAAAGTCAGGAAGCCTCTTCCCAGCAATCAATCTATATGATAGGAGGGGTAGAAATATCTTAGTAGACAGTTGGCTTCTCTTCCTCAGTGTTTGATGTCTAAGCAGGGCTTAGAAAATGAGGCCTGAGAAATATCTTGACTGAATTTTGTGACTTCAAGTCATTTGGTGATCTTCAATAGAGTGACAGGGACTGTAGCCATATGTCATCAGTTAAAAGAGCAATGGATATTTGAAGAGGTGCAGATAGAAGGGATAGACTTCTCCTTCAAATAGCTAGGCAGTGCAAGGGCAGTAAGAGAAAAAAAATATTAGGCTAAAGAGGTAGTAGACAGAAGGAAATGTGCTATTTTTACAATTAAGTTGTTCTGAGAATGTACATAATAAATAAAAAGAAATGCAAATGAGCTAAAACATCAAGAAAAAATGGACTAGAGAACAAAGGTGCAGGGATTAGCAATGGGCAGGAAGAGGTCAAGTTTTTTGGGAGTCTAGAGATTAAAAACGAGGATGGACACCCATGGTGCATCAGTAGAAGAAACCACAGAGCATTTACTGTTGAGTACTAACTGTCTGGAAATACAGGAAGAGAGACCATCTGCTTAGGTTGAGGGATGGGGATTTAGGGTCAGGTTTCAAAGGGATATAAAAACTATGGAATCTCCAATGAGGACTTAGGGGGAAACTGTCAGGAGATAAATAACATAATAAATAAGAGGAGAGCACCGAGCTGAGGTTAGAGATTTATAGAGGTCCCAATCAAACAATAAAGCCCTGGGTTATATTTTCCTGTTCTTACAAGTAATTTTTTATTCTCCTTTTTTTGAGAAAGGAATTTTTGTTAAGAATCAGTTAGGATAGGCACAACTTGTAAGATCAAACCAACAAACTACATAAATAGACTGTAAGTAACAATTCCCTTTTTCTTGGTACTGTAGGTTGGCAAAGAAACACAACAGAGTGAATATGAAAGAAAAGGTCATATGAAATTATGGAAATACAAATTGAGGGTGTTATTTTTCCTTATCATTTTATATTTCTAATGGCTTCTGAATAAAGATCTTTGTAAATGTTTGTTCTCAAATAGACGTATGAATTCTGTGTGGGTGTTAATATCATTTAAAAACTGAAATTATGTAAGATGCATTATTGGTGCAGAGGGTGGTAGTTATTTTTTCTTTCTGATCTGAGAATAAATACAAATAACATTCTTAGGAAAAGTGAAGTAATTTTTACTTAGTTGAATGGCAATGTTTTCAATTTTATGACTTTTCTTAGCCTGCAGGTTGTTATTTTGCAAAGCATACTTAAGGATTTTTTTTCTTCCATTCTTCCTAGGAAACACTAAACCTATCCATTACCAAAGACTCCTACTAGTTTAAACAAAATTCTATAACTATAACTTTTTCTAGGCCAAGAAGAAGCCAGCAATCCCCCTCCAGAAGGTATTTTATAATCCACTAAAATGACCTCAGCATGAGCCAGATTTTAAAAGAAAAAATACAATTCTGACATCCCCTAGACAGCCTATAGTTGAAATATTTGTCTACCAATTAGGCATAGAAATAATTATTTATACATACATATCATGTGTACATATATAACCACACGAAAAATATATATTTGTGTATTTTTTAGCCTTTTTAGCCACATTTTCTCAGTTATATCAACTTCAAGTAAAAATGTGTGACTATAAGAATATTTAAAAGGCATATTTTAATATTAGCTCATATTTTAAAATAAAAGCTCAAAAACATTTATTATCCTAGAGTTATTTCTTTTTAAAACTAGAACTACATTAAAAAGTTGTTAATATATATATAACTATTAACCTACATATTTTATCTGAAATAAATAAAATTTCATTTCACTGGAGAAAAAGAAATGTAAATGGAACTTAAAATTAAATTTGGTTCTCATTGGTTCTAGAATTCTAATATATAAGCATTGTCACTGAAGAAGAAACTTTATGAAAAATTTTTAAATTATTCAAGAGTTAAGCTTCAATAAAGGTCTCATTGTTTCCATAAAATAGAATAGCAAACTGGGTTCATTTTATTACATTGAGTTAGAAATGTCTATATATGTTATGTCTGTCTGTGTATGTGTATATATATAAAACATTGTTAAAAATTGGTTAAATTTACATAAGCAATAAATGGTCCTAAAATACCACAATATAACAAATTACTAGAAGTTGGTTTATTTCATTTTATTTCTTCTATATCTTATTTTTTTTAAAGCTAGAGAAAAAATTACCAAATGTTTATAGACAGATGGTTTAAACTTAATCAGATTAAATATCAACACGGAAATCAATTCAAGGTCTGAAAATTCCAAGAATGCTGTAAAAAATCTATAACAAGGCAACTTCATAAAACAGTTAGACAGAGTACTCATATTTCATCTGCTGGATTTATTCTTCAATTGACTTGTTAAGTGTCCCTCAAATATGCTATCTTCATAAATGGCAGCCAAAGTATAGATCTGAAGTTGGTATAAATGTATTGTTTCACAATTGGGATTTGAAAAGTGTAACTAGTTTCTTTTTCTTTAACAACTAGCTTCAGTAAACAATTGTCCAGCTTTAAAAAGCAGAATGAATTCCAGATTGGTAGTATCCATCTTTAACATCAGATTTTTGTAGAGTACCAAATAACCACAATTAAGATGGATATCCATTGTTGTTATGTTGAGCTAATTAATCATTATTTTTCTAAATTTATATAAATCATTCTACTTTCTTGTGCAGAATTTAACATAAAATTATAAAATCTATCTGTCTTGAAGAAATATTTGCACTCTCCAATTGATTGCATAATAGCCAAGACTTGGGAACACTCAAATGTCCATCAACAGATGAATGAGATAGAAAATGTGGTATATATACATATAAGGAAATAGTATTCAGCCTTAAAAAGGAAGAAAATCCTACCATTTGTGACAACATGGATGGTCCTAGAAGACATTATGCTAAATGAAGTAAGTCACTCACAGAAGAATAAATCTTGCATGTCTCCATTTAAATGAAGTATGTAAAATAGTCAAACTCATAGAAGCAGAAAATAGACTGTTGCTTGCCAGGGGATAGGGGAGGGGTACACAGTTATAGTTATAAAAATTAATAACTAGAGATGTGCTATAAACCATAGAGCCTATAGTTAGTATCATAGTATTGTACACTTGAGAACTTGTTAAGAAGTTAGAGCTCATGCTAAGTGTTCTTACACTGGGGGAAGGGCAGCAAAGAGGCACAAGAAAAGAAATCTTTTGGAGGTAAGGGATATATATTATCTGTGATGATGGTATAACAGGTGTATGAATATGTTTAAACTCATCAAGATGTGCACATTAAATATATCCAACTTTCTGTATATTAAGTAGACCTCAATAAAGTTTTAAAAATCTATCTGTGCAGAGAAGAAGCTTAGCACTCCCTTAACCTAATAATATCTTCACCACACAGTTGAGGAACCAGAGACTGCAGGAAACGACCTGTATGCCAAAACAAGTACATTCTCAAGTCCATCTTAGTCCTGAGTCACTTGATTTATATTGTAAAGCTCCAAAACTAGACAAAATGTGAGCTTTCCTCATGTCCATTTAAAATTCTTTTTGGAGCACCAATTACTCTGTAAGTTAAGATTGTGGTTTTTTAGATACTTTCTACTCTCTGCTTGTCCCCTTGCCCCTCACTCATAGATTATTTAAGGACACAGTAAAGAAAAAAATCAGAGTCAAGGCTTCAAAGTATAGACTTATACACAGATTTTGATAGATGACCTCCAACAAATAAATGTTTTTGCCTTTGCAAAGAAATATCCTAGATATAATTAATATCAATTTGGCCCTACATTTCAACAAAAATAATGATGACCTAGAATTAGGGCTACCCAGCTGAAATGAAGTATACAGTCAAGTGCAGTCACCAGGATAATTTAAGTCTAAACTCTGCTTTTGCCTGAACGAACTAGACTGTTACCTCCAACTTATAGGACTTACTTAGCTATGTTGCATAGAATATGACTCAAAAACTTGGCTCAGGTTTTTAGGAAGATGTGAAAGCTTCTTAGGACCACTAGTACATCTTTCTCTCCTTAGAGCTGTCTGCATGTTGTTAAGACTGTTACAGTTGACTGGTAACTTTCCCCCATGACATAAATAGCATTTCTATCCAGGGCCTATTCCTACTGCCAACTGCCCTTAGGGAACCACTAGGACACTATATCTATATATACAAAATCCTAAGCTACTGAACGACTGAACAACCAGTCAACGGGTCGCTATGATGCGCACTAACCACCAGGGGGCAGATGCTCAATGCAGGAGCTGCCCCCTGGTGTCAGTGTGCTCCCACAGCCAACCTCCTGCAGGGTCTCCCCCTGGCCTGCTGCCCCAATCCGGACTGGGCGAGCTGGCCCCGATCAACCCCAATCGCTGGCCAGCTGAGGAACCCCACCCGGGCACGAATTCATGCACCAGGCCTCTAGTATTTACATCAAACTACTTAATACTTCTTACTCCATATTTTCAGTATTACTTTAACAATAAATATAATTTCCATTTTTACTTTATATTTATTTTTCTCTGGAAGTGAAGGAAGCAATTAAGAAATTTACATAAGTTGGCTAGCTCTCACTTCTTCCCATCCTCTTATTTATTGAAGAGTATAAGACTTCTAAGATGCCAAAATACCAAACTTAGTAGACTGTATTCATGTTCTGCATCTCAGAACTAATCCACTGAGAGGGTTATATTTTCTTCTTCATTTAAACACTCTGAGCAGCCCTCTTGGTGCCATAGGCAGTGCATCAATCTCACACAAAAAATTCTGAACACCAATCTTTAATCAATGGTGACGAATAAAGGCAGGTGCATGGAAAAGACAGTTCTTGTCATGGGAAAATGTCACCTCTACCTATTTAATCTTCCAATGCTACATATTTTTCCAAATATTTCAGATTGACAAGTAATTTCTATCTTGTAAAATGTAACTTTTAGCCTAAGTAACAGCTTCTTAAAAGTTGTTTGGATCATCTCAATTTCAAAATAAGACTTTCAAGGAGAAAATTGCAAAATAATACTTATGCTAGTAATGTTCTATTTTCAAGCAAAAATTACCTATTTAATTCAAACAAACAAACAAAGTGAAAACAATTTCTTTGGTTATATGAGAATGTCCAAATCAATTAAATTAATTAAGAATAACATGGTACTTACTGAGTTCTGAGTGTTGTTATATGCAGATGTTTAAATTCTCCAAGTTAATTTTCACATCTGCATATGAGAATGGTGATTTCTGGCACACGGCTTTGAACATAAGTACTGCTTCTATTATCTATTGTGATGTAACAGACAACCTCAAAATTGCGTGGCTTTAACAATAAGAATCATTTATTTTGCTCATGAATTTATAGTTTGAGCAGGGTTTGGCAGGGAAGGCTGGTCTCTGTCCCACTTGGTGTCAGAAGGAGCAGCTTGGGCTGGAGGGTTTTCTTCCAAGAAGGCGGCTTCTCACATGGATGACAAGTTACTCCTGACTGTTAGCTGGGGGGACAGCAGGGGTTGAAAGTTGGGAGCTTCAGTTCCTCTCCGTACGGTAAGGTGACCAGATCGTCCCGTTTTTGGCGGGACAAAACCGATTTTTAACCATTTGTCCCTCGTCCCATGGCGTTTTAAAAAAGTCCCTATTTTTTTCCAAAAATTTTTTTAACAAATTGTTAAAAATCGGTTTTGTCCCGCCAAAAGCGGGACGATCTGGTTACTTTACCATACGGGCCTCTCTAAGTTGGTTGGGTTTCTTCCCAGCTTGGTGGCTGCATTCCAAGGACAAGTATCCTGACAGAGAGAGCCAGGAAGAAGCTCTATACCTTTGATGACTTGACTTTGGAAATCATAGTGTCATGTCCACTCCATTGTAGTCACTAGAAGCAAGTTACTGAGACCAGTTTATACTCAACCCACATTCAAGAGTAAGGGAATTAGATTCAATGACTTGATGGAAGAATGTCAGATAATTTGTGGACATATTTCAAAACCACCACAGTATAAGATAAGGGTTGCTAAAAATAAATTGCTAGATAAATGTTGATAATCTAGAAAGATCAATTTTTCCTTGAATTATGATTTTAAAAATGCCATTTATTGAACTCCTTGCATGTGCTTTACATCAATTTTTCAGTAATGATTACAGAAATTCTAAGTAGTTTATATTTTACAGATGAAGAAATTCACGTCAATGGGAAGTCATAGATAGTACATGCTAGAACAAAGGATTTAAAAATGGACTCTTTCTGCTACCCCATGCTAAAGTTTTAAGGAGGTGTGAGATTTAACTCAGGATTTGGCAGCTGGGTGAAATTTAAGTGGCCAAACAAAAGTAAGACTTTTTTTCTCTCTGGAGAATGATTGGATAAAGGATACAGGATAATTTTTACGAGGATCATTTGGCTGGACCAGCATATTTATGCACACTGCCTTGACAGATATTTCTTAGACAGGTGTGGAATGAAGAAAGAATATTGGTCCCTGTTCTCTGGGAGATCTGGGCCAATGCTATGGCAAAGTCTTTCCAGAGAAGCTGATTTTAGTATATTCTCAGGAGGGTCAGGGACAGTAAAGAGAAGGCTGGGTTGTGGGGGTAATTGTAAGGTTAGAACCAGGTCAGGTCACTATCAGATTAGGAAGTAAGAGTTAAGCTAAGTTGATATATACATTACAGTTTGTAGAGTGATTACTCGGAATTGGGTGCAACCTGCTCTTCATAATGAGCACCTGTGTGTGGTCAGGCATTAAAAACATTTCCCCATGCTTTTATTTAAGAAGTTGTGGCACACTACTCTCTTTCTTAAGAAAGGGCTTTACCCATCAATTGAAATGAAGTTTCAATACTTTACTGACACATTTTTTCTATTCATATTTGTTTCAGAAACACTTTTATAGCACTATAAGCTGGACACAGTGCTATGAGCTTTATAAATATATATTTAAAACTCACGGACATCAATTATATTTACTTTGCTCTAATACTTAATGATTCCTATAGTAGAACCATAGGGACTCACCATCAATGGGCTTTTCCTTTATTTTAATAGCAGTAGATCTGGGTCCAACTCAGAGACAGTTGTAGAGTAAAAAAAAAAAGCTTTGAATTTCAAAACTGTCATTTTCTTGAAAACTCAGTAATTTCTCTGAGCCTTATTTTGGTTTGCTAAAGTTACCATGAGACTTAGATGAAATAATCTATAGGGCAATGTATGAAAAAATATGCCATGAAGTAAAAGGTTACAAAATATTAATTAATGCAATGCTAATGAGAATGAATGATGGGATATGTCTTCAGGCTATGGATGGAAGCCTTGGCGAGGACCCATCTATTGGTCTGAGCTAATGTAAAGGTATTATCAATTCACAGACCTATCTTAATCAATAGCTCCTTCTGAGTTGGTTCTAAAATTACTTCTACTATTGGTTGAACTGATAACTGAAACGTCTATTAAAAATAATAGAATGCCCTAGCCAGTTTGGCTCAGTGGATAGAGAGCGTTGGCCTGTGGACCAATGGGTCCGGGTTCAATTCCGGTCAAGGGCACATAACTTGGTTGCAGGCTTCTCCCCGGCCCGGGTCCTGGTCAGGGCACATGCAGGAGGCAACCAATTGGTGTGTTTCTCTCACATTAATGTTTATCTCTGTTTTTCCCTCTCTCTTACACTCTCTTAAAGATCAGTGGATAAATATCCTCGGGTAAGGATTAACCAAAAAAAAAAAGTAGAATGTGTTTTTTTTGGAGGCTCAAAGTAAATATACATGGTCATCTTAGGCTCCACCATATTGGCTTAATGATGACTCTATTATTACATTTAAAAGTTTTCTGATTTCTTTTGCTAATAATCATTTTTTTGTACAAAAATCCTTCTTTAGTTACCTTTACCTTAGTCATCACAGATCTATCCTAACTATTTCACTCTAGTGAAGAGTAGGAGATGAAGTTATTTATTCTATATATACTTTTTTATGTCTATATATTAAACTTCAACTAGGACAATAGTATATATATATATTTAGAGAGAGAAAAAGAGAGACTATATGTATTTAATTTAGCATGTATGATATATTTAACATGTAAATTTATATTTGATTTAACATGTGTTTAATTTGTCTCAATAATTCATTGACACCTCCATATACTTTAAACTTCAGACTGCAAATATTACAGTAACAAAATAATAAAGTATTATCCTAAGGGCATAAAAGCTGAACCATATGCTAAATCTTTGTCTTTCAAACATTTTAAAATATTTCTAGTATATCACACTTAAATATTTTTTTCACACTTAAATATTTTTAAAAGCAAAATTATCTGTCAGACATTCTGCAATGTACTTATTTTTTTGTTATCCAAGCTTTTATGTTTCCATAAAAGTCACACTTGCTTAAAATAGAAAACAGTTTGTTTAATCATTATAAACATAGCCATATTGTAGACTTGGTTATTTATTTCTAAAAAGAAATGATGGCTATAAATAATGTTTCTTTTTCTTTTGTTGTATCAGGAATATATAATAAGTAATACAATAGTGATAGTAATCACAATAATTACATTAACAAAAAGATAGAAACCATCTATTGATACCAAGTCACCTATTTTTGGTGTTTTTAAAATAAATTTCATATCATTTAATGTTCCCAATAATACACAGGAAAGTCATATTTGTCCCTAAATTCAGACAAAGAGACTGAGGCTCAGAAAGGTTAAGTGGCTTACTTGCCTTAGAAATGGTGAAGCCAGAAATTAAGTCTATGTTTTTTTTCTCCTTCCCCCAGTAAGCCAGGATGGTACTTACAAGGAAAGACTGAAATTTTGCTGGCTATTTTATAATTATAAATTATAGTTGTCAACCTAGGCATTTTGTTAGATTTCCAGTTCTTCTTTTGTTAATCCTCTGTACTTCGAAATCATAGTTTACATTATAAAAGTACTTTAGATTACAAAATACATATGCATTTGCTCTTATTTCTCTCAACATTTGTAACCTCATTTTACAAACTGGATACTAGTTTATATTTAACTAGATTATAGTTTCTTACATGATGATCATATCTATAGAGACAAGCTACCTTCCCCCATGAATACATACAGAAAGAGCTCAATAAACAGTTGAGTGAGGACATGGTCTTTATAAAGGCATGTGTCCATGTTGACAGTCATAGTGACTAATTACTAACACCAAACACATAAAACGTTCACCTCAAAATTTAAGAGAAGGGCCCCACAAAAGGTCAGTGGAAGAAGAGATGACTCACAGACCCCATACTCTATAGACATTGGCCTACTTTATGCATCAAAGGCTTAAAAGCTGTCCAGTGAACTTTCCTCCATTACCATCTATTCTAGGCTCAGTCTTGAGAGTATGTGCAAGATTCCAGGTTGCAAAGAGTTTGTTCAATCAAACCTGGAATTTTAAAAAATAAATAAAGGAAAGCAGCACAGTTTTCAGCACATTCTGTTGGCTGTGTGGCAACACAAATATGGTGGCATTTCTACAGCGAGAAATGCCACAATCAATAAAAACAAAATTAAAAAAAGTAAAGGCATAATACACTGTTGAGGTTTCCAAACAAAACTCTTTACTGACACACAATCAGTCACCTTTCTTCTTCAATGCTATGTAAGTGTTCTAACCAGGCCATGCTTTCCACCTCCCTCCTTTCTCTACAAAGCAGAAGGGGTGCAGATGTTCTAGGGGGTCAAGTTCTAAAGAAGTATGTGGGCAGACAGGCAGTGATTATTTTCCCACTTACCTTTTATTACAGCACTTTGAGAACAAATGACTCTTACAATTGACATTTACATGGAAATTTAGCATTTGCTCTATTCTTCCTAAGTATACCATATGCATTCATGAAGTGTACCTCTAAACACTGTACACCTAAAATTCAATGACATAAGAAACAGTGACTAATATTATTTAAGAGGCTGCAGCATGCAGAAGGAAAAAAAACAAACTGATCTGCTAGTCAGAAGTCTAGGAATATAATTACAATCTAGCATTATAACCATGGACTTACTGTGAGATTGTAAATTATTTTAGCTGTCCCCTTCTATAGTAATGGAATTGCAGTTACTCAGGAAGGTTGGAAGAAAGAAACTATTCCAGGTGTATCAACGAGTCTGTATTCTTTGAAAGAAAGGTGTTGATTGCATTTGAGATGTAACTCTGCATTTAAACTAAGTATGAATAAGCTCTGAGTGGCGTGTGGAAACTAGAATGGGTTCAAAATTAGGCCAATGATAAATGGGGATCTTATTTTTATTGAAAGCTGAGGAATCATCTTCAATTTAAGTTTTAGTGTCATAATGCTGACACATAACTCACACGTGGACAATTCCTCTTGGGGTGAAAGGTCATGCAATTAAGCCATTGCATCACCCATCACCTATGTGTGCCAGCTGTTTGAGAGAACTTGAAGAAATGATGGAAAATTCTTAATATTCTTTGACAGTACAGTATTTGTACTTAGACTCTGGCTATTCCAGAATGATGCTTCCCTGATAGAATGGCCAGTCAATCTCACTGCATGATGGAAAACAGATGTAAGATTAGGATGCAAAGTAGTTTTCCAGACCCTCGGTCCCAGCATGCTGCACAGTCCAGCCCCAGAGTTAACCAGCCAAGTGCTGACACATGTCTTACAGCAAAATATCCCTCACAGCCACAGTTCAAAGGCCTCGCTACCCTCCAGGGCAATTAATACAGCATCACGTTCAATGGTGCTTGAACCAAATCCATTGAATTCTCAGGGGAGAAATAACGAAGCAATCGCAGAGCTCAGACAAGAGCAGCATGCAGTGATGGCTAAAGTTTCAGTCCCTGAAAACGTAGCTTTTCCTGAAAGCACGTATAGGGTTACAGACCTACTCTCAGGGAGTTATGCTCAGATTGTGTAATCTACTTGTAGGACAGTTCTTGTGAGACAGTATCAAACTGGATGAATCATGGTTTTTTAATAAGAAAGAAGGGAATGAAGGTAGAAAGGAAGGAGGGGGAGGAACGAAGGAAGGATTTATTTATAGATGTTCACTCTGTCATAATAGAATTTTTCAAGTTTGCCTTATTGGCTATAACTGGAAAAGCAAAAATAATTCATTACTTAAATAAAACTGGATATCACTATTGGTACTACCAGAAGTGAAAAAGCTCTTTTCTGAGATATGCAGCAAACATGGTTTAATTCCATCCAAAGCAAACGAACTCAAGGATTATGTTTTTCTCAGTTGTCTTTAGCACTCTGTAAAGCTTATTGCATAAAAGAAACAAACAAAACCCCCCAAAAAACCCACAAAAATACCATATTGAACAATTTGAAAATAAAATAAAATTTCAATTGTGACAAGGTATTTTGCAAAGGCACATTTTATTTTCTATTTTCTGCATGAATACATGTAAAGGGGAATGCATGAGCAAAATTCTGCATGTATCTATACAAAGTTAGGTATTCTGTTGGAGAGATTGGGAGTGTGGTCTCTGTAGTCAGAATGTCTCAGTGTAAAGTTCACAGCTGTCACTTATTAGCTGTCTTATCTTTGGAGAATCACTTCAGGACTGTAGGCTTGGTTCCTTACTGATAAACCAAGGCAATGACAATGAGGTTGAAAGGAGTTAGTGCATATAAAGTAAAAGGACATGCGCCTTTCTTGTAGTAAACACTATGCAAATATTAGCTATTTTTACCTTGTTTAGAATCTTCTCTCCACTTAGCAATGTATCATGAACATCTTTTCATGTCAATAAATACACTATTTATATCTTCATTGGAAAGGCTGCATAAAATTGCATGCATTCTATGACTATCATAGTGTACTTTGTCATAGCTAGATGGAGGACTAATTTTTTTCTACTACAAGCCACATTATAATGAATGTCCTTGTAAATTCATCTTTGTATATTGATAGACCTTTGGGGAAATATCTAGTAGTGGAACTAATGGATTAGATGACATGTTAAAGAATTTAGATTTCTATTACCAAATTCTCCATAAAGTTTTCATCAATTTTATTTTCATCAGCACTATGAGAGTACCCATTTCCCCACATTATCTTTCTTTAAAATCTTTACTAAGTATAGTAGTTGTAATAGGTAATGAAACAAAAAGAATTGACTTGAAAATAAAATGACCTCAGGTTAATATTATTTAGAATAGTTTCCTTCTCCTTGAAGGCTGTGCCAAGTGTATGTGTAATAGCTATGCATGTCTTGAATGTGTGCATGAACACATGTATATTTATTTGTGTACGTATATACACAGGTTTGTATAAGTTTGTGTATACGTGTATATACAATAGCTGTATTCTGATACTTATAGAAATTCCATTAAGATTATCTATCAAAATTTGCAAATATTTTTAGAATTATTTCTATTTCATGGAAAGCAAAATCTTGTAATATAAAGATGCATATTCAGTGAATATGCCACTATTAAAAGAAAAGGGGTTACTTTCAAACAACCAGTTTTCCCTCCACATTTCTTTTCCAAAACACCCTATACATTTCATCTGGGTGCATATTATATGAAGGGTAAAGGAATGAGATATAGGGGTAGGGTGGAAGAATCCATTAATAGATGATATTACATTGCAGTAATGAAGATACAGCACAACCAAATTTCACTTCTCTAATGGACAGCTTTTTTTCCCCAAGGGGCCAACGTCTGGAATTAAATACCAGATTCTTTTTAAAAGAGCTCACCCCTCCTGATTCAGCTGTAATACATCAAATTCTAGATCCTAAAGATCTATGACAACAGGATCTGTGCATATTTGCATCCTTATTGTATCTTCAGAAACTGACCAATAAATCAAAAGATTCAAAGTTATCCTCTTTCTCCTTTTCTAATTGTTTACAAATGCCTTTTTCACTCATTGACTGCCCATCAAATTAGAATCCAATCTGCCTCACTGATAAACCTAAATCATTGTTCACAACAGGCTCTCACTAGTTCATAAAATGGGGCATGCATTTCATGATTTAACAGCACCACACAAATGTCCTGCTGTGTGGGCTTAAAATTGTAAGATTGCTGTCTTCTGTCCTGGCTTCTTGTTTCTGATTGGCCATGATAATTCAAGTTTCCCCAGCAACTCTTCATAGAATAGATACTTGCTATATACCAAAAGACTGGGGGTCCATTTCTTTGTTTTTATTGTTCACCAGTATTCTAGGAGATAATTAAAAGGTAACTATGCAATTATTTGTGAGCAGTAGTGTTTCTATGTTTTCCTATTTTCAACCTTTTTATTCTAGCCTAACGTTTAGCAACATTGGTTTAAAAAATTAAACCTTAATAATCTAAGAAATCAGGGAGGTATGGAACTCCCTAAAATACCATTGTACCAGATTCTGAATAATAATAAATTATGCTATTTTTTGGAACTATTTTGAGGAACACTTCGCATATCTGAAGTGACTATTACAAAACATCAGGAAGAGTCATATCCCCAACGAAGTGCTTTCCTCAGTTTCATGTAGACTGGCCCTTAAAGGGTATCAACACTTTCAACTGTCAGAGAGGTTGTAGAGAGAGAATTTCAGATACAGAAATTGGTACAAATTAAATAACATAGGATGGGAGGAACACGATACCTGTTCAGAAATGTTGAGCTGACCAGAGTGAAAGGAACATGAGATTTGTAGAAGGAATGCTAGCAGATAAAGTTGGATCTTGATTATTAAGCTAAGGTTTGGATTTGTATTAAATCCATTGGTAAGAGTCATGGAAGTTTTTGAGAAGGGAGTGAGATGATAAAAATAGTATTTAAGATCCTGCTGCCTATTTCCTAAGTGTGGCATTTGATCCTCAGTAGATTGATGGTGGTGGTGGAGTGTGTGTGAGTATGTGTGGTGTGTGTGTGTGTTTGTTTGGTGGCAGAGAACCTAGGTAGAACGCATAGAAGCCACCCAGTTGTGAAGCTGTAAGGGGTTGTGCAATGGGGATGAAAAGAAGGCCCTGTGTGAGCAATGCTGTGAAGGAAGTGGTTAAGGACTGAGTGCTCACGAGAGGCGCAGATCACAGAGAGGCAGCTATCAAAGTGCAGTCTGCACAGAAACAGGTGGTTTTGAACTTACATGAAGCTCCAAACCAAATGCGCGTTGTTTGGTTCATGCATTTTCCAAATGCATGAGCAAAAGAAAATTATGAGTTCTAGATATTGTTTACTCTATATCTTAGTGTCTTATTTGTTGAAATATTTCCTCATTCATAGCCAATAAAGAAGATTGAAAACTTCACAGGAAATGTGCCTTCCATGTCTGCATATTCAGTACTGGCCTTCTCCTTCCCTTCTCCACAGGGAGTGTGGGGGAGCAGTATATACACATAGGATTGATCTCAAAGGAGTTTGGGCTGCTCTAGAAACAAAACCCTGCCTACTGAGCAACATTTAAAAATGTATACCTAATCTGCTATGCAATTCTTACCTTTTGCTTTTTAGTGCAAACCTGAATAAAGTAAATGAGCCAATAAAAGCATTACACTTTAGCAAAAATGAAGAATTTGAAAGTAAGATTCATATAAAACTAAGCAGATTTTTGAGAGAGTGGAGGGGCTGAAGCATGGACAGTATTGTAATGGAGAGAGAAAGGAGGACCTGAGAGAGACTGCAAAACAGATCTCTAACTAATCCCATTGGGGAATACTTAGAATCTCATTTCAATGGGAATTAAATTAAAATGTTTACAAGACTGTGCTTTCTGTGTAGGTGAAAATATATCTAGCATGAAGGGACCTAATACAATTTGTGGAAAGGCTGTGTTGGTTTTTTGATTCTGGGTTCCTTGGGAATGAGTGAAATTTTTCCTAAAAAAACCCCACACAAAATATTGTTCCATATGTATCTATTTAAAATTTAAATTTGACAGTGTCTTTATCCCACTTCACAACCAATTCTTAGAGGCTAAAGTGAAGGAAAGGGTTGAGAACTTTGTGACATCTTAACTTCCTAGTCAGTGGGAGTACATTCCTCCAGGCCATGCTGTCAGCCGGAATCTATGGCTTTTGTCAGATGTACTGATAGATTTTTCTAAGCTGTACAATCCTTAACTAAAATGCAATTCCAGAGCCCAATTATACCATTCAGATTGTATCTCAAATCTTTGGGCAATTTCCCTATAACAAATTGTGAATGTTAGTTCTATGAAGTAGTTTTGTGCACGTCTACCCAATCACTGGGAAATTATTCATCAGACGTGTTTAATAGATTTTTAGACACCTTATCTAAGGTTAGTGCCACTGGGGAGTATCTGTCTATGTTCATATCTTACTCATCTCTTCTTTATCTATCTTTGTGCCTTGGGGGTCTGGAAGACTGAAAATGTCTTAAGGACAATCTGCTAATTCTCCATCTCCTTTTCTTCCTAGAGAAAACCTTGCTCAGAACCTCACCATTTAATGATCTTTGATGCTAGCAACTCTTGACAATTGAATGTCATGTTTGGTGTCAATTAGAATCTCAGTTCTGCAATGGGTACATTTATATTTTCATTTTTTCCTAAGAGGATAACCACTCAGGCTCACAATTTTTAAAAGTAATTAGCACAAGGTCACCCAGGTGAAAGGAGGCGGTGCTGTGCTCCACTAGCCCATGAACTAGAATAGGAATGGTGTCTGTTCTTGCTCCTTCAGCTTTGTCAGTGGCTAGCCCAGGGACTGGCATGTAGAAGTACTCTAAATAAATAGTTGTAGAGATATAATGAATGAAGGATCCATGTGTATAAATACACAGCCTGAGTGTATTCACCTAAATGATTCACAAATGCTGGCAAAGGGACAGAAACAATTCCGCAATGAAGTTTTACTGGTTTTTAGCAACGTGGATTAAAAGAAATTCAGTTGACTTTAAAAGCAATTCTTCATTCTGAAACATTTCAGAAATGATATTAGTGGATGATAATTCTTAACATCAAGGTCTTTAATGCCTAAAATAAAAATTTAACAATATTGTATAAGCCATACGATTATAAAAAGATTTTCAAGTCTTCCAAGTACCAAAGCCTGAGTTACGTTATGCATCTCCCTGAGGAAGTTTCATCTCATTAATTACAATAGTGAGCAATCTAGGGGTGTTCCTACTTTACTCTTGACTTTGAGAGTCTTGAGGAAATCCTGAGGAAACACTTCCATCAATATGATTGCCCTTGAGAATTCACACCTCCCAATAGTGTCTATGGACTGCACTTCATATGCTGACTCATTACTAGAGGCACAGCCATGCCCAGTTATATATAACATCTGGGAAGATTTCAAGAATCAAATATTAGGAATATGTTATGTATTGAACAATTCCTATGAGTTGGTAAAATAAGAAATCCAATTCCTAGTAGGGAACTTGCATTAGGCTTTGAGTTTGAAAAAGTAATGCTATCAAATGATATTGTTATATATCAATCTTTATCAATGGGAGAAAGTAGCTGATCGTCATTTTGAAAAAAGAAGATATGAGATAAGCCAAAAAGGGTTTTCCCATGAAGGCTGGTATAGTTTTAAATAAACAAAAGGTGAAGAGCATGTAGATGTTTTCTCCAGGAAAACAAAATAGGAGAGTATAATGGATACTCCACTTGTAATTATTTTGGGGGGAATATTTTATTTTTGTGAGTACAAACACCAATGATTAGGCTGAAAAGTGAGGGAGGGTGGAGAACTCATGGTGGTAGAAAAAAAATAAGCTATTTTCATTCCCTCTGAAATCTCTGCAAAATTATGCTTTAAGTAACCTTGCCATTTTACATGGCATTGTGCTATTAAATCTGAAATAATTCCACACTCAAAAGAGCTGGAGGTGTGACCACAGACTCCCATCTGTAGACAGAACACATCATCAACATTTTGTGTCCTGAAAATCTCCAAATAAGCAAGACTTGGAATACTCTTAGGTGGATAATGTCTGTGCTCATCTCCATTATCCCACCAATTGAATTTCCAGCCCGGGCAATTCAACTCAAAGCTCTAAATACATTCCCAAGATTCCTTTTCCTGGCTTTCCTGAAGTTTTCTGTTCTAATTATAGCATTTGTGGCTTCATATTTGACATTTCTGTACGTTTAATTGCTAAATGTAATAGAATGGCATTCCTTGGGCAGTAAGTGTTTTCAAGATGGTCCTAAATTTACCTTTCTAAAGGACATCCAAAGGACACATAAAATTGATTTTTTCACTCTATTACTTTCTCTTCTAAGTCTCTAATCATTTGAAATACAGTGATAAGAGCACATCCAAAATACAGTTATAATGTTTTAAATGTACTATTTTGTATGTCTTTATTTTTAGGCATAACATTTAGGGGATGGATCTTTGAAATAAGAAGTTACAGATATAATATAGTTAGCATTCTAGAAAAATCCTGGGCTCTCATCTAATTTATGTTGGTTGATTCAATTAGTGTCAAAACAATTTTGGCTGTTTAATTCTCCCTATCGCCCCCCGCCCTTCCTCCATGGAAACCCATAGGGTATTGTGACCAAGAAACAACTGAGTGGCATCACAGGCATTTGTAATTGTAGTATGACAAAGTGCCAAATTTGATTATCTAGGCATTAGAGAAATCTGAGTTGTCTGATAACTATTGGCAGTATTTCTCACTCCTAGAGCTATTTCTTTCTTTCTGGTCCCAGGGATAGGAGGAATGAGCAATGTGCCTCTAACATTTTTCTGATTATTCTGTCATTTAAGGAACTCTCCTCCACTGCTCTCCATACCTCTCCATACTCTCATACAGGTTGAGAGTTGATTGTAAGTTGTTTGGGTTTTAATCATCCACAGTTTCTCAACAGCCACAGCATCACCTGTCCTCTAGCTGTGTAGGTTAGTTTACAGCTTAGAATAAATACAAAATTTTGCTATCTAGTTGTTGCTACTTCATGACTGAGTCTTTTTTTTTATTTTTTAACATCTTTCATTGGCCCCCAGGGAAGAGCCAGCGTATTTAAATATCCAGAAGATTTGTTTGAGGTTGTTGATGTCACAATGATTTGTAGTCCTATTAAAATGACATTTGCTGATGACATGATACAATGCGTCGCATTCATTTCATCTCAGCATGAAAGCACACTGATCTTTTCATCACAGCCGCACAGGTAATCTAGTCACCCTCGCTCTAATGTGATCAGCCATGCCACTATCGCCAGCATTTGCATAAGTGCTTCTCTGAGATGGACAGAATTTCTAATCCAAAGTCGCGTCAAGGAAAAATAGCTGCTGCAGAATGATTTATCCCTTTATTGACTAAATGAAATTATTCAAATCCTGAAATCTGCTCTCTCCTTCAGCATTAGAATTTCAAGTAGACACACCTTGGTTCTGTATCTGTGTCTTAAACACACACGCACAAACACGGAATAGAACTTGAACTGGATGCTATGGACTGTTCATTTCTTTCTGCATTCGACTACTCTGCAGTACTAGTCACAAAAAATGGACAGTTTGTTAGCATGGAATTATTAAGAAAATTAAATCCCTCCTCTAGGTGATATACAAATGAGAGCTTAGGCACAATCTATTTACACAAAGAACCAACACAATTGTAGCTTTCATTTTTCCCTCAACTCATATGAGAGAGAAAAATATTCAGTAAGCAACAAAGCAAAAAAGCAACATGGGTTTCTTTGAGACACATATGACTCTAGGTAGTGTACTTGTCACTGTATGGCAACAAGGCCATACAGACAGGAAGCTGCTTTGAGAGGTCATGACACTCTCTGAAGTAGAGAGTGAATTTCATATTCTCTCTTGAACATCCTGGTTGTAGAAAAATATGGGAAAAAAACATTAAAGAAAACAAAATGAATAAAAACACTCTCAAGCACATTTTAAAGTGCTACATACATTTGAAGAAATGTATCCAGTCTCTCTTAGAGAGGTGCATTGCCTATTCAAAACTAGGTTTGAAATCCAGGTGATGAAATTTCAAAAATTCATGGGGTAATATATCAAAAGGGGAATTTTCTCCTGTGGTATATATTTTTTATCACATGTGAAAATATGAGGCTGTGGACACTTCACCAAACAGCCTGTTTGCCTGGCTGATTTTACAGACTTGTGAGATTTGGGTATTTTGGGCAAGTTCCAAGTTTCTGAATTGACCAGCATTTGCCCATCAATATTTGAAACCTGTCAGTTGCCGGCATTAAGTCCATGTGATGACAGATAGCAAACTGAATGTGAGACTGTAAAAATAAGGTCCACCTGGTTCAGCAATAGTTCTGCATTCTGCTTCTGACCACATGACTTCACTCCAAAGATGAGCTGTGACAAAGCAGCTAGATCACGTTTGAAGAGGAAACAGCCTCAATTTCTAAAAGTATATTCCTCCAACTGTTCTTTTCAAATGAACCTTTATTTCCTGGAAAATCTGTCAACTTCAGATCACAGGTTTCCCTTATAAAAACTGGAAAGTTTTGTCACTTAAACATAATTGTATATCACAGCCTCAGACATCTCTACTGCATAAGTACAATCCGAAATTGTAATATCTGAGATGAAATTTATATGGTATTGTCATTACATGTGCTTATTCTGTTTCAATAATCCTACCTAATAAAAAGGTAATATGCAAATTGACTGTACCATCGACACACCACAAGCCATGCCCACAAGCTAAGCCCACCAGCCAATCAGAGCAAGTATGCAAATTAACCCAACCAAGATGGCTACAGCCACAGAGAGCAAGGTTTCCCAGGTAACAGAGCAAGCCAAGCTTTCCACGAGCTGTTGCAGGCCTAAGCCTCCACTCAAGCTACAAAGTTTCAATTATAGAAGGTAAACAAATCTTAACAGAAATGGCGGCAGAACGGAGCTTGAGAGAGCAAGCCAGGGTTGCCGGCGGCAACAGGGGAAGCAAAGCTTTCCACACACCCTGGCCGGGCCCAGCCTCTGCTTAAGGCAACAAAGTTTCAATTATAGAAGGTGAATTAACTGCCACAGAAATGGCTGCCGGCCTTGGAGGGAGCAGCAGGCTTGGCTCCACTCCAGGCTACAAAGTTTCAATTGTAGAAGGAAAATAAATTTCAGATACCTGGGCCTCCACTTGGGTTGCCAGGGGGTGTGGCTGGCCTGCAAACCACCACAGGCCCCTCGCTCAGGCTGCCCCACGCCCCAAGGGAACCCCACCCTGATCTGGGACACCCTTCAGGGCAAACCAGCTGGCCCCCACTCCTGCACCAGGCCTCTATCCTATCTAATAAAAGAGTAATATGCAGATTGACCATCACTCCAACACACAATATGTCTGCCACCATGTGGTCAAAGATCCTGCCCCCATGTGGACACAAGATGGCCACCACAAGATGGCCAGCAGGAGAGGGCAGTTGGGAGGCAGCTGGCCTGCAAGGGAGGGCAGTTGAGAGGGACCAGGCCTGCAAGGGAGGGCAGTTGAGAGGGATCAGGCTTGCAAGGGAGGGCAGTTGGAGTTGATCAAACCTGCAGGAGAGGGCAGTTAGGGGTGACCAGGCCAGCAGAGGAGGGAAGTTGGGGGCAAACAGGCTGGCAGGGGAGCAGTTAAGCATCAACCAGGCTGGCAGCGGAGTGGTTAGGGGGTGATCAGGCTGGCAGGCAGAAGCGGTTAGGGGCAATCAGGAAGGCAGGCAGGCAAGCAGTTGGGAGCCAGCAGTCCTGGATTGTGAGAGGGATGTCCGACTGCCCATTTAGGCCCGATCCCAGTGGGATTGGGCCTAAACGGGCAGTTGGACATTCCTCCATGGGTCCCAGATTGGAGAGGGTACAGGCTGGGCTGAGGGACAACCCCCCTCCATGCACGAATTTCATGCACCAGGCTTCTAGTACTATATAATGGAAAATGGACTTTTTAAATCATATAGCAATATGACTTTTAGGTTTGTTGTTTCTGCTTAGAAATGGCTCACATCAGTACATTTTATTAAGCTTGTCACTGTTTATTCATAAATACCTGACTCTTTTAAATAAGAAAAGGAAAAACTCCACAAGACAGATAATCCTGCAAAACTAATTATTGAACTGTTCTTATTGACCTGAATTAATAGTCCAAAACATTATGTGGAATGAAAAGCTAATGAAACAGAATGGTGAGAGTCCAATGACATGTTTTTGCTATGATTTGTAATATAACTAAGAACACATTTCTATTTTTCATCATTTAGGGAACTTGGAACTCCTTTTTGTTTCAGTCTGGGACTTCATGAGCCATATATTTTGTAAATATACAATCCTCGGTTATAGCATTTTTCTTTGCACTGCTCCATGGATCATGTACCCTTTGAGTATTGAGGAAACTGACCTTATTAATACGTTAAACAATAGTCCAATTCATTTTGATATTTCAGATGTTTGTGAGGGGAAAAAAAGCAGCTGAGTTAAAGTAGCTCTCCTTTGTTCACTAAGCATATGATACCAATCCTCAAACATGAAACGTGTCTTGTAGAACCTTACACTTGACAATCTGTTCTGGATTAGTTAATGGTTGAAAGCGCCTATGCCAGTCTTCACAGAGTGGGACACTCTCTGGATCATCACCACTTCGCCACTAGCATTTACACACATATGCTTAAATGTTAGCAATTCAAATATTCTTTAAAATAAACCTTTTTGGTTTGGATCCTGATTCCCAATCTACCAAAAAAGATACTGGTTCTTTTCAAAGGTCACTCTGTAATTCTTAAGTACATTTTTTTTACCATTACAGACCATAGCTCTACACTAACAAAGTGAAGCTGAGGAAATAATATGGGTATACCAATAATAAGAACTGCCATTTGCATGCTTCTTTGTAGATTATGAAATAGTCAATTGAACCTTCCCAACAGCTCAGTGAGGAATGTCTCACTATCCTCATTTTTACAGATGAGGGCAACACACTTGTTCAAAGTTGCCCAGCCAGGAAGGGGTTCAGCAAAGTCTTCTGCTCTTTTCATGCCCTGTTACCATTTTAGCTCAAATAAACACATTAGGTTTTCTAAGCAATAAAAATAAATATTTACAATTACCCCCCTCCAAAAATAAACAAACCACAACCAAAAACAAAACACAACACAACAACAACAAAGAATTACCCAGACCATTTCCCATTCTCCATGGAAGATGTAGTTATGGGCACATGAACCATTCAATTGATGTAATTACTGAATGTCCCTCTCCCCTTCCCTGGGTCTTTTTCCTACAAAAAAATAAAGCAAATTCATAATCTATAAAAGATAGGAATAGGAATGTGGGATCCTGTTTGATTTTAGTATTTTATTAAAAAGGCAGAATTAGAATGAAAAGAGGTTGAATATGTTAGCAGGGCAAAGGCCCAGGATTCACTCAGATAAAAGGGAGCATTATCAAGATTTCTGGCTCCAGCCCAAAGGAGAAAGAGCTTTCTCTAGTGCAAATTGCCTCACACTTCGACACGGTGCCAGCATTGTAAATGGGACATATTTCCTCTCTAACTAAAGCCAAAGTATCATATTTACATTTTCTGAATGCAATAATTAAGCCATTAAGTAGGAGATTTCCAAATTGGACCACAGTTGAAAGAAAGCATTAGGAAAGGCCAGGAGAGGTCATTTTGTTTCTGAAACATCACAACCAGTTCAGCCAAATCAACCATGCTGGCCGGTCATCACCCAGCACTCATGTGGGAGCTGATTTTGCCTGGAAAGCTCAAAAATAAGGAAGGAAAAATCAACAGTTTCATCTCATTGCTATTGGAATCTCTGTTCATAGACTTCATGGATTTTCATAAGTCAAGCTTCAAACTTGCGGACCTTAATTTCGGCATAAGAGGATCAAGGAACTTAGGAAAGCATTACTGCTGTATTTCACTAACCCTTAATGGAAATTTAGCATTTCCTTTAATGATGAACCCAAACAGCATACCCTCATAGTATTAGCAGTGCTTTTGAATTTGTTATCAAAGCAATCACAGTTATTTCCATATTGCATTATAGTTGTTGCAGGTATCTCATCATATGGTTTAAATTGTATTACTTCTTTGAAATTATAGTAGTCAGATCTGTTGCTGGATCTTGTTATTTAATAAGAAGCACGATATTACTACATCACAAGTTTATCTTTACATATTTTAATGTCTGCATTTCAATATATTTGAAATGTTTGTGATTAATCCTAGACACATTTCATTCTGTATATTTAAAAAACACTCATCTGGGAAGAAATTCACAGACTTTGCCAGACTGCCAAAGGGGTCCATGACAGAAAATAAAACGTTTAAAAACTTTGAGAAGGATTCCATGGACATTTATGTCTGATTGAGTTTCAAAAAGTGTGTGTGTGTGTGTGTGTGTGTGTGTGTGTGTGTGTCTGTGCAAGCACATGCATGCATGCTTTTGCTAGACTGTATTAGGCACTGGGGAGACAAATATGAATTACTATATTGTTACTGATCTTACAAAAAATATACATCATATGCATATGTGTGTTTCAATTCAGTGTATTCCTTAGGTTACCTCTTTGTAGTTCCTGCAAGTTCACCCACAACTTCTACCTGATACGATATGTAATCATCAGTTTCATTGGTTAGTAGTATGGACTTGAAGTTCATAGGTTAAAGCTCAAAGTCATTGCCATGGTAATTCTTTTTTAACTACCTTTTTCCATTTAATTAATCTACAAGAGATGTACAAACATTCTCTGTCCTATTTTCTTGATTTTTTTATAAACCATAAAACTTACTTTGGAAAAGTGGTCCTCACATTTAATGTATATCAAGATCAACTAGAGGGTTTGTTGAATCACAAATTGATGGATTGCTGGTCCTACAGACAGAGCTTCAGATCTGGCCAGAAAATTTGTATTTCTAACAAGTTCTCAGGTGATGCTGATGCCACTAGTACACTGGTCCAGCTTATGGCCATGTTGATACTGTAGGATCTTCCCTAGACTAGCTCTGGTTAATTTGTCTTGTGGGCTTACACAGGATGGCATAATGGGGGAAAATAGGTTGTGAATCATTCAAAATCCAGTATTTAGTAGCTATATGAGCCTGGCCACTGCTTTATCTCCTTAGCCTCATTTCCGGAGCTTTAAAATGGGTACAAAATGCCTATCTGATAGCTTTGTTCTGCGTATTACACAGAGCTGTTTCATGTACAAACATGAAACAATTGTTACTCAACATATAGTAATAGCCATTATTATCGAGTGCCAACTGTATACCAAATTCTGTGCTCGATGATTCAGGCATTATCTTATTTAATTCTCAAAGCAACCCCTTGATGTAGTTATGAGATATGCATGTTTTATATATGATGAAAACTAAAGCATGGTGAGGTTCTGGGCACTTGGAGGGCCCATAAGCTGATAGGCTAATAGCTGAATAAACCTGATCAATGTTTCACCAAAGGTTTTGTCCTTAACCCAATATGCTACCCTGTTGTCTGGGCTTTTGTCTCTGCCTAAGTTTCCTCCAAGCAAATGATCTGGTCTTGTTAGGCCAATTAGATGCCTCCCCTCCCCTCTGTCCATGCTCTTTTCTGACAATGGTCATGTCTTCTCCCTTAGCTTCCAGTGTGTTTCCACTCACTGGCAACAATCAGGGGGAACTCAGCAGTTCATAATTACTCCATTCAGGTATGGTTATTGAACCCCTAGTACAATTTTCCCCTCTTTCTTTTTTTTTTTTTTTTTTTTTTTTTTTTTTTTTTTAGGTAATTACTATTTATTTTTGTAAATCAATGAAAATTATACCTATTTTTGTCAGATCAGCAAAATGTATGATATATTTTTTGATGTGCTGAAGAATTTTATTTATTTTTTTTTTTTTTTTTTCCAATTTTTTTATTAAGGTATTATATGTGTACATATCTTACCATTGCCCTCCCCACACCCCCCTCCCATATATGCCCCCACCCCCCAGAGTTTTGCATCCATTGGTTATGCTTATATGCATGCATACAAGTCCTTTGATTGATCTCTTATCTCCCCCACCTCTCCCTAACCTTCCCCTTGTAATTTGACAGTCTGTTTGATGCTTTACTGTCTCTGTATCTATCTTTTTGTTCAAGATTATAATGTTCTTTATTATCCATAAATGAGTGAGATCATGTGGTATTTTTCTTTCATTGACTGACTTATTTCACTTAACATAATGTTCTCCAATTCCTCCCAGGTTGCTGCAAATGATGAGAATTCCTTCTTTTTTATGGCAGCATAGTATTCCATTGTGTAGATGTACCACAGTTTTCTGATCCAGTCATCTGCTGACGGGCACCTAGGCTGTTTCCAAATCTTGGCTATGGTGAATTGTGCTGCTATGAACATAGGGGTGCATATATCCTTTCTAATTGGTGTTTCTAGTTTCTTCGGATATATTCCCAGGAGTGGGATTACTGGGTCAAATGGGAGTTCCATTTTCAGTTTTTTGAGGAAACTCCATACTGTTCTCCACAGTGGCTGCACCAGTCTGCAATCCCACCAGCAGTGCACGAGGGTTCCTTTTTCTCCGCATCCTCGCCAACACTTGTCGTTTGTTGATTTGTTGATGATAGCCATTCTGACAGGTGTGAGATGGTACCGCAAAACATTTTATGTATGATTATGTACATGCATATCATTTTGCAATTGTTTTTCTTTCAGTCTTGTTTGAAAGCTCTAGGAGAAAGATAGTCAACTTCTTTTGAAAATCTCACGGGACCAAGCATGAGCTGGACGAACAAGGGTACTTCCAGAGAGGAGATCTCATAGGTCTAATCCAGTCCCTGCTATCCCACATATCCATAACTCCAGTCAATACACAAAATTGCACTGCAATCAGTTTAGAAATTATATAACACCATATCTAGGTGACAACCTTTTCCATTTGACACTTTAGTTCAAGATGTCAAACTGACTCATAAAATGAATTTGTAGGGTTTCTACATAGAGTTTTATGTTTTGCTCAAGCAAATAAACTTCTAACTAACACATAAAAAATAAATTCTGATTAATACTTTTGGAATAGACTAGATTATTTAAGAGATATTTATAAAATAAAGTGTTGGAGGCTGATTGACTCTCCTAGTCCTAGTAGAGACTACTTTACTAAGCACTTGCCATTAACTATTGGTGGTGGTGGTAAGGATTCTCTTTGAATCACTCATCTTCTCCCTGACAACAACATTGTGAGGGAGGTATTTTTTATTCTATTTCAGAGATGAGAAAACTGAGCCTTAACAGAGGTTGAGTAACTAGCCTAAGATTATTAGCCTGTGGGGTGGTATCAAACCCAATATGTCTCACTACAAATACAATTAAAGTTGACCACAATTCTACTTTATCCTCTTCACAATGTTTCAAAACAATTGTTTGACTCAATGACAAAATCATTCAAACAGGGTATTTACATGGTATCACTAATAAACAAATATATGTTCCCCTAAACCATATTGTTTTCACTTGTAAAGTGAAGTCTTGAGTACAACTTAAATATATAAAATAAAAAAAGCTTAATAATATAGTGGACATATTTTGGACTTACATTTCAATTGCAAAATGTGACCTAGTCTCAATGATCCTTGTAAATGGTTAGGTAATTAGTTCACGATGAATTTAGAAATTCTCACATTCATTTTAAGTATTCATTTCACTGTCTCTGAAGGCCTTGTTCAGTTCTTTTCTTTGAGGTATCTAAAAGAAATGTTTGTGAATACCAAGGAACTAGTCTTGTTACTTTATTTAAAAAATTACCACTATAAGAGAAATAAATCAAAAGGAGGAGGAATGCATTGCTCACAGCCACTTAATTAATGCAGCTGGGAGCCATGGTATTTTAAGTTGACTATTCCTTCTTGTCACCATTTCAAAATGTTGCTTGAAGAATATAATCCCCCCTCAAAGATCTATATACCTATTGATTAGACATCTTAAATTGCACAAGAACATAAGAATTTTCAACTGATTCACATCAACAAGCAATGGAGCCTAGTTGTGGGTCTTTGCAAAATTGCCAAATAGGAAAAAAAATCCTAGATTTGTATGAGTTTAATGTAATTTAAATGTCTAAGAACAGGATCCTCTTAATACACTGGCACCTTTTCATATAATTCATTATAGGACACAGTTCAGAATAAAATAATTCTGTCTTGGTTTTCACCAAATGCAGAAATATGTAATACTATGTGAGCAACTTTTATCTGATACAATCTCCCCAATAACACAGATGGCGTCCAAGGATGCCAATTTTGAATTATAGAGATGAGATAATGACTCCTCTGGATAAGGAAAAACAGAAAATTTAGTCACAGCAAATCCTTCCATAGCATTTTCTAATTATATTAATAAATATAATGCACACAAGAACTTTATAAGATAGATACAAATATTATCTGCATTATAAGAAGATGAAACTGAATATTTAAGACACTTACCCAAGATCGCATAGTTAGTAAATCTCAGGGAACTGGGGATTAAGGCCACATAGTTTGCCTCCAGAGTACATGCTTCTAATCACAAAGCTTTATTCCTCTTAAAGTTGCATATTTATTTATTTTTATTGATTTCATAGAGGAAGGGAGAAGGAGAGGGAGAGATAGAAACATCATTAATCAGCTGCCTCTTCCATTGCCTCCTACTGGGAATGGAACCTGCAATCTGGGCATGTACCCTGATCAGGAATTGAACCATAACCTCCTCATTCATAGGTTGACACTCAACTGCTGAGCCACACTGGTTCTTGACTATTTTAAGCATAGAAATGATATTGAGTTCTATTCAGCCAAGTTTGAGAGATCTGGCAGTTTGCTGAAGCTTAAATTGAAATATTGTATAATAAAAAGTATTTGCCAACTCCTCTCTAATTAGACTCTGCAGAATGGAGATAATATCTCTACCACTTCACTTGTGAGTTAAAAATTGACAATAAAATAAAGATGGTGGCTACTGTGATGTATTGCATAAAAGACTTCTTTCCAAATTATGATGAAAACACACAATAAGCCATGGATAGATTACATTAGAAAAATCTACATCAAAAGAGCTTCGATCAAAGATAGCTAGCAATAAAATTTTCAGACATAAAAAATAGTAAAGAGCCACAGGTTACTGCTGATCAAAAAGAAATAGTGAGAGCTGGGAATTAAAGCAAGGAGAACAGGACCAGCTGCCTGGCTGCCAAGCACAAATAAGAGATACTTAGACTCAGAAAGCCAGCCAGAGTCCCTGGAGTAACATGAGGCATTTGAGTACCAGAATCTCTTTAAGGAAATTTACAAAATAAATAAAACAAACAAACAAATGGAAAAAAAACTTACAGAGAAAGACAAATCAGATTGACAAAGACCTAGGTAGAGAGTTAGTTTTTATTTTGGACCTTAAAGATTGCCAGCTATTTTATTTTAAAGACAAAGACAAAGGTAAGACATTAATTCAAAGCTGGTAGAGTTGGTGGGATAAGAGGAGAGTTTGTTGTTGTTAGTTTTTTTATTTTTCCCTTTTTTGTTTGTTTGTTTGTTTTTGGCAAATAAGCTAAAGAACAAGATTCTTTGAAAGTACAAGCTGGAATAATCAATGATTCCAGAAAGAACAACATATGTGTGGGTGATCTAGATGAGACATCTGTTTGTCACTCCCTGATCCCAGGGTTGATTAGACTGACCTGGATTGTTAAGCTGCTTCTTCAGACCCAACCTTTCTGAGACTGCTCAAGGAAAGAATAATAGAAATTAGTTTTTTCAACAAGTTTTTATATGCTACAGGTCTCTTTTGCTAGAACTTAAAAACCAACTGTTGAGAAATAGACTAGACTGCAGGTGGTGAGCACGCAGTAGGGTATTCAGATATCGTATTACGAAGTTGTACACCCGAATTTTGTATGTTATTAACCAATGGCATCCTAATAAATATAGGTCAGAGTCAGGGCAGGCAAGCTTCCATGTGGCTGTTTGGGATCAGTTGCTATAAAAACCCTAGTGGTGTGTTCAACCCTGGGGCTTCCATGGCCTTTGGATTTATGTTGGTCACACTCAAGATTAACTTGGGAATAGAATTTTAGGACCTTGTACAAACACGTGTTATGTCTTCTCTTCCACCCATCCTTGAAGGCTGGTGAGAGTTACATTGGCTATGAATGTGTAACATTCCCTTCCTGCCTCAGGTCCACACAGTCTGCAATGAACAAATTAATGAAAGTCTGCCGGATTGGTTGGTGATGTGAGTTGAAGATGCTGGGGAGATCTCTGTCTTGTTTACAAGGATTCACAGACAAAAACTGGCTGAACTGTATGTTACCTGGATCCTTGGTACTCAAATTTTGGTCATAAACAAACAGTGTTTTTATCACCTGGGAGCTTGTAAAAAATTCAGAATCTCAGGTTCCTCCCAGAGTGGCTGAATCAGAACCTGCATTTTAACACAATCCCTAGGAGATACATATGCAGATTAAAGTTCAAGAAGCATTGATTCAGAGCAGGGTTGGCAAACTATTCCTGTACAGGGGTGGGGTGAGGGTGAAGCACAGAGAGAAAAAGAGATATGAAGATGGTAACACAAGTGAAAGTAATTCTATTGCTTCTATGGGAACCTGGACTTAGCCAAGAACTGTCAGCCGCCTTTAGATTGGAAAAGGCAAGGGAATGGATTTTTGTCTAGAAGAAACACATTCCTCCTTACCCATTTTAGTCTTCTGACATCCAGAACTGTAAGGTGATATATCTATGTTGTTTGTGGCAATTTGTTACAGCAACAAAAGTATAGAAATGTACCCTTTGACTGAAAATCCTCTTTCTTTAATCAATAAAGAAAAAGAAAAATAAACTAATTACATAATGTAAAAAATAAAAAAAATATTTATTTATATTTTTCATTAGGTATGTTAAAACTTGTAACTAGGTATAAGAAAGGGTTGCATGTCCAAGAATTATTTAATCTCTTTCAAATAATTTTTCAAATCTTTTTATGAATCCAATTAAGTGAGTTTTGTAGTTAACTCTCAAAATAAAATTCCAGTTTATTGTTGGACAATATGGCTTCACACATACATCAAATAGGCCAAAAAAAATAAATAAACAGCAACTTCATAGACAAAAAAAACCATGATATTAGAAAAGAAAAGAAACAAACTTTTAATATTCTTTAAACTCAAATTATTTTGTGATAGTTCAGTCCCCTCTATATATCCCCTCTTAGTCCAAAGATGTACTGGATTCATAGGCCGATCTTCCTAATAGTAAACTTCAAGCCCACCCAAATAGAAAGCTCCACTCCCATTATTTTGGGGAGCAATTAAAGGAATGCCTCAAATGAGCCCACTAGGTGGGCTATTAGCAGAAGCTGTCACAGACATGGCTTGGCAATTTCTCGGGCTCAGGTTCCCAGGTGTCCATCCCCTGGCCATAGGACTTAGGAAACTCCCCACTGCCATGGCCCATGGTTTCTGGATGTCTCCAAAGCTTCCCAAACTCTAGGTGCTTGGATATCAAAGAATGTGTGTGTTGTTGGAAGAGGTTTTAGCTCCTTCCTACTCCAGTGAAAGGCCCTGTTAGAAGCTTGGCTTAAGTCTGCCCCACATAAAATCTCTTTGAATAACTCTATGGACTTTGGTCTCTAATTCTCAAAATGGTCCATCCTGACACAGTGAGGGACACAGCCAGAGCCTCTTCTCTCTCCTTGTTACTTCCCATCACTAAAATATCCCCTTTCCTTTCTGAGTCACAGAGCAATATCTCACATATATGAATGAATGAAGGGATACTATATATTTTTATGAATGGGAGAGGGAAGTATTTCTTTTAGACTGGATGCAGGGAGAGAGAAAACTGTTATATATGGACTAGAGGCCCAGTGTACAAAATTCGTGCACTGGGGGTGGGGGATCCCTCAGTCTGGCCTGTACCCTCTCACAGTCCAGGAGCCCTCAGGGGATGTCCAACTGATGGCTTAGGCCCTCTTCCCGTTAGGAGCAGGCCTAAGCTGTCAGTTGGACATCCTTAGTGCAGCCATGGAAATGGGAAAGGCTCCCACCACTGCCTCTGTGCTCACTTCTGGCTGAGTGGCACTTCCCCTGTGGGCGCACACTGACCACAAGGGGGCAACTCCTGCGTTGAGCGTCTGACCCCTGGTGGTCAGTGTGTGTCATAGCGACCGGTCATTCTGCCGTTCGGTCAATTTGCATTTAGCCTTTTATTATATAGGGTAGTTGATAGTTACCTACACTTTCACCTTCATTGTTTTTTATTCAAGGAGGTGGGTCTCATAGTGTATGCTGTTGTAGTTTCTAATCTTTTTCTCCACCCTTGTTCTATCAATCCTGTTAATACTTGACCCTGACACATTACTAAAGAGAACTGCTTTTTAGAATTCACAGCTCATTTGGAGGTCATCTGAAAAAGTCCTCAAAAAATTTTAAAAAGCCTCTGATTAAGCATTTCATTTCTGGTTTGATGCAAGAGAAGCATCCAGTCATATGACTATACATGGAACCAAAACCAGTTTGTGTCATGTGGTTAGCTGTTGCAACTTTCTGAAGGAAGTCAGCCTGCCTTTGCACTTGTAATTTTACATATCCTCAATCAGACATGATGTAGCATAGGATCTGGGAATACGACTCTCAGACTCTGCACTTCTCATGGGAATACGGTTACAATCAGATGGTGGTGGGCCTGAAGGCACTCGTGACCTGGGAGCACTCCCTAATATAAGTCAGTGATTATTTGGAAAGTTTTGATAAAATGACATTGAGATCTGACTCAGGAGCCAGAGAAAAATCTTACTGCAATTAAAATAACTTGACCATTTTGTTTCTAGGGTAGTCTAAATTGACGCCAGCAAATTTATCACTATGGAAAAAGATGAAAAAAAAGTTTTTGTATCTTCTCCCTCCTCTTATCCCACCATTGGGCAAAGGATGACAATAGGATAAAACACTGAATGAAAATATATTAGAAAAACAAACTTTTGAATGTAATTCTAGAATTATAACAAATCCATAAAAAACAGAGCTGTCTTTAGAGATTCAATTTTATGATTTTCATACCTGATATAAAAATCATTATCTTGTTCTATATTTACTTATAGGTACATATAAAGAATACTTTTAAAAACACAATGAAAAGGCAGAGAGGAGGAAAGTCTCCAAATATTTTAAATTTACTGAACTTGCTGTATGGGCATTTTTAGATCCTTTAAGAAGATTTAACATTGTCTATAAAAAGATATTTGTAAGCTATTACAAGCCTACACATTCTGTCACTCTTAAAAGATTTGAGCCCGTCAACTAAAGTTAGATGGAGTGATGATTACTATTTTTTTGATATATGTTTACTTTAAAGATGGAATGCAAAGAAATAAAGGACAAATTTGCATGTACAGTTCACATCAGCAATATATATCATTATGTGGCTTTGCTAGAATGTAACCTGCACGATGATATTGGCTTTTTCTGTCTTATTCACCACTTGTGCATCAGTACCTAGCATAGTGCATCAGGCATACAAAATGCTCAATAAATATCAGCCTCAGGGCCTGAGAATTATTGGTTTCTCTATTTACATTGTCATCTATGTATTATGCATTGCATATTCTGAATAGTATACAAAATTATATATGATACATATGTGTGTATATATATATTTCTAAATAATTTCAGTGATCTAGTTACTAAATTATTGCCATAATGGAATGCTATCATTAATTATAAAATTAGTAGGAATTCACAGAGAAATGAAACCTCCTGTTATTGGAAAATGCCTTGAATTTTCTCTTGTTATCCTGGGGAATTCATGCCTTCATTTCCCTTTTTTTCTAGATGTTATAATATTCTCTATTACTCTGAACCAATTTATGAAACCAAATCTTTGCTATTAACAAGATAAGCATATTCCAGTAATGTGTGTCTTATCAGCAAACTGCAAAGCATCCTTCTTTTAGCAGCAAAACATTTTAATCACATGCATTTTATTTCCTGGAAATATTTTCTCTTCTGAGATATGTAGTAAAATAGAAAAGTTTTGATTTCCTCAAGAGATCTTGTTGAACAATGTGACTCTCGATTCTTAGAGAACTGCTGAGCTGTCTTATGACCACAGATATATCTACTTCCCTAGGAAATAAGACACAACCAGTAGGATTTTTATGTTGATGTATAATTTTACTCCTTAGTTTCCCCTATTTAAAAAGACTAAAGGTGAAAGACTTACTTTGATAGTCAAAAAGCCTGATCACAGCAGATGCCAAGATTCAAACATAATTTTATTACAGCATTTTATAAAGCAAGCACAGGAACCCCTGCCATGTAAGGGATAGATAGAGGTTCAATTTCTTTCTCTATCTCAAATTTTTCGACATAAAAAGTCAATCACCAAAAGTGTTTGAAGGTATTCTTCTTTGAAACATCCTCTTAGAGGAAACAAGATGATGTCATTTACCTTTTTAAAAAAATTCCAAAGGTTTTCTATCACATTTATAAAAGCATCCAACTCTTTGCCATGATCCACAGATCCCATCATGGAGAGTCCCCAAAGCACTTTTATTATGTTCACTTGTGTCCCTAATATTCACAATTCTTTTCACCAAATATTCTCTGCCCCAGTCTCCTCATGAACCCACTAAAATAGATCCCCACACAATGATCTCCCTTCACCACACATCTCAGATAAGTCATCTCCCCTGACTAGAATCTAAGTTGCAGGAGAAGAAGGAATAGATAGCCAATGCTCTCTTCCTCAGCAGTGGACTGGTTCATAGTAGGAAGATGTTGCTCAATATTTTTTAAGAGACTTTTTAAAAAAATATGCTTCTTGTTTGTACCCTGGTTTTACAAATGAACCTAAGTGACCCATTCAAGTTCAGTCAGCAGCTGGTGGAAAGATTTCATTGTTGCCTGGATGCCTACTCTTCAGTGAGTTAAAATTTTTTCACTTTAGCCTTTGTCTTTTATTATGTGTTCAGCTTGTCATTGTTTTCTTCTTTAAATAATATCCTAAGAAATATATGGAGTAGACTGTTTCAGAAAGTATGAATAATATTCACAGGGTTTTCTTTGATGAAGATAAGAATGAAGTCTTGGAGGAGGGTATAGATTCAGGGACTATTTATTTCAGAAATGCAGAAATAATTTTGTTTTGTTTGTGTATATATATAATAAAATTCTGAAAGTATGTGTAAGAAATAGGAAATAGTGGATATTTGGAAGGTGGAGACATGGATTAGAAAAAGGATGAGAATGAAATGTTTCCTTCTACACCTTTTAAAATACATTTAAAATTTTTGAATTGTGCAATGGTATCCTTTACTCAATAAATACATAAATAAAATATGAAAATCTTCAACCAAAAATAAAAACAATATTTTTACATGTAAAAGGTCATGTGAGATCATTTTTGTGTGTTTAAAAGCAAAATAGAATGTGGTTATTCTACATGGTGGACACTAACTCATAGAGTTGGGGTAGATTTGTATATCCTTTGTAGTTAAAGTTGAGCTTCTGAACAATAGGCAGAATATTTTAGTAATTTCAAATGTTAGCAAATATTTTTTCTGCCATATTAGAGAAGGAAACACAATTACTAAAACTTGCCAAGAAGAATAGAAAACTTAAAAACAAATTTAAATCCTTTTACTGATTAAAATTGATCAATTCTTTTAGCTAATTACTATTATGTAGTATTTAAGTGAATACTAGTTTCATAATAATTACAAAGCCCCTCATCTTAACTTTCAGTGAGTAAAGGAATATGGTTTTGGAAACAAGATTTTAAGTGGAGAACCTTGAGATTGAAGGAAATAAAATGATTTTATAATGTGGCTGGCTAACTTCACCAAGATCATCAAACATAATCAAGCTTTTAAAATTTGATTGACAGTTATGAATTAGTACAGGCAGGTAAAATATGAGAAGCACATCTATGCATATGGTTAAAGATGAATGAACTAATTTTTCTTGGAATATAGGCCCATCAACCTACAGCTTTTGCAATGAATAAAAGAATCTCTATGTAAGCCTTAAGACATTTCTCTGTATTTTCTCCTTGACTCTCCTTTTTTTTTTTTTTTCAGGTCAGCTGATTTAATTAAATATTCTCTAAAACACTGAGTGCTAAGAAATGTACAAAATCTATGATCCTGGGATCTCCCAATTTAGCGTTGATTAAAATCGATGAGTTTGGAGTTTTCCGTTAAATCAAAAGCTTGTGGCTTTCAGCAACTCTTTATTTTTGGAGAAACAGCTTTTTCTTTGTGTAACAAAAAGGCTTAGGAAAGCTTCTGAAGAGAAAAAAAGACTTATCGGCTGCCGAGTCTTAAAATAGCCTTTAAGAACAGCCCCAGAACTAGCAAGGTGTGCAAATGCACAAGCACAATGCAGAGGAGTGTGGCGTCTTCTGCAGTTCAGCACAAGCCCCTTGCTGGGATCACATCCTCCAACTCAGTACCACTGTTGTGTGTGCCTTTCCTGGAACTCATTAAAGCAGAGGCCATTTCTTTTGTTTCTTTTCCACTTATCCCATTTCTTAAGCAGCCTGCTGTGCAAACATCAGGTACACAATATTTATCATTGATTGATGATAGTATAGAAACTTTGAGCTAATACAAAAATGTATTTCCCACAACTGCGTTTCTCTAATTGCAAGGAGTTTAATGTTTACTGAGTGCCCTTGATATGCTAAATATTGTACTATGTCCTGGAAGTTCTTAAGCTAAGGGACTTTGGTCCTGCCCTCAAGTAATTCATCATATGTAATGAAGGAAAGAAATGCAGATTTTTGAAGTGAGCATGGAATGCCAAAATTTTTAAAGATATAACTCTGTTTGGTAATTAAAAGTTGATGATATACTAGTAAATGTAGAAATAAATATAAAAGTCATTTATCTCAGTATTAGCTAAAGTAATGCTGAGAACAAGATGTACTTATGCACTATGAAATGTGAGAAAACAAAACAAATACTGCTGCAGAATTCCTTTAATTAGCTGGAAAACATCTAAAGGGCAAGAAATTCTAAGAGAAGGACAATTTAATGATTAGGTGTATGTTGGGTGCCCACTTTGATTTTGATTGATTTTACAATTCTTTCATCTATGCATGTGATAATGATGGTAAAAGATAGCTTCTTTGCAGTGTATTGATAGAACAGGATACATTCTATAATAAATTGACTTCCAAATGTATAGTGACTCAATACAATTATTCATTTCTTGCTTATATAACTGCAGATGAGTGGGTTGGCAAATGGCTCATCTCCACAAAGTCATTCAGGGACTCTAGAGATGTGCAGCCATCTTCAGCATGTAGCTTCAAAGGTCACTCTGAGATGGTCTCCATTCTAGTAGAAATGAAACATGGAGGGTGGTTAGTGGGTGGTTTCCATGAACTATAGCTGAAAATCTTATACTTCATCTTTGATCACTTTCCACTAGAGTTTAGTCAAAAGCTACACCCAGCTACAAAGAAGGCTGAGAAATGTAGTCTAGCTGTGTGTCCAGGATGAAGAGAAAAATATAGATTTGGGGGACTATCTGTAAGTCTCTGCCCTAAACAGTGGGTTTGGCAAGAGTAATTGCCTCTGTTGGTTGGTATAATGACCTGCTGTAACAGTTTAATTTACACAAGTTGTTTTCAGACACCAAAAAACTCAGCACAATAATTGACTATGAAGGATGTCCTAGATTTATATACTTATTGAGGGTCTTGTTTTAATTTAATAGTGGATTATTTTTCTCCCCTCTGGTAAGTGTCATGGACTAGGAAATCCAGCTTTCCAATTGAATCAAGCCTTTTACTAACAGAAAATACGTTGTGTCATTCCCACTTTGTTTTATCTCTGAAAGCCAATACATCTCTAAAACCTTTCTGACAATAAATGAGAAGTAATACAATTTTAAATGATTCACAATAATACAATTTAGTGCACATTATTGTTACTATCGTGAAAATTTTGTAGATGGAATAGTGCTAGAACTGGTGGCCAGGGTAAGGCACATAGGCAATAGGCATAGACTACGTAGCAGAGTCCACGCTGGGTGGTATCCTCTGTTTCCTCTTTTAATCCTCCCTAAATCCTTCTAAGGCAGAAATTAAAGGCTCTGAAAAGTAGAAAGTCCAATGAGATAATGTCACTTGTTAGTCAGAGACAGCAGTAGAACTTTGGTTAGAAATCAAATCTGCATGACACTAAAATTGTAATCTTTCCAATATACCATCCTGACTCCTTAAGTAATTGCACTTTTGTCTGATCACCAGCAGGGCTGTGAGACCTTGATATATATTTGCACATAAAATAAAGGAACCGGGCAGGAAGGAGTTAAGGGATTTCAGGTGCTACTGGTTTATATTTCTTCCCACCAGGACTGCAGCAGTTTGAATAGAAGCCACGACTTTTGAATATTAAGCACAGATGTTTTGTCCTGCTCCCACCAATGTGGGAAACATTTCTGAAAGAGGAATTGAGAAAGGCTAGAGAGAAAGTAATCTATTAGTTTCTCAGAAAGTTCCAACACTGTGATGCTTTCCTCAGGAACTATTTCTGCCAGCCCCAAACCATGAAGGCAAAATAAAGAATCTCTCACAGAATGCCAAGAACATTCTGAAAGATGCTGGAGGTTTAGTGGAAACCACAGAATTATGGTTTGGGCCACATATATTGGGCCACTTCTTGGCCTGAGCCCAGGTTGACTAGTACAGGGTGGTGGTTCTAACCAAATAAAACCTGTGGACAAGAGGTATCAAAGGTCCTTCAAAGCTGATGACCTGACCAGGGGCAATTTTATGACCCTGTGATTACAGGACCAGGCAGATCTCACAGAAAAACTGTGATCACCACTGATAAATTTATAGCCACTCATAAAAAAAATCTGGGTCCAGCTTTGATAGATATAAAAATTATTTTATGAAAGACATTATATGTTTAGAAGCCTGCTCTTATTATATTTATCATTTACAGTAAACATTAAAAGTTGACTTATTTAATATAATAAATTGGGTTCCTGGACTCAATTGGGAGACTTCTCCACACCAACAATCAATTTTTGGCCACCAAGAATTCAACTCAATCCTGACACTACACTTTCTACCCAGACCGAGCATCAAATTCCACAGATAAAGGACTCAGTACACCCAACACTGCCCTCTACTTAAGACCCCAATTGGAAGCTCAGATTGCTACCTGTGCTTCTGACCAACTGGCTATAAAACAGAGACTCCCACATCCCCCTCCTTGGGTTTGATTAATTTGCTAGAATCGTTCACAGAACCCAGGAAAACCCTTTAATTACTAGATTGCCAATAATTACAAAGGGTATTAGAAGATACAAATCAACAGCCAGATGAAGAGCTACATAGACAAGAAGTAGGCAGCCATGCAGAGGGCAGGGAATTGGGGGTTGGAAAGGGCAGAGAGAATAAGCAGTGTGAGGTGCAAAGGTAGGGATATATGGCCAAGTTCAAGGATCAGAAAGAAAGCGATTGTGGTTCAACTGTATTGGGTGAGAGGGAGAACAACATTACATAAGGTCAGAAGGACCCAGAGGTTTGATCAGTATTATTATGAGCATATAATATCCTGTTTATTGTAAACATGGTGTGAAAGCTTTGAGTTCCACCTAGACTGGTAAGGAAAATAGTTGGGAGACAGAAAGGAAAATATAGTATTGCAACGTAATGTGCTCTCCTTTCAATTTGGTTTTCCCTACGTTTTCTAGAAATGATTTAAAACAAGCTCTCATGATCTTGGTTTTCTTCTCCTCTTTTTAATTGAATATTAAACTGCTTAGGTCTCTCTAAAATCAAAAGATGCCTAAGGACCCAAGCCCATGATCCTAGACATCCTCCTTTTCCACTGTGAGGGCCTCTGGTTTTCCATGTATAAACACAGACAGTGGAGTCATGTTCTCTAGCCTTAGGGTTTGAACAGTCCAAAGCTCAGTGGCCCCCAATCAAAGTGTAGTTATTGGATTTTTCATACTATTACTAATTGTGACTTAATTATGGGGCTTGCTAAAAATAAAATAGAGATGCTGGGTAGAAATTCAGAACACATTATTATTGCTATTTTTTAAGGAAAATTAAAGGGTAAAAGTGGGATCCAAGTCAGGAAAGTTTTCCTAAGACCTCCCCTGGTACAAAAGGCCATTTTTCTTTGGGGCTATTGTAACTAATACACACTCTCTTGGAGCCTTTAATAGCTTCCAGTGCTGCCCTTGTTGATATGCACATTTTCCCACTTTCAGGGAGAGTTTCAAGAGTTCTGGACTATGTTCTACTCCCCTTTCTAAGCCCAGCATTTAGTCTGGAGCCCCACACAGAAAAGGTATTTAATAAACTATTTATTAATGAATAAATGTATGTGTGTGCATATATGTACACACACATATATATGTTGCATATAAGATTAAGGGACTACAGAAATCAAGAGTGAAAAAATAATACATTTTGTTTATGAAAATATTTTTTTCCTAAGAGAAAGAAAAAAGCAAAATATGGAGTGTCTCTGTACAATGGTGAAGCTTGAGAGTCAGTGTCTTTTTAAAAATAATAGCGAAATAAATCTCTCTGTGATAACAGCCCTATTCTCAGAAGGGGCACAAGTAATTTATAATCTGAATTTATAATCTAATACCCCAAGCATTCAAGGATATTTATCTAAATGAATAAGTGAATGAATGAATGAGTGAATGATTTTGATAAAAACAAAGAACTTTCTTTGGAAAGGGTCCCTTCAAATTTATTTTAAATATAAAGTAAAATACACAAAATGCACGCAGCAAAACGTCAGTATGTAACACACACACGATTAAAAAGTCTTTTATTTTACTCCCAGGCTGTCCAGTCTGTCTGCAAGTAACCATACCTTTAAGGTATGCAGGGAAGACAGTAACTTAATCTGTTTGGCAGCTCCTGAGTGGGTGGTGGAGACAGTGCAGCTTTCAATGGGCCCTTTGATGGATCCGAGCATCTCCCATCTCAGAGAGCCTCTCTCATTAGCACTTGCCCCTTGGGGCAGTCCTCCGCCAAAAGGAAAGCAGACAGGAGGTACCTTGAGCTGGGCATCGCCTATCACGCCAAGGGCTTTCCTGTCTGGCTTTGTTGCTGGCGAGCTCAGTCAGTGGCTTGTTTCCCGCTCTCACATTGGGGCCATCCTTTGCTCAGAGGCAGCCTCTTCCTTTCCAGTTTGCTGACCTGAAACCATCCATGCAAATGGCTGCTTGGGGGAAGCTGTGGCCCTGGTGCTCAGGGCGCCCAACAGCTGGCCAGACTCCATTGTGAAACGGTAAATGCTCTAAACTTGTGCTCCATTCCCAGGGGACCCCCCCCCCCATTAAAATCCTTTTGCATTCACTACCTGCCAACAGGACCTGTAAGCGAGCCAAAAGGAGCAGCAGATTAAGCATAATTATGAATTCTGAGTGGAATGGAGTAGTTGGAGATTATTTTTCATGAAAGACCTATTTTTTTTCCAACTGAAAATTCACATAAGGAGTTATTGAATGCTCTGCGGAGTCTTTATATTTAAATGAGCTTTGAAATTTATGTTTCTCCTTGTGCTTTTATGAAACAGAGAGAAAACCTTCAAAATTTGAAAGCTCTTCTTAGAATTGGATTTTGGTTTGCTCAGGACTGGTATCTAATCCGCACCAAATTTTCTAGATAAGTGTTTTAACATTTATTAACAATAACTGGTATCAAATGCAAGACATTTCCCAGGCTTAGTTGTCAATGAAAAGCTAATTTTTAAGGATTTATAAACCAGCCCAATGGAGTAAGGATTGAAAGACCTCTGGCAGGCTCTTCTTGAGTCCTTAACCTGTTCTTATCAGGAGCGAGCTGATTGTAGTGTTTTCTCTTTAGTCTTTCCTTCTTCATAAATGGAAATGAACGTCCAAGTTGCTGAACATAAAAAATATATGCAGGGCCTGCGTAACCACACCAAGTCACTACTATGAATGTTTACAATGTGGCAATTTTCCTAATTCAATATAACTTTACTAACACATTCCACTATGTGCTTTCATTACGTTGTGCATATACTTTCCTCTTGTAAATACTTTTATCTACACATAGGAGTAGCATTCAAGATTTCTTTATGGCTGTCTAAATAGTTTGTTCACCTTTTCTAAAGTGCATCAGAAACTACCATCATACTATTAAGAAGGGGGCATCAGAAGTTGTGTGATATCAAGTGAAAATACTGAATGTTTCCCAAGCCCAGTAGAATCCTGGAAGGGACAGTGACAATGGTCCTAAATAATAAAGAGGTAATATGCAAATTAACCCTCATACCCTCACAAGATGGCTGCCTACGACCAGGCCAGCAGGGGGGTTAATGAGGGACAACCAAACGACTGAACAAGCAGGCTGCATGGGGCAACCAGGCTGGCAGGGGGTTAGTGAGGGATGAACAAACAACTGAACAGGCAGGCTGCGTGGGTCGACCAGACCGGCGGGGGGGCTGTGAGGCACGACCAGTCTGGAAGGGGGTGCAGTTAGGGGCAATCAA